>NC_053116.1:20736236-21336236 GCF_010015445.1 Perca fluviatilis | reverse complement strand
GATCCCCTATGGAACTGTTGGTGGGATGGGATGGAAGTGGCTGATTAGGATGAGGTGAGCTTTTGTAACTTGCAGTTCCCTCTGGGGCAACCGAAGGGGGGCGAGGGGGTTTGTGGATAGTAGCAAAAGGGTCTCTAGATTGTGGCCTTGAAGGTGGCTGAGAACAAGGGTCTGGGGATTGGAAACGAGGCGTGGCAGGAGAATGGACAGAGTAAGCATCATTGGAGAGGCAACCAGGAGTGTGGGGAGACTGAGAGCTGCCCTGGGACTGTGGGCTGGAGGGCACTCTAGGGCATAGTTCCTGTTGAGCTACAGGGTGTCTCTGGGGTCCAAGAGAACAATTGTCACCTGACTGCGGTCTGGGAGTCAGTGGTGGCTGACCATGGGGGTCAGAGAAAGGGTGGGAGGGAGACTGCCTGTAGCCTTCAGAGTGGTGGCTAGGGGAAGCTCCAGGATGAAGTGCCCCACCATCCCCTTGGTGCATTCGTGGTGTCATAGGTGCCTTGAATAATCCATCTCCAGACTCCAGCATCCCAGCAGGAGAGCCGGTGGATAGATCAGGTCTTCCAACTGCAGAGGAGCGTGGAGAAGGTGCACTCATTTCAGCCCTGTACTGTCCTGTGCTTGCTGGGGAGGAAGCTACTGCAGAGGGTGATGGGGATAAACCATACTCTGGCCGTCCCATCCCTTGCTGGGTTCTGTAAGGGTCTCCATAGTGGGTATTGTGGGGTGGCGAGAAGATGGGCGACTCCCCAAGCCCTGCGCCTCTTGAATGAGGACTTTCTGGAGGACCTAGGGACTCCTGAGAGCCTTGCTGTGATTGATGACCCTGTTGCTGCTGCAGCTGTGATCTGAAGTAGGGGTCAACCTGCTGAGCCCGTCTGGGGGTTCCAGGAGTTCCTGGTTGCATGTCAAAGGGGCCAAGACTGGCTGGCCGTCCCTGAGGAGGACCCTGTGGGCCGGAAGCGGAATAACCTGAGGAAGAGGCCTGTAAGGGGCTGGCCCCAGCATGGGAGAAGGGTGTGTTTGGGTGAGAGTGAGAATGGGGAGATTGAGGAGGAAGCATGGCCAAGGGATCTGTCCGGATTTCAGCTGATCCCGGTGTCTTAACAGGTCCATCTGAGAAAAAGACAGAGGATGATCCTGAATCTGGAGGGAAGGGAAATGGGCTTTCTGCAGAGCTGGGCTGGGAAGAGATTGACGTAGAGCCTGAAGGTGGAGGGATCTGGAGGTGTAAACTGGGCCGTTCGGTCTTCACACGCACTCCCTCTGTCTTGACTGGCCTGCACACCTGACTTTCTGCCTGCTGTGGGAAGAAAAGAGAAGAGTACAGAGGAAGCATGAACAATCACGTACCACGACTCCAATGAAAGGTACCAAACCTTTCATACACCTTGACTTTACAAAAAGGATGCTGCTGCTTTAATCACCTTCTGCGCCTTGTTGATCCGCTGAGCTGCTCGGTTATCTTTGGCCTTTTGCTGCAGAAAAGAATTAGATAAGAAAAAGAATATTAAGAAGAATTTAAAATTTAATTTTAGTCTGAATAAACAATTTATTTTGTTTAATTGCAGAAACATCATACATGCATGTAGGAATCCCAATTCTCTGTCTTACCCCTTCCCCTTAGTTTTGCACGTTCCCGTGAGAGTAAGGGCTATCCCAATTCTCGTTTTGGTCGAGGGGTAGGGCTAAGGGGAAGGGGTAGATATCCCTTAAAACCCAAGCATTTTCACTAGCTTACTTGAAACCAAGGGGTGCCCAGAGTCTCATAGTAAGTATTTTCGGCTTAAATAATTTATTTAAAAATTACGACAGTCTTGTTTTGTGCTCTACACAGTCCTGTACATATATATTTGCAACCATGTTCTTAGTTGAAACATTGTTAAAATCGCTAGTTTGCTACGCCAACATTACATTGCTGATTTGCACAACAGTTCCGCATTTCTTGGACTAGCCTTGAATGGACTCCATGGCAGCCAACTAGCGACGATGTACGATGACGTAACCAAGTGGTGTCCCATTTCATAGGGGTAGGTTTTCACTGTACCTACTGGACATTTCAAATTTAAGTAACAGTTTCCTATATTTCTGCGTTTAGTCATTTTTCACTTGTGGTTTTCTGCATAGAAACGAGGGAACCGTACACCACTAGGGACAATTCTAACACAGAATAGCAGGAACCTGGTGTCATTGACTACATTTTAGAAATGTGTTATAAGAGAACTGCAGGAAACAATTGTTGAGTTAATATAAATTAATCCTTTATTAAAAAAAAATTAAAAAATTAAAAAAAAAAGAGAGAGAGAACCTACCAGGTATGGAACCTTATCAGCAGCGGACACCTTCCTCCAGACCTTCATGATTTGCTTACAGCGACTAGCCCAGTCTGTGACAGGAGAAACATTTAACAGCTGCTCAATAGCTAAGAGATATACTTTTAAAAAAGAGTTAGGTCTGTTTGGTCTAATAATAGTTTGTACATATTCGTATGACATTTCTCCCACACTTACCTGGGTAGTCCTGTTTGAGAGTTGGAAAGTTGGTATTGGCATAAAGCACAGGGGAAATGGTTGAGAGTTCTCCCAGCTCCTCATCTTTCTCCCAGCGCTGGAGACTGCGCTGGTTGTAGGACAGCCCATCGCCTTCTGCCTCAGTGGGGGTCGGTGGGGAGGAGGGGGTTGCTGGGGTGGAGGGAGTTGCCCAGGGGCTTTCCTCACCCCCTTCTGGACTGAACAGTCCTCCTCGGTCCCTGTACACCATATGAGAGGTTATTGTCTTATATTAAACAAAGGGCTTACATGGGTCACCAACACTGGAAAAAAAATCAATTATGTATTCTATAATAAGAACTACATTGTATCAGATGTGGAGGCTCAAAAGAAAAAAAAACCTAAAAAAACCCAATTTTTTTTTTTTACAAAGCCCTCAATTATACAAGAAATATGGTTTTAAAAAAAGGTTTTAATTATGTGATCTTCTGCAGACATGCCCTTGTACACACCTGAGAGGAGAGCTCTCTGCGGCAGAGTGCTACGATTGAGTTCTCCCTTACTGCCCTCCAAGATGGGCTTCATGCCCCCCAAAGAGGAGCCGTCTGACACTCCCAGAACCTTTCTGAAGAACTGCTCAGAGTCTTGACTCTCCACCCCTTGCGGAAGACCTGTGGCGCAAGGACAACAGCATGTTAAGGTATGACGCTAACGTCAGGTATTAAATGTTTCCCTAATTTAATGTTGCATACTGTATAGACAAACTTATCCTCTCAGGGGACTACCTTCACTTTTTTCTGCATCAGAGTCATGAGGATCAGTTGACGCCTGGTCCCTCAGCGATGAGGATGGTGCAGAAACCCCTAAAAATGTATAATTTTAAACTAACCTGCAATTACCTCAAGACCATAACAAGAAACCAGTAGCAACACCACCAAACACACACATACCTGCTTCTCCCTGAGCCTGGGGGGCCTCACCCCCCTCTTGCTTGAGAGGAAAATTATCTTTCACCACACGATCCTCAGCTAGTGAGAGAAGTACAAAGGTCAAAAAGGTACCAACCTTTTCCACACTCAGTGTCACAAATAATTTGCACACAGTTTTCATGAGTCATAGGTCAAGCTAGTGTTCTTACTCTCTGGGGCAGTAGTTTTGACCCCTGATGGAGCTGGTAATGAAGGTCGGACAAGGCATGCGCCTGGCCTCTGCCCTGGGGGTGTCATCACAGCTTTCTTACTCAAGTCTATTAGCGTCTTCCCAAAGAAAGCCTCCTGCAGCGAATTACAAACATTTTAGATATGAACACTATGTCCTTGGATACCATAAGTTTAGTAATGTTTAAAGCATGGGGCATAGATAGACTTGAAACCTGGAGATAAGCTGGAAACATGTCTTCAAGTTTGCTCTTCTTCCGTCCCCGACGTTTCTTGGCCTGTTCCTCGCCCTCCACTGGTTTAGGATCCATTATGTTATCTGTGTCAGGGTGAGGTCCTACACATATATAACCATGCAATTCAGTTTCCCAAATTTACAATAATCATAAATACAAATGCAGCGACGCTGTCCCTTCCCTAGGATTAATTCAGGATGGTTAAGGCCAAACTCAGCCACGTGTTATAAAAATAAATAAATAAATAAATAAAAATGCAAGGGGTTGCATTGGTGGGGGCGTGCTGCTTCAGCGCCTAGGTAGATCACAAGGCTTTATGGCAAAAGTTAAGCCAGGATCAACTTTTTTCTGGATGACCCAGCTTTTTTTGTCCGATCCATCTACATTGGCACCCCCGCTGTGTTAAGGAAGTGGACTTTTTTTTCCATGCAAGGCTAATGTCCATCTAAAGGATGTCCCGTGTTCAACAACTGGTTTTTCTAAGTAAAGCACTGAACATCCACTCCATTTAGTCATTACTACTTCCTGAATTCTGAAATTATTTTATCATAACATTTTAATATTGGACAAAATGAAAAAAACGGTCCACTGTTGTCACTAACCTTCGTCAATGGTTCGCTCTATTGGCTGTCCATCTAACGTAGTCTCTCCAGCCAGCTGGGCAAAAAATTCTTTCTTCATCCGTGTGTGACACTTCCTTTGTCGCACCATGAAACCTCCAATTCCTAGTACAATTAGTAAATAAATATTTTTCATATTTTGTGGATGCTCAGACAACTTTGCAGATGTTACAAGTTGTTTTGTGAAATTCTGGGTAGGTTACCAGGCCTGTAAGGTTTCCGTTTTCTTTTTTTGCTATCCTCTGTCTCCTCTGCTCCTCCTTTGAGACCCTCGCAGTCAGCCATGCCTTCAGTACCTCCCTCTGCACCACCTTCTCTGTCAGGGCTCCCTGGGTTCTCCATCTTGGAATCACATTCCATGGGCTCCCCACAGCCTAGATATACAAGACAACATTGAATTTGCACAAAGTCTTACATTAAAGAGGAGCAAGACACCCCAGAAAATTGTGAATACACCACTGGATAAGCAGAAAGTGTGCAAACCTTTTCCATCCTCCCCTTCTTCGACCTCCCTCAGATCCATTCCGTCAGGACCTCCTTCACAACACAGAGTGCCGAGACGGGAGCGACGCTGCCGTCTCTTGTGCAGGGGAGACATGGAGATGCTGCGAAGCAGGGACATACCCGACTCCGTCAGCCACACACCCTCCAACCGGTAGAACTGGGGTTCTGCAAAGTGACATTTGCAAATATGAAGGACTTACAGAACAAAAACCATGCATGACCATGCATAATGTGCTTGTCATAACAAACATGAAAAAGCAGAAATCCACTAACCTGGCTCTTTGATCTTTATTGAAGCCATAATGGCTGACTCTACTACTGTGAACAAAGCCATAAAAGCAGGTAGAGAAAGCAAAAGAAAATCATTTCATCAGTAAATATGAGAATATCCTGCGTTTTCTTTTTTTTAACCATAGTCTTCTGTGTCGTCAGTTTTAAAATAGTGTCATTCTGGGACTTACCCACAGGTTTTGGAACATATGCAGTGCAGGATGTGCATGCAAAGCCCTCATCAGAAGCTTGTTCCACCTCATCCTCTGTGTACAGACTCTCACAGACAGCATGGACCCATCTGCACAGGCGCACAGAAATACATTGATACACATACTTATAACAAATCACAGCGCAAATCAAAGATGTTATGGAATAATTCATGAAATGAAAAATACATGAAGAACCCATTCCCCGCTTGTCTTCATTAGCTGCAGTCTCATGAATACCTCAGTTTCTGTGTCTGGTGTGTGCATGTACAGTTCTAATGAGCAGCACCTACCGATCGCAGTACTGACACTGCAGCAGGAGCTCCTCCTCCATGAAGTTCTCTCTGCATACTGGACAAGTGACGAGGCTGGCACAGGGGCCACAGTGGGTGTAGTTGTTCTGCCACTCGCAGTGGAAACCCGGGGAGTTAGAACCACACTGCACACAGCACACACACCTGCACAGAAGCAGTGAAGCACTCTGTAACAAATATACAGCTAATATGCAAGATTTAAAAAATACAGATGCCAATTTGAGTGGTGCAAAAAATGTTCTGTTGCTACAGAAGCAAGAGGCAGAGAGATGGGCTTCTGAATTACTAATGCAGAGCTGAGGCATGAGTGTTTTACATAATATGCAAATTGACATGTATTCATTTCCATTTGACCCCATTCAAAGCTACAAGGCTGAATGAAGTACTGTGCTCTTAGTTTACATTTTCTTTACCATTTGCACTTCCAACCACCCTTGGGAACATTGTGCAGGGGCGGGTCCAAGCAGTAGGTGTGATAGCTGACATCACAGTCATCACACAGCAGCAGACGGGAGGGGTCCGAAGCCTTTCCACACATCTCACACACAATACATTCCAAACAGCGCCAGCCTTTACGGAGCATCGTCTTGGTGATCTACAAAAGATATCAGGTTTACTATATCTAAATTTTAAAAAATACAGTGATGAATAAAAAAATAAATAAAAAAATATCAAAAGATAACACTGTGCTTACTTTGCTGTTCACACAGTAAGGATGGTAACACTGGGCACACTGAGCACAAGCCAACAGCTGCCCCTCCGCACCCTTTCCAAAACTGCCACACACAACACACATATCCTAAAACAAAGGAGAGAAAGTGAGAGGAAAAAAATAAGAGAGGAAACAAAGTAAAGTATTTGTGTTGCATTTGAAAGTGAAAACTGTGGTTGTAAACCAAAGTAATTCAAAATGTTAAACTACAACTAGAGCTGTACCTGGAGCAGGACAAATTTATCGGTGTTTGAGAAAAGAACTACTGTGTTCTGCATGGTGTCATCTTCCTCATCTTCTTCCTCCTTACTTAGTCCAGTGTCTGTGGCCATGCTTAGCTGTGAACAAGGGGATAAACAGTTATAAACATTGTGCCAAAATACATCATGAAATGACAAATTATAAAAGAGTAATTAGGACTACATTACAAAAGTGAAAGAATATCAAAGAACATCTGTATGGGGTGTAAAGTACATCTCACCAAGAAAGCATCAATGCAGGAGGCCATGGCTTTGAGGCGTGACCTCCCACCACGCCCTCTCCCTCCACCACCACCCCCTCGAGGTCTACGCTTCCCAGGAAAACTATTGCTTCGCCCCTACAAGCCGAGGAAAAACCATTTAAATGTAAAGTTGTGTTGTGACAATGACATCTTAAAAACAACAAGTGTCAAAAGCAAAATGTCAGCTGTTCAAGCAAAATACACTTAATAAACATAGACCAACTTGTACATGGTGACTTCACCTGTTTGACCCGTGAGCGGCCTGGGGATCCTCTGCGTTTTGCCTTCTCTCTGTCGCTTCTGAAGGGTTCAAAGGGAAGCGAGTCATCAGTCTCAGTGAGCAGGTTATCGGTGTGTGAGCGGCCAGCAGGTACAAGGCCAAACTCCATGGAGAGCTGAGGATCTGCTTCTCCTGGAGAGCCCAGAAAGCCACTGCTGCTCTCATCTCCATGGCTCATATTAGACATCTCGTCCAGCAGTAATTCCCGCTTAACCTCTTGCTCCTGCAGTTCCTCCTTTATGTCCTCATTAAGTCCTTCTCCTTTCATTTGCTCATCATACTCTTCTTCATCATCATCATCATCCTCCTCCTCCTCAGAGTGAGGTAGTAACCTCCCCTCCATTTCCATAGAAGAGAGGGCCTCTTGTGTGTCTACAGATAAAGAAAGAGGAGAAGGAGACTGGGGGTCCTGGCATGAACTTCTTTCCTGTCGATTATCCAAGGGAAAATGCTCCGTTTTGTCCACAGAGGGAGGAGAAGCTGGTAACTTCTGTGGATCCTTAATGAATAGTTCTGTGCCATGAGAGCCATTATTCAATGGCTCTGGTGATACTTCTTGTTCCACTGAGGGAGTGGCCTCCTGCTTCTCCTCCTCCATATTTTCAGGGCCCTGCTGTGACACCGGTGTTGGTTCTGCTTCAGGGTGGTCAGACTGTGTCTCCGCTGTGTGGTCCTGGGAAGGGGTTGCTTGAGTCACCTGGGTGACTGCCTCTTCTGCTCTCTCTTCATCAACAGGTAGACAAGAGGTTCTCTGTTCTTTTGTTGCACATTCTAGATATAAGATTAAGGAATGTGTGGTTATTAGTGTAAACATTTATAAATCTATCATTAGTTACGGCACACCATCATACAAATATGTCTACAATGTGTTCCAAGTTACCTGTGGACTCAAGTGGAGCAGCTGGCACCTCAGAAGTCAATCTTTCTGTTGCTACCTGCAGCTCATCCTCCATGATTTTCTCTCCAACGTCTGTTGTCTCAACAACTGAAGACTCCACCCCTAAAGTCAAAAGTAGTTCACTTTCAGAGGCACATCTCAGACATAAATTACATTTATTTAGCTGACGTCTTATCCAAAGCCCTTACAATAAGTGCATTCAACCATGTGGATACAAACCAAAAATTGCAAGAATCATGCAAGTACATCAACTTCATCAAATATGCTGATCGACTTCAAGTGCTACATTTAGAACCAAGATAGAGAAAGAGGTTGTTTTTTATGGGCCAAGGTCCAGTCAACATAAACAAGTTGCATTATTTTACTAGTCCAATAAAACACATGACTTGCATGTCTCGCAAGCTTTGTATTACGTTTTGTCCGACTCAGACTTACCCAAGTCCATGGGTGTCTCTTGGTCAGTCGTGGCCTCAGCCTGACCCATCTCTGATGTGCTTTTCTGTCCTGGTGTCACCTCTGACAAGTCTGTTTGCGCTTCGGTCACCATGTGTGCATCCGTTTGGATTGTCATCTCCATCAAATCCATGTGTCCTTCAGTCTCCTCAGAAGCCTCTCTCGTTTGTATCTCTGTTATGTATGGTTGGGTGACAGGCTGCTGCTGATCCTCCTTGCAAAGCCTGCAAATGCACTTGGTTTCTGGAAGCTCCCCCGGTAAAGCACACTCACTGTGCACACACCTAAGACAATAAAGAGATCATCAAGAAATAGGTTATGACAATAGAGTAACATTCCCACACATGATAGCTATCTCAAAAGAATTGCTATTGCACTTCTCCGTCAAACTAACCTGTGGCATATGCTGCAGCACTGCAGAGGGACAGATGGGTTGGCAGCTTTGCTGCACACACCACACATAGAGCTGCGATGGTGCTGGCAGCCTTCACACACGGTGTAGTTGTCAAACCACTGGGCCGAACCTGGAAGCACCAGTCCACGGACACCACACTCTGTACATACACGACACCTCTGACAAAATATGGATAATGGGGGTTAAAGGTAAACCAAATGAACAAAGAAGCACATGAAAAAGCTTTTTTAAATATATTGATAACTAAAAACTTGTTCTGACAGGAAGATTCAGTTTCTAAAAAGTAGGTGAACCTGCTCTCACAATGCATTTCTGGGGTACGGCATCTCTTTGTACTGAGGTGAAAGACAAACGTGACTTACTCTGCATTTCCATGGGTCAGAGGGAAGAGAATCCATGGGTGGCTGGAGACAGAAGGTATGGTAGCCCTTATCACAGGCATCGCATACTAACATTTTGGAGTCTTCTCCTGGTTGTCTAAGAAAATAAAGAATAAAGACATTACTCTTAAAATATGGAAATAAAGCATAGGTAAAATTGGACAAAGGTCAGGCACTACATCTGATTCACTAGTATAGGTTGCACTTTGACTCACCTGCAAGTCTGACACACTTTACACTCCGGGCACTGCCATCCTGCCCGCTGAATGGGCGTGGCGCCAATCTCCAGACAGGCCGCATGATAATGTTGGCCACAACCCGTACAGAACAGCAAGTCTATAAGCTCCCCCGCTGAGTCACACACTGCACACCAAGCCTCCTCACCTGCTGTAAAACCAATAAATGATATATGTATAAATGATATATGTATATATGAATGGGTATTAGAACAATTTCTTTTTTTGTTGTTCTTAGTTCAACATGAAAGTCAGCAGGGAATAACCACAAGGTAGGTAGCCAGTAGCCCCTTTTTAAAGATGCCTGATGTTTTGTTAAGCAAAGTAAGTATTTTTTAAAGTTGAAAATGTTTCAACTTGTTAAAGAAGATTAGGGATACTAATTTTTTATGACCGATAGCTGACCCTCGTTAACCAATCGTTAAACGACAAGCAGGCACCTAAGTCCCAGTTCACCTGTCTGGGAGGCTCTGACATCCTTTCCCTGTACCAGTTGCACAGCCACAATGTTGCGTGCATTGTCATGGACACATGCAGCCACTTTCCTGGAACCGCTTGCAGGTCCGTGCAAACAAAACAACTCTTCAATGTCTGCGGACTGTATGTCTAAGCCTGTCTGCACCACATGCACCTGTGAGGTTGTCAGCTGTGCATCTGCCTGGCATACTGTGTATAGGACGGCTGATTTAACCCGCCAGTCCTCATCACTATAGTGGCATATGCATATCAAGCTATGCAGGGAGTTGACATTTTATGACAACAAAGAGCATAAACATGTAAAAAGTGTACAGTCCACAGTCAATAAAATCAAAATTAGTACAGAGCACACAAGTTTTCTGTGTGCATAGCGCAAGCCCTACTGTGAGCATGCCCTAAGTAATGACATCACAATTTTGACAAAGATGTCTGGTTGTCTTACCCAACTCTTCTGCCTTGTCTATGTGCTCTGGACAGAGGAGGACCAACTGCTTCATAGACTGGAAGGACCCACTGGCTGCCGAGCATGGGAAGTGGTAGAACCGTGAGCAGCCCTCAGCATGGCATCGAATGGTTGCGCCCAGCCTTTTGCAGTATTCGCAAAGCTGCAACAAACCAATGGTAACAAGTAAGATTTTGTGAAGTAAGCCTGTTAATCCCTTTTTTCTTAACTGATACCACCTGATCCAAGTCTATGGACAGTGCACTTACCCGCTGTGTCCCTGAGATAACGGCCTTATCCACGTTCTCCAGCTCCTCATTTTCCATCCGTCTTACTCCCTCCGACCACACCGCACACCAGTAATGAACCAAACATCCCCCTGTTCAATATAAAAGCACAGAATCAGTAAAAATGTCTTACCAAACTTCAATTCTACATCGGTGTGCTGTAAGGGATGGAACCTATAATAGAATTCATTTATAAAAGCAAGTATTTACTGTACACAAACTAAATATAATAGCATAATATTTTGAGTTCAACCTGAGTCCTCAAAGAGTGATGCCAGACAAGGGGAATCAGAAAATCCAATGGAAGACAGGTCATCATTTCCAGGCTGTGGCAGTTGTGAAGCTGATGGCTTGAGGGTCGGCCGCTCAGAAGACGGCCCAAAGTGTCTCAGTTCCCGCTGTCCATGCAGGCTCCGCTCCACACAGTTACAAAGCGCACAAGCTTGAACGCTCTCGCTGTACAGTCACAAACGAAATTGTTCAAAACCACAATCCCTTCAATGAGCAGCTTCTTGAGATAAAGACCACAACAGTGTTGACAATATAATTCATGATTGAAAGAATAACTTACAAAGGAGTGCTGGACGAGGCTGCAGTAGCACCAGACACGCCCTCAGCAGCAGAAAGGGCTTTGGACTCTTCCTCAGAGGAGACAAGTTGCTTTGAAGGGGCATTGTCATCAGCTAGAGAATAAAAAAAGACAAGAAAAGAAAAACTTACTTTAAACAATGGGAATAAATGGCTTTCACCAAATCCATATTAATGTACCTGCTATAATCACCTCTAATACATTAGGTTTACAAATTAAAAATTGTATTTTGGTATCAGCAATGTGCATTTCTCTTTCAGAGCAAAGTCACTTTGTGATATTAGTCACCTTCCTGTAGAACACTTTACATTTATAATGGATATTTTTTCTAAAAGAACATATTACCTGAGTCATTTTCTTCGCAGTTTGATTTCTGCTCGTCCATCCCCCGTACTGATTTTGACCTCCTTGACAGAGATCTGCAATTTAAAAACATAGGTAGATTCAACATGTAAATGTTAATCAGAAGTAACAGTTAAGTAATCAGTAAAACTACAGTGCAGCAGTACAGTGAAATAGTCTGCCCACAAATCTGAAACAAGTTTCACGGAGCATGTTTAACGTGGCCTGAAATAAAAGGTTACAAAGTACCTTGTAGCATTCTCAGTATGAATTATATTTTGTTTTTACCTGTTATGACCAAGAAAGAAAGAAGCATGTTGACATAGCTGCCAAGCCGCCTGCTATTATATGTTGATTGTATTGTCTGCACTTGTTGTGCTGTTTTATATTGTGGCATGAAATGTGTTTTACTAGTGTTGTTGTTGTAAGGTCTGCCTATGTATTACTGCTGTGAAGTGTTATGTTTTTTTTTTTAAATCATCAAATAAAAAATTAAAATAACAGTATGCAAACAACCTTAGGAATTGTATCTGATAAATATCTATGCTATTAGCACCAGGTCTGTTATCACTGCATAATGAATGGGGAAAATAGATCTGATAATGATATGAAAAAAATACTAAATGCATAAGATTTAAGTTTTCCTCTCATGAAAACGAACAGCTAAGTGGGCCCTAATTACCAAAATAGAAAATGCCATTTTCATTAGCCAACATATGTTTAACATCATAAAAAAAGTAATTCCCAAAATGCATCTTCTGCTACAAAACTACACACGAGCCTCCCTATCCACCCAAAAGCACTTTTCACATAGACTTACACAAGACTTACTAACGACAATGCAACAAATTACCAACATGGCTGTAACGTCCTCAGTTTAGAGGATTTCCGTGTGTTAATTTGACCAACGTTAGCACTAATGCAATCGAGCTTCCTCGCAAACTCATGAAAATAGCGCGAGGGTTACATCGATCGGAAAACACTAACAATTCAAGTTATCATTTACCCAGCAATGCATAATCCAAACCGGTGAAACTGCTGCGTGAAAAAGCATAAAATGATAAAACTAAAATGGTGTTTTCCCAAATAAAACAACCATAAATCGGGATACACAAAGAAAACACAACTTCCGTATGTAGAACTTCCTGTTGCAGCGGAGATCCTTTCGTGCAGAACCTTTGTCGCTCGCATCATAGTTCCGCTGTGACATTCACACCATTAACAAAAATTCTCTACAACAAACAATGCAGGACTGGACGGGCTCACCATTTTATTCATCCACACAGCGAATAGAAAGAAGTCATGCGTTTAACGTTTAAAGGCAATTAACAGACGACACTTACAAAAAGGAGTCGATCCGCTTCGATTCGTATAGTATATTATATTTTACTTAACGTTATGGTAGCCTCACTAATGTTGGTTAATATAATCGTAAATCTCCAAATGTCAGAACACAATAGACACAACATAACCGTCCGTGATGCGATGCTGTAACGTTATGTGCTGATCTAATGGACTCAAAAGACGATACATGTGACGGTGGCTTTGACATATAGATCCAGCTCAGAGTCTCGCAGTGTTTCTTCAGTTGCAAAACAAAAACTGTGCCATCATCATACTCAGAAAATCCTCCTTTGAGCTAACGTTATCACATACACGCAAATTAGGACGGGTGCGCTTTTCTAGTGTTTTTAACCCAAAGGAGCAGAATGAATCATGCATTTTTGTCGAAATTAGTGTTTTGAATGCATGCCCAGTTAGTACTTTAACGTTACAGATAAAACTCCCAAAATAAAATGCAACATACCTGCACTAACCTAATTTACACAATGCATGGCGGCCTATTAAAACGGCAGAACTGAGCTGATGGACAAAATGAATTTCTCTATAAAGTGTTGATGTTAAATCTTCGTAACAAACGTATTTGGTGGCAGAAACACTGGAAACGCACTCTCTTCTAGACAACAAACTAACGTTAAATCCAAGTCTTACAAAACCTAACTGGTGCTAGATTACAGTTAATGAGGGTACTAAATATGCTTTGTCTTTAAAATGAAGTTGACAATATCCAGAGCAAAAGTGATGACATGATGGCTAAGTTAACGTTAAAATTGTTAACGCTACAAATTAACTTTCACGGTTAACGTATTTGTTCTTATTTTGTAATGCTAGCCTATATAAGCTGTTATTTGTTGCAGTGTCATGGTAAAAGCTACTGAGATTTTATAGTTGATTAATTGCTAAGCTAAGCACTATTCCTCAATGTAAACACGGACTTCAGAGGATTGGTTCTGATCAGCAAATAGCCTTGTCCGTGTCACTGGCGACAGGCTGAAACAGAAAAAGCTAACAACTACCAATGGTGACGTAGCAACAAAGTGTCCCGAAGATGCAAAACTACTAGAAATATACCCAATATCATTCACAGGCACATGTACTTCGAAAGTTTCAACCGGCTACTCTTTGGATCACACCTCGGACACAGCCAACGTAACACATATTTCAATCTAAAGTTAGCACTCATGTAACAATGCTAGTCCTCCAGCAAGTAGGCAGCCCCATTTGGTCGAAGCTAACAGCTAAATGTTACCGATAGCAGCGCTAACATTACCCGGTCTAAGGTCAGGGTTGATGTGTCTTTAGGTAGCTACGTCTGTTGCAAGAAGTTCAAAGAGGCCATAATAAAAACAGCTCACCTCACAAAAACAATATCGTCTCCTCATACATCAGCAAAATCCAAACAGCCACACAGCTTCCCAAAATGCTGATGGTCGCTTCATTTTATGTACCGGACTAACGCTGCGGATAGCCGGCTGGAGGGAGAGTGGGGGAAGTGCACCACGGCGGAAGGCAGGCTGTGCGGTGGTGTTAGCTAGCTTCTTAACTGGATGGATAATGCTATGGTTAGCTAGCTAACCAGCAAGTTCAGCTTTGTGTCGAGTGGTCGTATACTGCCGGGGAACTATTAGCTAGCTAAGCACAGAGACAAGTCTTCAACCAGTCCCGAAAAAGGCTCACCAGTCTAATGCTGTAGCTAAATCCCAAAACTACCCAGCTATCTGGCTCCTTGCTTCTTGTGGATTTAGCTTCACAACAGTAACGTTAGCTAGCTTCTGCTCTGTTCTGGAATCTTGCTCGCGAGGTCGTTAAAGCTACTGCAAGTTTGCACAAAATTGTGCATCCGAAAACTACAGCCCCAAACTTTGTTGATACGACAGTAAATGTATTTTTTCTTTTAGTTTAAGTCCACTGCAAACATTCATCTACCTACATTTGCAGCTCAACTTTGTATGGGTCACTAGCATCGCTTCACTTCGCTAAACTGCGTTGGGTCTGCACACGGCTGTTCTGCCAAGTGGCTAGCAATGCTAGCTAATAACAACTACGTCAAAAAATTAATTGATTCAAAATAACGAGCAAGAATTGTTTTATTACTAAATACCAGCAAAACGTGTACCACACAGCTTTAGTGTAGCAATGGACAACTCTGCGTGAGGATGATTTAGCATAATTTATAGCACACGATTTTAATATGGAGAGAGCGGCCACTAAAATATGGTGGATATTAGATATAGGGTCATTAGATTTTCGGATCCTGGGAAGCCATTTTTCATTAGATTGTTATGATTGTAGACCCAAAGCTACTTTGACATGCCTGCGGATGAATGCATTTGTTTTGATAATTGATTAGCCGCGATTTAATTGAGTTCGATTAGGCTTTTTTGTAATTAACATAACAAATGTGTACTGCGTGCACTCATTGTGGTTGCTTTATTATTCTGCCTGTGTTACTGTACTTTCCCACTGTTACTGCATACTGCTATGCATTGCGCTTTTGGCTGGAGTGACTGATAGCGATTGGGAAGAGTAAGCACTTGAAACTGCCATAATCTGACTAAACCACGACCAAGTTTTCAGCAGGTTAACTGATAATGACCCTGGTGATTTGTGGCCACATTGTTTTGTTTATAAGCCAGGCATGTAGGCTAATTCCATAGGTGGTATTTGAAATTTTGTATCAATTGACATGTGAATGAATAATGAAAATAAAATAATTTTATAGACCACTTAATACTATATTGTGTTAGAAATGTTGACAACACGCTCAACACTTTACAGCCTTAATTATCATCTTACAGTGAATCAGTTGCAGTGTCAGACTTTGGAAAGTTTCTATTTTTAAATGATCAACAATTATTTGTTCAACTAGCATCTGTCTTCAACTAAGATAAGGAGCAATCATAGTGTATTGTGGGTAAACAATGCAGATCCTAAGGGGTTGGGAATGAGAGGTGGGCCTTCTTTATCATTAGGTTGCCTTATCACTGTTAGAAAATCACAGTGACATGTTTTGTATCTATGGGCATGGGTGACTCAGGAAGGATAGGGTAAAAAAAAGTTGTTCTCAATTCTTAAATTTTAGTTAAAATACTACTGACAAATGGCATGTTAAGATCCTAATACTTTGCAACTTTTAAACGACCGGAAGGACCGGTAGTCCTCTCAGATGCATGTTTTTTCCCAGAAAGTCTGGCACAGTCCAAAATTAATTTTGGTGAAAATAAAGTATTTTGTTCAGTTATGTTAATGCTATAGTTCTTAAATCAAGACACTAACCTCCTCGTGCCACCCTTTAAAGGGCCACACTGTGAACAAAAAGCCTAAGGCAGTACACACAGTAAAGCTTGGATGTCACTGGAATGATCCTCTGAATTTACACAAAATTAGGTTGGGTAACAGTCTGTTCCATTGAGGTCACAGGTTTAATCCACATCAGCTATCTTCTGTCATCCCCTGGAGCAAAAACTGTAGTAAGTAGCTTACTTGGGCTATAACTCAACACTTATGTAAGTAACTGTAGAGAAGAGCATCTGCTAAATGTTTCAAATGTACAGTTAAAGTTAGTGTTCACACACGAATGCCTGACAATACATTGTGTGCTTTGTAAGCAGTGAACAAGCACCTGCTGCAGGCTGGTGATCTGCAACTGACCCTGTGCTGTGAGACCTCTCTGGTAATGCATACTGTATGTGCAGAGACATCCAGAGGGCTCAGATGAGACTGCTGAAGAGAAAAACACACTCAACTAATCTAGTTTTAGACTTAGCAGCACCCTTTAAATTCTAGTATAGAATAAAAGTGGTTTCATATTGACTTAAATCATATGTTTTTTTTAAATTGGTAATTTAATTAAACAATTAATAGATTCTGAGGTGTTAAACTGACTGAAAAGAAAAAGCGTGATGACACTGGTCTGTATATTTTGATCAGAAAATGTGCTTCTCATTGCCTGAATGTGGGTTTTGCAGGTTTTATTTTTGAAAATAGGTTATTACTGGTCCCACTGACAGGATTAGTTAACTCCCCATTCAGCTTTAGCAAGATTGGATTAGATTTTGGGGGGCTGAGACCAGTGGAAGACAGTGACTGATTGGTCGATGGATGTACATAGTGGGTGGTATTAGGACACCAGGCTCTTCCTATTGGCCAGTCAGCAGAGCTGGTGCTTTCCCATCTGCCTCCTGTATCTCAAGGATAATCCCCTAGAATACCTCCACAGATGTTTACAACAGAACATAAACCTGAAGAAGAGAATACACTTTGGGTCCTCTGTTACAGTTATATATATACCGTACACACATATAATAGAGCACTGGGAAAAATAAATATAGGATATTTTTATAGGATGCAGTTTATGGTTTGTTTTCTTAATATCCTATCTGCTTTGAGTTCATAGCTCTAATAACAGTGTTGACTACTCCAGTCAAATATTTTCTGTATTGTTGGTGCTATAAAATGGCAAATTAATTATATCTCATTACATAAATGGTTACAAATAAACAAAGTAGTACAAAATAAATCAAGGTTTGTTGAATTACAGTCTTATCTAGATAAGTTATACAAGGGTAAGACATTATATTAAATAAAACTCATAGGCTTCATATCAGTTCCTCCACAAGGGGGTGTATAACCTTATACTACTGTACATGTCCTCAATACATGCCCTTAAACATTATGAACCTTTTGAAAAGTAACCTTTTTAAATGAGAAAATAATTAAACTAAATGTTTACTAGTAACTGGAAAACTGCCAAAATGTATAGTGCAGACTGGTAGACATAGATGGAATGCAAGAAAATAGACAATTGTCTAAACAATAAACGGTACTGCCCAACCAACAGATATAGTAATTGTGACCCAGATTGATCAGTGAATACTAATAAAACAGGCTCCTTTAAGATTTTTAGAGACCTGATAACTCCATTGAAATAGCTAGTCTGTGATAAAGTTAAGGTGGTGGTAGTGTGGGGAATATTAAGTACGTCTGGGCTTTTCATTAACCTGTCGATCTCTTGGAATAGATTTCCATAGAGTTCTTGAACACTGTAACATACATAATGCTCTACTACGATGCTTTACTACGAGCCCAGAAATGATATTTTTGCTAACTCAGTTTTACAAGCAAAAGACAAATCAACAGACACAATTTACTCCAGAGCTGAAGAAAAAGCAGTGTGTTGCTTACTAGAATGACATTTTAATTTGTTTTACAACATGTGAGGACATACAATATATGTAGTGGAATTATTATAATAAAATGAAACATTTATATATTATGATTGAGAAAGTACAAAAATAAAGATTCTATTGTTGTGGGGAAAAATTCATTCTTATCTCATTAGAATAATGTATTTTTTACACACATAACTGAAATAATTAAAAGAAATAACATGATGTACAAATAGACTATGATACAGTCATTTTGGCATGACCATTTTTTTACATTAACCTGCTCAGATCATTTGTCTCATCAAACTCAATCTCTTTCAAAATATCACATAAGTATAAGCATGTATATCATTATGATAGATTATGATGCAAACACTGGTGAAAAAAGAAGGCAAGGCAGTCCAGTAATTTAATTCTTTTGAAGAAATGAACAGGAAGTGTTAGTGTAAATGTATCAACGTTGTAACATCGAACAAGGCGAAACGTACGGACTCTAAAGTTTTAGGCTTTCAAGGATGAAATGAGTTGGAGTCTAAAAAGATACATCCAAAACTGTACAGTAATCGAGCATACCAATGCACATCTGATGTCTGCTTCTCTTTAATTTCCGTCCTAAGAGGTTCACTTAGATTGTCTTGTTTGTTCAGAGTGCCATTTTTCACATATAAACCTGCTTTGTCCTTTGCGGCCAAAGTGCTACAATGAAATGGACTCTTAGTGCAAGCTGTTTCACTGTCTGTGTTCTGCTGTTCTTTTGTTGTCTCCCAGTCCCCCCAAAGTAGCTGTCTGAATGAGGAGAGGAGTCGCACAGGTCCAAATGCCCAGTGTGCAAGTCTGTGGTCCTCCACCAGAGCATAGCTGGATGCCAGCACTCCATCAACAAACACAGTTCCAGCTTCTGTCAAGGGCGCATAGACTCCCACACTCTCCTCTACTGAAACTGAGATGATTCGCGATGGACGTACTAGACCCTCTGCTGTATGGATGAGAACACAGTCTCCTGTTTTGGCTCTGCTAGCAAACTGAGCCTGATACTCACTGCTGTCGAGTCTGCAATGTGGGGCTAAAAAGACCAAGTGATGTGGGGTAAGGGCCAATCTCTGGCCATCTTCTGTCTCCAGAGACAGAAAGGCAGACCAGCTTTCTTGGTCCTGGTGCAGAAACAAGAGGACTTGACTCAACACGACTTGGCCTGTCCCAGACAGGGCCATGACTCTGTCCCCGGGAACAAGAGATGACAGGCTCTTCTGCCCCCCTCCAGCAACAGTCACCCGGGCCCAGCCTGGGAAACAGCCACCTTTTTCCACTGCAACGGAGTGATCTGCAGGAAGATCAGCAGAAAAGGCCAAGATGACTAAACACAGGCTGTGGTCCTTTTTTGTCTTAAACGTTTAGATACACCATCCAGTAAACTGCATTACCTTCTATGAAAGCTCCCTCCTTAAACTTACCAGCTTTTACTGAGCAGTGGATGTGATATTTGGACTCGTAGTGGACCCAGTCAAAGCCAGCCTCCACAGCCAGCTGGGCTAGAAGACCATACTTCTCTGTTTCTCTATCATCAGTGGTTATATCCACGGCCCGGCCTTCGTAGTGCAGAGAGCCGGGAGGGTGGTGGCCGTCCTCATCCCAGGCCTCTGTCACACGTAAGTGTACCCCTGGCCACTGGTTCATCACTGCGATAGCCAACCTGTTCAAACAGTCCTTACAGCGCTAGGAACAGAACCAGACAGAAGGGAGGTGTTAAGTTTTGAACCGTTTTATCACAAATATATTGGTATCTGCACATATGTTGGTCAATTAGTAACAATAAATTGCTGTACAGATATGCCAAGGATATGTTTGAGGTAATTTAGTGACTCCATTACATAGTTTGTGTACCTGTAAGATTTCCCACCCAGTACACATCTTAGCCACAGTTCTTTTGAACAAAATGTGAGGGTTAAAATCCAGATTTATCACACCAAGAGTATAAAAAATAACTTTCATCAATATTTCATCCATTTCTTTTTTCTAATATCATAACATAATGTACAAAACATTAAGGTTGACATCTACTTAAATAGCAAATATGTATATATACAGTATAATATACTTAGTTCCTGAATAATAAAATATATATGATTTTGTTTGCTCAAAGTTATTGAAAGCAAGATAGAATCAACAATGGATTCAAAAAGATTAACTCGTAATCATTATCAATAACAAATTGGAGTGACTAAAAGCACCCTTTATGCATAGAATATAATGTGTGAATTGTATCAATATTAATGTGTAATTCTGAATGTTTCTTTTTTGGTTTTTTTGTAATCCCTCTTATTATTTTGCCTTTTTAAAATGCATTGTATATGTTGGGGAAGGAGTGTTGGATTGTTTTGTGTTTTATAATGCAAGTTTTCTATTGGATCTTTGGATATAAGAGTACATAAAAGAATGCAAACAAGGATTCTCAGTTTTTTAAGACAGTAATTATATTTTTAGTCACCCTGTTTGCATCATGTGCCATGAACAGTGAGAGGCATGTCTGAACTCCACTCAACTTGTAATCATTTATTAACCGGGGGGATGGCACAGCCTAAGTGTACAAGAAGTATGTACAGTATGTAAGCCTACTATACACCTCAGTGCACAGACTGATTTTAGTATTTCAACACTGTCTCTGGCTCCCAGGTTATGATTATTTGTTGTCTGCTGGCATCATCACACAATTCCTCCTCTGCTCTGCTAAAGGCCATCTCAAACTTGGTCTAACAATCAGAGTACAAGAGCAAAGCTACTGTAGCCAGTTTGGCACATTCCTTGGCCTTTTCAACAGGGTGACAGAATAATCAAGGCCATTCTCTGCCTTTCCCAGATTGTTCCAGGCATGAGTTTTCTCGGTTTCACCCAAGACATTTGATTAGAAATGTGCACAGTGACTCTTAACACCCCCGTGGCAAATGTTACGGACTGTGTCAGCATTGTCACAAAATAGCAGGCTTGAAAAATGACGATGTCAGCAACCGAGGTGATACACTCATTATCATCTCCTGGGCGCAAATTCTCTTGTGACTTGTGTTGTTGCCGGTCTTGTGGCCTATAAATGATTAAATAAAACGTATCTTGCAACTAAATAATAAAAAAAAAAAGTTGTGACAGAAAGAGACGAGGGCAGAAAGTGACGAGGGTGTGAGCGAGAGAGATAGAGGGAGAAAAAGTTGGGTGAGAAGAAAGCAGTGTAGCGGAGGGCTGAGGTTGGGTGTAAAGAGAGAGGGCAGAGGGGAAGAATGTATGGGCATAGACTTGGGAATGTGACAGCAAGAGTGAGAAAGCGAGAGGGACAAAAAACAAACTGGGCACATTTTTCTCGCAATGCCATTGAAGAGAGGCGTCTCATTGTCAGAACTACAATAGTTGCTTTTCCAACGGTGCCATTACTTCAGCAGGCGGGAATTTTGTATAGGCGACCCCTCAGAGTCTCCAAATGACGCACAAAGAGCATCTTTCACATCTGGGCAAAAGAGGGGCACATGCAACACACACACACACACACACACACACACACACACACACACACACACACACACAAACACAAACACTCAAACTGGGCATCAGCAGGGCACACATATACGATTTTCATCACTACAATCACTCAGGGAGGGGAAGGAACACAGATTCATATCCTAAACAATCACAGAAAGCCGCAGCATCCAGAGCAGGGCGACATCCGAGTGTCAAGAAACCCTGTGGTCATATTCAGCAGTGTGGCGTTCAAATTGTTTGGTCAAAAAGCTGCACTGATCTTAAATTCTCTAGGCCACGATTGTCTTTTCGAGGCATGTGATTTGAATTTGGATACCTTTCCCCACTAAACATTAAGGAATGTAAGTGCCACTGAGAACCTGTCATAGAAATAGTTTGATTTCCAATAACAAAGACTTTGGTTAAAGATTAAAAGGAAGTGTTCCTGAAGGGGAAGGCCTCTCTTAAGGGGTAGTGTTGAATTACATCCTGATCTTCTTATCTCAAGGAAAGGGAGTGTAAGTTTGGTTAAAACTTACACACTGTGTGTTGAACATTTGATTGTGTTTTAGGAGCCTGGCAAGGGCAGGTATGGCAAAAAATGAATTATTTGATTTGAAGGTGCCTGGGTGGCAAGGTATGAACTATAAACTGCTGCCTTTCTCTTTGTGTGTATGAACTGTCACTGTCAGCAGGTATCACTGGGGTTAGTGGAAACAAGTGATCCAGTGTATCATCCCACTCAACAACATCCTTAAAAATCGAAGATGATTGATTAACACCACACCAGTCTCACCTTGGTCATGAAGCGATCTGCGTTGGTGTTCTCCTCATCCTTGAAGACAATGTCTGAGTTGTAGTTGCACACAAGTTCATTGAACTGCTCAGAGTTGCGTGTGATCTTGCCCTCTGCTCTCCCGCTGGCACCAAGGTTGTTTTCTGAGAAGTTGGGGAAAAACTGCTTGTAGTGCATGGCTGTGAGCTTCCTGGGCCTGGAGCGGATGCCGTGCCCAGGGCCCGGTCCACATCCCTGGACCAGCCATATGCACGTCCACACAGCAAGCAGGCCGAGCTGTGCCAGGCGGGCCCACCAGGACTGCTTCATTGAGGAGGGTTGGGGCTCCCGGGAGTCAGTGGCTCACAGTACCTATAGTGATACCCCAGTTCCAGGTGTATGATAGCATGTGAATGAGGGTCAAATCGTGGTCCATTCCAAATCATGTGGTGTTAGAGCTGAGGATGATATGACAAAAACAATTGTTGGGACATGTAGGAACTTCTTTTTACTGTATTCACTCTTGATTTAAAAAGAGGTCCATAATACCAAGTCAGTTTGTAGGCCTACTGTTTTGATGATTATTCTGACCAAAAGTTATAGCCAAATAAATGATCTGATTGGCTGAAATCTAAAGTGTCTGAACTTTGGCAGTTATTAAAAATAGAAAGACACACTAGATCTTTAAGATTTCTGTCCAAATATATCGCCAACTATCAGCTGCTTCTAAGCCACTTGTGAGCTGAAAGTCATCTTCACACGTCCTTCGCAGGTACCTGTCTCGACGCAGGTGTTTTTCGTGTGTTTCTAGTCACTTACCGCTTCTCTCTCTCTCTCTCTCTCTCTCTCTCTCTCTCTCGCTCTCGCTCTCTCTCCATGCAGTTCCTTTGACGAGACACAAACTGACGCACACCAAAAGCCCCACGGCTCCCTGCAATTCCTATGGACGCTCCCGTGGCGCTCTCATCCTCTTTGTCCATCCAGAAATGTCTCTCCTGAGATTTTTTTTTCTTCTTCTCTCCTCCGTCCACCGTCTTCTGTCGCGTTTCAGAGCTCCTGGCCACCTTGCACCAGCCATTGGGTCTTATTAGCGTCCGGACAAGATTGCCCTCCCTTCCTCTGCGCGCTCCCACAGCGACAGCACACGCCTCCAATTCAACCTTACAAAGGACATATGATTAGCCTCTTTTGTTAACACAATGACCCCCCACCCACCCACCCCATTAAATATTTAAAGTTTGTTAAAGATATTTTTGGAAACTTTTTTCACATCAAACTGCAAAGTTAATTATACACAACACATCAGCATACATTCTCTAAATCACATTATAATTCAGAGCAGTGTATTTACAGTTAAAAAAAAAAAAAAAATATATATATATATATATATATATATATATATAAATAAAAGCATGTCAGTTCAATAACTTTGAACCAACATGCCCCTTTGTTTCTGTCAGCTCATCCCACCCATCAAGAGTGGATGAGTAAACTGTGACGACCCTGTGCTCATGTTATTAATAGAAACAGTTGAAGGTGAGGGTCTATGAGGGAACACAAAGTGTCCAGCCTTGACACCCCTGACTGAGAGTTACAGTGCTGCCTTCCTTTCTTTGGGGAGTCTGCCTGACCCCCCTGAACCCTTTGCACCCAAGACCCCTCCACTGGAAACACCCGCTGGCCACATCAACATATTATTTTTATCCATCTCAGAACAATAGCTGGGAGAGTCATAAAAACGTGTCAGATAATTCCAAAGAGGGAGCAGAAGAGAAAGGAATCGTTGTGTCTCAGGGGTCTGACATCTGTAATCACATACGGAAGCTTAAATTAATGGCGGATTAAAAGGTCAAAGTGTGTCACCGTCCTATCTGCAGCTTCCTGGAACACTTGAGGAGACGATGCATCATGGTCAGTTTCTTCACAGTGTCTTTGTTTCAAAAAATCGTTAGCCCACTCACAACAGAGCTGCTGTGAACTTTCTGAATGTTTATACAGTATTCATAGTTTTGTGTCAGTGCATCTTGGTTTGCTGTGATTGCATGCTAAAGATGCTTCAAGATAAAATCACTACTAAGACACTCTTTCATCCAATGAACAGAGACATTCTTATCAATGCACCTGTGAATTTCCCATACTCTGTCTGATCTAAAACAGCACTTTAAAATTGCTTTGCGTAGTGATGAGGCATAGGTCACTGAGCTCCACAGTGACCATGGAAAGGCATCCTTGTGAGGGAAGGTTCCAGAAGACCCCAGGATGTTGTAGGGAGGGGTGGCAAGGCGAAGCTGCATCTTCCTGTCCTTATGATAAACATGGAAGAAGGCTCAAGTCTGGCCCAAGCAACACAGATGAAGAGTTATCAGACTTCATGACAAATGCAGGGAATGACTTAATCAACAACAAAAAAAGAAGCAACAAACACTTTCATATCTACAATTACCCACACCGATCTTTCTCTTCAAAGCTGTACAATAGAAGAGATTTCCATCTGACATGAAAGGGAAAGGAAGGAAGCAAACATGTGCGGGTTGGAGATGGAAATAAGTTATTCTTATTAGCTTTTATTTTGGTGCCCCCATCCTCCTGCCTCCGCCTGCCTCCTTCTCTTAGCATTTCACTCCCCCATTTCAGGATGGGAGTACATTGCCGGGTGAATGGTTGCGTTTCCTGCAAAACCACAGCACAGAAAATGAGATCTTTCCTGCCTGGGTTAGCCTACCCTGTTTTGTTCTTTCCAAATGGACTCTTGGCTTGCACCTGGGCTCGTGGTCAAGCAGATACCTGCAAGCCAATTATTTTCTTCTTCTGTGGAATTGTCAGTGGCTCACAGGAGCACTCATTTTGGCAAATAAGGGACATCAAATGTAGCAGAGGATAGAAATAGGATTGCAAAGCTCCTTTTTAGGGATCCAGTCATTTTAAAATAGGATAGGTTTGGAAACAATCCCAGCTTTGACATCTCAAGTGTTTGTCTTGCCACTTGGAGCTGAATAGACACTCTGCAAGATTCACTTCCTCAGATGGAGGCCATTAGAAAGGTTGAGTGGGAAAAGGAAAGTCAAGGAACTGACACCTAACCACCTCCCTCCCCTCTCCCAAACACACACACACACACACACACACACACACACACACACACACACACACACACGTCCTTTCTCTCTGCCCACCACTACACCGCCCATTCCACTGTCTCTCACCATGTTATCAGTGCAGGAAGAGACAGGGTGGTGCATTCTGAGGTGGCTGCACACACCGGATGATTCTTGGCTTATGTAATGTAACTTTGTGTTGGAAGTTACTTGCCATGCTTCACTTTTAAGAACACCTATCACTGCATGTGCCATGTAATGACTTCAGGCGTGTACCACACACAGTGATGTAAACGGTGTACACCAAGTCCAGGTTTAAGTTGCTTTGCTCAGCCTTGATTTAGCCTTTGAAAAAGAGCAACAGCGAGCTGAGGTTGAGGCGATGCTGCACTGAAGTGGACAATAGACTGAGAAGGGTGGAACTTCCTGGCCCCAGACAAGCAGGTCAAAGGTCAGGTATGATGCTATACCTTGTTTTGTGAATCTGACCCCCAAAAATATAATTTACATTTTGTTTACATTGTCTACTGTATGCTTAGAGAGTTTTCTATTGAATTCAATATTGTGATACTACAGGGTTCTCCCTTTAAAAAATCCATGTCACACCATTTACTCAAAGTTACCCAATGAAACAAAGGCCTGCGGCGATCAACGGTGTGAAGCAAGTGTGCCATGAGTGTGCACAAAGGACGGTGGGCAGCTATGGCAAATGGACAGTGTGACCCATTATCAGTTGATTAGCGGGCAAGTCTCGCCTTTTCCTGTGAGTGGTTCTGTATTTGCGAGCATACAAATGAGGGAATAACAGCCCCTAATGCACTTTGGCTCAAACTTCAAACGGCTGACTGTCAGGAAACCTAATCTGTGTCTTTTTCCCCCCTTCATTCTTATGTTTTGACAATAAAGATAGCCTATCTCATCACATTACAAGCTGCCCGTCTCACGCCTTGTCCCCGATATGCCCGACAGCCAGTCCAATAGAGTGTGTTGCCCAATAGGACTGCTGGGACACTTTGATTGCACTGCTATCGACCATATTTTGCTGCAGGGAGAGGTACTAAATTGTTTCCCTGACAAAATCCAAGGTTAAGAGATATGTACGGTGGCTACATGCTCTGTGTGTGTGTGTGTGTGTGTACAATCTACATTAATAGAAAAATAATCAAATCCAGTTTTCTATAGTTGTTCTCTAATAAGCCAAAAAAATGGTAAACTATTTTCTCAAAGTGTAAAAGCGTGGTGTCTAGACAGATAGCCACAGTTGTGGCAAATATATATATATATATATATATATATATATATATATATATATTTACACACATATATATATATATATATACACATACACACATATATATATATATATACACATACACATATATATATATACATATACATATATACATATATACACATACACATATATACATATATACACATATATATACACACACATACATATACATATATATACATATATATATACACACACACACAATATATATATATACATATATATATATACACATATATATACACATACATACACACATATATTATACATACACATATATATATATATTATATATACACATATATATATAAACTCACTAAGACACATAACAACATAAGGAATGACAGAACACAGGAAAGTAGGAAGAAACAAAAGGTATATAATGGAGGAGACAACAGAAAATAAAGTGACAATGAGGTGAATGGAAAAAGACTCAGAACAATTGACCCACATAAAACACAAATAGCCCACACATATAAACGAATTCCCCAAGGAAAGAAGAAAATTGGACAGAATGTGAGACAGTGGTAAATATAAACACAGCACAGAAAACAAAAAAAAATAAAATAAGAAATCAAACAAAAATCAAGAGGGAGAAATTAATCAGAGACAGGGTTTTCTTGACCTGACTTCAGAAAAATTAGATAAGGAAATGAACAATAGGCAAGGAAAAGGGATGGAAGAAGAGAAGTAGTGGGGACGGAAGGGGAGTGGACGCGGTGTGGATGGTAGAAAGGGCCGTAGTGGGGAAAGCGCTGGGTATGGCATGGACACTGCTGACAGACAGGCCAAAATATGGCTCTCTTCTACTGCTGATTAAAGTATGGTGGGACAGAGGACAGACCCCACACACAACAAACACAGCAATAGATTAAGTCACAATGTAGTCATATTTGAAAAAGGTAACAAAAGTAATATAAAAGAGACAGTAAGTCATTATAAAGGAAAAATGAAAATGAAGAACAGAGAAAAAGATAAAATTAAACATATATTTGAACATAAAGAAATAAAAATAATGAAAATGAAATATAATAAATGGTATAATGCAACAGAGAGACACAGAGGTTGGGGAAAGAGACACTGTCCCCTGCTGGTCAAACCAACAGCTAATAAATCTGCTGATACAGCAGCAAAGGCAAACCGTGACACAGTGTCACCAACACATTAAAGATGATGAGATACAGCTGATAAACAAAATATAAAAACTGACACCATTAATGATTGCATAGATTGATGGTCATGTTCGCTTTTTTGAAAATATTCCAAAACTATTCTAAGCTTATGCATTCAGAAGTTTTGGAAATTACTTTTGGTAAAGTTAAATAGTGTGCCTGTACTTATAAAATATTGCACTTCCCCACATAAATTCTTAATAATTCACAGTTTGATTGGTCAAAGGCAGAAGTTTCTCCTAGTGAGTGTCACTTCATTCAAAAGTCTGGCATTGAACAAAGTATAAAGCTTTCTTTTTAGTGTATTTTTGTAGGAATGAGTTATTCTCAGACTCCGTAAACTCCGTAAACTCATCATTACCTCACTCGCATATTCCCTGTGTAACCTGTAGATCCATAGAGAAGGTACTCTGTCATATTTGCTCCAAAAAACAACTTCCTCTCATCAACTAACATAACACTGGTGCAGACTGGACCACCAACACATGGAAGTAAGATTCCCAATCTTAAAATAGTGGTACAACCAAAGAGGGGAAAGCGTGGGTAAGCCACAGAGAAAGAGAGAGAGCACTTGATCGACCCGGAGCAGAAAGAGGAAATTACATCACAGTTACAATATAATATTTCAAAATGACTCCGCTGACTTTCACATCACTTACTACTTGTCTTTGCAGTCAAATAACTGCACAAAATTGGACCCTGATATATTGGTCATTAAACACAGCTTCAAGCAAAGTTCCCCCTGGACACTGTGCAGACAGACTCGTCACCTTCTCCGGTCACTTCCCATCGGGCAACCTGACCCATGTACCAATGGGCAAAGGCCTTTAATCCAAGATGGACATTTGAAGGGGATCAGTTTTTAAAAAGGTTAGGAAAGGCAGCGATGAGGAAAAGTCACTGGATTTTAGACAGTCCACTGGCCAGGAGGAGTCTGAAGGGGACAGTGGAGCGTGACACAGTTAAAGGCAGTCTGTGGAGACCTGCAAAAAAAGAAGAAAAAAAAAGGACCATAACATTATGCACAATCACAAGGTGGAACGCTAAACTTGCAAAGCTAAGGAAAATAGTGATTTAGGTGAAATGAAAGTCTATTAATCACAGAACAAAAGTAAATTG
This sequence comes from Perca fluviatilis, assembly GCF_010015445.1. Classification (NCBI taxonomy): domain Eukaryota; kingdom Metazoa; phylum Chordata; class Actinopteri; order Perciformes; family Percidae; genus Perca; species Perca fluviatilis. The sequence goes on along the minus strand of NC_053116.1, from coordinate 21,306,956 downwards.
GGAGGCAATGGGAAAGTGCAGGAGAGCCGCCATGGTGCAGAGATGCTATCTGTACTGTGAGAAAGGGGACTGTGCGTGCGTGTGCGTGTGTGTGTGTGTGTGTGGCGTGTCAATGCTCAGAGTGCTTGTTTGTGTTGGGTGGAGGGTGTGTGTGCTGCGAGGGGTCTAGGGCGGTGTGCCTGAAGGTCCCCAAGTGGACCTGACTCTTGTCCCTTTACACTTTCCTGAAAGAATTGTATTCTTTCTATCTGAGGAAGAGAGACCAGCCCATAGGGAAATAAGGGGCCCAAAGTTGTGGAAACTCATGACACGGCTACCCGAGTGCAATGAATTTCCCAACACAATCTCAAAGACTTTAAAATATATGCATACAAAGTACTTTCACTTTGCTTCGTTAAATTAAAAAAATTAAAGTAGACTGACCAAAGGCACGGATAAGCTCTCTCTGTACTGCCCAGGTGACCGTCTTGATCAGGGAGGCAGAGGTGAGACCAGCAAACAGCATGTTGTACAGGAATACAATGTAGAAGTTCCCAAGCCAGTTATACCGACCAAAGTCTCCCAGTAGATCGAAGCGGGTGATCCCTAACACAATGGAACCAAAGCGAAAAACAATGTTTTACTTGTGAATGAACTGCTCAAGCCAGGCCTCACCTGCAGCTACAGTATTCATGGCTTACAGATGCCCTCTTGTGGGGCATTACTAAAACTACAAGTAAAATGTTTCAGCAACTCTTGTCATTACATACTCTCGATGCTGTGTCCCAATTCCATACTACATAATAGATGTACACATTATGTGCCATTTACCACTTCACAAATTTCAAACAGAAAGAACAGACTGAACAGACAGATTTAATACTTGTTTTGGAGTTTTCCATGATCTTCTTTGAACTGTCTCACAATTTATTTTAACGGTTTGCAGCTGTAAGTAGCTTACTACTTTCATTTGTTTATTGCATTGTGGGACAATAGTGTACAACTCTCAAAGATCAAGCAATTTTTGGTATGCATTCTGCATTTTTAGTATACTTAATGTTTCACTGTGAACAAACAAACTAATATTTAGTATGTAGTATGGAAATGGGACCTGGCTGTAGTCTTTGATAAATAATTGTCCTACTTGGTGAATGTCCTTACCAATTGTGCGTGAAAAGACTGGCAGTGCTGAGCTCAGGATAAGCAATGAAACACAGTTAGCAATTATCTGAAAAAAAAAAACAGAAATGTAGATGTCAACACAGAACATCAGTAGTTCCTGGTTATATCTTACTGTGAGATAAGATACATGCAAAGGTTAGCTGTCAGATACCTGTGTGAGGTTGGTGTCCTGTGCATGAGGCAGGAGGCCAGTGAAGAGAGGAGAACTATAGAAGCCCACCACTGAGGACACCATCAGATAGCTGAAATTAATTTTAAGGACAACACTGGAAAGAAGACATATCACAGAGATAGTAAATAATATCCTAAAAGTAAATTATCATTGATTTGTTTTTAATGTATGGATGTAACAGCACAAGTCAACATAACACACTGGTCAAATACCAAAGGTAGTCTGTAAGTGGCTGAGTCAGAGCCAAACGGACATGACGTGAAGTTAAGTCACAGGTGAATGGGATAAAAGGATACAGGATGAGGACTACTTGAACTGCAGCACCCAGTGAGCCAAACATGGAGAAGGAGGCCATCCCCAGATGAGGGTCCTAAAACAACAAAAATAACAATTATCAGTGTACACAGATGACTGGCTTTGAGCACACCAAGCATCAAATGTTCACGAGTTCTTTCTGGCTAAATCCTCACCTCCATTCCTCTGGGCATAGCAGTCTCATCCAGGAGCAACTCCAACACATTGAAACAGACCATCAGTACACACATCACCTGAAGAGAGATGAACAGTAATTATACTACAATTAAAACAACTATCTGGGTTTATAAATGAGAGTTCAAACAGCCTGTAGAATATATTAATAAATGAGTCCGTACCGTCAGTGCGAGGAGCACAAGCATGGCCAGTGGATAGCCCAAATTTCGCTGCCATGGGGACGCTTTCCTACGCATTTCTGTGAGGAAAGCAAGAAGAATAAAAAGAGAAAAGGAACAAAAATAAATGAGTGTTCAGCAATAAATTACTATACAATGTAAACACTGTGAGAAGCCCAGCAGAGAGCAGCCGGTTCAGTCAATCTCACCTAGGGCAATGCGCTTGCTCCGGACTGTTTGGTACTCTTTTTTCATCCCCTCCATGTTCAGCTTGACCCAGCATGACGTTGTACTGCCACCTTCAATCAGACAACAACATGATAGAGTCAGTCAGCTTTAAATTTAATCTTCAGAAAATACCGGGAGAGGGTTCATAGTGAGACACTTACAGTTCAGTTTCCTGGAGAGTGAGTCTTCCTCAAATGTGGTGCAGCTCAGAATATCTTCGACATCTTCCAACAGCTGAGGGAGATAAGAGACATCAATCAATTTGGAAACTACAGTTCACAGCCACAAGACGAATGTTAATGTAAATACTAATCTATGCAAAGTGGGAAGTTTAGTCACTAGCTCTGTGACTCACCCGCGGTTTGACCATTAGGCTGCCAGTTACACTGAACATTCGAGACAACCCAAAGGGAGTGCACACTGAGGAGGGAAACACACAGATGGTAATACACAAGTGCCATATGTAGGATTGTATTTTAGCTGCTCAAGAAATGGTGATTGAAATATTCGTACACAAAAGCAGCAACACTCCAAACAGAGAGATGCCCGAATACAGGTATGGAAGGTAATACTCCCATAGGTCTGAAATTCAGAGAAGGAGAGTATGAAAAACTACATTAAAACCAATGGTTACAGAGAGATCTTTAGGTATAATGCATGTGACTCACCATAGAGGCTCTTCCTGGCTATGTTGTCGTGGAGGAGGGCTGATGCCACCCACACAATGCCCAGCACAAGCAGAGCCAGCAGCAACAGCAGCACAACTGCTTCATACACTCGTGCCATAACCCCCTATATAAACAAAACAGATAATCTGTGATGTGCTGTCAATTTATAGTCAAGTTCTTTATTAAATGGTTCTGGAGTCTCAAGGTGCCATTTGTGAGGAAATGCCAAAACTGGTACCTTTCTGGACCCCGCAAATCCCTCAGACTCCGTGAAGAAGTAGGCAAAGGGCATGAGGAAGACCAGGGACAAATTGGAGAAAAGGAAAACTAGGTTCCACAATCCTGACAAGGGAGAAAAAGAGATGTTCCAATGTTAGTTTTCAGTGCAAACATTCATTATGGATAAAACGGCAGTGAAGCATCTCAGCAGTACCACTGTGAGGTATAGTCCGACCAAGCAGTGGAAAATCTGAGCTTATCATCAAAATATTTCTTACATAAAACGGCACTACAGGCCTGGTTTACTTTGGGGCTTCAAAACTAATTAATTTACATCTTAGTTGATCAATTGAAACAATACATTAGATTAGGGTTTGAGTGCTCAACTGAGTTAAACCGCAGCAGTTGGGAAACAGTAGGAATGTGCACTGCAATGCACTGCACACAGCTAGGTCAAGCCACTCTGTCCATGATAATGATCTGTTTGGACACAGGCCTGTAGTGTATCGATTTGGAGGTTAATACCAGTGATCCAGTTTCAGACAATAATGCCTACAGCTGTTTCACAGGTTTTAATGATTATCAACTGTTTGGTGTTGTCGACTAACAAAAACAATAGGATGTACCGTGGATAAGAGATCCATTGAGCCACTGCATGTAGTAGCTCTGGGGGAAGGTGAGCAGCACCTCGTTGGACAGAATAGAGATGGGGAGAAGGAGCACGGCACACACTGCAACAGACAGGGTGAACGTACACAGCCACAGCCTGGGAGAAGGATAAAGACAAGCTATCAGTGAGGTCACTGTGTGTTTGTGTTGAGCCTTAGTCTAACAGCACAGCCTATGTGAAAGGCTAGGGCGGCGAAGGGAAGTCATTGCCAGCGTGTAGGGACGCGTGTAGGGACAAAGGGCGGAGTGACACTGAAGTGCCCACTACACACTGACTAAGGTATCTGCTCAATCATTCACACGGACACTAATCAAAGGGAGTGAGACCATATCACTGTAGATCAGTTAATCATTAGAGGTTTTCACTTACGCAATTTTGTTGACGGTGGCATCTTCAATATCATCTGAAAAAGAGTAGAGAAATAAGTCGGATTTACTGCATTACAAAAGGTGATTCAGACCATTTGTTTTTACATGTATGTTTTAACAACGGTAAGTTGCAACAGACATAGGCAACGTGTTTGCTGTAACTGAGGAAGGCTTAAACGCAGGTTATTCTGAGTGCAACCAGTGTTTGAATAGTAATAGATATAGAAAGTCTGTGTTGGTAGAAGTTGTCTGGGGTCACACACACACACACACACACACACACACACACACACACACACACACACACACACACACACACACACACACACACACACACACACACACACACACACACACACACACACACACACACACACACACACACACACACACACACGTTCTGTTCAAGCGAGACAAACACTCTAGTAAAAACGGATGTATATAAGTAGGAAACTGCAAAGAGCAAAGTATTTAGAGCATAAAAAAAAAGACATCTGTAATGTTACAAAATGCCCGAAACACTCTGTAAAACCCCAAAAAGGTTAAGTTCATGCAACATGATAGATAGATAGATAGATAAAGTTACTGTGTGAATTGCTATACATTGCTAAGTAATGTGCACCACAGTACACAATACTGTAATTTCTTCTTCTGCAAATGTTAGCACAGCTTTCTAATGATGAGGTAAAGCCTGAGGAGCAAAAACCAGTTCTTGACTCCTTATAGTCAAAAACAACTCTGGAGAGAGGTATTGCACAATCGGCATTTAGCTACAGGGCACAACTGTTTTGCTTGTTGTTGATGCACAGGCAACATTTACAACAGTGGGTTAACACATAGCAGGTCATGCCCTCCAGAAAAAAAAGCTGGCCATCTCCCAGGTTTCAACCCAGCCCAGCCACAGCGGAGAAGAGAGACCTGGCTAGTTGGACATCCTTCATTTGCTTCCAATAGTGGCAAGTAATTTAATTTATTTTGTGACTGAAAGCCCAGTCAGTCACCCCACAGAACTTTAAACATCTTCTTAGCTAACATACTTAGATCAAAGTACATGACGTATGTTTGCACTTATGCAAATGCTTGACAGCTACAGAGTTGTTACTTGTCAATACTGTGGTGACCAAAAAATCTATATTTTTCAACTGTCAAAAATAAGAGCCAGTAACAGAGTATTGACAGATTAAGCCAGTTTCATTATGTTGTTGGTTGTATAATATACACTTGTTGAAGAAAAAAAAAAAAAAAAAAAAAGATCTCCTTTGAGATTTTTTGTCTCATTAGAGGGGCCTTAAGCTACAACTCAAAAGCACAACTCTGTTTTTCTTGTAGCAACATTCTTCACTGCCCATCCACCACTTCTGATCCACAGGGAGACCCACTGAAGAGGAGGTTACATGTTACAAAACACACCTTCTGCACCTCTGGACTGCTCCAGCCAGGGTCCAGAGCCTTGGGTTAAAATTTGCAATCCTGGCAGTGTGTCAACTTAAGCTATATTTACATGTAGGCAAACACAGAAAACCGCTATTATTCAAATAAAAAAAAAAAAATCTATGCATACTAAAATAGTTTTTCATTAAATTATTTAAAAGTATGATGCCATTAAAACCATTGTGTGTAAAAATAATTAGTAAGGTTTGTGAAATAGGCGATATTAATTGTATTGCTTGACCAAGATTTCACCTAGCTTTAATATGAATCTTCTAGTTAGGCTAAAATGAAACCCTATTGCCTCATGCATCCATCTACCCCCAACACCTGTGCTTGTTTGAACAGTTTGGCCTCCATACTCCAAAAAATTCCAAAACACCAATGTAATGAGTATACTTGTCACCACCATCAATTCCCCTCCAGGCAATTCTCCATAAGCCTTTGAAGGAAATCTTTCTCATGGAAGTGACTGTCTGTGCGCCTGTAAAAGTCCAGGAACTCACCTGTGACAAACTCAGCAGTCTTCTTGAAATGGGTAAGTATGAGGTAGGACACCATGTAAAGGCATGTAAACAGGAGTACACAGATCTGCAGAAGAGACCGAAAGGAAAAAATGAGATAGTGTTATTCCTTGGACTTGTTTACACAACTAATCACATAAAGGAAGTGCAGCCTTGTAAACAAACTCATGTTCTGTCCAATACTACCGATAAGCAACACATTTATATAGGTTGGCTCACATCTCTGACTTAGTATATTCTGATAAGTCAGAAAAGTGGGGGTGGATAGATATGCAGCCTAGATACCAAAAACATCCGGAATAGAAAAAGCATAGGGCCTCTCCCTATGCTTTTTCTATTCTAGCTGCAACAGATTTGTTCTTCATAGAATAATCTGTTTTGTGCAAATAAATAGCAGGAAATAAACAAAAGAGGAAAGGTATTGCTACAAATGCAAACAGCCATTCATTCACCATTCTGCCAAGGTCAAGAGAGACAGATGGAGTCTGAAGATTACCACTTTATTCCAACAAAGAGTGAAATGGGTGACAGTGACAAACTAGGAGGGATTAAGGGCAGTAAAAGAAAGAAGGGTAATACTAGTGACAGATAGACCCCATACTGCTTGTAAAGATCATTGTCTGACATTACACTAAATCTACCAACAAATGTAGGCTAAACCTATATTCACTGTCTGGCAAAGCTTCTTAACATTTTACCCTCAAGACTGAAGTTAATCGCTTGTATGACCACCAAACCAACATGAGAGAACAGACAACACAGTTGACGGTCGGCAAACCCCTAACACACACACACACACACACACACACACACACACACACACACACACACACACACACACACACACACACACACACACACACACACACACAAACACACACACACACACACACACACACACACACACACACACACACACACACACACACACACACACACACACACACACACACACCTGGTGTTTCAAGAATTAGTATACAATTGAAAACTGAGTGATAGAAGGTGCATTCAGTCCTTTCTGCCAAATAAGTTAACTATGAATGGAAATGTTCCTGGACAAGGCAGAAATCCAAACTAACCATATGAGTGTTTAAGTCTGACAGCTTCTGTCCCACACAAGTGCCTCTCTAAGTAAAATAATCCCCTTACTTTTAACATTTTTAACTAAATACTAAAGACTAAAATGTCTATAGCCAGTGCTCATTTCACACCAGAAAACAAAGTTATTTCATGGGCAAATTTACCATTTTATCTATTACCCCTACTGGACAAAATAAAGCCTTGTCAAAATCAAAAATGGTTTACTCTTTAGTATACCTCACTATCAGATAGTCTGGCTCAGCTCTACGTTATCAGCCATGTTAGTGAGTTAGTATGCTGGTTGTGTAGGAGAAACATTCACTCAGTGTGTAAATTACACTTTATAACAATCAACATCTTCTTCAAAAGCAAAATAATCAATTGGCCTATTAGTGTAACATGCAACCTATAACATGCTAGAATACTATGTTAGCATTTGTTATCAAAGTACAGCTGAAGATCCATTCAACAGTGGAGATGTAGTGCACCAAGAGTTGGACTGACAGATGAATGAAATGATGTTGCCAGGTCATAAAACATTTCCTCATGGGCGCTCCGAGGGAGCCCAGTAAGAGTTGCAGGATGTGGAAGTTTGTCCCTGAGGTTAACAACAGCAGCAAACAAAGAGAGAGGCTCTCTGACAAATGAAAGAAATAGAACAACATACTTGCACTTGTAAAAGCAGTTTCTTAATTGGATGCAAACGTAAGCATGAGTTCCTTTGAAAAACAAAGCCAAGAAATTCAATATTTTAAAGCATCCGGTTTCCATTAAAGTAATATTACAATAGTTTAGACCAATGCATGTATTGCGATCAATAAAAAGTCCCAAAACAGTTAAAAAGGGCCACATCAAAACTATTAATGGTGAGACTAGGTACATTTACATCAGTGTTTCTATTATTCTAAATTCATAACAAAAAGGGTCATTTAATATGGATCACTAGGACATATGGGGTTAGGGTACGGGCATACACCCCTCCTCCTGTACGGCTCCAGAAAGTGCAAGATGTTGACCCACTTTAGAATGTGATAAAACATATGTACACTTGTATAGAAAACTATTTTATTTTAAATTTACATAACATGTAATCTGTTGATGAATACAGTGTTTTACTGTGTAAGTGGGAATGATCAAAAGACACATACTAGCTGCATCACACAAACAAGAATGGACGGTACATAACAACTAATCAGCTCAGTCTGCAAAATTGTACAATTATGCAGTCCAATTTGCTATGGTTAGGGCCTAATCCAACAGAAGGAAAAGCAGGGAACAAAGGATGGGTTTTGGGTAAGAAATAGGTCCACATACAGTATGCGGGGACACATTGGTGATCGGCAATGCTGAAACAATGAAGCTCAAATGTTTTCAAACATGTTTCCTAACGTTGTAGTTCCTGTATTCATTTAAACTTTACATTTTAAAAGTAACGGGAGGTTGGCAGTGGCACAACATGCCTTGCAAATTGTATTCTATTCTATTATTTTAGGGGCACCAAGCCTCATGTCCAGCTAAACACGTTCAGGCAAAGCATGACTGCCTTTTTGTGTTTCTTTTCTTTTTTTTTTTTTTTTAAATAGGTAAGAGGATAGATTAGGCAAGACCTATTCCAGAAATAACTTAAAATGTTGCATGGGTAAAGCCATCCTAATCCAAAAGAAGGTAGGCAGCTGCAGTATGTAAGCTTTTAAGAGAGTAAGAGTTTTGATCATTTTGCTGGAATGTGTCATGCAATATTTGATAGCTTAGAGATAAAACATTTCAGAGAAGCAACAACTGAAATTCCATCTAGATAATTGTGTCCTTAAGAATAGAAAACGAATGACAACAGTGACATTGACAACGTTCCCACTGACAAAGACATTATACAGCATCTCCTTAAATACTGAACTAAAACAAAGTAAGAAGCAGATTCGATCCAACGCTCCCATTAAAATGACAATGATATCTAAGAACTCCCACAGAAAGTGATCCTAAGAAAAACACATTTGTAGTGGACTATTGCATGCTCTAATCAGTCTTAACCACGTCTGTTATAGATAACATGGTATTCGAACAACTTATCTCAGGGTGACTTGATATCTTAATGCATGCTGATGCTAGGTGCTCCGTGTGAGCACCTAGCTTGTAGTCATGTCCATTATGACCTTTTGTCCTGTTGATCTTTGATCATTCTCGATCCCTCGAAGCTCAGGGTGCGGGTTACGGGTGTTTAGTCCTGGCTCTAACGTTTACACCATCTCACGTAGACAATTTATTAAACCCACACCTCTTACACTTGGCAGATGCTCTGATCTAAAATGATTTACAATGTTACATTAGCTCAAGAGAGACAAGAGACATTTGGCCTGAATTAAATTTTCCTAGTACTTAGCTGTGGGGCCACATTTGGCCAATATATAAAATTTGAGCTGTGCGTTTACTTGATATTGTTTTGCCCATAGAAAAAGGCACAGTCAATATTATCTTTTCATAATTTGGAAAGGATTATTGTTGACTTACAGGAATCTGGCATCAACTGGTGCTACTGTGAGGCTTCTGAATAAAAGCTGTATAAAGTCAACACTTCAAATAAACACTGCCTTTTTTCCTGCCAGTCAAACACAAGATTTTACCATTCGTCTGTGCTCCAACATTACACAGAGTACTATGATTATGAAAATGAGCCTGTCTGTATCCTGAGCACTGAGAGATCACTGTAGGCCTGCGCTCTTCTGGCCTTTGCAATGTATGTCCTGTGACTCTGCAGTAGGATCCCCCAAAGTAGTTATATAGGCCTCTGTCTCAGATTATAAGAATTCATTTAATACACACACTATTTTAATATCCAAATGGTTTATAAATGCATTTGATGAAAAGACCAGCCTGATCAGTTTCTCGATGCTCAGACATAGAGTGTTTGCAGCTTGTCGATTTAGATCAGTAATCACCAATATCTTCTTTGAAAACATGCTTGGTTTAATGAGATACTTATTATTATACAAATTAACAGTAATTTTTAATACACCGATCGGTAATATTTTAATACACCAATACATGTTTATGGGTATCTAGGAACCTTTCCATGACTGTATAAGATGCTAAATTTATATATACACTGTATATATAAAGCATTTTCTACTTTTTGATGTGTACTGCTCAAATTAGTTTCATTTAAATGAGACACTCCTCTATCTCCCCCTCTTTTACATTTGGTTTTTCATGTCCTGTATTGAAAAAGCTCAGGTTAAAAAAGACACAGCTTATGCTCGGCCTCAAGCCAATTAATAACCAGAGATATAGGGGCAGCAGATCTGCCTGACAAGGAGCACTGAGAAGAGATGGTGAGCTGGAGACTTGAGTCCAGCCAGTGGCTTAAGAAGGGGGTGTCGACTAATTGTATTATGTCAAAGGGACAATAACAAAACAAGGGTGCAAGTTAATTCTACACAATTAAAAATATGACTGCTACTTGACATGGGATTGTCTAGAGGATGAAATCAGCTCTGCCTGTGATACCTAACGTTGGCGGACTGATCTAGTCACTACAACTTGAAAGACGGAGAAAAGTGTTAGTGTTGTGGAGCAAATTCAGTTTCAAAAACACCTTAAATTGCCTCAGACTTTTTGGCTTTGGATGTTTTTACAATTGAATATTGACTCATCCTCTTTTGCAGTACTTGTACAATTTGAGTGTAGTGCTTTTTGTTATCAATGTAGGCTACTATGGACAAATTGATGAGTCAGTCCACTGATTCTAATATGCAGCAGAAAATATGTTGCTTGACACGGTTCCTTATGCAACACTGTATCAGCAACATTTCCGATCTCAGGAAATGAGCAGTCTATGAAATCAAAAATGGTTAGGGTTAAAGCTCAGTATCCGTATGCATTGCTGTAACAGAACTGATCTTGCTGGCAAGTCTGAAGTTCAACAGGGTGTTGGTGTTGCACAAAATAGAAAAAAAAGCACAGTAAAAAGCACAGTAAAAAAAGTAAAATACGTCATTAACAGTATAGTCAAAATGAAAAATGTGAAGTAAGGTGATCCAAACCATGGCAAACAGATAATTGAAGTTTTGAGGTGGAAGTCCCGGTTCGCTAGAAACTCAAAGGAAGAGCCCCAGATGCTGAGTAAGCTCCTTAATGTTCTTGTGCCACAGCACGACCAGCTGCATCCGTGCAATAATTGGTCTGGAGCGCAGCCAACTGCCAGAACACTCAAACATTAAATTACCTAAAAGCCAAGTTATACTTATTTACATATAACGTTAACTGTTGGTCATAGCTGAAATATAAGACTGTTGGCAACTTAATGGGAGAGTTGAGCAACCGCTCTGCGAAACAGACATTTAATTAAACGACGTGGCTTTCTTGACCTCATTTAGATGTGTATTGTCAGAGGCGACCCCTCATTATGCATATTAACCGACCGACGGTTAAATTAGTACAGCGTTACTTACTATGGTCTCCCGGACACGGTTGTGGAAAAGTTGCTCTCTAACCGACACGTCGTCCGTTTCCATTCTCCGAAACCATAACAGTATCCTCAGGCTTAAAAGCGATGGTTAAAAAGTTAAAACACGGGGCATCTTGTAAGTAATGCAGTGGATGTGTGGCTGTCTAGCCCGTCTGCATTTAATCAACTGAGCTAGCCTGCTGCTAGCTAGCTAGCTACGCTCCGATACAGACGAATAAGGAGGGGTCGTCAGGGGGCGGGGCCACACAGTGGGAGGAAGCACGGAGAGCTAACCTCTATGGAGCTAACAGGTAGCTGTTAATCATCACTATAATTAATACTTTAGCTTCATCATCATCTGTTATTAATATCCAAAGGTGTGTGTACACCTTACATACCGGATATTCCGATTAAACATTAAAAAGTAATTTGAGATGTACACATATATTGTCACTGTTTTGTGCTCTATGTAGGACACGCCTAGCTAAATGTTGAGCTTTTCTTACTTTTTATTTTTCTTAACATTTTCTGCTTAAGTGTAAGTTGGAAGTAAGCACAGCCCTGTACTTTGCAATTCTAATTCAATACAATTTTAACAGGACTTAGCTCAAGACACTTTACAAATAGTGTAGGTCTAGACCACACTCTATAATTTACAAAGCCCCAACAATTCATTTAGTGTGACAGTGGCGAGGAAAAATTCTGAGGTACTTATCCTACTTTACTGAAATATTTTCATATGCCACATTATACTTCTACTCCACTACATTTGAGAGGGAAGTGAGTGACTATCTTTTACTCCTCTAGATGTATAAGACAGTTATATTTACTAGTTACTTTGGACATAGTATATAAAATATGATGCACAGTTATACAGTAAATGAAATCACCCAACAGCAGTTAAAACTAGCTCCACAGTCACCAGATTAAATGCTGTTTACACATCAGTTTTGTTAATGTTAGTAAGAATAATCAAAAAATATATATATATATATATATATATATATATATATATATATATATATATATGCACAGCCTGTACATGCACAATTACACTTTCCTCATAACACTTACTGTATGTAGGCTACTTTTAAGTGAGTAAGTAGCCTAAGTAAAATTTGAGTTATACTTATATTGCGATATTGTTACTTTTATACTTGCTGTATGCAAATATATATAATAGTTCTTCCACCCCTTGTTTTAATATAGTTTTCATGGAATACATTTAGGATTTCTATGATATTTGTTTTCCATTGTTGGGATGGAATTTACAATAAGGCTTTATTTTTGGTTTTATTCTTAATTTGTGTATACTTCTGTGTTTGCAATAGTTTCTTCTTTAAAATGTTTACAGATCAACTTCAGGTATTCTTTATAGCATTTAAATCAGTGTTCTATCTCTCACAAATGTCCCTTTTAAACCTTTTCCTCACCTTAACAAGGAACCTAAATGGTGATGAGACAGCGTCATTTCTTTGTCATGATCCAAAGTCCAACTGTTGCAACAACTTGCAACAACTTCAGCTACGGAAAGGACCGGAAAGGATTTATCGGGAAAAGGACTTAAAATTATGGGCTCAGTAAGTAACCTAGTTTTCATTAGACAAAGAAAATACATTTTAAATGTATTTTAAAAAGTAAATACATTGATCAGTCTGATAAAGCCTTTCGATTAACTGTGGATTGGTTTATAGAGAAATGTTGGGGCCTACCATTTGACCATTCTGACTTTTTGTACATTTGATGTTTTCTTTAAAAAACACATGGACAGTTACCGCCTGCTATTTCTTTGTATTATGTAATGGCTTAAAATGACAATGCCCATCATGAGCTATAAATCCCTCTTAATATATTATTTAACCAGGGAAGTGGATCACCAACATTTAAAATCCCTTTGCCAAGATACCAGCAGCACACAGATCATAGAGAAAACACACCAAATGTATATCACTAAAATAAAAGTGATGGGAGGACATGCGATCAAAATGTGTGATGTGATTAAAAGCATAATGTAAAATAGCTATCAGCAGTTGATATAGCATAAAAAAGACTCAGAGATTGAAACTTAACTCTTCTGTTACTTCATTGCAGACACTTACGAAGGATGACTAATATTCACCTGTACAGGGACTGATCCACTGAGGCCTAAGGATGGTAAAAAGTGTCATGGTAGCCTATGCCCTGTGGGCAGCAGGTGGGCCTTTGGGCCTTCACCATTTATATTTAGGAAGAGACAGCCATGCTCTGTTATGGATGCTAACCCTGGGAGGATTTGGGTTTGGCTGGGTCAGAGAGGTCATACGTATTCCTGCATATGTTGGTCAGGCCAATCAAAATGTAGAGAAAGAGAGAAAAACACCTCCCACCATGGTTCCACCTGTAAGCCCTGTCAGATTTGCTGGACAGGTGTGTGTTGGAATCTACTTTGGCACAGTGGCTCTGATTGGTCTGAACTCCCTCAGTTTCTTCTACTTGATCGTCCTGCCTTTATGTGTGGGTGCAGGGGTACACCTGGTGTCCTGTATTGGCCAGCAGACTTCTGATCTCCAAAAAACCTTGACTACTTGTCTCATAACCTCCCCAATATTTTATGGCAGTGCCTTATCACCTCTTCCTATAAGCCTGGCTGCCAGTGTCACTGCTGCACAGTACCGCAGGGTCAAACCTCCACAGACACCTGGGAGCACACAGAAACTAGGTGAGATGATCTCACAAATATAACAATACCATCTGATTTACTATTACACCATGGTAACACTACTTGTAACACTACTTACCTCTAAATCTTTAAGACCCACTAAAATTACATCTATTTCAATCTTTTATCCAGGTCCACGGCTTTACAGGCTCGGTCTAGCCTGGCTGGCCTTCTCTGCTCCACTGGGTTACTCTATTTTCCATAACACCACAGCCACACTGTACTACCTGTCTGACTGTGTAGCAGCGCTGCTGGATATGTTCTGGTTCCTGCCTTGGCTCAGAAATGTCTTTGAGTACATTCTTTTAATACCATATCGACTCTTGTGTGTTCTCACTGGAGGGGGGTACTATGAAGATGCTTGGAGGAAGGTGCTGGAGATACTGCTCAAAGAGTACACTGAGAGAGAAAAAGAGGCACTGCAGGTGAGCATGCTCACAACTCTGGAAAGGCTATATAATAATAATAATAATAACTTTTTATTTATTTAGCGCCTTTCATGAAACCCAAGGACACTTTACAGAATTACAGTGGCTATACTAACGGAGGTTGTAGGCTGTGGTGAACAAGTGGTGTTTTAGGAGTTTAAAAAAAAATGTCCAGGGATGTAGCATTTCAAATATCTGCAGGGAAGGTGTTCCAGAGGGATGGGGCTGCAACACTAAAGGCTCCGTCTCCAAAGGTACAGAGTCTGGTGTAGGGAATGGAGAGCAGGCCAGTTTCTGAGGACCGCAGGTTTCGTGGTGGGGTGTATGGATGGGGGAGGTCGGAGAGGTGCAGTGGGGTCAGGGCATGGAGGGATTTGTAGGTGAGAAGGAGGGTTTTATGCAGGACTTAATTGGGAGCCAGTGAAGGTGGATGTGGGTTGGGGTGATCTGCTGCCACGTTTTGGTGTGGGTGAGGACCCTGGCGGCAGAGTTATATAACGAGCTTAACGTGCCACTTATATTATATAAGTGGCATGTTAAGCACGTTATACTTCAAGGCCTATACTGTGCATCAGTCTGAACATTTTCAGTGAGTAAAGTAATTTCTCTGGCATTGTCATAATATCCAAACTGTGTATCTTGAAATGATTGTGTTGCAGGTACTGTCATTGGAAGTAGAGGCATCTCTAGAAGACATAACTCGCAGCTATAGGGAGCTGGTCAAGACATGGCATCCAGACCACAACCCCAGCGAGGATGCTGAGGCCATGTTTATGAAGATCCATGAGGCTTATGAGGTCCTTCTACAACGGCACAAACCTCGTCGATTCAAATAATTGCCTGCCCATTTCCAACTGACTGGCGTGTTCAGTTGTGAGGGCACAGTGAGGCTCTTGATCACATTGTTTTTTAGTCAGTTTTATATTGTTCATGGAAAATAAATCAAGAGCATGCACACAGACTCGCGCAGCATTTCACAGCTGTCTGATTGGTTACTTTGCAGAGTTGGTCTCAAACGGCAGTTTGCTGCCACCTTGTGGTGCCAAATATGTAATATTACCATAAACTATTTAATCACAACAATTTTACTTGTGTTTTTAATGTGCTTCTTTGCTATCAAACGCTAAACTAACACCACCAACATATGCTTTAATTTCACCACATGAATAGGCCTAACGTTACTAAAATGAATCATGTAGGCTAATCATGATGTAATAAACGTTTATAGACAGACGCCAGAGAGAGAGAGAGAGAGAGAGAGAGAGAGAGAGAGAGAGAGAGAGAGAGAGAGAAATAGTAAAATCACCCGCCTACTCCATCGTCCAGCATTTCCGGAAGATGTCTTGATCAGTGTCTGGATTTTCAGTGAATAATTGTACTATATAGCAGGCTGGCCATCTTGCAGCCTTTCTCCAAACAGATATTAATGCGCATCAGCCTACACTAGTCTTCTGTCGAGCCAATGAGTTCTTCTTATGGCATAGCCAACATTTCATCACATTTTTGCCACCTGTACCTAGAGCTGACATGCATCGATGCATTCGACAATCACAGAATCAGGAGCTCTGTTGTACAATTATTCGGTCTGTATCCCAGCATGGGCCCGGAAGTTGTTTCCCGGAGATGCTGTCGTCGCCTGGGAAAACAAACAGCTATCCAGACAATTAAAAAGGAAAACACCGATCGGTCGCCAGGTAAGGAGGAGGCTTGTGGACTTCACCGCGGCGCCTGGTAAGACCATCCATCGGTTTTAATTTGGAAGAACGGCATGTTTTTAAGTAGTTGGTAGGGTGAATGCCATTTGTCGTGTGGTCGGGTGCCATAGCAACGGCTCATGAGACACATTGTATAGCCCTGGCCAGTTTGACGTGCTCGATGTTGGATGACAGCAGCGTTCATGCGGACAATTCGGACAGTGGCAACTCCTGCAACAAATTGCTCTTGTGTCTCGCCGCTGTCTCGACCGTCCATGAGCGGATTGGTGTCATAACGGACCAAACCCACCGAGCAGCTAAAACAAGTAGCATACATGGAGAAGCATGGTAGTTATTTGAAAATGTAATGCAATATGTTTTTAATGCACAGTCGCCCAGAAAGGATTGTCAGGCAAGGGTCGGCGCTGGTGCGCGTCCCCTTTTTTTTAACCGCCGTGCCCTAGCTGGTGTGACTGCGCGTCTCCCGGCTGCATCAGCGCCTGTTGCTCCCCATGCGCGGCCAATGCCAGGATATTAATTTTCCCTGCGATGTGTTGTCTCCGCACCCCCCTCCCCTTACCAGCTCGCTCCACAGTCTCCTCTGTCCATTGTTGTTGTCATCCATTTGAGCAAAAGGTGCAGCATTGCACATCTGGGTATTTTTGTCTGTCTCTCTCTCTCTCTCTCTCTCTCTCTCTCTCTCTCTCTCTCTTTTCCAACATGAAATTAGAGCATCTGGTCACATAATATTAACATGTTTTCCGTCTAGAAAATATTCAGCACCGCCAGTGTTGGAAATTGATACCTACTACAGTAAAATCCACCTATGATTTTTTTGATTAGCCTATTGCACCTTTACAGAGGGGGAGAACAAAATAACAGCAACAATTAATAATCAAAACTACTGCAAATAAATATTACCTATAAACTTAATCCCAACAAAATTCAATATTGTTAGATTTGTGAAGCTGTGTACATTTAGATAATTAGAAAACTGCTCTATCTCTTTTGCATAAATGTATGCACACTGGTTAGGGTAAAGTACTGTATATAGCTTTCTAACTGCACTCTTTTTTAATCTGTATGTATTATATTGTATTATTTTTGCTTATATGTATTGTTTTCATATCTGTCTCTCTGGTCATCGTCTTTTTCTGCTGCCCCAGTGCTAAATTTCTCTCCTGGGATCAATAAAGTTTGATCTTATTATCTTAATATTGAATATTGTTGACATTACGTCAATAGTGTAAGGTGTTCCAGCTATTTTGTCCACCTCTAGTAAGTTTAACTCCTCCTCCATCAGTCATGGTCATTAGCTTTCTATAAACGTGAATCCTCTCATATTCATTTGCTGGCCACGGTGCAGAAGAATCTACACTATACAGAAATAGCAGGGCAGAACCCCAGTTAAATAGATTAGTTTATAACAGTGAACTTATTATTAGACACTTGGAACTGAAAGCCTAAAGCTATCTGTTTCTAGCCTTATTCTTGTAACAAAAAACAGCTGGTAAGTACATTTTATATGGTTAGCATCAAATGTATTATATGCATGTTAATTAATGTGACTAAGATTAGGAAAGTGAGATCTTCTCAAAAATGATCATTATGTGTTTAAAATGAAATATTGAATAAAAAATTGATCTTAAAAAAAAAGATCATTACGAATGGGGAAAAAGTAACATTGAGAAACTGTTTTTAAATCAAATTTTTGCAGGCATCTGGTGAGAGAATGAATGCTGAGGATTGCAATGGACGCTCAAATGCACAAGGTAAGTTTATACGTAAAGGAGGAACTACTATACATGTGTGTGTGCAGTCTCCAGACTTTAATAACATGGGCATATTTGTGTTTCAGGTAATGGAGGAGAGTCATCAATGGAACAGGATTTTTATGGCGGGTTGCAGGGCCCTTCAGCAAGATCTCCAAACAGTCAGCAGTCCTCACCACACCGCTCCCATAGTGGTCAGTTATTATTCCTTCGCTCCCATAGTGGTCAGTTATTATTCCTTTGTTTCATTGTGGCCAAATGGTCTGTTTTCATTAACATTATGTATGAAAGTAAATGTGTTTTTCCCTCGACCTCTGTCTACACAGCAAACTCCATCAAGGTTGAGCTGTGCAGCGATGAGGAGTCCCCAGGTGCTCCACGGCCAGAGATCAGAGAGGCTGTGAGGGACGATAGCAGGAGGGATGACAGAGGGGACCCCATGGAAGAAGGGAGTGCAGAGTACGCTGGAAGAGACAGAGGGAGCATTTACAATGAGATGGCCAGTCCAAATGCTAATTCACCAGGACCTATCCGGCTGCCCAATGGGAAGCTTCAGTGTGAGGTGTGCGGGATGATCTGCATCGGACCCAACGTGCTGATGGTGCACAAGCGTAGCCACACAGGTGAGAATAAGCCAGCAAGACAGTGACAAACACATTTTATGGACAAAATATTACCCTAAATGTCATTAAATAAAGGCAATACTGGATTTGTGATTAACCTCTAAAATCCTCTGTCCATCCATGTGTTCCCAGGCGAGAGGCCGTTCCAGTGTAACCAGTGTGGAGCTTCCTTCACCCAGAAGGGGAACTTGTTGCGCCACATCAAGTTGCATTCGGGAGAGAAGCCTTTTAAATGTCCCGTTTGCAGCTATGCTTGTCGCCGGAGAGATGCCCTGGCTGGACATCTACGCACACACACAGGTAAATCATTGAGCTTTAAATGCAATACAACAGTGTTTAACACATCAAACATACGTAAGAAGAGATTTTTCATAAATGTACCTAATAGGTTCTTGAACTTGATGGATGCAGTTGTTCCATAACATATAATGTATGAAACAAGGGTATAGTAAGCGATAGAAGCGGATATTCATTAGAACAGCCCCCTTCTCTGAAGCTCAGAGGAAATAGTCTTCTTCAGTAGAATGTACTGTAAAAAAAACATGACAAAATATGACATTTAACATTTTGTGAAAACAGGAAATCCTGTTGGTGCTTTCAATTTGTGAACACACGTTAAACAGGTGTTGACACATAGTCTTGGTACAGTAGACCTTGGTGGATCTCCACTGGTTTTTAGATTCATTTTCGAAGAAAAGATTCTTGTAAACTGGATTTCAGCGAATTGACGTCAGTCTTTCCGACGGCTTATTAAGAGGAAACGTTGCGGTGAAGGGTTAGGCGTTTTCTGTCATCGTTGGCGAGCAGTATAGAACAATTTGAGGAATTGCCAATCAATGGGGAAATCCATTGTTTCAAATCTAGGTTACCTAGCCAATAATAAGTTCTTCTTTATAAAAATCCCCTCCAACAAACATATTAATAAAAAACACCACTGTAGTAGTTTCCACAATATTTCTGAGCGAATTACATTAAATCAACCATATCCATCTCGGAAAAAATCAATTAAATATTTTTTCTCTTGAGGTGCAGCTTCTTCTCCAACAGTGGGAAAACCTTTTAAGTGCAGCTACTGTAGTCGCAGCTACAAACAACAGAGCACACTGGAGGAGCATCTAGAGCGCTGCCATAGTTATCTGAAGAGTCTGGACCACCAGACAGCAGTGAATGCAGCACAGGGTAACATATCACACAAACATGAAACTAACTATTTTTTTAGACAATAAGCTTGTATGTTTCTACATGATTGTAAATGCGTATAGACTAAATAAAGCAAATTTTACATATTTATACACTCCTGAGTTAGTATATCGATGACAATGGGCTTTCTGTTTGCAGGTGAAGAGTCAGGAACTATGGAGACAATTGCTAAACCTGTGCTCCAGCCATCCAAGGAAAAAATCCAGTTTGTGGATAGACTGGCTATTAGCATTACCAAACGCAAAAGGTCAACGCCACAGAAGTTTTTGGGTAAGTTTTTTTTTTAATTTTTTTTTTTTAATAAGACAATCCATGTCATTAATATCTGGGTCATTATAAGAAAATGTTTCATTTTGTGTCCCTCGAATAAAACTGCTCTGTAAATTTGAATAAACAAACAACATTTTATAATTTAGTTTCCATAATGTCTCGTAACATAAACATACATTAATATGTATATTTTTTTGTTTTTAAAGAATTTTCAAAACGTTTTTGTGCGAAAATGTAAAAATGACCTGCCCCTCAATATGACTTTTCTACTTTCACTAGCTATTGTGGCCAAAAAAGTCAAACCATTACATATAAATGTAAACTTATATAAAGCCTTGAGCATCTTTTCATTACTCTTAAACCGGTTCTATTCTTAATATGTAAAATAAACAACAATTTAGTCGGGTCCCCAGCAAAGTTGATAGTTTTGAATTTTCAATGAGTATTTTATTATTAGTTAGTTTTCAGAGCGTGTTAGTGAAATATTATAGCTAAAGAAATGAAATTAATTTATATTTATTTATTTAATTTTTTTTTTTAACCAGGCAATATCTGTATATATATATATAAAGTTTAGCTTTCCGTTTAATTTTAGTTTCAGTTACTGAAAATATTTTTCACTGCTTATTTTCATTTCAGTTTAGTTTACTATAATAACCCTGGTCCCCAGGTTGTCGTCAACCCTGTTACTTTTAATGAAAACACCCCTTCAAAGAAAAATGTTGCATCATTTCCAGGAAGTGAAATCATCTGCCTTTTATGAAGTTGATGGTAAAAAGACAAGTAAGTTGTGGGGAGTATGAATGTGAAGGAGACTGTGAGAAAGAACCTGAATGATTACTTTGCAAAGGGAATCAACAGCATGCAAGGCAAACTGTCCAAAGAGAGACAGAAATCATCAGATCTGGATCTAAGGCAAGACATAAGCACAGGGAAGTAGGTTAGACAAGATATGGGGTGAGACAGAAAGCTAAGGAAGACAAGTCCGCCAGGAAGCATGATGAGATTTTGGCTTTTGTGGCAATGATAATTAACTGTACTGCTAAAATAGAAAGAAAACCTAAATCGATAATAGATAACAGCAAGGAGATTTTTGGGTATTGTGGTAGTGTGGAGAAGGTATACAGCAGCTAAGGTATACAGCAGCTTTAGGCTCTCTCAAAACATGGAAAGTAAGTCCAGTAGTTGGTGATAATGCAACCTGCAAGAAACCAGAGCATGTTTTTCTCCAATCCCAAAATGTTGTGTGGACTAGCCAGACCTTCCTCCGCAGCGCTGTGGAGATGGCAATGCAAGACTACCAATACAGTAACTGTTGTCAACCTTGTTACTTGCATAATATTCTAATATAATATCCAATTCTTTCTTCCCGACCTCAACACGGAGAAAAGACTTATTCTTGCAGTGCCTGGTGTAAATATCCTTTAGGCATGGTAAAGCATCGCCTATTGTAAGTTCAGCCAAACGAACCACTCTTTGCAGGCCCTTGCAGTCCTGCTCGGTGCTGTTTCCATACCAGGCAGTGATGTTCCCCATCACAGGATGCTCTCAATTATGCAGGAGTAGAAATTCCTCAGTATTTGAGGGGATACTCGGAATTTCCTCAGGTGTCTAGGGTGAAACAGTGTCTGCCTTGCCTTTCTCACCGCTGAGTCAGTATGCAGTGCCCAGGTCAGGTGACCCATTCAGTGAGAGCATAGAAATATATATATAACCTATTAAAAATGCATATGATAATAATAATATATCTTTAGCTTGATAAAGTACAGAAGTAATAAGAACCTGGTCTTTGTCAAACATCATCAGCCGTCCTGCAGTGCAAGTCAGCCAAATGTCAACTTGCTGTTACCAGTTTGGAGACATTTGGTCCATGTTGCTCCGTGAATATGGGCCAGATGAAGTAGATCCATGAGACGCTCCATCTTAAACGTTTATTATTGATATGTCTTTTTCATAGGTGTAAAGCATATGCACCTCGACCTACCAGAAGCACCTTACGAATTGTCTTCTGGCTCTGAGAAGGAGGGGGACATTATGATCTCTCAGCCCGCTGGGGACTCTGCTGGGTTGGCTGGTCCACATCTCCAAGGCGGCAGGGGTAGAGGGGAGAACCATGAGCCGCCTGCACTGTCTCAGCTCCATCCTGCCTTCCTCTCAGAGCTACGCACGGTTATAGGCACCATCAACAGCAATGTGACTCCTCAGGGCCCCCGAGCACATTGTGGAGGTGGGATGGCAGCAGTGACTCTTGGCCTGGCTGGGCGGGAGGCAGGTGAAGGCCGGGATGACCAACCCTCAGCCCATAGCCACACCACCTCACCCAACGGCTGCCCTGACTCTACAGACACAGAGAGCACAGCAGAAGAGCAGAGCACACGGGCTACAGCCCCAACAAGTACCTCTAACAACCACCACCTCCACTACCAAACCCCAGCACTGCCCTGCAGCCATCCCACTTCCAGCCTCAGGCAGGTCAAAGACTTGGACCCAGAGTGGGAGAGAGCATGTCCTGCGCCCCCCACAATAGCAAAGAAGAGCCCTGTCTTACCCCTTTCTTCCAGGGAGACTGTGCAGGTGTTAGACAGGGATGGTCGGCCTGTGCGCTCCTTCCACTGCCGGCACTGTCGCATCCTCTTCCTGGACCATGTCATGTTCACCATCCACATGGGTTGCCACGGCTTCCTCCAACCCTTCGAGTGCAACATCTGTGGCCACCGCAGCCAGGACCGCTACGAGTTCTTGTCTCACATCAGCCGCGGAGAGCATCAGGTGGGCTGAGGAGAAGGGATAGTGGTCGGATGAGGAGAGGTGACTGCTGCTCTCTAAAGTTGTAGGCTCCCGTTTGTTCTGCACCAGATCAGTTACTTTAAATCCCTGTAAGTAAGTAAGAAAAAATAGTTGTGGTTTTACTGTGAGAATATTTATTAAACTAAATCAGACGCGATTGAAAAATCTTTTTACCGCAGCATTTAAAGTTCAGTGGAGGCAAATTACATTTTATGATTGATTGCACTCCCATATCAAATCATCTGGCAAAACTACAGGTTTTGCTTCAAAAGTGCCTTCTTTGGGGATTTTTTCTTAACTAAAAAGAAATGGGGGGAACTGGTGCTCAAAAATCTTGACTAGCCATCTTTGCTAAGTGATTTAGTTAGTACTTTTGAGAGGTCATGTGCAAAGGCAGTAAAGGAAAGCATGGTATGTACATTTTAAGATTTCTATTTGGTATGCTTAGTATGCACTGAGAGCTTTGTTTTTGGGGTAGAGGAGGGTACTTTGGGTCGTGTGTCAGGTAAGCTTAATATGCACTGAGAGCTTTGTGCCTCTGGGTTTGGGAGGAGCTTTTGTCACAGACGAAGCACAGAAATGGATTGCCTTAACTCTTACAGTAGTACGCTGCTGTAGGAAAACATTGTTTACAGCATGTGTAATGTGACCTCAGAAGAGAGAATATTTGCAGCTGCACAGCAAGACTATCAGAACAAAGCGATATGATGAGAGAAATTAACTTAAACATTCAGGGCCTTCAGGGCTCAGATGTAAAATAGTTTTTTGGATTTTAAAGTGAGCCTTCGAATACTGGTGCAGATCAGACCATGAGCCATGTAGTGTACAGTAAGAGACTGACTGAGATGGCCCAGGGTGCTATACCTAAACAGGATTGCACTTTTAGGTTCCCTGCTTATAAATGAACATTTTTGCCGAAGCACTTGATGGCTTTACAATTTTTTTTTCTGCGATTGTTCTACTGCACTGATAAATCACATAATACTCACAATAATTGATTATCTAATTTGCAACACCAGTGCATTTTTAACGGAGCCGGCCTTCTACAGAATCTCACAGTGTTGCACTGGTCCTGCGGTCTACACTGAAGTTTGCTGCAATGTGTGACTGAGAAATTAAATATCAGTTCAACTACAACAATTTGTTGTGGTTTTGTACTCAGCAGTTGAGGCTGAGATTTTAAACTATTTGCATAATGTAAGTGAATTGACAAATTCATTATTTAAACATTAATTAACAAATCAGTTTGGATCTGTTAAGTTATCACTTGTGGTTATCTATTTAGTGTTGTTTGTTTCAGCCTTGGTGTATTTAATCAGCTATATTCCAAATCTTATCCAGCATATTCCTCAAGTCCATAAAATGTTACCTCCTGCTTCTTTATAGCACCCAAATACCTTATTGCTACAGTATGGTGAGTTATCTGATAATGTTAATATTGGGAACAGATGAGACCAAACTCAGTATTCTTACTTGTTATTGTGGGTTTGCTGCTTCATAGTTTAACTTAATTTCCTTTGATCGCAGGCAAAACTATACTTGAAACTGTTTGAGAAAAAAAGTAATTTAGGAATGCACTTGGTTTGATTAGAGAAATGTGTGTGAATGGAATATAGCATGTGTGCTTGTCATTTTCTGCTTTTCCCTGAATTGTGAATTCTTTTTGAAATGTGAAGTAATTTCAAGAAGTGAAAATGAGGCATGGTTTTTGTCTCCTTGTGTGAACTTTTCAATGTTATACGATATTTTGTGAATGATGTAACATGACAAAACACTTTACCTCAAAGTTAAAGATGTACAACTGCCTCATTATTTCAACAAGTCATGTTGCTTTCCAAGATGTTCTTGCAGTTACAAATGCGTGCCCCTCGATATTCTCAAAACTTTTTACTGTCAATAAAGCTGAGTTTATTGTAAAAGTGATTTTCTCTAGTTCGACTATGATGGCACCCACATCTTTGTGCTTATTTATTTACTCAAAATGCAGTAAGAGTTTCTCATTCAGTTTCTCACTGCCTCCTATGTGACTACAAAAATACAAGCAGACTAGATATTTAAGAGATATACAAGTATTTGTTTTTTAAATTAAAATTAAAATTCCACATTATACAGGACTCACAGGACATTACTCTGTAGATATACTGATCAGACACACACTTCCTTTAACTGTGCTTACTATGACCAACATTTTAATTTTAATTTAAACAGCTTTGCCTATTAGTCCATGTCAGATTTTAGGATGTAAAGAATCGGGTAGCTGTAGTATGCATGGTATATTTAGTTTATTTAATAAGAGAAAGGTTTATATTGTATATTACACGACCTCCCTTTATGAAGCCCTGCAGACTAAAACACCATCACTATAACAGTTGGAGCAACTATTATTACTTAATGTGATTTAACAAAAAGTAAAAGCATAATTTTAAGAGTTTGCCTTCTTAGATATGTTATGGGTCTAAGAAGGCACCCTCTAGTGTATGTATTTTGGATACTTAAATGGAAGCCAAATAATTTATTTTGTCTTGAAACATTTTTAACTTTAAGTTGATTTTCCATGTTTAAAACATTTCACATCTTAAATTAATGAGACATTTCAAATTAGTTAAGTGTTACAGAAAACATATTGTATATTGTAAGCCTCATTTAAAAAAGTGAAAATGTTACTGTATTTACATATATAAAGTGTCACTGTAATATATCTACAGTACTATTTAATATGTTTGCACTGTATATTGAATGTTAAGACTTCAGAGATATGGGTAAGTAGTGAATTTCTTCTGAGAAACATTCTAAATTGGAAAAGGGCTAAACAGGGCTAAACTTAGACTGCTTTATATTCACATGACATTTTGTTGTTATGTCTGTTTCAGGTAAGTTTTGACCTTTTTTTTTTCTCTGCAGCGGAAAATCTGTGTTGGCTGCTCCTACATACAAATTCCAAGTGCAATTCAAAAAGTACATGAATAAAGTAACCCCTACAGTGTCAGTGAATGAAAACATTCAGAAGTATAAAATATTAAACAATATGTAAAATCCACACATGTCTACACAGAGTATTCTTTCTTACTTTGACAACAGCAGACCTGCGTGAACTTCAATGCACCCATCAGTCATCACCACCCTGATACAGGCAAGAAAGACATGGCGTACTAACGTTGAGTTCTAAGATCTATTTTATTTTGACTACATGTGCAATTCAAAACCACTTCTTAGTGCAACCATCACTAAATTAAAAAACTAAACAGTCTGGCTGTCACTGCCTTTAAAAACTGTTCACACTTTCATAAGATGAAAGCGGTCTGCTGTTAAACAGTGCAATGTACACAAGATTGAGCAATTTAATCATTAAAGCTAGTTTTAGGATTTGGCACAACTTGAGAAACGTACTTGTGGTATGTGCAGCTTTACAATTCTGAGGAAATAATCTGCTCGCAATCCCTGTGTGAATATGTTGAATTTACAGTTAGAAGAACTTGCCTACCTGTTTAACAGGAAACTTTTAGAAAGCATGCTCCTCTGATGCTTCTCTAATTTGTTTGTTTTTGCATGTTTTACCCAACGCAGCACTAGTACACATTAGCTGACTCCAAAAAGTTCTTTATTTTTAACGCATTTTTCCTATTTTCAATGTAGCTTTTGAGCTCATCAAATAAGATAAGAGATAAGATAAGATCAGATAAACTAAGAGAGACTTTAATGTCATCATCTATATACAGTGCAGTATAGTATGTACATAGAGGAACAAAGTTTCCCTGGTCCTAGGTGCAAAAACAAAAGAAAGAGCATAAGGTGCAAACAACAAGATACAAAAACGGGTATAGAACAAGATACAAAACAAGGTACAAACATTTAGTACAATACCAAACATGTAGTGCAATAATAGAAAAATATAAATACAAGTAGTGTAAATATAAATAAATACAGGTAGTGTAAATTAATGTAAACAAATGTAAAGTGATATTGCAATAAACAACAGTAAAAGCAGTGTTTGGGTCCTATTTATGTAGTAAGGTGCAAGTAGTCAGTTATAGTCCAGCCGAGGGCATAAAGTGACATGTGAATGTGTAGAAAGAGAGGGGGGGGGAGTGTGTGTGTAGAAGTTTGTGAGCAGCAGGGTGTTAAGGAGTCTGACGGATGGGGGAAGAAGCTGTTGCTGAGTCTGGAGGCTCTATTTGTGCAGCGTTTTGTGTAAATGTCATGGATGGAGGAGAGAGAGGTCCAAATGATGGACTTCCTGGTGGGCGTGTCGTTTATGGCTTCCAACTGTGCACAACAGTAATTTGGTGCTTTCGGGAGAGATGTTGCCGTGACAGGCGCATGGAGCAGTCTTGTAGTGATTGAAGGCTTGCAAGCCCCAGCACATACACCGTGTGTTGTTCGTGTCTGTTAAGATGTGCTGCTCCTCTCTCTTTTGTATCATTTGTAAGTTAAATATATTTGGGTTTTGGGCTGCTTGTCAGACAAAACAAGCATTCTGAAGGTGTCACCACCAGGTTGTTAGAGAAATTATAATGGGCATTTTTCACAATTTTCCGTCATTTTCTAGACTGTCATTCAATTGATTAATCAAAGAAATTATAGATGAATTAATATATTATGGAAATAATTGTTGGTTGTAATTCGAGTCTTAGCATGCTGTCATTTGAAACAAGCAGCTGCTTAAGCTGCATATGACTGGAACGTACTACAAAAACGCTATCATATTCTGCTCTCTTTCTTTTGCACCTTTCGACATGCTCAACTGTTTTTTCTTTTATTCCCACCTTAGTATCACACAATTTTAGTACACTCTACTGATCTACATTTCTATCTAGACCACAACTCTGCACTAATTGTATATCGACTCTTTACCACATTTCAGCATTTTATAAAGCATGTCATTTCATATTTTCATTGACTCTTTCTATATTTATTCAATCATATTGTGTTATTCCTGAACCGCTTTAGCACCTAGACCACTATTTGCACTAACTGTATATTGACTCTTCACTACATTTAGCATTTTATATAGACTGTATATTCATGTTTACTGTGTTATTACTGATCTACATCACTAATTAGACCACTATTTGCACTAACTATATACTGACGCTTCAATACATCTCAGCATTGTTATAGACTGTCTATTCATGTATATTGTTGTTATTACCTTATTCACCCTCGACTCACTTACCCCTCCCTTCGCGACGGCTTTCTACCTTATCTGCAATATGTAGCCTATTGTATTCTGTTTTTCTTGTATTATATTGAATGTGAAAACTGTATGTTGTCTTGTATGCTTATGCTTTATTCTTGGCCACGTCGTCGTTTCAAATGAGAACTTGTTCCCAACGGCCTACCTGGTTAAATAAAAAAAATTAATAAATAAAAAAAGAGGTCCTTGTTAAAAGAGGTCCTTGTTAAAATTTAGAATTTTTTTGTTAAAATAGCTTGTTATCTTCATTTCTGATCAGTTAATCATACCATGAATGAAGAGAGACAACTACAGCATGTTTCTGTGTCATCCACTTGCACACGCACTGTGACTGTGTGACATGTGTCCTGTCTGAGGTGATGTTCCACAACCAACACAAGACAGGATGTATTTTATTTTAGGCTACTCACAGGTGGTCTGTCATCTATCTTCCGCTGAGATCTGCAAGCTGAAGGTGACACGCAGCAACTCACAGTCCCCCTGTGGCATTAGTGATGTCCCACACGACCTGAATATTTGTAAATTGAATTCTAAATGAAAAAATAAAAAATAAAAAAATAGTGATGTCCCACACGGTGGCAGCACCCCCCATGTTCCTCGTGACAAACTGTTGATGATGGTGTTTTGGGCACTCAGCGGGCAGTCTGAACCCGCCATGTTCTGAACATGATATCGCCTACTATTTTAGCCACGTCCCATTGTTGTTCTCTCTGTTTTTGGTGTATAACATCAATATCAACATGAACTAACATTAAACATGTGTACATACCACAGCTGCACATTGTCAACCATGCAACAAGCCCATCTCAGTTTTAAATTGTTTTAAAAGTAGGCACCGTGTTTTGTTTTTCTTCCTCCACTTCTTCTTCTTCTCTCGAGTTCTCTTCTTCTTCTCCACGATTTCTTCTTCTGGTATCTAGTGATTGGCAAACAAGGAAATAGTGCACTGTCTATGATTGCAGACATAGACAGTAGCCTGTATAAGATTGCAACCACCACCAACTGGTATGGAGTGAAAGATCCGCTCAACCAAGTATTTCAATTAGGACAACTATATGATCAGATTTTATTTTTTTTATACTACGCTCTGAGTGACTATATTTTAAGCTAATCAGTAATGAGATTGAATCTGAGTAAGGTCCTGCTACATGTATAGCTAGCTATGTAGTTTGTGTTAGTTAACAACGTTACCTGCTAACATCCAGAATCGAAGAACCAAGATTTGATGCTCTCTGTTTTAAAACAGCTTAAGTGCACACGTTAAGAAAAACTGAGAACTTATTTAACAATCACTAAATTAAGCTGGAAGCTAATATAGGCTACTGTGAAAACAAAAAAGACAGTACGGTCAATAGTGTGGCTTAGTTTAGTTCTGTTATTCTGTTTCTGTATTTAGGTCCAGTTGTACCTAGCTTTTAGTCTTTTTTAAGTTGAGATTGCTCTGCTAATTTAACAATTCTACTGGGGAAATTGTAGTCTCGGCCTTATGTTCAGAATTGAATTCAGGAAATATTTTTAGTCAATCCAAATTATAAATAAAAAAGTGTTCACTGATATGCTACAGGATTTTAAGAAAGGTAATATTGCCTACCTTTCAGTTAAGTTTTTATTTATGTATTATTAGTATTTTATTTTTGCTTCCGTTTTTATTTTAATTATTCTTTTTTATATGTTGCTGTAGGCCTACATTTATGTCCTGATAAGAATATACCGCCTTAATGAGAGTGAAGACAGAACTTGTTATATCTTAGTATGATGCCGAACTGTTTTTATGCTGTTTAAAAAAAAGTTAATGGAAAAAAAACGCTCCATTGTCCTGAGTAGGAACCGAACTGATTCAGGTAACGTTAACCGTTCTTTAGTGTTATCATCTGCTTATTTTAGCTAGCTAGCTAGCTAAGAAAACATTAGCAATTTGTCTTCCTTTGTAGCCTATGTGTTTGCTTTATACTTTATTTATCGTAACAGGTGGGTTGATATTGCATTACACATATCCAGAAGTTTGTTTTGTTTGAATAAGCCAATTTAAAGTTTGTAATTCGACACTAATTCCACTAGATGGCAGCCGTTAATAATCAGCAAAGCTTGACACTGACTTGGTTTGCTACAAACTATCATTGGTGATGATGAAACTATGATGCACAGTAGCTAAAAACACACAAAAGACTGCCACACAAGGCCACATATGTGTTTAGCTTATCTACTGCAGATACTTGTTTCCTCACACTTGACATGAAGGTTAATTTCGTGACTACTGGGATTTGGGTGATTTTGTAACATTTGATGTCTGTTTATAAAACCTGAAAGTTGTTCATTTTGAAATGTGGACTTAAACTCCCTTGGGTGTGAGGAAAGTTGTATGGGCTCATCAGTTAGCATTATTGTCTTGAAGATGTTGGGTTTACCAGCTGGGCTAACTGAGGTGTGTTCGTGTGGGGCACTCTTTCCTCGAAACAAACTTATAAACAGATAGAATAGGTCAAAAGCACAGGTTGAATTTCCCCCAGTGGATAAGTAATCTCATATCCTTATCATTTCTATTCCTGGGGAGCATGTCAGGTTCTGTACAACCTTGAAGATGAAGGCGAAGAAGGAAGGTTCTTCAGTCCACTATAAACAAGGAAGGAGATCCTTAAAGAAATCTCCAGACTCCTGCAGTGCAAAAGCAGGTGAGCACCCACACACCTTTGTACCTGAACTAATGTGCAGACAAAACAGTGTACAATTCACTAGACCTACATCTGCCTAGCACCCCACAGTTCTTCATGAGCCACCTCATTCATCTATTTTCCAAAAAGTGAATCAAGCTGAAATCCAATATAACTTGTTTATGTCCCAGAGGATTTTCGAAGGAAATCTTTTGGCTGCTAGATAAATGTGTCGCTGGTAGCCAATCAAAATCAGAACAATTATTCAATCAAGCTAACACACCCATTTGTCTTTTAGATGATCCAGATGCCAGAAAAATGTATGACTAGCAGCCAAGCAAAACAAAGATGTCTCCCAGTCCCCAAATACTTGCAGTTCAGAGAAGCTGCTTACTGCAGCTGTACCCTGACATGTGATATTAATTAATGTATGTATTGTGCCATTTAAATTATACAAACAATGTGTTTGGCAATGTTGAGAGTTCAGTACTCTTTTGTGATTTGTTGATGGCTGTAGCATCCCAAATGATGACATTTACAGAGCAATTTTCCTTATTTAACTTTTCACTTTGGACACTGCTCATGTCAACAACATGCAGCATTTAATGTCACTCCGTAGCTAACCCAGCTCATGTATTATGCTCACACAATATTAATTTAGGGTCCAGAAGGAACGTTTTAGGGTGCAAAATGTACTGAAAGGCTGCTGGCACAGTTTGTAGGACAGCTCTGGCTCTGGAAGCGATTAGCCCTCAAAGCTTGGGTGAGTATATTGCAGAGAGACAAGGGTGGGTGGGAGCAGTATTGTGTGTGTGAGTGTGACATGGAGAAAGAACTTGTGTGTGTTTTGAGATGGGAGAGGCAGATTGGGGCAGTTCTGTTATGCAAGCAGTTCTCAGTATGCATGTAGATTGGAAGATGTGTGGCTCCTGTGGTTGGCTGTCACCTGTGTCACTGCCTTTAAAAAAAAACAGTTGCCAAGAGAAATGTCTTCTTTACAGGCTTTGACTGCCAGATGCAGGGGATAATGGATAAAACTGCAGAAGGAAAGATGGAGAGGTGTGTGCAGCCAGCCACACAGACATGCAAGTGAGCGCTCACACGCACATATTAGCACACACACACACACACACACACACACACACACACACACACACACACACACACACACACACACACACACACACACACAGGGGAAGTATTGGGCCTAGTAAGTCATGTCACACTAAGTTGCCATGAATGAGCATATGATTTGAGCTTGCTTACAGATTCCAGAGGTGCCACATTCTGTGGATGTGTGCAGGACACATTAGGGGGGAATAGTTGTGTGTGTCTGTGCAGCTGTGAACCAACACATGGGGCGCCAGCGTGTGAATGTGTTAGTGTGTCTGCGAGCAGGATAGCCAGTGACACAGGAATGTGTCATAGTTCCTGCAAGCCACTCAGCTCCTAAACTGCAGCAAATAAACATTCCTCTACTGCTGTGTCAGTGCTGAGCCCTCGCCCACTGTCGCTGTAAAACACAGCTTGTAATTAAAACCAAAAACTGAGCATTTCTCCTTTTGTTTCCAACAGTATTACTAGATTACAGATAATAGCCACATGCGTTCAGACATTTCTCAGTACTGTTTATCGACCCAAAGATGGCATGTTGTGGTCCAGATGATGTCAAGGTGGGCCAACTGATAATAAAACCATCACAATCCTCTGTATTGGTTGGTACAGTGCTGTGGTTAGTCATATTTCACTGTGTAGCCCAAATGATCTCACATGTATGCAAGTAAAACAGTACTGTACAAAAACATTATACATTTGGCAGTTTGAGGTAGATTTGGATAAAGATAAGTGTTAACATTCAATATAGCCAGACACATATTGCTGTAATTTATCAATGCATGCTTCATCCCTGCTGACAGGTGAAATAATGTGCAGTCTTATGTTGTGTCACATAGATTCCACCACAGTTTGTGCTCATATTTTAGGTGGATCTCAGAGCTGAAACGCTGCCGTGCTGTACCCATACATTGTCAGATGTCTGTAAACATATTCCACTGTTGGTTGTCCTTGCCCAACGTCTTTCCCTGTCATTACCGCTCTGTTTACAGGAGGACTAACAGTGTTTGCTAGCATACGATCTCCCCCAGAATATACAGTGGTTTAAAGTCGCACTCTGACGCACAGTTTTCCACCTAAAACACTTAATCCCTGTGGAACCGATTTTGACATGCCACTTTATCTGTTTGTTGTCTCTTGTCTGGTCTTGCCAGGTTAACCATTCACAGATGTGTGATTGGGGATTTAACCTTTTCTTGTTGAATAACCGCTGCCTGTGCATTTACATTTTTTGGTCAAACAGTACTTAGAGCTGACCATTCAGTATGTGCAATAGACTGAAGACCACAAGATATTAAATTAGAGGTGATGTTTCACGTGAGGTGTTTATCTCAGCAGTCTTGAGGTTAAAAAAAGTATTTAATATCCACACAAAAATGGGCCAACAGAGAAAAGGGCCATGAAGCCAAGACAATCGAGAGGTCATGCTGTGTATGTGTAGAGGGCGTGGGGTGTTGATAACTCAAAATATATTATCACCCCATGCCTATTCACTCACGCCTGTCACAGGGGGCTCCTATTCACAACATCTTTATACACATGTGTAGAGTGTTGGCATGTCACGCAAAAACACTGCAAAGTTATATCCCTCCCACCTTTACTGCAGGGCTTGCTCTCCATCTCGCTCCACAGGGGCACAGAGCCTGACCACAGACATACTGATTGCTCACCATGGTCGAGTGGTCTGTCCACATTCCCACCCTGTGCAGAAAACCCAACAACGGAAAACAGTGGTTTGAGAGTGTCTGGAGGTTTGTGGACAGCCGCGAGTGTCCGCCGTGTCTCTCCTAAATCTCTGTGTCTCTCCTAAATCTATCCTCCTCTCATCCCCTTTCGACTGCCCTGCTGCATACCCCGGGAACATGGAAACAGTTGATGGCAGACCCAAACTGATGTGTGTGGAATGTTTTGGACTTGAAGCGAGAGGATAAAAAAAAGAGAGCACACTTGAATGCGTGTATGCGTGCTGATGAATGTAACCTTCCCTCTCTCCTGTGTGTGACAGGTTGTGGCAGGCCAGTAGATGATGAAGCGATGGAGATGTTAGGAGGCCATGGCCATTGTGATGCTGGGTGGCTGTTACTCTGGAACTGCCATCTGCCGAAAAGGTCAGTTGCTAGGGGACGATTCTCCTGGACCGTGTCTGCCTCCCAGCTGCCATCCACACACCCACACGCACTGGCTTGGGTATGTACACAAACTGCACACACACGTACACAATCGCACACTTACGCTCTTTTCATTCTTTCAAGTCTGAATTGAATTTGAGTAAATTTGATCCACCATATTAACCGCTATTAATCCGCTTTTATAGTTTTCTGTAACTTTAGGTGAGGTTCAGTTGATTATAATTAATTTATGTAATATGTGTGTGATGAGGCTGTAAACGCAGATCTTATTACATAACAGCCCTGTGGTCACTTAATGGCACCAAACAAATGCTTCTGATTATTACATGAGCAGTGTAAGGGTTTTCCCATTATAACAATGCCCTAATTAATTGAACCTGGCACAATTAAATGCTGGGATTACAATGAAATTTTGAGGCCCAACGGAAATCAAATCAGTATTGTGCGCCAGATCCAAGCCATGCCACATTGTCCATCCCAACCACAGTGAGCAGTCTATCATTCAGTGCGGTGACCCAAACCCAATTCAAAATTCCTTATCATACGCCCTTCAAATGAAAGCCAACTCCACCCAACGGGCAAACATTTATCCACAATTTAGCAGGAATTTTAATATGAAGCTGCTGTGCTTTCAGTATGCCGTATCATCTTCTCTGTATGTTCTGTGGGGATTGACCTAATTATTGTAGGGAGCACAATGTGGGTAAGTGAAAACTGTTTCCTTTCTTACTTTTTTTTTAAAGTGACACTCTTACTCTCAGGTCAAATGCAGGCAGTGTGGCTGTATTTCTTAGTGTCAACGAACTTACGTAACCCTGTACCCCTGCTATGTTGCTCCTGAAGTTAAGGATCCTAAAAAGACACCACCAGAAAGCTGATAAAATGGGAAAGAGACAAAGTAAATGTTGCATAAATGTTGTACTAACAATGTGATACAAGCCGCAACTGGATGTCAATGTGTTATTATCTTAAGATATTGGCAATACAGTAATTGACAGGATTTTGTGGCATCTCAATTTCTTTTTTTATTTGTTCCTCAAGTCACACTTTCTTGCTCCGCCCCCCCTCCCCCTCACCCCCCCCCTCCCCTTCACGCCCTCACCTCCAGCCTGCGCTTCTCCACCAGCCTTCCAGAGAGAGTGACTTATGTATTGGAGCTGTTGTTTTTGTTTGTGCCCTTCTCACCATGGCTGCCTGCTTGCCGCCTGGCAGCCCCGTGTGTCAAAGGTGGCTGCAGCAGAACAGACTGTGGGAACAGCCGGTTAGCCTCCCCTGGTCCCCTGCTCCCCAACCAGAGGGGCAGCCATCAATCCAGCACTCCCCCTGCCCCTGCACACACAAAATGCCCAACCAAACACACACTCACACAAAAAAGCCTACAACGCTCACACCCTCTCCCAATAATCCTCGGAAGCAATTTCATCTCGACTCGGGTGGCGGCCCATTGTCGCCAGCCCCTTCAATCTTTCCTTATTAACTCTCGCTTTGTCCTGCATCCGAGCTTCTGGACTCATCTCTCCTACATTCCGATCGGTGCTGCTCCCAGCACTCCCAGGCAACCTCCATTCGCTAATCCCACTGCCTCCCCCACCAGCAGCCCCACCCCAAGGAACTCTTACTGCTTTTTTCCCCCCAACCTGCCGATCACCTACTTGAGAGTAAGGTAGGGGTATTCACTCCATGGGTTTTCTGAAGGCAGAGCGTGAAGGCGGGGTGGGTGAGGGAGGGGGCGGCCACAAAGTGACTCCAGCCCAGACAATTAGAACAATGAGCTGGGCCTGTAGGGGGCTAACTCGCTGCGTCACGCCTGGACGGTGGGGTATTTTGTCAGTTTAATGAATTGTCCGTCAGGCCATGGCCACATCGCAGGCTGCGCAGAGAGAGGCCAGCAGGGACCCAGACACTAAGTCGGTATTTATTACACTGCCTTTGTCACTAATTGAGCTAATTATCACTGACTCCTCAGCACTCCCACAGGCAGCACCCCCTCCACTCACTCTCTCTACCAACTCTCCCACCTCACTCTCACGCCTGGGATTTGAACTCTGCCTTCCCTCTTCTTTTCTTAAATCTGACTGCCACTTCTCTTTTTTTTGTTTCTTTCTGTGTATCCATGATCTCCTATTAATTCTCTCTCGAGGCCAGGGTTGTATCCTTTTCACATTTGTGAGCTTTTGCTTTCTCCCGACTTTTTCTCTATCTGCTTTTCTTTATATCATATTTTAAGCCAAATCATGCGCATTGTCAATATTAGTGTTTTGGAGCAGTCAGTTGTGTTACTCTGTTATCAATATACATTTTTAGTCCTCATCTTTTTGTTTTGATTGGCTGTCCACCCTCCTGTGATCCCATCATTTGCAGTATTTTGATGCAGTTAGCTCGGTTTTGTTATTTTGATCCTCTTAATCCCCCTAGGTCTATAGATTTCAACTGTCTTTGAGATGCTGACCAATCCCTTTTTATTACTTAACTTCTTGCCCCTTGTTTTCCCTCACTTTTTTTCATCAAGACTGTAATTCAGAAAATGTCTCATCTCTGTCCTTGGTCCTATGTCACCCTGTCTGCCCTTACAGCTACAACTTTGTTGCTCTGTTAATAGGACCTTTGTATCTTTGGGTGTGTGTTGGTGACCTTACTGTGCTCTATCTGGATGACCCTGGCTGCTCCTGTGCTGTGGTGGGCTAAGGAGAAAGTGCAAAGCTTTCCAGACTCCTGTGGTTAGTCAGGTTGCCAGGGGCTGGGGGAGACTCTAGGTTTTCATTATTTGTCATGCTATTTCTTTTATTTCTTTCCGACATTAAGCAAATGAAGCACAGCATTCAATGCAGTAAAATCCTATACTGTATAAAATAAGGTATGTGGCTAGATAAGCAGGGGCCGCCTCTTGTGGTTGGGAGCACAGATGCAGAGATGTTTTGTGAGCCGGAGAAAGAGGCTGCTTTGGTGGTGGTAATAGGATTAAGCAAAGGACACCCAGGGACAGGCTTATATGTTCACTTGGTTGGTTGTCAAAACTATCTCAAACACAGACTACAACAGACATAATAGCATCTTTTGACACATTCAGGAGGGCAACTTAATTGAAAATATAGACTTTATTGTTCTATCATACAATACAAAACCAACTGGAGCCTAAATCTGTTGATTAAAATCTACAAAAAAAGTCTTCTCTTACATCTCTCTATTACAGTATAAAAATCCTCAGAAATAAATATTTTGTATTTACACTAATAAAAAAAAAAGGTAAATATTCAGTGCATGAACACAAGTGTTTTTACAGGAAACAAGCAAAGACGTGATAATGTTCTGTTTCTAGTAAGAGTTGGTTTTGTGTCAGCTACATTACACCAAAATAGAAAAAGGCATAAGACCAAAACATCTCCCGACTTGACACTAATGATGGCATATTCTCCAGCCACTGACAGGTGCATATCATTCAGCAAACTTACAAATTACGTCATTATAAATATATTCATATATTTTAGTATTTACAGCATTTTGGTTCTCATAGCTGATATACAGAATGATCTCTTCTGCAGAGGCTGTTTTCTTTAAAATAAAATGAGTATCTGCTTTTTACAGCCGAGCATGAATTAATACACATAAGCCTACTTTAAACCTGGACCACATTTAATGCTACACTCATATATTAATAGGAACTTCGTGTCTTTTTGTTTCCTCAATGTATGTCTCAGAATAGCATTAGTTTTCATTTTGAGAGCATGGTGAGATTCTGCAGGTTTTAATTGACCCCATCAGATTTGCCAAACTACATTTAGTCATGCCATGATATTCAGTGTATTGATAATACATTCAAATTACATTGCCTCAGTAAGATTTGTTCAGTCAGTTTCTATTTTCCTTGGCACCGGCCCCAGTGATGTAACATCAGGACCATCCTGTGGTAAGTCAGAGTGGCAAATCAGGGTTGAGGTGTATTCAACTCTAGAGAAATCTAAATAAAAAGGGCAAATGTGGTGAGGAAATTATAAGTGGTTGGGCTGCATCCAGGGCCTAAGTACACAAGTTGGGAACAGACTGCCCATCCCTGGAGATAAACTTAACACAGTTTCATGTGAGAGAAGCCAAACTTCAGCAAAAGAAAACAAAACATTTTTTTTTTTTTTAAATAGCTCCCCTCTTGCTTGAGGTCTTCACCAGTTTATGGGAGCACATGTTTGTGGCTCTCTGGCCACAAAAAAAACTTAAAAAAATTATGTCCAGTTTTTTCCGTTTTAAGAAAAAAAAAAAAAAAAAATTTAGTGGTTTTTTTTTTTTTTTTTTTTTTTTCATTTCTTTTTTTCTTTTTTTTTTTTTTTTTTTACTCAAAAAAAAAAAATTAAAAAGATTTTTTTTTTTTTTTTTTTTTTTTTATTTTTTTTTTTTTTTTTTTTTTTTTAAAAAAAAAAAAAAAACACCTAAAACCCTTTTTTTTTTTTTTTTTTTTTTTTCTTTTTTTTTTTTTTTTTTTTTTTTTTTTTTTCACTCTCCCCCTTTTTTTCTTTCAACAAAAACAACAAAACCCCCACATCCTTTTTTTTTTTTTAAGAAGTTCTTTGCCTTTCATATATGCCTAAATATTCACTTGGTGTCCACCTGTGATCATAGACACTGGTGTAACGTTCGTGTACTGGTGCAGTTCAAGCAGCTGACATGACAGCACCAGTGGAAGGTGCAGTGGCAACGTTCAGTCACACTCTCAGTCCAGGTCTTAAACCCACGTCCACAGCAGAGCAGCTCACATCCATCCAGGCCTGGGGAAGAGCTGTTGCATGTTCTCCCAGAAGTTCCCAAAGTGCCCGTTTTGCCATTGTAGGAGCAGAAGTTTGGTGATTTCTCAAAATAGACCAGGTCCATGGCAGATGGGGGTTTGTGTGCCGGGTTTTCAGGCTCCAGATGTCGGGGGTCAGCTCTGTGAGAGGCACGGTTGCTTCCCTTGTTGGCATAGATAACTCTGGATGCACCATCAAACCGGTCCTTAAGGAAGTCTCCCACTGTGCGGAAGCTGGGCAGGCGCATCCAACAGGTGCGCACGGTGCAGGAGCCTGACATGCCATGGCACTTACACTCTTGACGCATCTCCGATGACACAGTCTGCCAAAAAGAAGACCAAAGGCTACTGATGAAATCTTAAACATTGGAAATCACAAATACATGTGAACCGCTTGGGAATTCTGACAAAAACAGGCAATTGTGGCATGTTTGAATATCAAATCCTTACCATTCTGCCAGCCTCATTGTTGTGTAGGTTGGTGAGGTAGCGCAGATCTCTGCCCCTCTCGCTGGAGTCCACAAACTCACGGCTGAACATCCGGCCAAAGTCTACATTGTCACTGCAGCCCCCCCAGTGCCAGTCTGGCCCTCCAGGACCTCTGCGGCGGTAATCGCATGTGCACGACTCAATGGCCCCTTCTGAACAGGAGCGAGCCACAGCGTGGGTCACCCCTGCACTGGTAATGGCAAATACAAATGCTGTCTCTCGGCAACCTGAAGAAACAACATCAAAACTTCCCAGTCAGAACCAATTCCAACCTTTTAGACTTGGCTTTGCCAATTTTTGGTCAAAATGGGAAAATATTTAGAGACAAAGGCTTTTAAATGTGTACAAGAGATTCCCTTACATCCTGGCCAAAATTGTCCAAGTAATGCCTGGTGAGAAAGACAAGAGAGGCTCACCACGATTGACAATTTTCCCAAAAACTGCTGGGCTGTGGGTGGTCGGGCAGTTCCAGCGGCGGTTGCGGAACTGCCACTTGCACTCCTTTATGGCAGTGTGCAGCCCAGCGGCGATGGCGTGCAAGATGCCAGGATTCTGCCGAATCAGCCGCCGTTGGCGACGACTCAGTAGGGCCAGGCTTGGGTCCAGGACCAACTGCACGTTTTTGGAATTGGTGAGGAGGTTGGATGAGGAGGCCACATTGACAATTCCCCTGGCACAACAGAAGAACAGAAATCAGAGTCAAGGAGCTGGCAGTTTATGCATAAGTGACCCTCTAAACTCTTAAACTGATCTGTCTTGTCTTGGCTGTCTTGGCATCTCATGAGTGTTGTGCCTTCTTAAAATTATAGTTCTAATTATGTACAACAGTGACACACTGTTTCAAGACAATGAGGAAAGTCTCTGAGTCAGAATGCAGATTTTCGGCTTGGCAAATAACATGACATTATATTTTTCTTACCGTTTATAAATCACTTGGGTCTGAACCAGAGACAATGACATGTCTGTTTCATTATTAGAACTTGTAACCATATTCTTCTGCTAAATATTAAGCATCTGTTATGCCCTGTAATAAGTGGCATACTCACAGGAAATCCTCCCTCACAGGTTTGCATCTGTGTTGTCCTGTTAACCATAATTCTCTTTTATTTTCTGTTAATTTTCTGTCTCATGTGATAAACCTTAGGAGAAGCTTAGGAGAAGTGGGCTACACTTTTAGATGAGTGTCCAATCTCACTTACAAATATGCCCATTCTGTCAAAAGGTCACAAGTCAACAAACATTAGGCCTTTAGGTTTATGGTGTAAATGTAAAATGCTCTCTACCAAAAATGTTAAAAACTCATATATTGTAGACTATGCTTTATGACAGGAGTAGCATATAACTTAAATAGTATTTAACTCAATGTGTGTTGACCCTCTGCCACATGATATCAGAAAACATTCTTTTATTTGGCTTTATAACCATTTGTGTCCAAATATTGCACCTGCGCTTCTCCAGTTGTATACACATTTCAGATCACTGAGCATGGCTTTAATGCACTCACTGTGGTGGTCAGGTTTCAGAACATTTCTAGTTTGAGTGTTTCAGTACACAGGCTTTATAATGTTCCACTTTATTTGCTGGCAATTTATGTGAGATTTCTGTGTCAACATTTTTTGATTAACTTGTAGTGTAATGGCTGTCTCTTCTGTTAAGCATTATTATCCGGAAAAGCGGGCCGGTTGGAGGGCTGACCCAGACAGTTGTGTATTGGCGAGGCCTGGGAACATTAATAATAGTGCCGTCTTTTGGATGTTTTCTTCATTCCAACAACTCCGCAGTGCCTTTTTTTTTTTTTTTTTTTTACTCCTATGTTTTCTTGGATTTCAGTTGACATTTTAAATATCTGAAAACGCCTGACGTTGTGCGCAAATACTGTCCATCTAATGACACCGCAAAACGACAAAATCTTTCGTTAAATCATTACCTCAACAAACCCAACCCACAGTTTATAGATTTTTAAACAAAAGCAAGACAACATGCCCACTGATGCAAACTACAGATCCTATTTTAGTTTTGTTTTCCATAACAAAATAATTAGCAGTTTTAGTTTTAGGTCGCTGAGACAGAGCAATGTACAGTAGTCTATTTGATCAACACGACCCTGGATAAGACCTCGAATGGGATTCCTTTCAGCTATGAAATAAATCCATATTTAATTTATCCCACATTGGACTGAAAAATGTTGTCTCGTGTTCAAACCACAAAGTCCAAATGACAGGGAAGCAGAGGGAGAGAGAGCGAGAGAGAGAGAGAGGAGAGAGAGAGAGGAGAGAGAGAGAATCAAATCTACCGCAAATAAAAGGTAAACCAAATGTAATTCGTTAATTTGTTAATTGTCTGCTGTAATTCCACTAAAAGGACAATACATAAAAAAATAAACCCCACAAGATTTAATATCATGCGGTTGCTCTTTTTTCAAAGGCTGAACAGAAGTTGTGAACGGTGCCAAAACTAACACATTATTTCGAGCATGCAGCATGGAATGTGGCAGCCCAATAAAACACCGTTCATACGGTAGTGCAGGATCTTCCCCGCTCGAACCAGCGTTAAATAGGAAGTTTTCAATACTAGGATGCTGCTGATAACTAAATGAATGTAGTAGGCTATCTGGGGAACTCACCACCACCGGCCGCTGTTGTTGACGGCCCCTGTGCCTGAGAGCGAAGACACCAGCAGGATGCAGGCGGCTTTCACCCCTAACAGCAGCGCCAGACTCCTCATCGTGTCTTCAAGTCAAGTCAAATAGGAGAAGGAAAAAAAATGTTAAATAGATTTAGCTCAGACCAAGTTATAGCCTAGTTCCAAATATCTTTGATTTATTCACTCCAGCACAGATATGCACATTTTATATTTTAAATAAACAATCGGCCTAAAAACAAGAAGAAATAGACTTCCCACAGTTTCCCCACATCTCAGTTGCTTACAACTGATTCCATATGATAATATGTTTTATTATGATACAAAATTAGCACCATCCACCAGCTAAATGCTAGTAAATTATGCAAGTGTCTGGTAAATTTGCTTTACTCACCAGACAGAAAAAAACAATGGAAATCTATTGCATGGCTGGTAAAATTTTAACATTGGCTGGTGGACAAAAAATGTTAATTTTGCACCCTGATTATAATCTAATGAATTATGGTCAAAATGCTGCAAGGTGTATATACTCACCACGCCACAGTCCGGTAAGAGGACTTGAAAGGTGAGAGAAGCAGACCGCCCTAATTGACTTAAATGGATCTTGAGTGGAGACAGGTTGCTAAATGATGTGAAGTGTCCAGGCAGGATGCTACTGCTGCTGCAGTCCTCTTCACTCTGTCTCTCTCAGTGATGCTCTGCACGGCGCATTGAACGCGTGGGACAGTCCCGAAGACTTGATCCCCTCGGTGACTGATAGGCAACACATTCTTCTCTTATTGAGCGCTACGAGGGGAATAAAAAAGGGATTTGCTGCTCTCATCTCCCTCTGTTTTTTTTCGGAGCCTTTTCAATAGGATTGGAGGGAGGGATAGTTAATGCTCTTCATAGGGCGCACAATGAATAAGGAAACACAACTGGGCAGAAAAAAAGAAAGGAAGAGAAAAAATAGGACAATCCAAAGAGTTGCGCATATTACTTGTGGAATCTCACGGTCATCACATAATCGATTCCCTGCAAATGTGTGCGGCTGAGAGTATTTTCCCACTGGCCATGCGCTTTCTTCCATCCAGTCTGGCAGAAAGAAGAAGTGCCCCTGAAGCAGTGATGTGTTGGTACAGATGCTGTGGGTGCGCCTGGTTTGGTGCTCCGTTGCTGCTCAAAGCTGGTGTCACGGTGCAATACAGTTACAGCGGAATATGAGCCATCTAAAACTGCCCTTTTTTTACCCGGTGGTTGGATTAGCCTACACCCTAACCGCATCTCCTCCTCCTTTCTCCAAAAGCGCTCCCAAAATGTGCAGTGACTAAGGACATTTCTGTTCACTTTTTACACTAATCCCTTTTAAAAACATCGTTTTACATTATGACACCAACTATTAATTAAAACCTTTTATGAGGGTCTCGTAAGTGCCTATATTTAGATCATTTAGATCAGACCCAATAAACAAAACTGTTATCACCAGTCTCAATTGCTCAAGACCCGCGCGCACACGCACCTCGTAACTTGCACGTAGCAAGACGAAATAAGATCATAGTTGTCATATAACTCACACTGCCTGCTGGGCTACTTAAATGTTTTTTCGAGCGCCGGAGAGCTGAAATACGGCCTCCAATCAGAAGTTTGATGTATGATAAACCAGGAAAAGAGGGGACGAGTAAGAATAAAAAACATTCCAAACATCTGGCCTGCAGACCTCCCTCGACG
Source organism: Perca fluviatilis (assembly GCF_010015445.1). Taxonomy (NCBI): domain Eukaryota; kingdom Metazoa; phylum Chordata; class Actinopteri; order Perciformes; family Percidae; genus Perca; species Perca fluviatilis. The sequence continues at coordinate 21,263,184 of NC_053116.1, read as the reverse complement.
CACATGTAGCCCAGTGTAATCACAGCTTGAGCCACTTTGCGGCATCTCCATCTAACCCCAGACTAGAAGCAGGCTTCACTGTCCCCAAACCTCTCCATGTTGGTTCATGGGTGAATGTTTCATTATGTGACATGTATCTGCCAATTTGCATGTTCCACATTAGTCACTGCAGAGGTTGTATCTTGAATAATCCCCCCATATTCTCCATCTCTCTCTCTCTCTCTCTCTCTCTCTCTCTCTCTCTCTCTCTCTCTCTCTCTCTCTCTCTCTCTATCTCTCCCTCAGATGACAGTAAAAGGAAGTGGGCTTTTGTAAAAAGGATTTAATGACAGCCATCCTACGTTTATACTCCAGCCTTATATGAAGGTGCTCAAACGAGTTTCCTGGAGCAGTCATGCGACACCGAGCAGATTAGAGCTTCAATCCGGATAAAGGGGGCCTTTTATATACAAATCAACTTCAAATCACTTTTTAAGCCACTTAGATATACACGCCAAGGCAGAATGCTAATGCACTTTTCATTGCTGCAGCTTAGGGAATGGAAGGAGATTAGATGAATTGGTGTCACTATGCGAACCGTGTTCGAGGGGGGTTTTAACTTAATTTTATGAAAGTAAAGCACATGCACCTTCTCGATTCAAACAGCAGTGTCTCTTATTATAAGTCCGATTTGAGAAAACATTTGTGTGATTATTAGCTGTCTCACTATATGAGTGATTGAACTGTTGATTCAGCAGCAGAGATTGTTTAAGATGCTTAATTTGGATAAATATGTTAATTGATTGGATGCGAGCTGCCGCAGCACAACGTTCTAACAGAAGACCTGCGTATCTTGTTTCATTGGCCTGGTCATTATTGTGCATGAAAAACGAATTTGAATAGATAATTGAGATGTTGTTTGGTAGTCTTCAATAAGCATAAGATGTATTTAAAAGCCATCATGGCCCTACGTACTATAACGCATTTTGTTGGAGCATGACGCCATAATGTGATTAATAATCACACAAAAAATCCGAGCTGTCACTGCCGTAATTTATGTAGTCTATATAATTTTATACTCTGAAATAAAGACTTTGGAGTGACAAAGTGAAGTTGTTTCAAACACAACAATGAGGAACAGCCGCTCTGATGGAGGTGGGAGGAAGGGGGAGCACATGCCTAAAACAGTATTGTTGGAGGGTCTGTTAGCGGAGCCGCCTGCCTGCTGCTGCCTCCCTGTCGTACAGTGGAACCAGCAGCTCTCCCCTCCCCCCCATTCATCATTTAACTCATCCCTTTTATGACAAAATCTTCTTTGACGTTACATATTTCATTTTACCGAGCGTTTCTTTGTTCTTTCTCTCCAAAAATGGAAGTCTCTCCTACACAATCCACCGACCCACCAATAAAAAAGCAAGTCTGAATACATTCATATTTCTATAGCCTATTAAATAGCCTAAATAGGAATCCAGTATTTTAGCGCACGGCTTGTGGTGCGCATACAAGTTTGGAGAAGTCATTTTACGCTTGGACGAGTGATCACACTCTCAAATGATAAAATGATCAACTGGTGATCCAACTTTCTTGTTGTCCAATATTTTGCAAACAGCCGCCTGTGGAGGCATCTCCCCTCCCCTCTCTCCCCCCTCCCGTTTACTCTCGCCCCCGAGCTCCTCTGTTCTCCGTCTTCACTCTTCGGTTTGGCGGTGCATCGATAATACTCCACTCTTCTCCTTTTTTGATATTCTTATTCAATACAGGACTTTATTACCAGTGTTTTAATGTCACGTCGCGAAAGACGCTTAACAAAATGGAGCTATCAAACAAACTCCGTTGGGACCAATTCCTGATTTTGGCAGCAGCACTTATGTCACCTGCATTAACGTGAGTGCACTTGAGAGCGCCAGGAGAGTTGATGTTACATGCGGGTTCTTGCTACATGGAATTCGGCAAGAATTGAGGGAAGTTACTGTGTATGACTGTATGATTGAAACGAATATTTAACATATTTAGTTAAAAAGTGAAACATCTGACTTTGATTTCATTTGTGTAATATTGAAGCATTTGAATCAATGTATGTTTTTTAGATGTGTAGCCTATTCCAGAATTAACAATCCCACTATTGTTAATTCTCCATAAAATGTATTTGGCAAGTACGCTCCGCTTTCAGGACTTCACTGCTGGATGATCTGTTTAGAATTATATTTGTCCCTTAAGCATCATCTGGAGAAACTCTGTAGTAAATACTTGTGCAATTAATTAACACGTGTTATTGCTGTGTGTGTCTGGGAAAGCCCTTAGAGATGAGATACATTTTTTAGTATATCCATCTTAAATCTCCATGATTTTGTATTTTCGTATCCAAAACATCTTTCCATTGCCAAAATACTTCTCTGGATTTGACTAATGAACTCCTGACCAGCTCTAATGACCCCCCCCAAAAAACCTTTCTCTCTCCCTCTCTTTCTCTCTCTGCAGGGTGCTGTGTAATGATATCCTCAGCCTGAAGGTGGCAGGAGATCCAGTGCTAACCCCTAACTCAGTGTGCCTGAGGTTGGCAGGCCTCAGTAAACGTCAGATGCGGATGTGTGTGCGGAGCCCCGATGTGACGGCCTCCGCTCTGCAGGGCATCCAGGTGGCCATTCACGAATGCCAGCACCAGCTCCGGGACCAGCGCTGGAACTGCTCCTCACTGGAGGGCCTTGGCAAGCTTCCCCACCACAACACCATCCTCAACAGGGGTGAGAGCCTGAGGCAAGCTAATCATGGTCAAAATGTGACCTGGGATTATGGGGGTGGGTGGAGGTGTAGGTATGTATAAGAGTAGGGATTGTTCTGCACAGAGACGCAGGACTGTTTATCATTTTCAACTCACTGAGTGTGTACTGTATCTCCTGCTCCCAGGTTTTCGCGAGAGTGCCCTCTCTCTGGCCTTGTTGGCAGCGGGTGTGGCTCACTCTGTGGCCTCGGCCTGCAGCATGGGCAAGCTGCGGGGGTGTGGCTGCGAGGCCAAGCGTCGCCAGGACGATGACAAGATCCGGCTGAAACTCACACAGCTGCAGCTGCAGACCCTGCAGAAGGGTGGAGTAGGCCTCAGCATGACACGGTCATTACCCTCAGAGCTAAACGGTCACCATGGCGACCTGCCCGCTAGCCTGCGCTCTACCCACCCCTCCGCCCCGCTCAAGCCTTTACCAGATGAGCTTAGCTCCATGCAGGAGACATGGGAGTGGGGGGGCTGCAGTCATGACGTCCGCTTTGGGGACCGTTTTTCCAGGGACTGGCTGGACTCCCGCGGGTCTCCAAGAGACATCCACGCTCGCATGAGGATACACAACAACCGGGTGGGACGACAAGTGAGTAATGTACTTATCCACTGTGTTCTTAATGTTGCTCTGATAGCAGTCTCACTCCTCACTGGCATATATCCTCATCAAGGTTGCATTTCTGATTTGTTACATCATTTACATTTCTCTACACAGATAGTGACTGACAACATGAAGAGGAAGTGCAAGTGTCATGGCACATCAGGGAGCTGTCAGTTTAAGACCTGCTGGCATGTGTCTCCAGAGTTCAGGGTTGTGGGTTCTCTACTCAAGGAAAAGTTCCTGTCAGCCATCTTTGTCAACTCTCAGAACAAGAACAATGGGGTTTTCAACCCTCGAACGGGAAACGGCGCCAGCGGGAGCACAGGGGGACTCAATGGAGGCCGCCGTCGAACCATGTCCAGAGAGCTGGTGTACTTTGAGAAGTCTCCTGATTTCTGTGAGCGTGATGCGTCCGTAGACTCTCCGGGTACACAAGGACGCATCTGCAACAAAACCAGCTACAGCACAGACAGCTGCGGCTCGCTGTGCTGCGGCCGTGGACACAACATCCTGAAACAGACACGCAGCGAGCGCTGCAATTGCAGGTTCCACTGGTGTTGCTACGTGCTGTGCGAGGAGTGTCGTCTCACAGAGTGGGTCAATGTGTGCAAGTAGATTCCAGTTCTCCCAGTCCCAGCTGCCTTTACCCATCCAGAACTCAGGATGGCGAGCCTGTCCCTTCGCCCACTCCTTTTGTCCGAGCGTTTGTTTTGCTCCTTGTGTAACTGTCCCAAAAATCGGTTTATACCCCCCTTTCCTTTTTTTTGGTCCATCATCTGGGATCTATTTTCTCTTTGTAGCCACTGTTATTCTCAAAATGCCAAGTCAGAGATTGAAGAGGTGACTCATGTCATTTGTCTTGCCATGGTCTGTTTAGACCATGCCCTCTCAGCCATGAAAAAAGCCTATACCCAATCTTTTCTATCCCACAAAAAAAAGAAGAGTAACAGCAGAGAAGCATTTCTATTTCAATGTCTACATGCTGACTCATCTCATTGTACAGTAGTTCTGCTTTTTAATGTGTTCATGTATATTTGTAAATGTATTATTATTAATATTATTATTGTGTTGGAGCCTGTCTCTTTGGTTCTAGTTACTGACAGACTTGTGCTGTTAGACAACAAAGTCTTAGCGCAATTTATCTCACATTCAACTGGGCTCTTCTAATGATCTCCAAGATATTTTCTCAATTTGTATATTTTGCACCTGTGACTCGGACAGAGCAACAGTACTTATTTTGGGGTCGGTCACAAAATCTTGGGTTTTACTAATAGAAGAAGACAAGATAAGGGACAGTGTTTTTTTGTGGTATATGAAGGACTGATATATCAGGATAGAAAGCACATAAGCTTATTAAACTTGTATAGTTGTAAAACTCAAGATGGGAAAGTTTTGGAGACAAAATAAGTCTTTGAATTTCTTACGCTGAACAACTAATCATTCAGATTTATTTAAACCATTGTAACAATACTAATTTCATGGGAGTGGTCACTAGTGGTGATGTGTTTCATGAATATAACTGTGATGTGATGTGATGTGTGTCACCTTTCCTATGAAATCATGACTCAACTCTTTTATTCTGTGCTTGCTTTTGTCTTTTGTTTGATTTCATAAGTCCAAACACTCCATAGATTCTTCCCACATGTAGTACATGTCAAAGTGAGAGATGGACCTGCTTTAGTCTTGTACTGATGCTGATGTGTATGTGTTGCTGTGTAAATGGGGGGGGGGGGGCAAGTTCTACGCACTACAGATTTGGGAGGTGAGAGCCTTTTTATGGCCACTTCATGCTGAGAGAAGAACTTTTTATGGCTGCAGGATATTGTTTCCTTAAAGTATGACTTTTATTACTGGAGAGAAGCATCAAGAGAGCAGAGAGTGGGGGTGATTATACCAGTCTTTGCTGTGCGAGCATCTGAGGGGATCATCTGTCCAGAGTTCAGAGCCAAGGAAGGGACTTGCTAAACCACGTGGGACGCTGTGTCCCTGCTACCTGGGAGACAGATCACACAAACATAAACACAGGCACACAAACACATGCACAAAGACACTTACAGTACAGGCCAAAAGTTTGGACACACCTTCTCATTCAATGCGTTTCCTTTTTATTTTCATGACTGTTTACATTGTAGATTATCACTGAAGGCATCAAAACTATGAATGAACACATGGAATGATGTACTTAACAAAAAAGTGTGAAATAACTGAGAACATGTCTTATATTTTAGATTCTTCAAAGTAGAACATGTTTTCAGTTATTTCACACTTTTTTGTTAAGTACATAATTCCATATGTGTTCATTCATAGTTTTGATGCCTTCAGTGAGAATCTACAATGCAAATAGTCATGAAAATAAAGAAACACATTGAATGAGAAGGTGTGTCCAAACTTTTGGCCTGTACTGTACATGTAGGAATACTACTACTGACGCACAATCAAAACCATGCATGCTGGTGCGCACATATGAACTGTCAGACAGAACTCCTGGTGACCTGAGTGATTTGCACTTTCATTCTAGTTACACTGCAGATTTAGCAAAACTCTCATGTCAACAGCTGACTGAATTTATGACCGCAGCATTCCTCGATATCTCAGATGATCCAAACTCCATGCAAGGTCTGCCATATAGGATTTTGTGACAATTAGGTTGATTTCTGGAGTGCCAGTGGCTGAATCGACTGTTGTTGGTTTGGTATTTAGTGAGGTAATAAAAAGGAGACGGCAACTCGTGTGGAATGATAAGGGAATGGATTTCTGGTTTGCATTTCTTCATTCCTTTATCATTTCACCCTGGAGCTGCTTCGAAAGGGAATTTCCTGTCACTGTTTCTCCCATGTGTGAGACAGAGGTTGGTGGACAGCCTGGAATTGGTTTCTCTCCCTCTGCACTCTTTTTCTCTCTTTCCCATTCTCCCCCTCATCGCTGCAGACGTAGACACATGCATAGCAACACATTGACTGCCCCCCGAGTAATGACAACCAGACTGGGCTGAAATTAAAGAGAGGGAGGCAGGGAGAGGAAGTTAGGAGAGATAAAAGTTACCCACTTTGATTGACAGGATGATTATATGTATAAAGTAAGGCGATTTAGTGTGTTTAGTTGGATATAAAGATAGGGAGATAGATCCTTGCTGTACGTACAGCGGAGATGCAGAAGCAAAGGACAAATGGGGGTGTGGAGAAGGGGGTGAATAAAGTGTACTCTGTATAAATTCATGCCTCAAAACATCTGCTTCTCAACTCCCCTTTCATTTTTGATGTGGGACAGGCAACGAAGGAGAGCGGGAGAGAAAACACAAGGAGCCAGCTACCCAGAACATCAAAGCCCCTGCCCTCAACGCGTAGGCCCTCATTAGTTCAGCTAGCAGAACCAACGAGACTTGTGATTGTGTTTGCTGGGGTGCATGCTGGCAGACACTTCAGAGGAAAGGCTCCTTTAAGTCATAGCTCCCCACCCCACCTCTCCTGCCACCACCCGAGCCCGCTGTAACCCCCCTGTAACCCTGTAGAAGCTCCCTGTGCACACAAACTCGGCAGGCTCCCCGAACATCCACTCCACCCCATAATCTGGTCTGCAGCTGCAAACATCTGCTCCCCTCTTTATTCCACAGCCTTCACCACTGAGTTGATAAACACATCTATCACTGGACCACTGACTGACACACAACAGAGAGGAAGTGGGAGACAAACGTTGGATTCACCTATGTCTGTGGGACTGGTCTCAGGCATGTCATTTCATCCCAATGGGGTTGTTTTGTTATGGTTGATGGGTTAAACCCACACCTGGAGGGAGGTTCCTTCCTAACGCCTACATGTATTTCCACCTGTAAAACCCCATAAATTTACAGGAAAACACATACATACAAAATCTGTACTTGAGGTAGTAACCTGCCATAATATTGATTCAGTCTATGTTTTGTTGGCTCCTGTCACCTCCATTATCTGTCACACAGGAAGTATCACTTGGCATCCTATTACAGTCGCCATTTACTTATTCATTAAGATGATTCCTGTTTTATTTATTTAAGCATGTTGGCCTGCAGACGCTGTGTTATATTTTATATTGGTTCAATTGTTGATTTCATGTTGTAACAGTACAGAAATAACATTTAAACACAAGCAATATTTGTCAGAAATAATATTGTGTTTGAATAAAAGCTGGACACTATTTAATCTAAAATTAAAATAAAAAGCAGGTTCAGTAGGCTATCAAGCTCGATCCTGACGTTACATACGATTATTCATGTTTTATAAAAATTAAAATTAAATTACAGTTACCCTCCAGCAGTGCCGCTGGCTTTTAACAAGTCATCGGGGATGGCAAACGTGAGAGGTGACAGTCAACTATCGCGAGAATACATAGTTTTACAACCATTGCTCATCGCGAGACTATCCAGTCCTCTGCCTGAATCCAGCTGGTAGCCTGCCTGCCGTGCCGTTGAGGGGTAAGTGTGAATGAGTTACAAATGGTGGAAAATGCTCAAAGATGTATACGAGTAATAAAGGTGCCCGCAGCGAATGTGTCGCTGTTTGAACGCCTACTAACGCTTCTTGGTAAATGAAATAACGTTAATCGACGACATCAGGCCGACTGGTGCGCTTGTCGTGACTGTACGAGGGGGATTACAGCACACAATTTGACCCGGATAAAAACATTTTCAAATACTGAAGACGTTAGCGAGCTAATATTGACGCTATCTTAACTACGCTCGAATAATTATCGTTTCACGCTATAAATACGTAATTTGGCTCATTAAAATGCATCGCCTGCTTGGACTGCAGCATCAGCCGTCTTCCCCTCGCGTTATGACAGATGTGCGATGGATGTGCGGCCACTGCAGCTGTAACAGGCTATGCTAGCAGCTACAGCGTGATATTAATGAATGGACATGTATCTAGTCAGTGAAAGCATCAGTTACAAGCGCATCGTCAAAAATAAAGGCTTTCTAGAGTAAAAGGGGGATGCTCAAACTGCCTCACAGTAGGCTGTGGATGGAATGTTTGTACTAATTGTGGAATATATGTGGAATAATGGAATATACCTAAATTAGCAAAGAAAGAATGCCCCTTAGGTATTATGTTAGCACAAATTGACAGTGGTGTTGGCCTATTAAAGGGGCCATACCAAGACAGAAAAGTCTAATTCAATCAGAATCAGAATGATATTTATTGCCATAGTAATTTTTCACTTGTTTGGTGCATACAATAAACATATGAAAACGGAACAAACAATAGAGTTAAGTACTGCAACAGTCAAGCACATTAATATAAAATAGAAGTATTACAATAACAAATATAAAAAAAATACACTATAACAAATATGTTATGCAAAAATATGACAAGTTCACAGTATAATATGTGCAATGGTCTGGGATAAAGCCTCTCCCCTTAAAGCTATAGTCTGTGTGCACCATAGTCCTTATCTCACAACCTGAGGTTATGTGTCATTTAATGTAATACGAATTTATTGTTACACTGGCATTTATTCAGTTGCCATCAAACAGCATAAAGGTTGTTACTCTGCACCACATGAAAGCTGATCCACATTACAGAGATCCAGTATGGAGGCCGGTTTCGCCTGCAAGCTGTGTACAGTGTAAAGCAACAGCCTTTAAGTCAGGTCAGCCGCCTGCCGAGGTGTGAAGTATACTTTTACTGGCTTTCCTGTGAGGTGGCTTCAAACCCTAACCCTAATGAGGTGGTAATGTTGAGAGTTGCTTTTGAAGAGCTACTGTGTCTCACCGCGTGATTTCTTTGTGTGGTTTTTGACTTTCTATGCTTCACACAGTTTGTTTTGGCTGCTGTGTTGCTATATATGGAAAGTGCTCTCTTCAGTTCCCTGTTAAACAGTTCTGTTGCAGTTGAGGTGAGAGTTGCCATACATCATGGGGAACATCTTTGGCAACCTTTTGAAGAGCCTGATAGGCAAGAAGGAGATGAGGATTCTCATGGTGGGGCTGGACGCTGCTGGGAAAACCACCATCCTCTACAAGCTGAAGCTGGGGGAGATCGTTACCACCATTCCCACAATCGGTGCGTGAGCCGCCGGATAGGTGAAACACCTGTCACTGAGTTCTTTCAGCTTGTGTAACTCATTTTGATTTGTTTTTTTATTCAGGTTTTAATGTAGAGACGGTGGAGTACAAGAACATCAGCTTCACTGTGTGGGACGTGGGTGGCCAGGACAAGATCCGTCCCCTTTGGAGGCACTACTTCCAGAACACCCAGGGTGAGCCACACCAGCAGCCTCTTAGATGATGCACTAGCTGGCCTTGTTGGAGTTAACAGGGTCGCTCCGTCCTGTGGCAGATCCTGCAGCACACGCTCGCCGCCAGCACCTGAGGGCATATCTGACTAATGTTTTAAAAGAGGTCATTTGCAAACAGCCTCCAACTGTTTCAAATTATTATTGTCTTAGTCATGTTGAGAAGCCTCTGCAATGAATACATCTGGTTTAGCAATATGTTTTTTTTTATTAACCCTTAAAAAGACATATACCTCACCCTGCAGGGTTGATCTTTGTGGTCGACAGCAATGACCGTGAGCGGGTGAACGAAGCTCGTGAGGAACTGATGAGGATGCTGGCTGAGGACGAGCTGCGGGATGCTGTCCTTCTAGTCTTTGCCAACAAACAGGTATAGGCTTACTTGTGTCTCCTCCTACGTATTCCCTGCTTTCTGCACTTTTCCACCAACTGAGGCCTCCTGATTGACACACCTGATGTGATTTTGTTCAGGACCTGCCCAATGCCATGAATGCTGCAGAGATCACAGATAAGCTGGGCCTGCACTCTCTACGCCACCGCAACTGGTACATTCAGGCCACCTGCGCCACTAGTGGAGACGGTCTCTACGAGGGTCTGGACTGGCTGGCCAATCAGCTGAAGAACAAAAAGTGAAGAGTCCGGTCAGTAGAGTGGGGAAGAGCCTGGGTGCCAGCTCCAGGTAGTGGTTATATTTGGTCCATTGTGTTTACATGGAGAGGCAGTGCTAAAAAAACTCCTAGAGGGGTGACTCTCAATGGCTTTCTCCTCTCCAAAATACTTGTTTCATTTTGATTAATTTAATTTGTTTGGATCTGTGGTGAGCGTTTTTAAATATTTACAAACAAATGGTGTTGAAGTTGACCTAAATGACTTACATTCTACACACTCAATACATAAATATCCGGATGTAATAGTATAATGTAACTGTAAAGGCATATGTATTTCCCCTACTTTGCAGTCTATTTGACCTTTGACCTTAACCCCCTTTTAATTTGTTCAGAAAACGTGATGATGTAGATTGTCAAGATGGCAGAGCAACCTTCCCTCAGATACTTTACAGTTAATGTAAATTATAAAGAATGTCATAATAGTATAGTGGGAGTACTATCTCAGAATAATTTCACATTGTTTGAAAACTGTATACTCATACAGGCTCTGATAAATGTAAAGTTGTCATTTTCTGTCCATACTTATCTTTTACCACAAAATTAGTTTTTGCTGGAAGAAATTTATGTTATTTTAGATTTTATGCAAATGTTTTTATTATTCATTATATATTTATTTTATTAGGCACAAAACCTGATGACATACTGGAAAGACAAAACTATTTATATTTTTGTCAACATATATTTATTTGTGTATTTATTCATATTCGTTTGTTTATTGGTTTTATCTTCTAAGTGCATTATATGGTTTCTCTCCCCTTATTGCAATGTGCATTTACTGCTAAGGCAGCTAGTGAAAAAAGAAGCCCAATCTGCATGGAGATGGAGATGATCCCAGTACTGGCTCATGGGCTTGTAAGAGCTGTGAACAACTGCAAGCCGCTGCTGTAAATACATTTTTTGTATTTGTTCTTAGTCGACTTGCTTGGCTCAATAAAGGTTACAATTATTTGTCTGCCAGCAGAAAGGTGTGATATCTGAACTAATACAGATGACAGGCGCACTGTACCAGCTCTGTGGCAGAGAAGAAAATGCTGCCATTGGCCTGTGGAGAGTGATGCAGCAGAGCATGAGATTGGCAATATCAGAGAGCTTACATGGTTTTCGAAAGTTTATTTTTCAAGTCAGTTTGTGCGAGCAGCTGCACTATATCCGTCAAAAGAACTCACATTGCTTGTCATCCTGATTTATTCATACCTAATTAGCGTGACATTATATGTGTTTCTTGTGTTGACCGTATCTCTGTATTATGTTGCACAAAATAACTCTAGATGCATAATTGTTGTACAAAATGTAATGTCTGTTTTTTCTTGTATTTTTGAATGGAGTATTTATTTATTTTGGACCGAAAGACAATTGTTGATTTTAGTGTAGTTTTTATTATTTGCTAACTAGATCAGACAATTGTCTTTTTGAGTGTTCACACAAATCACATAATTAAAAAAATATATAGGAGAGAGGATGATAATACTGCATCATAAGGCATGTTAATACTGTACAAGATCTGTAATAAAAGTGAATTATAATAGCCTGTTTCCTCAGACTATATTTGTTAGTCTAAATTACTGCTGCTGGAACAATGCTGTACTGATAAATGTTATGGATTTAGTGTAAAGTTTACCGAACAACCTTCCAATATGCAAAAGCATGCTTTTCTATGTCAGCGCAACTGTATATATGTTTATGTAACAAGAAAAGTATACCTTGGTATTCACAGTCAAATAGAAAGTGTTGGTGATACACCTGTAGATTTTGGGGTCAGTGTGTTGGCAGATATGTATAACTGACAGTAGCTTGTGTGTGTGATGTGCCCTCTATTATGTTTGGTGTGAAAATTGTTTTTGTGGCCTTATATTGCCAGTAGTTTATTTCTCTTTGATAACAGGTTTGTATGTTGGAATGTCCAGCATTTGAGTATCTCACCTATCTGTAACACTGATGCACTGACAGTACTGTTGTGGCTAAACATCCTTCTTTCAATGACTATTGGCAGATTTTAACTAGAAAAATGTTGAAAAGGAAGACTGCATAACATTCCAACTGATAAAGGTTATTCAAAAAGGAACAAAAAAAATGAATGAATTTATTTAGTGAGTGGAATATTATCAAGAGGAGGAAATAAAAACAACACAAACTGGTGCAAGTGTTGAATGATTTAATGATTCCTGGCACTACGTCGATCAATCAATAAAAAGACCGAAACACAGATTTGCTTGCCTTACTCATTTTATTCCTTGTTATCATACACACTTTGGTTATGATTTAGCTCCTAAGTGGATACCTTATATAAGATGGTGCTTATTTGTTTATATCTCAGCCTTTCCCCCCCAATCAAACACAATTTATAGATCCTCTCAACACGTTTTAATACTAAAACAAATAAATAATTTGTGTCTGACATGGGTTTTGAACAAAAAGTTCTCCTATCTAGTGAAGCATTCTTAAAATTACATCCACTCCTTCCTCACTGAAAAACCCAGAATCTATTGATTTATGTTAGCAGTTAAGATTTTGTGAAGATTCTGACTTCAGGTTCAATTTGAAATGTTCAATCGTACTAGTTGCCAACTAAGATTAAAGCCAGATTAATTAACAGCACAAACAAGCTCGGTTATTGAAAATGTACTGGGGGAGCCGGGCTGGGAGAGAGCAAGTCAAATAGGTGGGGAGAACATGGATCTTTGTCGTCTTTCTCTTTTGGCCTTTGCTAACTGCTGCCATCAAGAGAAGTTTGGCACAATCAGGTAGTTTCCCTGTGGAATTGCAGCACTTCACAAAGAGTAATTTTGTCTGGGCCAATCAGAGGTCTGTGTAGGGTAGATTGCTGCTGTGTCTCCAGGGGTGTGACAGCAGTATGTGGGTCAGAGCTGCTCCCGGGGCCACCAGCCCCCAGGGCCCCCTGCAGGACAGCCACAATAGTAGCCCCAGGGCGGATGCCATAGCTGGGATTCCCACCCGTAACCGGGACGCCTTCACCCAGGGCACAGACACACTGGCAGCAGCCCCACAATCAATTCATCAATCTCTGAAGGGAGTGGCAACTGCAAAAGGCCACAGCAGTCACCCCCACAGCTCGCTTTGGAAGGGACAGGGCCACCAGGGCTGACACTGAGGTTGACAACACGGTGGCGACGTGAAACTGCCAGACTCTGCAGAAACCATGGACCTTTATTGAAGCCACTTTTCTTGAGAATGTGAAAATAATCACCAAACATTTATTGGTTTAATTCCCACTGTGATATTTGCACTGTATACTGATTTACTGAGAAAAAGTGATACATTCACACTGACTGCTGTTCTGAAATGTCTTGGGTAATGTTGCTCTGTAAAGTTTTAGTCATTCAGTAGGCAAGTGGACAAATCTCAGCTGATCATTTTATTAGAATAGTGTGTACTAAAAAGTATGGGTCAAAGAATAAAAACAACCATGTAGGTGCAAACACTGGGTGAGAGTCAACTTTGTACAGGCCCTTCAGCAGCTCTGCTATCTGAGCACCAATCCTCAAGACTCTGTCTCCTCCTGCTGGATAGAAAACTTCTGGTGGAAGACAGTTATGAGTTTAACTTTATAGTACAGGCTAATGCATAGATAATTAATGTGTACTTAAACCTATTACACAAACAAAAATGGCTTACATTTTTATATGTTGTATTTCTTTATATGGTGGATTGGTGCACATATCCGAAATATTAAAAGATCAACACTACAATCGTATTTCCATTGAAAATAGATATTAATAAGGGGCGCACTGGTACCTCACCTGGTTGAGCGTGCAACCCATGCAGTCTAGGGTTTGATTACGACCTGCAGCCTTTTGTTGCACGTCTTCCCCCTCTCTCTTCCCCTTTCCTGTCTACAACTGTCCTATCAATAAAAGGCCAAAATGCCCAAAAAAATAATCTTTAAAGAAATAATGATGATTGAGTTGTCTCGCTGTTATTTAAATCCCCACATGGGGATACTTCCAAACAAACAGCAACTGTTCAGCTATCTATTTCTCATACAAAAATTAGATTAACAGTACATGTGTCAGAAGCACTTACTGATATCCATTCATTAGTGAGTCGTATCTTCATGTTCAGGAATCTCGCCTGATCTGAGGCCATTTTCTCAAATTAAGCATGTTCTTGTTTTGGGTTCAGAAGTCACTTGACCATCTGACAATGTGCCCCATTGTGACAGTCCGCTCCATACGCATCAAAGAGGTGATTAACCAGTTGACAGGGCTTTGGGGACAATACTGCTCTTTACAGGGAAAACAGTGCAGCCACTCACAGCACTGGGTTGCTGACTGGGAGACCACAGCACTGCTTCCACATGCAGCAGCTGACAACATGGAACCAAAATAACTGCACATAAAGGGATATAGGGTATAGTGTTCACACTAATGCACATGCAAAAGGTTTAGATTATAAGCATTTGGTCGCCATATTAGAAACTGCATGTAGGTATTAATTTATACACAAAGGCAGTCAACTTGGCATAAAGGTAAAATTGATATTTTATTCAGCTTTAACTTAACTTATATTTTGTATTTTGTTTGTTGAAACAAAAACAAAACCTACATCTACATCTAACAGAATTTTACGCATTTGGATGCTCAGTGCAACAAATGAGGCAGTAGCTTGTAAATATACCATAATAGACGGACCAGTCTCTGATTGGTGAATAAATCGGGCTCCTGGCCAATCATGTCCCTCTCTGGGAGGGGAAACCCAGCGTCAACATCAACTGCCACTTGTTCGTTGTTTTCAGTTTTGCAATTGGCGCGATTTATCTGCTCTTACTACTGATGTTTTGTGCTAAGTTTTAAAGGAGTTGCATTTCTCCTTCACTTACATAATACTGGATTTTCTTTTTCTCTCGTCTTCCAGAGATAAAGCGTGGAACCGGAATATATATATATATATATATATATATTTTTTTTTTTACATCCAACATTGGCTCCTCGGAGAACTACCTAAACCTATGTGATATGATAACATATAATCACAAAATATATTCGACATCGACATGATCCAGTGGGGAGTCATATTACTGTGTGGGACATTATCATGGAGGCTACAAACAGCATCAACCCAAACCCATGAAGGTAGGGGGATTTATAAATCCATATCAGAAACTTTAGCCTGTTTTGATAATTAATTTCATAATAAGAGACTTAAATCAGGAACTGATTAGTTTTGGTTTTCTGCTTGAATTCACCTTTTGGCTGATACTCTTCAGCATTTGTCTGCCTTAAAAGGTCACAGCTTTTAACATGGTATGCAACTATATTTTATAATATCATGGAATAATTAACATGGATGCCAAATAGACTTGTCAGTGGTTAAGATGGGTATATCTTATAAACTATTAACCCGTTTTTCTTCTTTCTTTTAATCCCTTAATGCAGCAATATATCAACATTTTATAAACTGCTAGTGCTGACTGGCAGCAACATTAATGCCCTGGTGCAGACAAAATAGCCTGCATGAGCCCAGTTGTAAAAATCTACTGAGTCCTGGGTTCAGACAACTAGTTCTGTTGATGTTGATGTATGCAATCTGCAGATGATTGTTTTTGTTTAAATGAAAATCACAAATTTTATTATCAAAAGGTAATTTAGTTGTTTGGATTATGCAGGTGTGGTTGTGCATGTGTTTTGTGCATGCATGTGAGTTTTATTTGCCCTTATAGTCAGAAGGCTCATGCATCTTCCCATATAAGCTGTGCATTCCACTTATATTCTATGTTTACTCAAGAGGTCCATGCATAAATGACTGCATGAACATATGGGTTATGCTACAGTCATCTGTCAACGTGCAATTTTCCATAAAAACACACACAACCAGGCTTAAAGTTTGTTTATGGAGGGGATCCACTTTACTTAAGTGTAGCTGGGAGATTCTGGTTTATACCTCGGCATGTTCCCAATGAAGACAGAAAATGTGACTTGTGTTGACGGCTGCAGGTGCCTCATTTTTGCACATAAAGGGCCAGCGCCACAGTTTTTGTTGGTCAGTAGGAGATGGTGTGCATGTTCCCCGATATTTCCCTTTCCTCTGCCAGAAAGTCTTACTCACACACAGCTCATTGTCTGTTGGTATGATCTCAACAACGCAGATCCCTCAGACACACACACATAGGCTACATACGTACACACACACACACACACACACACACACACACACACACACACACACACACACACACACACACACAGACACACACACACAGAAGCACTGTCTGTCACTGCATCACTCTTCAGTCATTGGGACACACTGTCCACATTTATAGCTTTATCACAATGAGGAACTTTGTCTGAGAAAAGCCCCTCTCCCTCAACCCTCGGCCTCCACTCCATCACCCCCGGGCCTGGACTGCTCCATGTACCAGGGTTACAGCCTGCCTGTTTTACTGTGCTTCACATCAAACTCTCCAGCAACACACATAGTATCAGGAAGACTCACCAAGCCCATAAATACTGCAGAAACAAAATAGCCCCAACACTCAAATATTTACCATTTGTTCATCTTTAAAGGACTCTTGTTTTGCATATTTTATACTAACTTTTCAACTCCATGGTTATTTTTTTCTTACCATTCCAAGCTGCCATTGGTTTCCATTCATTTCTTTATGGTATCAAAATAAATTAGCAGACAGACACTCTAAGATTTGGGCTTTTTGCCTTTATTTGATAGGGTTAGGGTTAGACAGGTGTAGCTAGACAGGAAAGTGGGGAGCTAGAGGTGGGACAACATGCAGAAAGGGCCACGGGTTGGAATCGAACACACACCAGTCCGGTAAAGTCACAGCCTTTGCTTATATGGGGCACACACTGGTGAGCTACCCTGCACCCCTGCTATTCTTAAAACTTGCTTACGTAAATTGTGTAATGCATCACAGTCTGCATTAATCTTTGGTCAAAATCACATAATAGTTGCATTGTAATGCAGTGCTTCATGTTACAGTGATAATGTAACTGACAAAATACATAATACAGACTTGATGTTCACTGTGGGGAATTGCGAAACTCAAAGAAGTTTGCTAATTGATTTTCAAGCGTTACAGAAATGAACAGAAACCAGACAGGAAAAACACATTCAAAAACATTTTGCAAATGAGTTAGCTGTGATGTAGAGTACATGTGTCTGTACTAAACATGCTAAAA
This sequence comes from Perca fluviatilis, assembly GCF_010015445.1. Classification (NCBI taxonomy): domain Eukaryota; kingdom Metazoa; phylum Chordata; class Actinopteri; order Perciformes; family Percidae; genus Perca; species Perca fluviatilis. The sequence goes on along the minus strand of NC_053116.1, from coordinate 21,245,754 downwards.
CTAGGCTAAACATGCAAAACCACTGGCATGGTCCTTAAACATGTACGTAGTAGCCTATAGTAAATAAAAGTGATACATTGACCCACAACTCTCTTCACCAGTCCCTGATCGACCCTTTGAGTGTCCCCTGTTTTCGTCAAACTTATTAATATGCGTCTCTTTTCCTTGTATATTTCAGTGGTGTGTCTCGGTACACAGAATGGACTGAGTTCCACCGGGTCTCAGGAGATTCAGTACAACCTGATTAAGGAACGGTATGATGGCTGTGAGATCATCATGGGAAACCTGGAGATCACTCAGATTGAGAGTAACTGGGACTTATCCTTCCTCAAGGTAACAACATTCACCTTCCTCTCTCCCTTGTCTTTCACCTGATTTGTAGGCACAATGTGTAGAAGTGTACTCCTCTTTTGCCTCCAGACCATCCGCGAGGTGACTGGCTACGTCCTCATTGCAATGAACCACTTTCAGGAGATTCCTCTGGGACAACTACGGGTTATCAGAGGAAACAGCCTTTATGAGAGACGCTTTGCTCTCTCTGTCTTAATAAACTACCCCAAAGACGGCTCCAATGGCCTGCGGCAGCTGGGGCTCGCAAATCTGACAGGTAAAGAAAGTTAACCGATAAAACAGAAGCATGGACAAAAAATTTGTCCTGTATGCGAGGTGTACAATGTGCTTCTCTGAGATCTGAGGCATTTAAAACAGTGAGAACAAAGGCATTTAACTCAATAGCACCACACAAGAATTATAGGTCGTGCTGTTCTTCTAAGTAAGGAATTATTGTGGAAAGAAACATTAAATGTGCCATTTTATGGGCAGAAAAAGACAGATGTGACAGTTACTCATTCTTTGAAAGTGTGGCAGGACTAAATATTGGAAACATTTAGGGAAACTCACAGTCTCAATGCATACTCATTGTCAGCTATTTCTTGATGTCTTCAGAAAAGCTATAAAAACTAGAGGTGGGGATTTATGGCAGTGAGTGAGTGCGGGGATTCAATTCCCCTCCTCCATTCCCAAAATCTCTGGCATCCTTTAATAGCAGGTTATCCAATGTCTGTCTAAGAGACCTTTTTCACAGCAGGTATTTTGTCTCGTCATAGCAGGAAAAGCACAGGTGTTACTAATAACATTACTGGATCTCCCAAGCATCGGAGCATTTTCCTTAAAACACCTGTAATATTCTCCCCCCTGTATCTCAAAATAAGATTTGTGACAAACAAAACAAAATGGTGGATTTACTGCCTCTCAAACATTTTAATGAAGAGCTGCTAAATATGCAGTTAATACTGCTACAGAATGAGTGAACCACGCACATTCATAACGACGATAGACTTGAGCAAAGCAATATTTTCTCCAAATCATACAAATAAATATATAGTTTAGTGTAACTATTTTCTTTGCTTGTTTTGTCTTCATACTCTTCAATACACAATATTTACACTGTAATTTGTGGGCTGCAATCTGAAGTGTTACCATAACATCTGCCAAAGATATCCTCTCTCTCTCTCTCTCTCTCTCTCTCTCTCTCTCTCTCTCTCTCTCTCTCTCTCTCTCTCTCTCTCTCTCTGCATTGTTTCTCACCCTTCACAGATATTCTGGAGGGAGGAGTGCAGATTATCAACAACAAGTACCTGAGTTATGGTCCCTGGATCTTCTGGCAAGACATCATCAGGGACAACAGTGCTCCAATTGACATCCAGTACAATGGAGAGAGAGGTCGGTGTTGGGATAGTCATAATTAACATATCCCCAAATGATCTCTAGATTGTCTCTTTCTTATAAGTACTGCATGTCTTTCTCTCTCTCAGGCCCATGCCACAAATCTTGTGGACAATACTGCTGGGGGCCAAATAAGGACCAATGTCAGATCTGTGAGTGTCCAATTGTTCTGTTTCGCTGATTTCTTCTCTTCTTCTTCTCCTCCTCCTTCTTTCTCCTCCTGAATCTCTCTTCATAGACAGAAATACACAGAGACAGAGAGAGAGAGGCACACACAAAGACACAAACACACACACATGCACATTGTTGACCTCTGTTAAACCCATCTCTCCTGTGTGTCTCAGTGACTAAGACGGTGTGCGCGCCACAGTGTAATGGCCGCTGTTTTGGGACGAGCCCCAGGGACTGCTGTCACATAGAGTGTGCAGCGGGATGTAAAGGCCCTCTGGACTTGGACTGTTTTGTAAGTGTTCTATCTTTGACAAAATGAAGAGAAAGGCAGTCTTTGCAGACACTATACTGTAGGTGTTTTATTTGTAACAAAGGAGGCTAAAAAGAAGACTTTTCCTCCCAAACTGGAAAGAAAGCCTCTTGTATGAGCTTCCTAATTTTCAATTTATGCTTCCAATCACATTCAATTCTGTTGTAATATACAGTACATACTTGAAAGTGAAAGTTTTTAAGAACATTATACAAGTGGATTTTATCCAATTAGAAACTATGCACGCTCTTTTGATTTGAGCTAAATGCTAACTTTTAGTATGCTAATATGCTTACGAATACAATGCTGACATGCTGATGATATAGCAAGTATAATGACAGGGACGTCAGTGTTTTTAAATGGATATCTCAATTCATTAAATGTAAGTGTCTGTGTGTGCGTGTTTCTGTGTACCTGTGTAGGCATGTCGTCATTTCAACGACTCTGGAGCCTGTGTACCCCAGTGCCCCCAAACTTTGATCTATAACAAGCAAACGTTTCAAATGGAGACCAACCCTAACGCCAAATATCAGTACGGATCCATCTGTGTCTCCCAGTGTCCCAGTGAGTGGCCTGTGTTTGTTTGAGTGTTTTTGTACTTTTATAGACCTGATGTCTGCTGGGTCTTAAACATTGCCAGTGATTCTTCTGTCTTTCCTGAAGTTTATCAACAGTGTCTTTTTTTTTTCGTTCTCTTCGTAGCCCATTTTGTGGTGGACGGTAGCTCCTGTGTGAGTGTTTGTCCTCCAGACAAGATGGAGGTGGAGAGAGAAGGCCAGAGGCAGTGTGAGCTCTGCAGTGGACTCTGCCCCAAAGGTGGACACTTAAGAAATACTTTGTACTTACACTGCATTTATTTGTCAGTCATCAAAGCTAATGATGGCATTTGGTCATCCCTTTAGTGTGTGAAGGCACCGGCGCTGAACACAGACAGACGGTGGACTCCAGCAACATCGACAGCTTCGTCAACTGCACCAAGATCCAGGGCAGCCTTCACTTCCTGGTCACAGGGATTCTTGGGTAATTGTCTGCCCTGCCTGAATGATCTCCGATTGCAGTGTTGTACAGTCAGCATGTTCATATTGTGTGTTTTTATTCTTCATAGAGATGACTTCAAAAACATCCCGCCCCTGGATGCCAAAAAGCTGGAAGTGTTCCGCACCGTCAGAGAAATAACAGGTTTGTATGAACTAATAATGGATCATTAGGTTTGGTTATGGTTTTGCATGTTATAGCAGACTGAACTTGAAATTATAACTACTATTTAATACTTTACAACAAATAAATCAAAGCATGCAAGTAGGTTTTCAATTTAAATATCCTACCTTCCTGGTGAAAATTGTTTTCAATTCATTTTAGTACTATTTAAAAATAATTTAGACTGCTCAATTTTCATTCAGTTACATTCAGCCACATGATAATACAGCTGCTTAAAAATAAATGCAGTGAAGAGAAATAAGTCTTGGATACATGACGGTAGAGGGTGTGCTCTTGTTCTCTACGCCTAATGCATCCATCCATCTAATAATCTTGAAAATTGTCATTACAGTATTATGCAATATGCTATTAATGGTTTTAAACAATCAAAACTGTATTTGATTGTCAGATATCCTAAACATCCAGTCGTGGCCCAAAGAACTGAATGATCTGTCTGTTTTCTCGAGTCTCACCACCATTCAAGGGAGGTCACTCTACAAGTAAGGCTTGTATACAAACACTGATGTGCATGTTTGTTATTGTGTCAGTTGGAGCCAGGAAAGTTGATGTACCCGAAAATTTAATCCGTAAAAAAACAATAAATTAACCTGATGAAACAAATATTTTTTCATATGGAAAGAACAGATATTAAAACGGTACTAAAGCCACTGTGATGTAATGTTAAACTTACCTGCTTTATGCCTTAGGCTGGTTCTGATTCTTGTGTTTCCGCATGAACTTATCTGTATTACATGTTAAGTGTTACATAACCATGTGTCATCACTGCTCTCTCACACACTCTACACCCCCCTATCTGCTCTAAGTTGCTTTCTGTGATAACACGTCATGATGAGCCCCAGTGTTTCCATGTGCTAACACCTTCTAACCTCCCTCTTCTTTCTCTCTTTCTCTGTGCTTCACAGCTGTGAACAGGTATGGATTTTGTGCGTGTGTGTGTGTGTGTGTGTGTGTGTGTGTGTGTGTGTGTGTGTGTGTGTGTGTGTGTGTGTGTGTGTGTGTGTGTGTGTGTGTGTGTGTGTGTGTGTGTGTGTGTGTGTGTGATCCCTATAACGCAGTCCCCCAAGCTGCAGCATGCCATTTGGCTTAGAACTACAACATTATTTTTTCTTCTGTTAACTTTTTGTCTGTGTCCTCCTCCATCCTCCATCCCTCAAACCAAAGGCGTTTTTCTCTGATGGTGATGCGCATCCACACTCTTACCTCACTGGGTCTGCGCTCTCTACGGGAAATCAGTGACGGCAGTGTGTACATCAGTCAGAATGCCAACCTCTGTTACCACCACTCTGTAAAATGGGCACAGCTGTTTAGGGACCGCAGAAATCGAGTCAACAACCTCAACAACAACAGGCCGCTGGCAGAGTGTGGTAAGGCGAGACAGAAAAAACCTGTCCATGATTCAAATGAAACATGTTATCTTTTGTTATTCTTTGATCCAAACAAACTATACTATACACTTTTATCAATCGATATATTAATATATTATACTATTATACATCATCTTCTTCAGTTTCCTGATGTTTTTCTCACATTGTTGTGTGTGCAGTTGCAGAGGGCCATGTGTGTGACCCACTTTGTTCAGACTCAGGTTGCTGGGGCCCGGGGCCCGACCAGTGTCTCTCCTGTAGGAACTACAGTCGAGATGGCACATGTGTGGGCAGCTGTAATTTCCACACTGGGTTAGTAGATACATGTACAGTATGTGTTGATATTTTTACTGGTGTTGAATTTATTCATTTTATCTCACTATATTTTTTTTTAATATTGTGTCCCCAGATCTCCAAGGGAATTTGCAGGATCTGATGGCGAGTGTGTTGCCTGTCATCCAGAGTGTAAGCCTCAGAGTGGGAAAGCCAGCTGTACTGGACTGGTAATCACTTTCTTTGATAGTAAACTGTGGCCCAGTGTCTTTGTATGAATTCACGCTTGCATTTACACACTCATAATATTTTTTTTTTTTTTGGGGGGGGGGGGGCATGACTCAACAAAAACTATTAAAATATGTCCAACTACAATGGTTTTGTGTCTTAAAGTAGTCAGATTTCACAGTCTACAGTACAAGGGTGTAATTTCCACTGGGGATAGGAGGTCGTGTCAACCTCAAACACCCTCAAAATCCTACTATGTCTCCCTACCCCTGAACCCAAAAGTACACCCTTGATACAGTAATATTAATACTGTCTAGACACAATGTATTGTTTGCCCTGCATTAGAAGAACATGAGCAATGCTGACCATCTATTGAAAGAAATTTGATTTGTATCTCTCAAACAACTTTAAACCTTTTAAATCTGCAACAAATCTCAACAAAATGCTGATGAAGTTTGAGGAAATTGTGTATTGGCTCTCTGCCACTCCTTGCCCATTATATTAAAAACTCATATGCAGTAGCTAATGGTCTAAATCATGTATTCGGTGTTGGAATCTACACAAAGGCAGTTTCTTGCACTGTCTTTGTTCATTGCAGGTTTGAATGCATGATAGAGTTTTACATAATCTCACTCTGTTTTAATGTCTCCCATATTTTTCTGCCTTCCTCTCTTTCTTTGGTAGGGTGCAGACAAGTGTGTGGCATGTGCCAACCTTCGAGATGGTCCTTACTGCATGTCCTCTTGTCCAGCTGGGGTGAACGATGGACTAAGGGGACTGATCTTTAAATACCCCAACAGGGAAAGTCACTGTGAGCCATGTCACCACAACTGCACACAGGGGTGAGACTGGACTCAAAGTTTAAGTGTGTATTTTCACATGTTCATCTGTAGATGTGTAAAAATGATCAAATCAATGATGTGGTTATCTGTTACAGATGCTCAGGTCCAGGATTAAATGATTGTTTAGAGGCAGCCAGACTGGCAGTTAGCAGGTGAGTGTTTCCCCCTGCTGGTGAATATGAAACACTACACTGCAGTCAATATGTGTGATCTATCCACAACTCACAGTGCCAATTTAGTCAGACCTTTTATTATGATACTGAAAATAGAAACTAAAACTGGACATAAAAGTATTTTCAAAAAAACAGACATACAGATCATATTAAGACCCTAAATGACCCTTTTTTCTTCTGTCCATCTCTTCCATCTTCTCTGCCAACAGAGCAGGGTGATAAACTCTGCAAAAATCACGCTTCTTTCTGTTTTTCCTAATATTTCTTTATACAGTTATGTAAAACTATGCAAAACCTTTTTAACATTGCTATCCTTTGCATATGTTATAATTCACATATCTCATTTGAGTGCTGTCAGCTAGCGTGCTCATGCCTGTGATCTATGACATCATTACTGAGAAGTCATTATATCCTATAGAATTCATACACAAAACTAATGTAAAAACTAAAATGGTTTCTTACCCACCACTTCCTGCACTGTTTTGCTTTTGTTAGCGTGATTTATGAATGTGAATATGTAGTTCTGTTTCTGATATTTCCACCTTGCATGACCACATTAGCATCTCTCTCTGCTTCACTCTGCAGTGGTCAGATCACAGGTATAGCTTTAGGTGTCCCGGCTGGCTTGATTTTCTGCCTAGTGTTGTTTTTCTTGGGCGTGCTGTATCAACGAGGCCTGGCCATCCGCCGCAAGAGAGCCATGAGGAGGTACCTGGAGAGCGGAGAGGTAAGACTTTAGAGACCATCTAACCTCGTGAGATGCCTTTGCTTTGCTTTGCTTTGACTGCTACATGCATTTATTGTCAAAGAGAGATACAAATCCTCTGGGAATTATTCTTGTTTTTTTGGCAGAGCTTTGAGCTACTCGGTCCCGGAGAGAAAGGAACCAAGGTTCATGCCCGCATCCTTAGGCCCTCTGAGTTGAAAAAAATCAAAGCCCTTGGCTTGGGAGTTTTTGGCACAGTTCACAAGGTATTCACATCCACTAATTATTCTCTGATGTATGTGCTATTATAGTTTTAGTGTGAGACATGTGAACTGATGTGACTGCTGCTGCACATGTAACTGTGTTTAAGGGGTTCTGGACTCCGGAGGGAGAGACAGTGAAGATCCCTGTGGCCATTAAGACCATTCAGGATACCTCAGGCCGACAGACCTTCACTGAGATCACCGATGTGAGAATCAGAGCTCCTTACACTCTTGAAAGAAGTTATAACATCACAGAAATAGCAATTAATGTGACATTTTCAATTTGCTTTCTGTGTAGCATATGCTGTCCATGGGCAGCCTGGACCATCCTTACATCGTTAGGCTGCTGGGCATTTGCCCAGGTCCCAGTCTGCAACTGGTGACCCAGCTTAGTCCGCAGGGCTCCTTACTGGAGCACATCAGACAACATAAGAACAGCCTGGACCCCCAGCGCCTGCTCAACTGGTGTGTGCAGATTGCTAAAGTGAGTGCATCTTGAATTACAGAATTGTTTGAGCAACCAAATGTTGTGAATAAGCTCTCAGAATATATAGGGTATATACTGTATGTATATTTGTGTCTCAGGGTATGTACTACCTGGAGGAGCACTGCATGGTCCACAGGAACCTGGCTGCCCGCAACATCCTGCTGAAGAACGACTACCAGGTCCAGATCTCTGACTACGGTGTAGCAGACCTCCTTTATCCTGATGACAAGAAATACGTCTACACTGACACCAAGGTTGTGATGACTCATTCAGTTCGAGAAACACTTTGAGTTGTAAAGTCATAGTTTTTTCACACTGTCTTGGAAACAAAACCAATGGCGTGTCTGCAATTTGTCTCTTAATCCAGACACCCATAAAATGGATGGCACTGGAAAGCATCTTGTTTCGAAGATATACACATCAAAGTGATGTTTGGAGTTATGGTAAGAGACTGTGTGTTTGTGCTGTGAGTGTGTGTTATATAGTATTCACCAAAAAATTCACTTTTGACAGGGAGCTTTTAAATGTGGCGTCTCTCTCTTCCCGGACAGGGGTGACAGTGTGGGAGATGATGTCATTCGGGGCGGAGCCGTATGCATCCGTGCAGCCTCAGGAGGTGCCGAGTCTGCTGGAGAAGGGCGAACGACTGTCACAGCCCCACATCTGTACTATAGACGTCTACATGGTCATGGTTAAATGTGAGTGTGATAAAACCATGTACAACCAGTATGCACAAACACACAAATATATGATCTAAAATGTCTTCTCTTTAGGCTGGATGATTGATGAAAATATAAGGCCAACCTTCAAAGAGCTGGCTAGTGACTTTACTCGCATGGCGAGAGACCCACCTAGATACCTTGTCATCAAGGTGAGGCTATCATTGTCATTTATCTTACAGCTGTTTACTTAGACCAGGGGTCTTCAACATTTTTTAAGCCAACGACCCCTTAACTGAAAGAGAGATGGAGCAGGGACCCCCTACTTTGTTGTTTGCCTTAGTGACCGCAGTGGGGATTTATGTTATCTTATAATATGTTGGATTCATGTTAAGACTTTTTAATTTCTGAAAAAAACTTTCCAAAATTTAACAATAATTTGGAGGCCCCCCTGCATTGACTCTGAGGACCCCCTAGGGGTCCCGGACCCTCTGTTGAAGATCCCTGACTTAGACTTTAAACCTTGTACTTCCATGTATTTCTGTAGTCGGAAGGGGAAGAATCTGACCCAGTAGAGATCCATCGAAGAGAATCGGAGCGAGGGCTTCTGGGGACAGATTTTGAAGATCAGGACGAGGAGGGACTAGAAGATGGTTTGACTACTCCTCCTCTCCAACACTCTCCTTCTTGGAGTTTGTCCCGTTCACGGATTAATTCTTACAGGGTAATGAAATACACCTTAGATTTGATACTCTTTTGGGACCATTGGGACTAGATCAGAGGCAAAGGAAACTAGCACATAACATTTTTCCTTCCCGGATTTGTAGAGTGGTACCTCACAGGCCGGACCCATTGGATACCTGCCAATGACCTCCAGCCCTGTCGACAGCATCCGCCAGGTGACTTACACATTCACACAAATGCATGCAAACAAACACATTCCCACCCTGTAATTGCACACGTGATACAGTGGACACATTTAGCTGTACCTCTGAACAGCTTCTCTTTAATCAGCATTATTGCTACAATTTGCCAAAACCCGTATTAAAATTAATATTACTTATAGCACTGCCAGTAGGTCATTACCTCAGGGAGTGAGCTACATTAAATGTGCCATTCTGGTCCCACTGGTTTTGTTTAAAGAACAATAGGATACATTTCTGTGAGCTGCTGCACCAGTTCATGTCTTTGCCTTTCTGTCTCAGCTGTGGCTTCAGAGGTCTCGACTGAGCTCAGTGCGGACGCTGCCCGAGGGGTTAGAATTCAGGGGGAGTGGCAGAGATGCCGAGCTGCATGAGGAAGGTTTACGAACTGGGAGTCTTCACAGGGCCAGGTTTGGCTCAGAGAGGGGAACTCCCCGTCTATCCATCCGCCAGCACAGGAAACTCTCATCAGCATCAAGTCCGTCCTCGTATAAGGTGTGGACGGCAGAGGAAGAGGAGGAGGTGGACCACTATGGCTATGTCCTGGCTGGGTCACCTGTTACTCCAGAGAGAGGTAAATTACCAGCGCTAAGATGGGAGCATGCTGACTGATCATTTTATTTGTTTGACTGTTTTGGAAAATAATTGGTACATTAAATAGCATAAATAATAATCAAGGCTTTCTTCCCCTGATCTTCTTCCTTCTACACATTCTGTCATGGCGCACAGCCTGTAGAGTCCCTCATTCTGGGCGAAGACACTCAAGACACAAGAATAATATGTCGCCTGTGGTGATAAATGCCTCCCAGGAGTATGAAATCATGAGCAAAGGGTCTGGTGCTCCTCTTTGCTCTATCAGCAGCATCTTATCACAGGCCAATTCTGTGGCAGTTCGTTGTATAACCTCACCTTTACCCTCCCCAACCTTCATGGCTGCGTTACCTGTTGAGGAAACAGCACATGTGGAAACTGTGACACCGATCTCAGCGGTAAGGAGTAAAAAAGTAGGTGAGGATTGTGAAGGAAGTGTTGCAGAACAGAGAGACTCCACAGATAAACATCAGCTTAATGGGGACACTGATAGTGGGATCAGACCTGCGGATGACCAAGGACAGGCAGCCCAAGGGATAGGAAGGTATGAATACATGGATATCAGGCGATCCGACTCTGCGGAGGCAGAGGATCCAGCATGGGAGAGACGTGGGAGTCAAACATCTGCAAAGAGTTCAACAGAGGCAAAGGAAACAGACCAAATAGTGGAGGTGTTGAAAAAAGAGCTTGAAGAGGAAGAGGAAGAAGAAGAGAAGTACCACAACACAAATAAACAAACTGCACTTCAGGGGAATTTGAGTATGCTCATGCCTAGGCCAGATGTGCTCACATCTGGGGGAGAAATGGTGGAGGAGTATGAGGAGATGACCAGATTTGGAGTGGTGCCCAGTGGGTGGGAGCAGCCAGACTACCAGAACCTCCCAGTGAAGGGGGGGGCTGTTTCTGAGGAGATGGGCAGTGGCAGGTGTGCAGGGATCAGGGGATACATCAAGGTGTGTGCTGGCATGGGGGAGCTTGGCAGCAACACATCATTTGACAACCCAGACTACTGGCACAGCAGACTGTTCCTCAAGCCAGATGCTGTACGCACCTAATAACGCGGACTGGGACAGAGACATAGGAACGATTACTTTCGTTCCTGTTTTGTAAAGTTTTCATCAATCCAGTGTCCAACAAACTTTAAAAGATAAAAGTGATAAAAGAAATACACCCTTGAGTCTTTTCCCACTGTTTTATGCAGTAGCCTAAAACACTTGTGAGTTGTTAGAACCATCAAATAAAGATTATAGCAGGCACTCCAAAGTGTACTATTGTAGCCTAAGCAGTTCCTGGATTAAAAACAGGCATAAAGTTTACCTTACAACTAACTAACTATTGATTCATTGTTACATTACTTGTGTTTGTGGCAGTAAATTGAGTTGACCATGTCCCATTTCTGTAAGAGCAGTCTTTTTTGTACGATTTACTATAATATTAATTAGTATACAAATGAATAAATACGATTATTTTGCAAATATCAGAGTGATTTGAGTCAGTGATTTGTATAAAGCTGTCTTTCTATACTGTGTTTATTAAATAAAATAATAAAATACCGACTTGAAAATATTTATTCACTTGTTTATTTTTGGGTCATACCCTTATAGCCTACATCCATGCTCATACCGTGGATGTATTATTAGGCTATATTCTTATTATCCATCCACTATTAATAACAGCAGAAATGAGATGGAGGCATGTGAACGCATCGGTTACCCACTCGCGCGCGATTTGGTCAGAGGCCGATCAGAGATGATGAGAGAAGTGAGATATTTACTTCAGCATTTCCGTTTTCGTTAAAATCAAGTTAAAGGGTTCGCCACAACTTATTCTGTAAATTAGTTAAAAGGATTTAGCAAGTCATTTTGAGATGTGCTTAGATGAGAGACTTTACCACAGCAAAGTATACTTTCGTATTCATTATAGTGTAAACCTGTATGTTAAAATGAACAGGTTGGTACTGTTTCATGTCTATATTTCCTCAATTTCCAAATCTTTCCCATCCTTATTATTTCTATTTTGTCTCTGAAACAATACTTTCAGAATGTATCCACTTACTGTGCCCTTGATTTATTAATCGTTGGTTTCTGCAAGCCTTTTTGTTTTCTTCATAAAGACATAATGCATAAAAAATCTGTATATCAGCAGATTATCATGTTGGCTACATAGACTATATATAAATAGGTTGCCTATGAATCAGGATCTAATTGTTGCCAGGGTCTAATTTTGCTGCTGATGATATGATTTAAAATATGACCCTTGCCTTTTCGGGTTGTTACCATGGATGTATTAAGAGAACTGTTGTAGACAACGCACCAAGCTAGCTAAGCCGTGAACTATCTTGACTGCGGAGTGTATCTTTGGCAGCAGGCGGGATCTAGAGACCGTAGGCTGTCTACCGAAGTCGGGCGGGCCGGCGCAGTGAGTAGCGTGGTCCATCCTGTGACTGACTGACACCCGCTTGGGAAAAAGTTACTCTGAGTTCGTGGACACACTGCCAACATGTCTGGAGACGATGAGACACAGGAGCAGACCATCGCCGATGACTTGGTGGTCACCAAGTATAAAATGGGGGCCGAGATTGCGAATCGTAAGTGAAATGCAGCGGTAACGTGCCGTTTTGACTATGTCCATAAGTATCAGGATCAGTCTGTTAGCTAGCAGTGTCAGCTAGCTAGCGTTACTACCCAAGCAGCAGCTGTGCCATGTGCTGCAGCAGTGCCAACGGTAGATCATATTAGAAAGCGGGCCTTTGTTTAACATAAATGAAACATAACGTTTGTTATATATTTAGACCGAGGTTTTATTTATAGCAACCCATAGTTGTTTAACGACTCGTTGCTGTCACATTAGCCTGGTGAGCTATGTACGTATCGTTATGTGGCTGGGCTAACATTACCTTACTAGCAAGCGTTAGCTAGCTGCTAACGTTAACGTAACAGATAACAATGACAAGTGCAAATTTGAATGGCAATATGGGGTTTTTCATAGACTGAGTAAACGACATTTAAATGTAATGTTAAGTCTACAGCTTATTCAAATTGACACAAAAAAATTGTTATGTAGCTAAGAGACTTTAAATCAGATTTGTCCAAAGTATGGTCATTTAAAGTAACGTTAAGCAGAATCTAGCTAGTTAAAATACCCAGTACTCTGAAATGTTAATGTAACGTCAAACATTAATTATTTATTGAACTTTGAAGAATAAAACAAAAACACAAACTCAATGTTAAGTCACCAACATGAATCGTAAACTTGACATGCTGTTATTACTTGTGGTGGAAGCAAATATACTACGCAATAAATTATTTTCAAGGCCACATGCACACAACAGAATTAGTGTGATGTCATAATTACGAGTTGTTAATGTACTGTAACGTTAAATACAATCTAAATCTATCAAACCTAAACGCATCAAAAGTCAGTTTGCACCTGTATTTCCAGTATAATAATAGGGATCATAAAGTAGTATACACTTTTACAAGTATAAGTATACCATTTTTAACTTTAATTGATCCAGGGAAGGCTTGCTAAGCACAGACATGCTTTTTCAACCGTGCACACCTTCACACTCTTAGGTTTCACTCACTCACACCTGTCAGTTGCCCAGTTCAACCACAGTCTTTGTTTGGCCATAATTCATTTGCCAGTCTGGTTTACATCAATGACACTCTTGTGTCCTTGTGGTTTTGTATTGTAGCTTATCACAGCTGACCTACTTATCTGAAGTTAAGACATCTAATTTACTACTAGCATTATGCTATTTCAAGCTGATAAACAGCTGTCAGACAAGCTGTCAAATGTTTATCTTCTACTAAATGTAACATCAGCTTAGTCTAAATCAAATGAGTTGTCCACAGTGTAACTTGCTGTCAACACTCACAAGCTATTAATTGAGCCTTGAACAGTAAGCACGAGTCATTCTTTGTGTTACTGGTGACCAAACTATCCATCCTATCTATCCACTACTGTGGATAGTTTGTACAGAAAAATGTACAAACTATAATAGTGCTGGAAGGATTAGATGATCAGTTGAGTGAACGGACAGACAATTAATAGATGGTTTTTGGACTAGGGGTTAGACAAAAACTTAGGGGGCTTTCACACCTCATTTAGTTCGGTTGAATCGCACTAGAGTTCGTTTTCCTCGTTGGTGCGGTTCCTTTGGGCAGGTGTGAATACAGCAGTCTCACTCGGATGCGCATAAGCAGACCAAACAAGAACAAGCAAACTGTAGCCTCTTGCAATGTTTCTCTCACAGAAATAGACCGCGGTCAAGCTCGCCGTCGCTTGAATTTCCGTGGTCAAACCGTGGTTTAGCTGTTGTTAAAGTTGGAAAACAGACGCCAGCAGAGCGAAACAATGTCTGAACAATTATTTAAATTAAATGAGCTGGTTTGACCATGGAGATGCAAGAAATATGCACTACTCTAGAACACAGTATCTTCTTCCTGTATTTACTTTCTTGCTCCCGGCCCAGACACATCTGATCAGTAATCGCTGGTAGTGATGCATTTTGCTACGCTTGGATTTTTCTTACTGTAAAAACCAAAGCAAACCAAGGGGAAAATGCTCCAAGTTAATAAACTCATCAACTGATTTGGACCAGAGCAAACAAACTATAGGTGTGAAAACGCCCTAAAAGATGTCACTTTTGAACATTTGGGAAATTTTAATGTGCTTTTTTTTTTTACTATTTCCTGACATTTTATGGAACAAATGATTAATCAACGGACCCAAAAAAATAATCAACAGAATTAACGATAATAAAAACAATGGTTAGTTGCAGCCCAGGACAATGTTACTGACCTAGCATTTAATAATAATTGTATAATATAATAATAATAATAATAATAAATTGAATTTATATACGCTTTTCATGGACTCAAAGTCGCTTTACAGGGTAGGGTAGATTATAAAAACATAACAAAACAAAACGAGCAAAAAAAACAAGTAGAACAAAACAAGATACAGATGAAAAAGGGAGGGGGCAGGTGGACTATGGGTAGGCTGAGGTGAAGAGATGGGTCTTGAGGCGGGACTGGAAGATGGTGAGGGACTCAGAGGTGCGGATCTCTTGGGGAGGGAGTTCCAGAGCCTGGGAGCTGCTCTGGAGAAGGCTCTGTCCCCCAAAACAGCGCAGTATAATCATATCATTATTATAATCGTATAATAATCATTGTATCTCTTGTCTTGCAGAGGCTCTGAAGACAGTGGTTGGGGCAGGTATGGCTGGAGTCTCCGTGCTCAGTCTGTGTGAAAAGGGAGATGCCTTCATCATGGCAGAAACTGGGAAAATCTTCAAGAAGGAAAAAGACATGAAGAAAGGTACATCTTTAGTTGCATTTCATCAGTCACTGTCACCATCTCCTACTCGGCACTCCCTCATTCACTCCCTCTCTTTCGCAGGTATCGCTTTTCCTACTTGTGTTTCAGTTAATAACTGTGTATGCCATCACTCCCCTCTGAGGAGTGACTCTGATGTCATACTGAAGGACGGGGACATGGTCAAAATGTAAGCTGCCGAATTTATGCATGTCCATCCCATGTACTAGAAAAATTATAGTTTATATTTTATTTGCAGTTCAGACTTTCTTACATGTTATCCTGTTCCGTTTGTTCACAGTGATCTGGGTGTGCATGTTGATGGCTTCATCTCCAATGTGGCTCACAGCTTCGTTGTCGGAGTGACCAAGGTATGTCATCACTGTTGAATTATACCTGCGCTGCAGCGCTTATTGGTTGATTCTCAAGAGCCATGATTTGTAATGTAATTAACTTAATTAATGGTAGTCGCGCCATTAACGGCTAGTTATACTTTATTTCGTCCCTTGTAACTTTCCTCTAAATTTCCTCCTGTTTCACTTCAGGACAACCCACTGACCGGACGGAAGGCTGACGTTATCTTAGCAGCTCACCTCTGTGCTGAGGCTGCTCTGCGTCTTGTTAAGCCAGGAAACCAGGTAACGCTCCTAACCTGACCGCTGACTAGAGTGACGGCATCACTGTACACACCTCGTCTAACAAACATCATTATGTCTCTCTCCCATCAGAACACACAGGTCACAGAAGCATGGAACAAGATTGCAAAGTCATTCAAGTGCTCCCCTATTGAAGGTGAGTGTTTGTGAGCATTTGGCACCTTCAAGCTCTGTGATTTCAATGATATACATTTTCCGAATGTAATTTGGCTCCTTCAATGTGTGCAGGCATGCTGTCCCATCAGCTCAAACAACATGTGATCGATGGGGAGAAAACTATCATTCAAAACCCAACCGACCAGCAGAAGTGAGTTCACTCGGCAAGTGCTTCCTGTCACAGACCTGATGGGTGTATATCCAGTGGATGATCTTGTCCCTTGTTTTTGTAGAAAGGACCATGACAAGGCTGAGTTTGAGGTGCACGAGGTATATGCAGTGGATGTGCTCATCAGCACTGGAGAGGGGAAGGTGAGAGGAATTTTTGGTATGAATTTGATTGTTTTGCTTAATTTTGCAAATGTCTTTTAAGGAAAGGTATTTTTGATATAATGTTTTGAAATTCAGGCAAAGGATGGAGGTCAGAGGACCACCGTTTACAAACGAGACCCCAACAAGGTGTACGGCCTAAAGATGAAAACATCTCGCACATTCTTCAGTGAGATGGAGAGGCGCTTTGATACAATGCCTTTCACTCTGAGGTAGAATCTTTAAACTTCAGATCAGATATTTCACCTTTTTTTTCCCCCATTTTATCCTAATAAAAATATAATTTTTCTGTTTGTGTCCTCAGAGCGTTTGAGGATGAAGGCAAGGCCAGAATGGGCGTGGTGGAGTGTGCCAAACATGAGCTGCTGCAGCCATTCAACGTGCTGCATGAGAAAGAGGGTGAGTGTAACAATGAGGGATGTAATAATGGGTTTTGGAGACCATGAAAAATCTTATAGGAAAACTTCACATGGTACCTAAATCTGTAGAAAAATGTCACTGCACAGGTTGTACTGGTAAAATTATTTCTTTTTAGGCCTACATGATTTAATTACAGCTAAGCCTTCTGGCTGTCCCAGCTTCTAATAAACCATGCATACGAGAAATGCCTTGGTTGTCAATCAACAAGGAAAGGATGCTGGCCTTGCAGGAACCCTGGGGAGCGTGGCTAACTTTCTGCCGTCGCTCCCCACATTCCCCGCAGTGTTGTCACTCGACTGCCGGTCCTCTTCTGGTGTTAACAGCTGGACAGTGGTCTTGAGCCCCTTTTAACACGTACTGCAAACCTGAAATTGTCTAGACCAGAGTAGGGGTGCACAACAATTAATAACCCACAACTAACTCTCTTTAAAAGGATAAAACACCATAGCATATAACAATTTGTGACTTAAACAGTTTCTAACACTAATAATTTTACATTTACAAATGTACACCGCCCAACGGCATGCTGGGTAACATTATAGCTGCTAGCTAGCCAGGTAGCATAACCGTCTGTTTCGCTGGGAGAGGCTCCGTTCGGTAGGCTACTGCACATTCAAGAACCAAGAAGAAAGTTAGCTAGAGGATGAAGAAAGACCGGAGATACACCAGAACAACATGTGCTCAAGAGAGGAGCCGTCGGTTGTTCCGAAGTTTTTTGTTTCTAAAAAATCAAACATAATTTAGCCACTGTTGTTGCCCGTCACTCTAACGTTACTCGGCCGTGCTAACGTTACTGTGCTAACGTTAAAGACATGTCACTTCAAGCACGCAGCAGAGCAACATTATGAACGCAATCCACCTCCGGTCCCGCTACAGACCGTTGAGAAAGACTGGTTCGGAGCAATAATTAAAACTCTGGATTTAAGATGTCTTGTCTCGCTGAAATACGTCCGCCAACCTGCTAACGTTATTCAAACAGCGAAGGAGGCTGACAGCAGAGCTACGTTCAGTCGCCCACTACAACCACACTACTACAACCTAACTTACCTGTGGCCAAGGTAGTGGTTATACAGTACTAGCTTACAACTATTTTGTTTTGAAAGGGAAACAATGTTAAAATTGTTTTGTATGTGTAGGCTATTCATTCGATTTGAGTTTATTTTACTACTTTGCAGTTTGCACAATAAAAATAGTTTAGCTTCTGTAACTGTTTCATGGGTTTTCCTTCATATAAAGTTATCGTATAATGTCGTGGAGCCAAACATGATTACATTAACATGTTTTTGTGATATTCTATGTACTATATATAGGTGGCCCATTATGGTTATTTATTTAAATTTATTTTAAGAAGTTTGATTACATATATATTTTCGATTTGAATGCACCATTGTTTTTTAAATAACAAATAAATAAGAATTCAATACATTACATCTATGTTATTTTGTCTTAGTTAGGAAGGTCTGGTGCCTTTAGTCTTATTAATTATTTCAGCAACGGTATCGGATCGGTATCGGGTATCGACAGATACCCAAAGCCCTGGTATCGGTATCGGGACTGAAAAAGTCGAATCGGTGCATCCCTAGACCAGAGGTGTAACGAAGTACAAATACTTCATTACCTTACTTAAGTAGAAATTTTGGGTATCTATACTTTACTGGAGTAATTATTTTACAGCAGACTTTTTACTTCTACTCCTTACATTTTCACGCAATTATCTGTACTTTCTACTCCTTACATTTTAAAAATAGCCTTGTTATTCCTATTTCAGTTTGGCTTGTTTTCATTCCGGCTTGTCATATTTAAAAAAAAAAAAAAAAAATCTATCCGGATAGAGTGAATTTGATTGTGGTTGGATGAGAAGTATAAACATATCCATCGCACCTGCACAGATCCGGTGCTAATACGGCACCGGTGCCAACGACCGTTATCTACCGGACCGAATTGCAACGCGGATTTCGGTGCCTTATTAGGTGCCACTTAAATGCCTGCGCTTCTCTCTGATGCTCCGAAAACAGACGTTAGAGGGAACTGAAACATCGCCGCACGGGACGCAAGTTAATACTACACTTGGCAGCAGGTAACGTTAGCCTACCGCTAGCTAGTAGCTGGAGTAAACACGGTTAAAATGCTGACAGCTAAACGGTGTAAAAGTGTGTCTGTATTTCACTGGAGAGGATTGTAAAACCAGACTGTAACTGCCGTTGTCTGAAAAACACAGACTCGGCCTGAAATAAGTTATTATTACGTTTTTAATAAATCATTTAATTGACCTGTGGCCTTAGCAATACACAAGCCGTTCTTTAATGTCGCTTTGTGCTCCTTTTTTTTTTTTTTTTTTTTAAATCTACTTTTTATTGTTTTATATTTTTGAACAGACATTACTTTTAAGTATTTTTGAAACCAGTACTTTTACTTGAGTTAAAAAGCTTGAGTTGATACTTCAACTTCTACAGAAGTCTTTTCAAACCCTAGTATCTGTACTTCTACTTGAGTAATGAATGTGAATACTTTTGACACCTCTGGTCTAGACATTACCCAGTGGAGCTGTATGTAAGAATGTAAATGTCCAAATCAGTTGGATAGTGTAACTGGAGAGACTCTTTGGGATTTGGGAACTCTGTCGCTAAGGGCCAATGCCAAAATTGGCAGACAAATTTAATGAAGGGCAAGAGACTCGGTTGTCTATGACCAAATTAGGAACCAACGCAGTATAATTCGCGTCATGTCCTGTCTGCTGCACGCTGTTGTGTGAAAGGAAAAACGCTGGACTGTCTGGACCTGATGCCTCGGACTGACACTATGTCCGAGTGCACTTTACTGATGGCTTGCTTTATAAAGTAACTGCATAAAATGAATATTGCCAGTTGTAAAATCCTGTCTCATAGTATTATAAATTGCGGGGCAGGGTTAGGGTTTTTAATAAGCATTTAAACTCACCTATGTTTCTTACAAACTGGACTTCCTTGATTGTATTTCATTGTCTCACTGATACCTGAAGCAACACAACTACAGCAATTCAGACATATTAGTTTTTTTGTTTGGTTTTTTGCTTTTATGCTATTTTCAGTCGGAGCAGCTGTTAACAAGTCAAAACATTTCTTCAGCTAATCAGTTCATTAATTTAAAAAATCTGGCAAATTTCTCCAGCATTATTGTCCTTCTGCAAAAAAATGCAGTCATGCGCAGTCTTTAAATTATAGTGCTTTTTAAAATAGGATGTACAAATATGCCTTTCTAACTATCTAATTAGTATTGTTTATAAGAATCGGCATATGCCTCCTCTAATATGCAATTCTGAGGGTAATCCTAACAAATTAGTTTTGACAATGCATTTTAATCAGTTAATGAACAGCACTAGTGTCCATGCTTCGTTTTGCCTTACGAACTGAAACATGAGTTGTATACCAAGTGGGACTGTTAAATGTAACTTCATCAACCTCATCTTTGTCCAGGTGAAACTGTTGCCCAGTTTAAGTTCACCGTGCTGCTCATGGCCAATGGACCTCTGCGAATCACAAACAGCCTCTTTGAGCCAGAACTCTACAAGTCTGAGCATGAAGTGGAGGACGCAGAGCTGAAGGTAAAATGTTGTTTGATGAATAAGGTATTGCATTCCCTTCTCGAAAAAGAATGGATTTGACTAATGGGGTCGCTCTAGCATTCGGTTTGCCGACTAGGCATTCTCAAAGCCATTATGTGTTGATGTATTGTGAGGTTATGAAAGTAATTGTCTGTCCTTTTTATTTAAAGGCTTTGCTTCAAAGCTCAGCCAGCCGTAAGACTCAGAAGAAGAAGAAAAAGAAGGTGAGTAACAGGGCAGAGTGTTTTATGAAATAAGAATACATGTTACATATGTTTCCCTTTTTTAATTTCAATATTTTTTTCTTTTTAAAGGCCTCAAAGACTGTTGAGAGCGCAACTGGACAGGCAATGGAGACTGAAGCTGCAGAATAGATTTCTCTGACAGACATCTGATGACCCAAAGAACAGACGTCACGAATCCTTCTGTCCCAGCTGTCTGAGGCACTTGCGGGTGTAGCCGCTGTGAATACCTCTGAATCTAACTGATGTCAGTCTGGGATGATGCTGCTCCTAATTTCTGGCACTCCACCTATAACACACACACACACATCCCTAGTAAATCAAACTGTCTTTGAGACAGCCTTGTGCTCTTAACAGTGGCCAACTCTGCTACAAAAGAGGATATTTTGTGCAAGGGCATAATACTCACTGGAACATTTAACAATTTGACTGACCTTGAGCCTTCGTCCCTTTCTCCATAATAACTGTAGATACGACTGAAAGATATTGAAAATAAAATGAGTTTGAGAGTCTCCAAGGATGATGAATGCAAAATACTGTGTCAGCGTAATTGTGTGACATTAGATAATTTTCTTGGGGTCAAAAATCGGAAGCCATGCTTTTTGAAATGAGTGTAAACTTGTAATGGGATACATTTGTAACACCTGTCTTTAACCCTGAAGTTATAAGCATGACATTGGTCATTATTACTTTTCACTTCAGCACAATTACTGCATTGATACTGCTCTCATTAAGGTCTGTCTACTTGTACATTGTGTACACTTCTAGGAATCTACTGTAGGTTACTCAGCTAACTAAAACTGACAATTAACAATATACTGGTTGAGTAATTTAACTGGTAAAAAAATAATTTATCAGTTGTGGATGGTCTAACTCCTGCCAAGGATTCAGCATTCAGTCTTGTGGTGCCACCAGTGAGTCTGACAGTCTGTGTTTACATAAGAATTCCATACCTGTGAGATATATGGATGCTTTTGTAAAACAAATCCCAATTTCAGAGACTATTTTTGGAAACATTAAAAAGCCACCTGACATCATTTGTGTGGTTGTGTTTTTGGGTTGTGTGTATTCAGCTGATTATCCTGATTAGTGAAAGTCTGTTTTTCAGGATTTTGAACATTAATGAATCACTCTTCTCGAGTTATTTTACTCTCGTTACATAGCATTTATCAAAAGCTAAGTCAGGAACGTGCGAGAGATACCAGCCACCGATCATAAAGAAACAAACTGCAAACTTTACTACAAGAAAATATATATTTGGTGGGAGAAATGCATAAGCATTAACATATTTCATTTATTGGTCTAAAAGTACTCTTAGTGTAACCCTAATTACAATGTAGTAAGAATGTACCTTTATGAAATAGCTTGTGGTAGTGATATGTAGTTGATATCTGTGTGATTTGGACCAGAATCAGAAGAAAACTAGATTAAGAGCCAGAGAATTGAACGTCAATAAAGAAACTAAGAGACCAGGATAAAGTTGAGAAGTGTATTAATATACACAGAAATTTGGCATACATACAGATAAAACACAGGTATGAAAAATGACAAACTTAAATAAAGTGTGCACATAAAAGAAACCCTTTCCAGTTCTATGAGCTCAGTTGTTCTTTGATGATGTGAGTTCAGAGATGTTCAACGTTGGCGCCCTTATGAGATTTGGTTCTGTTTGTCCTACCACCATGAAGAAGGAATCCAGAGCAATCTGTCTAAGTTCAGAGTCTCAATCCTGTAGCTCGCCACACAGCTAACTGGACTGGGAATCTTTAAACTGGAAATCTATTTTAGCATTAACATATTTCATTTATTGGTCTAAAAGTACTCTTAGCATACTGGAAAGGGCTTGTTAAATTTCTACTACGTGTATGTTTTTTAAGTTCCCCCAGGTTAGAAACACAAATTCACACTGTCTGTGTGTGTGTGTGTGTGTGTGTGTGTGTGTGTGTGTGGTGTGGTGGTGTGTGTGTGTGTGTGTGTGTGTGTGTGTGTGTGTGTGTGTGTGTGTGTGTGTGTTAAAATGCTGAGGATCTCACTTCTGTGTCCATAATGGTAGCTGGATCCCTAGACAATATCAAGCAATACAGTATCGCCCATCACATGTATAGAATTTATGCTGTAAAATTCTCTTGAATATTTGTATGGTTTATTAGTACATCAGTGAGGTCTGCTGCATGTGTGAACAGTACAAAGTACTGTAGAAATAATAATTGGATTAGATTGACTGTATTGTCCACCTCATTGGAAATTTGTCTATGGCTTCTCTCAAGTATAGCACAGTACATAGAATACACACAACACAGCATTAGAAACATACATATATAACATACAATAAAACATACAATAGTGCAAATGGGCAGGTAGCAGCAAATAGGTTATATCAATAATAAAAGAGAGCAAATAAACACATAAAGCTACAGCAATGGCTTAATACACCAAGTATTTGTTGTACACGCTTTACTTTATAGAAAACTACTTTTCCCATGTTTACTGAAGTCCAATGAAAGTGACGTAACGGCCCATATAAATTTGACGTCGCTAGATTATGACGTTCTTCTTGGAGACGATTCTTTAGCGGTCGGTACGTGAATCCTTTTAGCTGTTGGTATCAGAATCCAAGTTAATCATCGTATTTTTAAATCAATCGAACTAATCTTTTACATTGTCCAATTGTTTTTCAGCATTCCCTTCTCAACATGAGGGCGAAGGTTTGTGTTTTATGTCCTTATGATCAAATAATTGTTGTTTCCAGTGGTGCTAACATTTGCTAGCTAACGTTAGCAGCACGCATATTAGCTTTCAGCTGTACAATTCGTGTATTGCAATTTGTATCCCTTTTTAGTGTTCAGTTGAATACATGTATGTCTTCAGAAATGCATTGATTAAACGAGGAATTAATTTAACGTTGTCTCTTCGCAGTGGAGAAAGAAGCGCATGCGCAGGTAAGAATGCATGGCGCATGTTTTTGTGCTGTAGTATTACGTCTTTTTATACCGTGATGAAAATAAATTTCGGCTGATTGTTTCGGTTAATTACTTTATAGGCTGAAGCGTAAAAGGAGAAAGATGAGGCAGAGGTCCAAGTAAACCGTTGTCTCCGCCATGGCTGTGAAGGCACATGTTGCCAGCAAACCAGGCCGGCGAGCACAGCTGAAGACCCAGGACCCTCCCGTTGTCAAGTCTGTCAGTGGTGCCCATTTCAACCTGAGGCAACAGAGCTGCAGCAGCTGATTCAGGACCTGCTGGATGACGGACCTTATTTTCGGGATATACTGGACTCATTGTTCTTAATTCCTCAACTTTTGTCTTTTGTTTATACTGTGATTAAAGGTTTTGGTTTCTAAAACTGCAGATCTCGTTTTTTTTGTTTTAAAACTAGCATTTTCAAACGTGTGTGTGTCCCCAATGAGCACATTTCAAGACCGGAAGCTGATGTGGACATCAGGTTTTAGAAGAGGTATAACGTTTTTGATTCCCTATCTAGAAGGTCCAGCTTCTGACAAAACTGATCCTGTCAGTCATAGCATCAGTGTACTTGGATAAGAACTGATGTGTCCATGCAAAGTTCCATCATCTTTAACTTTGAATTCTGATCCTTTCTGTTTTCTCAACTCTCCTGGAGGTGCTGATGTGTGTGCTGGCAGAGCTCCAAGAGCCTGTCTCACTGACCTTAATTAAGTGGAGGAGGATGTAAACAAATGTAAGTTAAAGAGCACGGGTGGGAAAAGCTGGTGACTCTAGACTTGTTTAATAAAAAAATAAAAACTATCAAACAAATGACAAAACTGGAGGCAGCATGGCTTACAAGGACTACATTATGTCTTAACTCTGTGGTATAGGTAATAATAGGCTATTGGCATATTTGGTCTTGCTTTACAAAGGCTAACTTTCTATGTGCACTTCAATGGTAACCAATTAAAAACACTTCAAATAGCCTCTGCTGAGTTTGCAATTCCAGCAACTAAAAGCGTAAAGTTACATTCATTCTGAATATTGTGTGAAGTAATCACTATCATGAGCTGAACTATACGTTGCAGTAACAGTTACACATTTGTACATTATAACACAAAAACGAGTCAAGTTACACTTTCACTTGTCCATTCAATTTACAGCTTTTCTTGCTGCCCTAAATACATTTGCATTGTTGACAATAATTCCACACAAACAATTATTGGCAAAGCAAATCTTGACATTAGGCCCAGTTTGACATGTCATCTGTCTTACATTGTGTATCATTTCAACATCACAGATAAGACTCATCCTGTGACTGCTACTGTACTTCTGCTTCTGCCTTGTGGATAACAGAACAGCTTTCATCAGAAATGTTTCATTACTGGGCGTCTGGCTACCTCACCTGGTGGAGCGGGTGCCCATGAGGTTTGCTCCTCAATGCAGCGGCCGCGGGTTCGACTGCAGCCCTTTGCTGCATGTCGTTCCCCCTCTCTCTCCCCTTTCGTGTCTTCAGCTGTCCTATATAGATGAATGCCCAAAGAATAATCTAAAATAAAAACTGAGATGCAATGATGTAGTTGTTTATTGAACTTGTTTCTTACCGTTGACAGCCTTGCTAAACATGTGAACAAAAGTGGGTTATAGTTATGGCCTGGGAGGCATTTTTTTGTGATTGGTACAAATTTCTAGGAAACAGCGATATTTTTTATGAACACAGCATGGCCTATAAGGACTACATTATGTCTTAACTCTGTGGTAAAGGTAATAGGCTATTGGCACATTTGGTCTTGCTTTTCAAAGGCTAACTTTCTATGTGCACTTTAATGGTAACCAGTTAAACTAACCCCAAATAGCCTCTGCTATGTTTGCAATTGTAGCAACTAAAAACGTAAAGTTACATTAATGCTGAATATTCTGTGTGAAGTAATCACTATCATGAGCTCAACAATATGTTGCAGTAACAGTTGCACACTAACAGTTACACATTTGTACATTATAACACAAAAACGAGAGTCAAGTTAGACTTTCACTTGTCCATTCAATTTACAGCTTTTCTTGCTGCCCTAAATACATTTGCATTGTTGACAATAATTCCACACAAACAATTATTGCCAAAACAAATCTTGACATTAGGCCCAGTTTGACATGTCATCTGTCTTACATTGTGTATCATTTCAACATCACAGATAAGACTCATCATCCTGTGACTGCTACTGTACTTCTGCTTCTGCCTTTTGGATAACAGAACAGCTTTCATCAGAAATGTTTCATTACTGGGCGTCTGGCTACCTCACCTGGTGGAGCGGGTGCCCATGAGGTTTGCTCCTCAATGCAGCGGCCGCGGGTTCGACTGCAGCCCTTTGCTGCATGTCGTTCCCCCTCTCTCTCCCCTTTCGTGTCTTCAGCTGTCCTATATAGATGAATGCCCAAAGAATAATCTAAAATAAAAACTGAGATGCAATGATGTAGTTGTTTATTGAACTTGTTTCTTACCGTTGACAGCCTTGCTAAACATGTGAACAAAAGTGGGTTATAGTTCAATTCAATTCAATTCAATTTTATTTATAGTATCAAATCATAAGAGTTATCTCGAGACGCTTTACAGATAGAGTAGGTCTAGACCACACTCTATAATTTATAAAGTCCCAAAAATTCTAGTAATTACCCCAAGAGCAAGCATAGTGTGACAGTGGCGAGGAAAAACTCCCTTTTAGGAAGAAACCTCGGCCAGACCCAGGCTCTTGGTAGGCGGTGTCTGACGGTGCCGGTTGGGGATGTGATGAACAGTGGCAATAACAGTCACAATAAAGATAATGGAACAGTGACTAAAAAATGGTAGTCGTAGTAGTTCATGTCATGGTAGGGCACTGCAGGGCGTTATGTAGCGTGGCATAGCAGGGCATAGCTGGACGTAGCAGGGTTCAGCAGGACACAGCAGGGCACCGCAGAGCCTAGC
The DNA here is from genome assembly GCF_010015445.1 of Perca fluviatilis. Classification (NCBI taxonomy): domain Eukaryota; kingdom Metazoa; phylum Chordata; class Actinopteri; order Perciformes; family Percidae; genus Perca; species Perca fluviatilis. The sequence goes on along the minus strand of NC_053116.1, from coordinate 21,219,211 downwards.
AGGACAACAATAGTAGTGAAGCAGGACCACGGCGACAGCTGCAACCAAGATCTTGGTGCCATCCTAATCCAAGGAAATATGCTGGGAAAAAGAAGCATAAAGACTCCCCAGAGCTAGGTTAGTAACAAGCATTTCTGGATCTCCTTACTCCCTAACTATATGCTTTATCAAAGAGGAGTGTTTTCAGTTCATTCTTAAATGTGGTGACAGTGTCTGCCCCCCCGAACCCAGACTGGGAGCTGGTTCCACAGGAGAGGAGCCTGGTAGCTGAAGGCTCTGGCTCCCATCCTACTTTTAGAGACTCTAGGAACCACAAGTAGCTCTGAATTCTGGGAGTGCAGTGCTCTAGTGGGACAATAAGGTACTAAGAGTTCTTCTAGATATGATGGTGCTAGACCATTTAGAGCTTTGTAGGTCAGGAGAAGGATTTTAAATTCAATCCTGGATTTTACAGGAAGCCAATGCAGAGAAGCTAATACAGGAGAAATATAATATCTTTTCTTAGTTCTTGTCAGAACACGTGCTCCAGCATTCTGGATTAGCTGGAGAGTCTTAAGGGACTTATTTGGGCAACCTGATAGTAAGGAATTACAGTAGTCCAGTCTGGAAGTAACAAATGCATGGGCTAGTTTTTCTGTATCCTTTTGAGACAGGATGTTCCTAATTTTGGCAATGTTACGAAGATGAAAAAGGGTTTTTTATCCTTTAACGCCCATTTAAAAAGTTTGTTTTAAATGGGCATTAAAGGATATATCCTGATCAAAAATAGTTATGGGCTGGGAGGCATTTGTTGTGATTGGTACAGATTTCTACGAAACATCAATATTTTTTATGAACACAGTCAAACCAGATAAACAAAACATTGTAATACCAGTTTGGAGGTTTCCTATATAAACAAAACAGGAATGTGACAAGCCACTTTATTATCTGGCTACTGTCAGATTGTGGCACTGAACTGGTATGACTTCTTTACGTTTTAATTATGTTGGTATCAGGTCATAGGATGTTGTAGTTTCAGTAGCTGTCCAACATGCTTAATCTGAATTAAACCAATGGATTGTTGTCATTGTCCAACATTTGAAACATGATATAATGCCAAGTCATTCAAAAATATGAAAACAACATAAATACCCAGAAAGCCTATAATGAAAAATATGTTAAATTACACATTTATATGTATATGTATATGCTACATGTCCAAATTGGACATGGACATTTCTCTCATATTACAAATATGAGAGAAAATGGTTAGAATATGTAAAAATATGTGGACGTGTGGGACAATGCAAACGTATTGCATTTGGTTTCTATGCACATAGAATTTATGCAGCTATTGTAGGCCTATTTTAGCTCTAAATCGTATTGAATTCTCAAATTAAAAAAAATTAAATATATGTAGGCTACAGTCTACTTTTCTACCTTTAGGCCATTAGCTGTGATTAATATATAAGCTGGTTATTGCTGCTTGACTGACTGCATGACTGTGTCTTCATGTATCTGTTTACATAAAGGATCATCGCACCTTTCACCCTCTGAGCAATTACAGTATGCAGGCAACCAGGGAGCCTGGTTTGTTTTAGTTGCCAAGCATAAAGTAGGTCTATTAGCTATCAGCAAACGTGGAAAACCACTGCCTAAAACGCACATGCAGGCAAACTACATGAGGCTGGGCTAAAGTAGAATGATGCATGATGCAAAATGCATTTAGCTATTGCGTAAACATTGGGTTTGTGACATTTGGCGCATATATCCTGGTGCGTCACGACTCTGTCGCTTGGATTCTCTCTTGCAGAAAGTGGTCCCCACGGCAGCAGATGTATGCAATACGATAAAGCAGCTAATACACCTGTCTGTCAACAAAACTGTTGGCGCTTTCACGCTCAGTTGTAAAAGCTGCTGCAATGGGGATGAGCGCTTGCGCACGCAACAGGATTCCATCCGGTTATGTAAAAAAGATAACGGGTTTAGCAGCCGGCAGGCTACAGTATTTTGGGCGTAGTGGTTGCTTTAGTTTGCACGATGATGATAATGCTACTTTGAATGAATTGTGTCTTTCGTTGTCTTTAGATAAAATAAACATCCTTTTACTTTGCATATAGGCCGTATTTGCGCTCCGCCCGACTCGGTGCATGACGCTACAAGTTAATTCTAGGGTTTAGTTTTTTACTGGATTTCATGTGAAGGAGGGCTTGAAGCAGATCCCGCCCTCACAGGTCTTAGTCTTTGCTTGCCCTGCTCTGTGAGAGAAGCTTCACACGTCAATGAAACACAGAATATCCAGTTTTAGTGCCCTGCTGCGGAACTGATGGGCAGCGCAGCTGAGAGAAGCTGTGATCATGATTTAACCGATCGAAGCCCGCAGTTTATCGGTGATTCCTCGATGGTTTCTATATTAAAACGGTGGTAAGTTTCCAGTGGCGCTTTGCCACTCAGTCGTAGAGGCATTGAAGCTGAAGGCCAAGTCGAGTTAGTGAAGTCAAACGGATCTTGCGATGCCAACCGCGGATGCCGAGCCGGGGATGAGTGGAGGCACGGCGATTTCAGCCCCGGCCTTACCGAGCCAGCCCCCAGGTGAACGCGCATTGAATGTGCTGTGGTCGTTTGCGAAATGTCTCGCTGCTCTTCTACCAGTGTATCTGGCAGGATATTATGGCTTCAGCATCAGTGTAGTCCTGTTCGGTCTGATGATCTACATGGGATGGAAACACAGTCGACTGGAGAAAGTGATGAGGCTAAAGTCTGCCATGTACCTCCTGGAGAACGAGAGGCTTTTCACCACCGAGAAGGCTTTCAGAGCTAAAGGGGATTTACCTCCCTGGGTAAGCACTGGCTCACCGCCCTGCCATGTTCATTCTCTGCTTGTTTGCATCACCTGTCACATCTGCCACATCTGTCAGGCTGCATCTCAGCTACTTTGCATCACTGTGATAGGTTCATATTACTCATTAGTAGGGCTTGATCTTTATTAAGAAGCTCCAGACCTCTTAAAGTGAACATATTTACGCTTAAAAAGACATAGACAATTTCTTCATCACATACAGTGTATGACTGTCGTTTTTGTTTACAGTATTTTCCTCCCATCCCTGTTCAGGGAACAGACCCATATTTAGACATTCCTAATGTGCAATGCCTGGAGAATTAGTCTGTACTGCTGCCACACTGAGGAATGTGAGTTAAAATGTCAGATGAGGTAGCCCATTGGTTGGAAAAGTGGAAAGAATGACACGAGCATTGAGGACACCTTCCACTAACAGTGAAATGCATGTCTATACTGAAAAAAGTAGGCTATAGACATGCTCTGTGTGTGTTTTCCTCTTCCGGTTACATTACAGTAGAGCTGCCTTTGACCTTATCTGGCTCCAAAAACTTGATGACTCATAAACTACAGTTATACTTCAAGGCAAAGCAGAGGCAGTGACCAGGACCACCATATCTGGATAGAGCTGGAGAGAATAATCTGTGTGTGTGTGTGTGTGTGTGTGTGTGTGTGTGTGTGTGTGTGTGTGTGTGTGTGTGTGCGTGCGTGCGTGCGTGCGTGCGTGCGTGCATGCGTGTGTGTGTGTGTGTGTTTTAGGGCAGATAGGCCTAATCTTAAAATCTCATGTCTGTGGTTTGGAGGAAAGGCTGATGTGCATGTGGTTGATGGTTTCCTGAAATTGTGTCTTTAGTCTAAATTGTTAAAAACAAGAGAAAAGCTGCTTTGTAATTAAACTCTTCTAGTGTAAAATAATATCATCTCAAGTATTTAAACTACTTTGCTCAGAGGTGGAGGTCGTTTGACACTGCCCTGTTGTATTTTAGTTCATGGTTGACTAATATCACTTGTCCACAGGTCAACTTTCCAGATGTGGAGAAAGCGGAGTGGCTGAATAAGGTATGTTTTTCCTATCAGACATTTCCTTATATGCAGCTTTGTATTTATACATTAGGAATCATATTTAAGAATCATCTGTTTCAAACAAGCTTGTATGATGAGATGGACTGCTCTGCTTCATTCAGCTGAACTCAATCAGTGTTTTCAAAATAATGTCAAGATTAGTGTTTCTTCTCTTCTCTTGAGAAACTCCCACAGTAGCTGTTATACCTCACATTGTATATGAAGATGAATAACAATTGTGTGGACTTTAAGTGACCCTGCTCCCATTGCAACCTCTCCATCAGAGCAGATTATCTGCTTGTGTAATTAAGAGGCAGGGAGAGTGGCTCAGATCATATCACCAAACTCTTTGTCTCTGTCAGTACAGTAACCTTGCACAGGGCAAGTGTGGATGTGAATACTAACAATACAAAGCACCCTTCTGGAGGGGAAAAAATGTAATGAACTCAGTGACTGAAGCCTAGATTGTGGGAGGGCAATTTGCTGGACTCATCTTTGACCAACCCACGTCTCTCCTCCAGGCATCCTGACATGTGATCCAGCTGCTCACACTCACCCTCCTCACTTGCAGCCTTAAATAAACAAACATCAGCCCTGAAATGTTCCCACCTTATATTGCATTTGACAACTTGTAGAAATGAGTAGCTGCAAATAAAAAGGAGCTGGTAATATCTATGAGTAACAAAAGCACTTTAATAGAATGTATCAGCCTAACTCATTGTCTATAACTGTATCATAAATAATATATTGGATACTAGGAGAGTTTGGAGGTCAGAGGAACAGTAGCTGACAGAACTTTGCACCTCGCTCATACACCTCAATGCTGAAGCTAACATCAGTGTGAGGCTGTGTGGAGTGATGACACTGATACACTGATTCAGTTCATCACACAGAATTACATATTACATTGCTCTTTCTGAAAGAAATCTAGGAGGAAATGATGGACCCATGATATAAAGTGATTATTTTTTCTTTTTAATTTGACTTCAGTATGATGTTTTCCAAAATGACTAATAACTGGAGTGCACTTTAATTGACTTATTCATTTCATAACTGTCTTGCTGATTTATTGATAGCTGACCTATTGTTCACTATTTAAATTCCATCCTCTTTGCTTCCTTGAAAAGTTTTTTAACTACAAGGCAAACAGTCTGTGGTCATTGTAAAGTGTGTGCGTCTGCATGTGTTTATGGTTCTTTTTTCTTATTTCCTGTCATGTTTTTTTCTTATTTGCAGGAAGTGCTTTGCAATGACTATGCATTTGCACAAAATATAATTAATTGTTACTCACAGAATTATATTACAATGGCTGCAAACATGATCACATTTGATTACAGAATGATAATGAATGAATGTTCTGTCATGTAGATCCTGCAGCAGGCTTGGCCCTTTATAGGCCAGTATCTGGAGAAGTTGCTAGTGGAAACCATTGCTCCTGCCATCCGTGCCTCCAGCATTCATCTGCAGACTCTCAGCTTTACTAAGGTCAACATAGGAGAAAAGGTATCTGAATGGCCTGTCATAAAAGCAGCAATTTATTCTGTAAATGTTCTAAGACCAAGAAAATACAGTTGAAGCAGAATGTTAATGTGGGTAATATGCATGAAAGTCTGGTAATGCAGGGCTGGTCTCACTAGCCTGTTAATTACAAGCAAAAGATTGATGATTTTATCACAGCAAATTATAATCTTCATGTGCATCTTTGCTAATGTTATGTCTCTATTAGTCTTATTTGCTTTGTGTAATAGCAGATGTTGTGTTCACAGGCTTTGAAGGTGGTTGGTGTAAAGGCTCACACAGAACACGATAAGAGACAAGTTATGTTGGATTTGTACCTGAGGTAATGCATCACAACCCTTGTTTTTGCCTGTGTATAGACAGACAGTCAGTCAAGACAGACAATGAAATATTTTCTGAGATACTATGAAGTGTCCTACACTAGGGTAGAGCTTGCCCTTGTCTTTTATAGCAGATCATTGTTTACTTACAACTCTACACAACTCTATTATAACTCATATCAGCTGATATCCTTAGTAAAACATGTATCTCTAGACGTGTCCCTGCTCTCCTTTTCTTTTCTTTTTTTTAATATTTTTTTGGGGCATTTCCACCTTTAATGAATAGGACAGTTCAGACATGAAAGGGGAGAGAGAGAGGGAAGATATGCAGGAAACCGTCATAGGTCGGACTAGAACCCTAGACCTTCTGCGTCGAGGAACAAACCTCTATATATGTGTGCCTGCTTATACCAACTGAGCTAACCGGTCGCATCCCTGCTCTTCTACTTGCAGCTACGCTGGTGATGTTGAAATCAACGTAGAAATCAAGAAGTACTTTTGCAAGGCCGGAGTGAAAGGAGTCCAGGTATAAGAATCAATATTAAGATATTCTTACATTATTAGTGATAATTAAGTGGCCTGAAATGTTCGTTCAGTATTGCATTTTCTCTGTGTAGCTCCATGGGAAGCTGCGTGTGATCCTCGAGCCTCTGATCGGAGACGTCCCACTGGTTGGAGCAATCACAATGTTCTTCATCCGCAGGCCTGTGAGTGTAGCACATCAGATTTTGCACTGTATTGTTATCTGACATCTACACTTATGTATTCATATGTATTTTACTTTTATCTGTGTCATAGAAACTGGACATCAACTGGACCGGGCTGACCAACCTGTTAGATATACCCGGGCTGAAGTGAGTGATATGATAGAGCTGTGTCTAGATCTTTTGATCTGTTGTGTCTGTTTTGTGTTTGTTTTTAATAGTTTTTCAATGAGGGGTGTCTTTTTGTGGAGTAGGGGTGATGAAGTTTTGACATGCAGAAAAGTTAGGGGGCTGCACTTTTTGGAATTGATGGATTGATGTTTTTTCTGGAATTATTTTGAGTTACAAAACAAACTAATATTATATTAGCATTAGCGCTATTATTTCTGTCCATTCAGATACAAATCTGTGTGGTCACATTCTTAAAGGATAAGTGTGGCGATATCTTATTTTTTTGTTTTTGTCAACAAATCCTGTGAAAAGACTTAAACCAGCAATTAATAGATCCCACTAATAATAGACAAAGTCTGTCAAAAAACCTTTCAATACACATAAATAAGTCAGGCTGATGCACTGGGTAACATGTGACTTTATTACAATGAACAGGGGCACTGTAGTTTATTTTGATTAAATTTCACACACACTGTGGCTGCCTTAAATACTCAATAAAGCATCAAATGTGTATTAATCCGCGTCAGTATAGTCCCTAGAAAAATCTTCTATTTACCCTTGTTTGAGTTACTTTTGCTAAAAACTACACTGCCCGGCTGTTTTTATAGAATTACTTAGCCCTTTTTTTAATGAAAAAAAGAGAGAAACTCTTTTATAAATACGTATGTCTTCAGTAGCTAATGGTGTCGGGGCTGAGTACCACAGACACGGACACAGACAGAATAACACATTGTTGGTTTTGTTCTTTTTATGGCATTTGTTAATAATAAGAAAAAAATATTGAATAATGCCAGCCTTATCCTATAAGATGTTCAGCTTTAAGCCATACCAGTGTTCTTGTAATTATTCAGTATGTATATTATGACTCCATGCATTTATATGGAGTTAGTTTTTAAGGCCCTTTATGTAAGGTCAGAATGTGGACAATGTAGAATCAACTATGGTACAATTAAAGTGGATATGAAGATAAACTGATGGTCTGACCAATGGGCTATTCAGTGTAACTGTATGGTGGCTGATTCTACACTGTGTGTTACGATCTTATATAATATACTTTTGTAAACATACAATTAAAGCATTGTGTCAGAAGTGTAAATTTGTTAGTGACATATCAGTTCCCTCTGGCAATGCTTTTGATGACAGTTTGTCATTATTTGTTAATTGTATTCCTCCATTAAATAACATTAGTCAACATGATTTCACAGAAAACTGTCCTCATCTTTAGCCAATGGGTACATCCTGTTGGTTCAGTTGTTGAGAACGTGGATATCATGTTGTTATTTATGCATGTTCACATTGTCAGCAGTAGTACATAGCCTCTGTCTGTTTGTCTGTGTGTCCCCAACATCGTCCTCGCATTCATTTGCAGTGCCATGTCGGACACTATGATAATGGATGCAATTGCCTCCCACTTGGTGCTCCCCAACCGTCTAACTGTTCCCCTGGTGGCCAACCTGCACGTTGCGCAGCTCCGCTCCCCTCTCCCACGGGTAACTGTATTATCAATGGCCTGGAGAAACATGGACCCCCACAGACTGAATCTGTCTCAGCATATAACCTGCAAGCAAACACATGAAAGTCATACAGCACATTTACATTGTGAATGAAAAACATAGAACCATGTTTTGTGAGGAAGCTAGTTGACTAACATTTTGATTTTGTTTGTGCATGCGTTTTCCTGCATATGTGTGCACATGCTAGGGAGTTGTGCGTATCCACCTGCTGGAGGCTGAGGACCTGATGGCCAAGGATACGGTCATCAAGGGCATAATCGACGGGAAGTCTGACCCGTATGCCGTTCTGCGTGTAGGAACCCAGATCTTCACCTCTCATCACGTGGACAGCAACCTGAACCCACAGTGGAGGGAGATGTATGAGGTGGGAGGATGGTGGGAGGGAAGAGAATATGTCTGAAGCTGAGCTGAAAGATGCATGATATATATGGGTTTGCCTTAATATTCAAGTGCTGCACTCCCCACCAGTTTGTGTGCTAAAAGTTATAGCTTGCTGTTGGTGTCCTTGCTTCATAGGGATTGCATAGGGAAATGGTATGTCAGAGATAACATTTTTGTGTTGTTGTGAAGATTGTATCTGTTTCTGTAGAAGCAGGAAACTACCAAAGATACAGATAAACAGCTCTTGCGAAAACTGCTTGCTCAGGGACACATTTATTAAATTTAAACCACTGAATAGATATTACATTATTAACATCTACCTAGCACAATAGTTATTGCCATTGTGATTCTGTTTGCATGTCCTTGTGTTATTGTGTTATGCGTGGCTGTTTCTACATTTGTTGGGTGTATTACATATTTGTCCTTTATGTGTGTATGCATGTCTATGTGTGTGTGTGTTTGTGTGTGTGTGTGTGTGTGTGTGTGTGTGTGTGTGTATGTGTGTGTGTGTGTGTGTGTGTGTGTGTGTCAGGTGATTGTCCATGAAGTACCTGGTCAGGAGTTGGAAGTGGAAGTTTTTGACAAAGACCCAGACCAGGATGACTTCCTGGGGAGGTAGCTTATTCATTCTCATTCATTTATTCTGTCTGTATGTGCTTCTCATGTCTCAGCTATTGCCACGTTGTGCCATTATCCTGTTCAAATTTGAACGCCTTACTCTCTTTGATTCATGGATTCACTGATTCTCTCTCTATCGCTCTTTATCTGTCTCTTTTTCAGGGTCAAGGTCGATCTTGATATTGTAAGGAAGGCCAGAGTTGTGGATGATGTAAGTAGTAATGCTTGTGTTAGACAAGATTCAATATTTCACCATTACATTTATTGCATTTTTCTTACTCAAGCATAATAATGTAGTTATTATACTGTCTCACTCTGGAAAACATCTGAGTAAGACCGCAGGAATCCTGTTAGCATGTGACATTGCAGACCCCATGTGCCTCCTCGTGATGTGCTCTGATCCTACCATCTTCTATGCTGCCATCCAGGCTCAAATAAATCTGCCAGAGGAGAAAAAATGTGTGTTTAATGAGCCCTTTGTTTTTGTTAAAAGTGGTTTAATCTGAGGGACGTCCCATCCGGCAGTGTTCACCTCCGGCTGGAGTGGCTCTCTCTGCTGTCCTCTGCTGACAGACTGAGTGAGGTGAGTCTACAGCACAGCTTACCGAACTCAAATGAATATTTTCTTTGCCCAATCAGTGGCAGGGCTTTGGGCAGTGATATGGACAAAATTTGATACAAAAGATCAGAACATTCTTTTTAGGCCACATTATGTTTGACAATTGACAGTATAGAGATACAGGAAACATAGGGTGAAAGGGTGACATGCGACAAGGGTTACTGACCAGAATTAAACCAGGAACATTGAAGTTACATGGTACATGTCTTAAACCACTCAACCACCAGGACATCCTGTGCCTTGATATCTAATTAAAGAGATATTTTGTTGATTTAAGAGTTCCCAGCTGAGCAGAGGGACGAGGTCTGCCAGATGACGCAAAAAGGTCTCGGCAGACCTTGGATGCTCCGAGCTCCATATACTGGCGCCACAAAAGGAAGCCACACACCCTTTTATCTCTCATACCCTTTTAACTCATATTTTTCCCATTGAGTCAAATGTTATTTTTGAGTCCAATAATTTGAAGTTATTATAATTTAACTTGAATTATAGAAAAACTTGAATTAGAGAAAATCTTCAATATTTATTTTTCTTGAGTGTACTTGCCTATTCTTTATCAAATCATCGATATAGAATCACATAAACAATTACATCTTAGAAACTTATCTAAAGTGGCCCAACTTTGGGCAGATGAAGATGGCTGGATGTACTTCAGGTTTTATGTTATCCTGTCACCTGATGTACATGATGTTTTATGTGAGCTTGTGTGGTTGGGTTGAAATATTTTAATCATATGTTTCATGTATTTTATTATGCTTTATGTATTTTTCCCTAAGGGACAATATAGTTAAAGACACTCTAAGAGCAATCTAAAAATATCAAGCAAAATAAAAATGACCAATCTGTCAAATGTTTTTTTTTTGCTCTTTGCTGTTCTGTTTGTTGTTCTTCTACCAGGTGACCCAGAAGAACCAGAACTTGACCAATAAGATGACTGATCCTCCATCTTCTGCCGTCATAGCTATCTATCTTGATCAAGCTTACCAACTGCCTGTAAGATAATTATTATTTAAGAGTCTCTCGTGTGGTGTGCATTCAAGTTTTATCTGTTACCCACATCAATGTATTTAAAATGTTGTAGATGAGAAAAGGCAATAAGGACCCAAGCCCAATGGTACAGATTTCCATTCAGGATGCAACTAAAGAGAGCAAGGTAAATATATAACTTTGTTTTTATTAAAACTTTTTAAACCAATCTCTGAGCATAATGAATGTTTTCCCTCTCTTCTGCAGACTTGCTATGGGACCAACAGCCCTGTGTGGGAGGATGCCTTTACCTTCTTTATTCAGGATCCTCGCAAGCAGGACATTGACATTCAAGTAAGTCATTATGAGTAAAATTGAACACCCCAATCAAACTAGCTGCAAATAGTTTTACAAATGACTCCCTAGGTGTCGACACTAAGTACCTTATTAATTTCTCTTTAGTTTTTATACATTTTTCCTCATATTTTCTGTAAACTACGCTCTTTCTATGCCTCCTCCGTGACCGGAGGCATTATGTTTTGGGGTTGTCCGTCCGTCTGTCCCTTTCTTGTGAACGCAATATCTCAGCAATCCCTGGAGGGATGTTCTTCAAATTTGGCAAAAACATCCACTTAGACTCAATGATGAACTGATTAGATTTTGGTGGTCAAAGATTAAGGTCACTGTGACCTCAAAAAAATCATACCCTAATTATGATCAAATTTCACACAAATGTTAATAGGATAAAATTATGAAGTGATAACATTTCATAATTATCCAAAAGGTTAAAGGTCAACTTCACTGTGACATCATGATGTTCTGCAAAAACAACTTTTCTGGCCATTATTCAACACCATAACTCAGGAACAGAAGGGAGATTGTGACCATATTTCACATTTGTTGGGATACTAAATTGGTGACACTATTCTTGGGAGCCCACCTTGAAACTGTGGTGATTGTATAGATCTTCTGTGCTGCCAGGTTGAAGATGTGTGTGAAGCATCCATGTTTTGGAATTTGTAGCTTCTTTGCATTGTCTACTGTCATGGCTACAACTGTGATTATGATCAATGATTATCTTACAGGCAATTTTGTCTTATTTTGATTATTTTATTTCATTATTTAATTTGATCTTTCTACCATTCTTATTTATCTTTATCCTTATCTTACCTTTCTTTAATACCTTACGCCACCTCTCACCTTATGCTTCAATCGCCTTTTACATTAAATCTGCATATGTGTGTGTGTGTGTGTATGTGTGTGTGTGTGTGTGTGTGTGTGTGTGTGTGTGTGTGTGTGTGTGTGTGTGTGTGGGGGGGGGGGGTGACATTGTCTCTGTTTCTTTAATGTGAAGCACTTTGTGTTGCATGACCTTTGTATGAAAATTGCTATACAAATTAAGTTTGATTGATTGAGTGATTGATTTAATGATTGATTGATTGGTTCATTGATTGATTGGTTGATTGATTGATTGATTGATTGAGTGGTTGATTGATTGATTGATTGATTGATTGATTGATTGATTGAACTGTGTGTTCTATCCTGTTCCTCTGGTAGTCCACCACAAGCTCATTGCTTCTGCTGAAATTGGGCTTCAGGTGATGGTTGTTGCACCATGTGAAGAAGCTCTCTATTAATCCTCCATATCTGATAACTTCCATTTTGCCAAAATGACAAATGTCTGGACAAATGAATGTAAACTGCACCTTGACTGGTTGGCGGAGGTGTACAACCGCAAGGCGGTAATTCTATTTGTTTTTTTTTACCTATTTATGGCCCTTTTCCCTTCATGATATTTGCCTTTACCCTAACTCCACATCTTCTGTCCCTGTGTTTTTCAATCAGGTGAAAGACGATGACCGTGCTCTGTCCCTGGGCAGTTTGACCATCCCTCTGACCCGTATTTTGGCGAGCCCTGAACTCACCATGGACCAGTGGTTCCAGTTGGAGAATTCTGGTTCTGCCAGCCGCATCTATGTCAAAATTGTGCTAAGGGTTGGTATTTCACAGACTCTTTTTTTCTACACACTCACGTGTGTCGGGTAGTGTAGTAAAAATGTAAGCCCTGTTTTGGTTAGAATCAGCCCAGCTGAAGTGTCTGTGGAAGACTTTGAAATCCTATCATATTTTTTTGCCTCAGGAAGCTATCATAAGACACCCACTTCATTAGCACACTCACAACCACCCTTTAAAACTGAGATCTCAAATGTAAACGTATCACCATGGCTTTGTGTGTGTCTTTTATCCATGGAAATCAGATCCTGTTGAACATAACACCCTGCGATTAAAGAATATGAGAGACTGGAGAGGTTATAAAGTACTCTGGCAACTCCTAACTCCTCCTTTTCACATACTAAACTTAACCCTAACACAAAAAAATTAGAACCTAAAGGAGACCGTCTTCTTTTTGCCTCATCTTTCTATCCTCATGAATACAGAAATAGAGAAACCTGCATTTAATTTACAGCTTGACAGTTGCTCACTGTAACCTGTTATTTGTTTCCTACTAGGTTTTGTGGCTAAATGATGATGCCACTCCTACGACTCCATCTCCCCGGCCTTCAGCCCCTGGGCCCGGGATGGGTCAGGGGGGAATCACATCAGAACTGAACCCCATAGGGCCTGGCGGGTTAGGTAAACCTCAACCATCACGACCACAGCACACCACGCCCGACCCAGAGTTTGCAACTGAGGTAAAACACTTAGAGTCAAACAGCAGCAGGCACCACTCACACACTCACACTATAGTGGCATCACCTGTCCTTGTTATGCTCACAGGGAGTGCTGCGTATCCACCTGGTGGAGGCCCAGAACCTGATAGCTAAGGACAACTTCATGGGGGGCATGGTGAAGGGAAAAAGTGACCCCTATGTCAAGATTCGCGTGGCTGGTATCACCTTCCGTAGCCACACCATCAAAGAGAACCTCAATCCCATGTGGAATGAACTCTATGAGGTATTACCTGTGTTTAATGCTCTTCTACTTATCTGGTGAAATTATTAGGTTTTAGCTTAGATTTAAAAAAATGTCTTCTATGATTTAGGTTATTTTGACCCAGCTTCCTGGTCAAGAGATCCAGTTTGAGTTGTTTGACAAGGACATCGATCAGGATGACTTCCTCGGAAGGTGCGCCCTGACATTACAAATTAAATTTTCCCAGAATTTCTGGCTACACGACTGAAGAAAATATGTCTATGAAAACATGTTGATTGAGTCCTGTCTTTGTAGGTTCAAGCTTAACCTACGAGATATCATCAGCGCACAATTCAACGATACGGTGTGTGACACATAATAAACAGATCATTTAACAAACTATATTTGTACTTATATCGTAACCTGGACATTTCTTTGCCACTCTTGTTACAGTGGTACACTCTTAATGATGTGAAGTCAGGCCGAGTTCACCTGGTGCTGGAGTGGCTGCCCAGAGTCTCCGACCTTCCCAGACTGGAGCAGGTGAGATATTTACTCTATTTATTTTATTTCATATTCTCTTTTTATTTGTATATACAGTACCAAGGTAACATACAAATAATGTAGTAGTTGTAATACAACTTAGAAGCATACCTTTTTCTAAACAAGAGCAAATAAGGATAATAAGACATTGTGTAATAACAAATAATGCAAAAGTAAATATGCACAATGAAATTTTTAAAATAAAATAAAGATACAAGTATGAAAAATTAAAGGGCATAGAAAAAAAAAGCAAAACGTAGTAAGTAGAACTAGAACCTTGGACGTGTACTTTGATGATATTACATTCTCTTAAAAAAAGATCAAATGTTCCCATATTTCTTACAAACTTATCCTGTTGCAGTCTTAGGCAGAACGTTTTTATTTCCATCAATAAAGATAGAATAAATAATGTCAATCCAATAGTTGAAGGTATTGCTTTAGCCACTTTCTATCATTTTTGCTTGCAGCACTTACATTCCAAAAAGGTATTTGACACCAGAGTTAACATTTTCTGAAGACAGGGCCCTCAAATAGAGAGTCTCCAATTTCAAACAGGATTTCTACCAGGAGTACTTTTTGCAAAACTATCTGAAACTCCTTCCTGAAAGAACTTTAAGTTGGGCAAGGCTGGATTATATGATAAAGATGAAGGAAATATATTTAGAATTTTTTAAGTTAATCTTAATGTAGTACTCACATGCCATATGCACAGTGAAAGAGTTATTGGTCGCTGTTTGTTCCTCCTGTCCAAGTGATCCCGTCCTAGTGTAACTCCAATGTAAGAGATGGGGGACAAAATCCTCATGGTTCTGTCCAAAAACCACGTCAAGTAAATATCTTCTAGTCACAATTTGTGTTGGTGTGAAATTCCCACTTTCCTTGCTGAGCAGCAGCAGAGAGATACTTTGTAGTTTTGTTTCTGGCTGAGACACAACAGTGGAAAAAAGATACCCACTTGATCTGTCTAATTCAGTCTGCTGAATATTAATGTCACCTGAACTTTAGAATGCATTTTTGCACAGAACGAGGACTGTGGAATTTGCCACCCACTTTTTACAGTGGAGTTGTGCTAGGAAGGACCTGCTTCACAGTCAGTATGAAGAGGAGGAATGAAGAAGCAACCTTGAAAAAATCCAAACTTATCCTTTAAATAATGCCTCTTACTGTGAGAGCCTGATGCCCTTTTTTCTAACATTGTTGTTTGGTTGCTATGGCAGATACAAACCGTTTTTAATCAACAGGAAAGAGAACAACTTTTACAGAGAAGGACTTGAGTTTTGAGCGTCAAAGCAGTGTGTTGAGTAATGAACTTATCTTTGCAGATGCTTTGTGTAGATTAGTTATGTTTATATATTTGTTAGTAGTGTTTCAAAGGAAGTTTTAACCTCAACATTGTTATTGCACAATACTTTTCACTAAAACTCTCACTCTCTTTTCTCTCTCTCTGTGATCTACAGATCTTGCAGTACCAGTCCCAGCAGGTGTACCACAATAAGGTTGTTCCATCATCGGCTGTGCTGTTTGCGTATGTGGAGCGTGCCCATGGCCTGCCGGTGAGATCATATTTTTTTATTTTTTTTTATTTAACCTTTATTTATCCAGATAAGTCATAGTAGTAGTTTAGTAGTAGTAGTAGTTAAGTAGTAGTCGATTGAGAACAAATTCTGATTTGCAACGACGACCTGTCACAGTTACACATTCATACCTGGAAGCTGCCCGGTACAACCACAGTCTGATCTGTTGGCCCCTGAGCAGCTCCACAGGAGCACTCGGCGTTAAGGGCCTTGCTCAAGGGCACCTCAGTGGTGGTAATATCCGAGTCCTTGTTATTTATTGTTTATTGTGGTGTGTTTTTCCTCACCCTAAAGGGTGCAGAAGTACACTAGTTACTTTTAGGTGTTAGGCAATACAGCTGCATTCCCATTTAGACATTAAATAACTGGTGATGTTTTAAATTCTGTAGATGCGGTTTATTAAATTTGTTTATTTACAGTATTCTTTGCATGTAACTACAGTTGAAGAAGAGCGGGAAGGAGCCGAAGGTCGGGGCTGAGATTACCCTCAAAGGAGTTTCACACAGAACCAAGGTAGGATCATGTGACTTCTTACATGAGCTTATGAATGCAAAAAAAGAAAAGTGCTGTTTGAAAAGTTATTAAATCCTGCTGTTGGTTTTTTCCTAAGATTTGTGAGCGTTCTACATCCCCTCGATGGGACGAAGCCTTTCATTTTCTGGTTCGTGACCCCGGAGATGAAACATTCACAGTGAAGGTGAGTCTAAAAAGTAGCTGTATGTCCACTTTTTGTCTAAACTATGTAGCTGTAGAAGCAAATAAAATGAATTCATACAATTTATTATTTATTACCGATATTATAAAAAGCAGTCTGAAATTTTTTTGTATATCCATATGTTTGTATCTAGCTGTCCCATAGCTGGGGCCAGGCCCTTGGGTCCATCACACTTCCTCTCAAAGAGGTGCTGTTTGAGCCAGGCTTGGTGCTGGACCGCTGGTTCAATCTGGATGGAGCACTGCCAGAAAGCCAGATACTTATGAGGGCCACGCTCAAGGTACTGACAATATATGTTCTCTATACTATGTATGTGTATTAGGGCTGGGCAATATATCAATATTATATCGATATCTTGATATGAGACTAGATATCGTCTTAGATTTTGGATATCGTAATATCTTGATATGACAGAAGTGTTGTCTTTTCCTGGTTTTAAAGGCTGCATTACAGTAAAGTGATGTCCTTTTCTGAATTTACCAGACTGTTCTAACTGTTCTATTATTTGCCTTTCCCCACTTAGACATGATGTCCACATTACTGATGATTATTTATCTAAAATCTAAGCGTGAAGATATTTTGTGAAAGCACCAATTGTCAACCCTAGAATATCGCCGCAATATCGATATCGAGGTATTTGGTCAAGAATATCGTGATATCTGATTTTCTCCATATCGCCCAGCCCTAATGTGTATATTACTATACATGTGCGTAATGCCCTGATTGTTATTAATTATGTAGTATCACTCATGTTTCCCTAGAACAAATATTGCAATGCACTGTGATGTTGGACCACCAGAGGGACCAGCTAGATTGGCTCTGTCCAAAAGTAATACAACATGCCATACAAAATCTGTATTATAGTATAAAATTGACAAGTATTTCTTAAATCTCTGCTCCCAAAATGTCAAGCTATTCTTTTAAAAAAGACAAAATGACACAACAACCACCATACATAAATACAGATAATGGCAAGGTGTCCATCAACACAGGGATGTTGAAAGTCATTCTGGGAAATGTAGGAGATTACAAATTGATGCCATATATCTCTGTATCAGTATCTGATTTAGGATTTCCCCTTCAACAGCAGTGGCAACACAGCCCATTTAAAGTCTTGCTGCATAGCTCGTCTGTAAAATGTTGTCCTTATTCAGAAATTAGGTAAACTATTATTATTATGCAGCAGCAATGTGATACTGAGCTATGTTCCGTATGTCTTGCAGGTCTTGGACACTCAGCTGGCAGTGTGTCGTAGGGCTCCGGGGGATGCAGCTAATGACGGCAGTGGAGAAGAAGTCCTTCCCAGATGGGTTCCTTCCCATCTTGACCTCAGACATAGAAGTGGATTGGCCATGTGAGTCACACATGCTGGCATCGATGCCCTGATGTGTAGTCATAACCTCTACTGTAAAGATAGCAGTTATCAGCGTTTCCTTAGTGGTTTTTAAAGTTGATTTCTTCCTATTTTGCTCTAAATAGTCAAAGACATCATAATCCCCTCATCTCATTTCCCCCACTGTTTCTTTAGGGCTGATAACGCAAATTCAGCAGGCCAGGTGAAGCTTACCGTCGGCTACTCCATGGAGGAGAGCAGACTTTACATCACCGTTCACTCCTGCAGGTCTCATAAATTGATTGATTAATATGACACATTCTTCTACACTCTTTATCATCACATTTTTGACCCGCAGCACTCAATACCAACACATGTTGTGAATGTGATCGCTGTATACCCACAGAGCCCTGCAAGCCTGCTCCAAGGACGGTGCAGACCCTTATGTTTCCTTCATCCTGCTGCCTGACAAGAAGGCCACCACCAAGAGGAGGACTGCCACCAAGAAGAGAGACCTCAACCCAGAATTCAGCGAGAGGTAAGACAAACAAACAAGACTCATGATGGTAAAGGAAGTGTGAGGATATTAATTGACTTCTCCCTCTTTCCGTAGATTTGACTTTGACTTCTCTCTCGAGGAGTCCATGCAGAGAAGACTGGACTTGTCTGTGAAGAACAGCGTCTCCTTCATGAGCAGAGAGAGGGAGCTTATCGGCAAGGTAGATATCATTGTCTGAAATGCAGTTACTCAGTCTTGATGTAGTGAATATGGCCAGACATGAAACATAATCTTTTGCTTCTCTTTGTTGCCCTCAGTTGCAACTGGACCTGGACCAAATTGACCTGAAGACTGGTGTCACACAATGGTAATCATTTTCAGCTACCGAACAACTCTGTACAATAGAGTTGTATCTACCAATGTACTACCACAAATGGATGTTGATATATTACTTTTCAAGATTATTTAAACTACTTCTTTCTGTATCCTTTCTGTTTTCCAGGTATGATTTGGTAGCAGAGACCAACTAGAAGAATCAACGGTTGGCCTCAAGTACTATATAACGTTAAGTGTTGCTTCTGTGATCTGTTTGTATATTCAGCTTAAATGAAAATTCCCACCATCACTGAAGGAAAGAAATGACATATCTGCTCCACAACAACACAGTTCATCAGTATTTATGAAACTTTACATGTAGCTTATCATCCGTAAAGTGTTTACTGTTGTTAATCCATGCTGTCTTGGACAGATTCTTCAGTAGAATATTTTGGCTGAATAGATATTTGATATTAATGCAACTATGTTGCACAACCTACCGAGTTTATATGTCTTCAAAAGCATGCCAAAGTCCTCTTTGAATTTTATTCAGAAAAAGGGCTTATGCTGTGGTCAATATCTTAAGGTGTTATATGTTTTATGGATTTGTAGCATTCCAACACAACAGAGAGAAGTATCTTTGAATCTTTTTTCTTTTCTTTTTTTTTTTTACAATTTTCAAATAATTCCCGAAATTACTTTGTTTATATACGTTTATATTATTGCCTTATGTATTACAAAACTGTGCACAGTTTGTCAGTGTTTATGAATTATGTTCCAAATGAAGTTTTATATGCTTTAACGAGAGCTTTATTAAAGTTACTTTTATAAATCAAAGTACTAAAAACCTAGACCCTCACATTTACCACTGCAAACAGAGGTATGATACTGTAAGCAGAGTCTACATCACTGTGCTTTTATGAAAAGAAAACTTTCTAGATACTGAAAACACATCGCTGGTGTTCTCACACCCATGCTTCTTTGTGTTCTACGTGTTCGTGGCGCTAAATGCAACAGGCTGAAGCTGTTGGCCATTTATTTTTCAAGCAAAACAGTTATGACCTTATGAGAAGTAAGCTAATATTGAACGCCATCAGCGGGACAGCATCTACGTACCACCACTCTCACCTCACCACGAAGGCTCTGCCACTGATTTGTAGTGATGGAAAGAAAATAGTGGTTTTAAGTGTCAGAACTGAAGAAGAAAACTGCTGAGCTTTGACATTATTTGAACATATCATCATGTTTCTGCTGAAGTTGTTGATTAAAGTTTGCACTCTCATGAATCAAAACAGTTTTGTGACTTCTTTTTTTTCAGTAGCCTACTAAATTCTAAAATATTACATTTTTGGGTGAAATGTCATACTCATATGTGTCCACCAGGTCGCGATAAAGTGCTGATAAAGCCTCACTTTTCCGTCCAGTTGTATGTGGGCTCACTGCCTGCAGATGTGAGGGGTGGCGAAACAGAGATGAGGCGATTGACAGGTCTTCTAACCAACTGGAGCGCCGCCTCCCCCAGCTAGGGGCGGGGCTAGAGTAGAAAACCTGCCCTCTGAGTGGAGGCAACAGCAAAGACTTTAATCAGGATCGCACAACAATAATGAATGGAAACACGTCGTAGCCAAGTTGAGCAGCAACTCAAAGTAACTGTTGGTCGGCATTTGAAAGTTATCTATCGCGAGGGGAAATCTGTTTAAAGTAATGGATTGGCCAGGCAAATTAGAAACTACTTTATGGAAGAGAAAGCAGCTGTACTTTGATTGTTACTTTTGAAAGTAAGTTATTGAAGGGAAACTACAGTGGGACACACTGTAAACCTTAAACGCGTGAATAAGTGCAAATGGCATTTTGGGACAGTGATACGAGACTACTGCACGGTCAGCGATTTATCTCGGCTTGGGGAAGTGGATTATTTGGATTAATCCGTTAATGAAATTGTTGGAATATTTGGAATATTTTTTTTTTACTTGGAGTATCATCACTGGAAGAAAGCTGAAGGATTCAAGTTGAGCAGAGCATACAGCACATCTGGAGGAAAATGGGTAATATAGAAAGTGTGGATGGCCAGTCGGAGATGAAGCATCACATCATGCCACTGAAGGTTCCCATGCCTGACCCCACCGAGCTGGAGGAGAAATTTGCCATTGTTTTGGTAAGTTGTGAACATCTCAGTATGTCATACGTGGTCCAAATGTCAGAGATCATTTTTAATTGTAACTACGTCTGCCTGCAATCATGTAGCCTAGGTAAACTACAGAATTCAAATTCTAAATAGTGCCAACTTAAACATCCCCGATAATGGATGGTGTTGTTTCTGTAACAAAATAGTTGATTTTTTTGCTCTTTAGTTGTTTTTACAGAAAAAGTGTATGTGTACCTATATTTACATTTCTTTGTCGTCCATTATGATCTGGTGATATTTTAAATGAACCGACCTGTGCTGCTGTCCCGCCCCTTATTCTCTGCCTGCTGTTCCCCCCTCTCCTGCGGTTCTTTTGTCTCCCCTAAAGTCAGACAACTCAGCGTTTGGCTGAAGTGGCAAACTGAGCACAGCATGGTGAGAGTTGGTAGGGGGTAGGGGGGCATTTTAGCCTACTGTAGGCTATATCCTTGACAGAGCACATCTCGGCATTCTCCGTCTGGGTTTGTTTAAATTTTTTCTCGCTGCAGGCTGAAAACAGCATTTTCTGAATTCCCCCAAAACTCCCACACCCGATGAGTCTCTCTCCTCCCCTCCCTCCACGCTCCACATCAGGCTGGAGTTGAGCTGTCTTAAGCGCTTTGTAATAATGAGCACACAGTCAACACCCACTTTTACCGACTATCAACACAGTCAAGTGACTCTGTCATCCTACGTCAAGGGGACATTTCTTCTATTGGGGAATTTACAAGTTTCTTTTTTATTTTTTCAGGAACAGTCATGTGGACTTATAATAACGTCAGTGTCAGGCAGAAGAAGTGGGTGCTGCAGTGCTGTACTCTATTAACCTATTAATCAATTAGTCAATCGACACAAAATGAGCCAGCTACTACTTTGGTCAGTGATGAATCATTTAAGTCACATTTCATGCAGATGCAAAACATTATATATATATATATATATATATATATATATATATATATATATATATATATATATATATATATATATATATATATATTGGGGTTTGGAACTGTCACCTTGGGCTTTAGAAATGTATGAAGTATGATGGACATGTTTCCATTCCATTTGACATTTGGTCTATAACTTATGTATCGAAAAAATATTAATATATATTAATCAATAAGGTTAATTAAAGGTATCATTTTGAAAAGAAAAAAAAATGTTTACAGAATAGTGTTTAGTTCTTTAAAACAGGTGGAAAAGGCTAGCCTGTTTTTTTTTTAAGCCGTCCAAAAACCTGTGGTGCAGAGTAGTTTGGACAGAAATCACATTTTCATCTTAGCAATATCTGAAAAGAAACTATCATTGCCACTTTGAAGAGAACTGACCTAAACTAAAGAACTGGTTGATAGGGTGTACTTATTGAAATAGTTAAATCAGGATTGGCCTTTTCACAGTGACACAGTGGTAGAATATCCTTCAAAACACCTACCTTTTGTTACATTTAGTTGTGTAACATTTTAGTCATGCAGTTTTAATCACAGAAGTATTTGAGTTGCATATATTCAAATGTTCTTTCCACCCCTGCTGTGCTCCAAGCATATCCAAACAGAAAACAGAAGGCTCAATAACATCACTGCAACTTGTTGCTCTGCTACAGTGTGAGTAATCAAGCCCCCACAGAGCCAGAGAGGATAAAATACATATTTACAAAATAAAAAAAATAAAAAATTCCAACATAAAGACTATAGGCTACTACCTGTTTTGTTTTTTTTGTTAAACAGTGGCATGAAGGTTTCTCACAAGTGCTTATTTCACATAACCACACCCGGCCTTGATTTTCAGCTGTTTAAGACCTTAATTACAGCATCAAGCAGCAAAGAGCTAGGAATAATCTTCACAGCATTACTCAGATAGTCACATTTTGAACACTTTGTAGATCATCCAAGTTTCTGAAATAAAGCTTGCCAGAGTTCTCAGCAGCTATCGAGTAAAGCCCTCATATGAAGACACTAGCACAGCAAGAAACCATTCAAGGCCTGCTTGTTGACTGGTGTGCTAAACCTCAGCTCTTGTGACAGCTATACGTTGTACCACACTGCAAAAGCTATTATGACAGCTCAAGTCGTATCTCTTTTATGCATATGCTTAGGACATTTTAGGCAGTGTTTTTCCATGTGATTTGTAGGCGTCACATTTCCCATAAAGGAAAAATCTCAACATACATCTTGCCTAGAGACTGGAGCAGTCTGCAGTTGGTTGACTGCCCTGCAACACAAAGTCAATCCCTGTTATTATGTTCAGCCGTGCAGAGCAGATGATTTCTATGCAAGAGGCAGTAGACTCAACATTTCAGTTGTGTTTTTGACTGGGAACATTTTTCAAGCTCTCTAGCCCTACCCCACCTTAACCCATAGTAGCTCCAGATTTCCTTTACTTTGTGGGAAAAGACAACAGGCTTGTTTATTTTAGTGTTCTTATCAGACAATGGTCATGTCTCTGCACTGCTGGCCCCTTGTTGCAAGATAAAGGTACATCAAAAGCTTTTGTCTTCAGGAAGACAAGGCCATCTGTTGTCTGGCTGTGTCTATACAGTATCATATATGCCAAAAATGTCTTCATTATTTGTTAGCAGTGACATAATTGGCTTTGTCGCAGCCTAAAAAATAACACACTTTCCATGAATGGATATTTTGAAATGGTTAATTTCCCCTCCTCTGGACCACAGTGTTTCCTGCATGATTACATTCTGGTGTGAATGCATGTGTCTGCATCTGCGTGGCGGGACTGCCCTCTCCTCTCAGACACAGCTCACAGACGTCCCACTGGACTGACAGCAGCCCATAATGATGTCATGGGTGCAGCAGCCTTCGCCAGTGTAGTAATATCCCAGGGCTAATGACTTTAACAGAACTGCTCGACTGTAGACATTGGAGGGGAGCAGAGGAGGGGCGAGAACCCCTGGCTGAGTTAGCTTTGACTACTTCATGCGGTCTGCAAATAAAATGCTAGGTCCATTCTAACCGGCAGCATGTGCTAAAGGCATCGTCTCCTTCTATTCTCTTTTGTCCAGCATCCTCAGAAACTGCCTCAGTTCTGTCTTTTGTGGCTGGAAACAGCTGCCTGGCATATTCCTTTCTTCGTTTTACAGGGGAAATTGCATTGTAGCCAATGGTCGTTGTGGTTGGTTCGCTTTACAATAAGAACTGTGTTCCTGCAGGCTGCTACTGGTGCATAACATGCCATTAGTTCAGCTAGTGATACAGATCTACCTAGACCTCACAGATGCACAACATAAAATATATCTATAAAATTATCTTAATCATTGGTAGCATTCTCTTGATAGTTTTGCCTCTCTTTGTCCTTGCTAACTCTCACTTATCATTGGCTTTGTGCGATTCCAAATGTAAGTGAAACCCTTTCATTCACTCACTCACCCACTCACTGTTTCCCATTTTCCCATTCCCTGAATTCACTCTCACTGTGGGTCTGTCTGCAAAATAACCTTCTTCATATGACTCTGTCCTTATGAAAATGATGTGAGATGAGTGAGTGGCATTTTCAAAGGTGCACGCCTGGCCTGGGATCCTCTTTCAAAGTCCCCGAGCACCAATCCACTACTGGATTCCTGCGGTCTAGTCTAGGCTGAGGCCACAGGACAACTTCAGAAAGGGAAAATTCCCTTTGAACTGGCAGTCTGCCACTGTTCTTGGTTGTAATGACTTTACCAAAATTTTTTTAACAGTGCACACATATTTAAGAGCTGTTACTGGAGCAGCTTGGGATTATTTTTACCACTTGATTGTTTGATTTGTCTGACTCTGCTCAACTCTCAACGTCTTTCATGCTATGACACTGAGTTGCATCATGCGTAAATGTGCCATTGCAGCTTTCTTTTGAGATTTGAATGTCTCACCATTAAGTAGCAACAAATGCTGGGAAAACTACAGATGAAAAGTCAGTGGTAGTGAAATAAGACATGGTGACAATGTGACTCCAGCGCCCTGTCTGACATCACTGTTTCTTGATGGCTAAAGTATAAAGAAAGCTGCAGTGTCTTATAGATGCCACTCAAGTGGAACTAATGGAGTCAAGCTGTGCGATGTGTTTATTGGACATAAAACCTAAATCATTTTGATATGTTTAATGGCGGTTGCAGTTTATTTATGTGCATAGTATGTTTATCACTCCCTTTCTCACATGCATCATCTTTTCTAAAAAGAGAAAATGTGTTTGTTACGTCACTTACGTTGGAAGAGTGTGTACATCTGGCTCAGCCACCCGCCACTATTTTCCCAGGAAGAGGTGGATTATGGGAGTTGAGTACACAAATTTAGAGCAGCAGGGCAGGCATGGGGGTTCAGCGCAAGGCTGTCCACCTGGCTCTCTCCACCCTCGGGCTACACTTCCCCAATCTGGACTTGGCTTTATGGGGAGTTTTAGTGCTTCTCCACCCTTCTCATTGCTGTTATGTTGGAAAGTAAAGGTCAAGTTGAAGACCATAGCTGGGCTGATATAACATGTCCACATATATCGAGATTTTGGAAAATACGCTTATTTGCTTTCTTGCCGAGAGTTAGATGAGAAGATCGTTTTTATGGTAAATATGAAGCTACAGCAAGCAGCCAATTAGCTTAGCTTAGCATAAATACTGGAAACAAGAGGAAAACAGCTTGCCAGGCTCTGTACAAAGTAAAATCCTACCAGCACCTCTAAAGCTCACTAGTGAACAGGTTTCATTTTGTTTATTTAAAACACAAAAAACAGTGTAAAAAAAGCATTTTCTGGTTGGAGCTAGGCTGTTTCAAGTATTTAAGCTAAGCTAACCAGCTGCTGGCTATAGCTTCATATTTAGCATAAAACATGAGAGTGGAACGTGTATTTCCCAAAAATGCTATTACATTTAAAGCCACACAGACCAATAAAGCAATAAAGCGCAAAAGGTATTTGTTGTTTACTTTTCCAGATACATTTTAGGGACATGTTCTTTTTTGACTCTCTAGCCTCAGAAATGGCAACTAGCAAGACATAATTAATTTTTTCACATCACAGAAATGTATGTAAACCTGGTTTAATTCATCTATGCAGAGGAACTGCATGTGTTTTCCATTTCTATGCATATGTAAGTTTTTTTGTAGCATGCATTTGTGCGTGTCAGTGGGGGTTTGCATACTGCTCTAATGCAGCTGCACCAAGGCTGTAGTTTGAAGAAGTGGTTTCCTCCTCAATACAATGGGGACTCTGTCAGTCAGTGTTGTTTTAGAAAGGGGGCCTCATCCCCTGTTGCACTTTGTGCCGCTACACTCTTTTTACATGGATGCTAAGAAGAACTGCTGTAAGCATTTAAAGAGCCAGTGGATTATAGCAGCTACCTCTCCTACACACTAGTGACATGATGTAATTATTTCCCTTAAATGACATATAGTAGCCTTTTCTTTATCTTCTCATTTCTCAAGACTTCTTCTTCTACTTCTGATTTTGGTTTTTATTCCCATTTATTTTATTATCACCGTTTCCCCTGCCTCCAATACAAACCTCCACAGATACATCCTATTTGATTCAAAACTTTTTTTCCACACAGCTCAGGCTCAGATTTGTTGCCCTTTCTCTTTGGCCCACCTTCATCTTTTTTTAACTGGGCAGCGTGTCAAACATGGTATGAGTTATTGAGGCATTCATGTACCTGCATTCCTAACATTCTCTGTGTATAATCATCTGTTGGCTGGGCCTTCCCTGGGCCCTGCTTGGACGTATACGGAGGAGCACAAACAGGATGCTCACCACACAGGAAGGAACGAGTACCTCCAATTCATGACCTATTGTAGTATTTATTTATAACTCAGTCCTAACCTCACTTATCCTTGTTTGTGTTCACATTTCCTCGATACAGTATGTTCAAATAAAACAAATAAATAGGACAATATAATTGTCAGGTGGGATTGCTGGAATCATTTTATCTCACTGTTTTATCTCAAAACGTCCTAGATAAGCTCATGTAAACAAGTGTGCATTTCAATTTTGCTCACATTTGAAGCTTGAGGAACATCTTGCTTCAGAAGGACCTTGTGCTCAGGACATTTTTGTCTTTATCTCAGGCTTTGGCCGTGTGTTTGACTTACCCTGTGATAATAACGGTCCCTCGCTTGATGTCACCGGGTAAATAAATGGATTAGCAAATGGGTCTGGGAGGTAGTTCTTGATTTATCAACCGAAAACCAACTTCCTGTTGCTTTGACTGGCCGTGGAATGTCCATTTGGTCTTGAGTTGTAAAGAAGGGACTGGAGGGAAAGTTATTTCTCTCAACAGAGTGACTCAGAGAGGTCACATATTAGAAGACGTGAGTTCATGGGAGAAGAGAGGATGCTTCAGAGTCCATTCAGGCAGGAGAAGGGAAGGTTGTGGACGAGCAGGAGGGCAGAGAACAAGGTCTGAAAACCTCACGCCACAGCTGTAAACTGTGTTGCCTTTAAACTCATGATTTAATGGGGATTTAACACTCCATGATTTGAGCTACGACGCCACTTAGGGAAAGTTTCAGCCATTAGCAGCTTGACCATTTGTGCTCTATTGCTGAAACAAAGTCAAGTAGTCAGATATGCGATTGACAGAAAATACATCAATAATGCTGATCATTGATGAATGAAATTGAATTTATCATCATCATTTATTATTACTCCAAGTCATTTACCAGGCAAAAAAAGCCTTAAATTCACTAGTTTCAGCCACTCAAATTTAGGCATTAGCTACTTTTCTCTGTTTTTATTTCATTGTAAATATAATATCTTTGAGTTTTAGACTATTAGACTAACAAAACTAGCAATTTGAAGATGTCACCTTGAACTTTGGGAGTAGTGATTTAAAATGATATTTTCTGACATAAGTTAAAGTTTCCCTGTTTAATTGGGAACAATAATCAACAGATATATTGATAATAATAAAAAAATCTATTTTTAGCCCTAATCTATAGCTTAGTATAAAACTACAGCAACTAAGAAGAGTTTAAATTATGTATTATTAAGCAATTTATGTTATGTTTTATATTATTTTTTTACTTAGGTTTCACATGTCAGAAATGTGGTTTTGAATGTAAATAAACAAGGTGTGCCTTTACCTGTTATGCTAATATCTTATTAAATATGTTTATATTTGCTTTGTAAACAAGGAACAGCATCAGAAGGATTGGACAGGGAGGAGTACTGAGGTCCATGAAAAATTTACTTCTTCGCCTGTTAGAAAAACATCTTGTCCTCTCTGCTCTCTGTCCCTCCCACCTTCAGTCTACTGTCTTTGGAAGCGCTGGTAGCGTCTCCATTGTTGGCCTCCTGGTCTTCCAGCATCTTTGTGCAGGAACTGATGCTTTGTTGTGATTGCCTGGTTCGGGTTACCTAGCAAAAGAGCGATAGGGTGATCGGATGTCTGCTTGGAGAAAGGGTGGGCAGTGTTTTCTCACACTCTGCTCTGTTGCTTTCAGTTCAGCGAGGATTACCTGGGAGCTGGAATACACCTACAATTCATTCATACACACATAAACACATTGTTGGAGTGGATGTGCAAAAACACACACACACACTCGTATTACAAGTTACAGCAAAGGTACAAACCTGACATCAGTTTTTTGATTTCCTGAAGAGTTAAGGAAGTCCCTGCAGCCCAGTGACGACAACCGGTCATCCTGTCAGCTCTCATTGTCTTTCAACAGCAAGGAAAAGGAGAAATCCAAACAAGAGCACTGACAGCAACATTCATTAATGAAAAGCTGGTTTGATAATGTGATTTACACCTACGTTTACCACAAATTATGTCATTTAATGAAGTCATTTGGCTTGTTAGGCCCCACCTCATGTAGTCATCAGTGTATGTGACATGTACATGTATGACAGACACCTAGGAGTTGGTTCTGTACCCTTCCTGTCCTTCTTAGTGTTTGTGAGGGTGTAGAGTTATTCATTTCCTAAATTTGCATTTTTTTCTCTCTGAGGGATACATTTAGGTTTAAATATGTCCAGTCATCTCCGGCATAATAACTGGTGCATCACTTTCTTTTCTCATCGTGGAGGCCTGAAATATGCTTAAAGAAAACACAGTCATGCCAGGTCCCATATTCATTCTGTTTTCTTTGCCTCCTTGTTGGCTCTCCTTCCTTACAGGGATCAGTGGCCTGGCTTTTTCCAACCTCTTCATTTAAGAGCTACTGGTCTTATCTAACCCCTCTTTGGCTGGCCTGTTATTTTCCTTTGTTACCAGATCATTGAAATACATTCAGAAATGTGTCGCTTTTTCATACATAGCTGAGGTGCTTTGAAACAATATGCTTTAATTTGGATTAAGAAAAAATTGAATTTTTCTCTGATATTATTTATGAGGCCGCAGAATATGTTTACCACTTTGTTGTTCTTGAAAAGTAAATTACAGGCTAGATATCTAAGTGTTTATCCTGGAAATTGTAGCAGCCAAATGAAATAACTTCCAATGTCAGTCTTTTATTCTCTGAAAAGTATAGCAAGAGCCACAGGATTAATGTCCAAACAGGATCTGAAAAAGCTGATCCATGCTTTTGTTTCCAGTAGGTTAGTAACTGTTTCTTTTCAGGCTTCAGCTGTAACAAAAACAAAAAAATATTACATTAACTCTTATGTCTCTAAACTGGCAACTAAAAGGTCAGATTATTGTTTAATTATTTTAAAATTAGGTTACATGTCTACAAATCAATTGATAGGTTAGGACCACCATAATTAAAGTTTCTGTTGACACCGGTATTATTATTTAGGAATAGTTTGACATTTTGGGAAATACCTTGGGAAATGTTGGACTATTCCTTCAATAATCAGATTTTCAACTTTTACTTTACATTTTGTGAAGCAGCTTGAAATGCCATTGTGTATGAAATGTGCCATACATAAACAAATAAATTACCCTGTGTGCTCTAAGCTCAGTGCATTGTGTTGTGCGGCTGT
Organism: Perca fluviatilis; assembly: GCF_010015445.1. Taxonomy (NCBI): domain Eukaryota; kingdom Metazoa; phylum Chordata; class Actinopteri; order Perciformes; family Percidae; genus Perca; species Perca fluviatilis. Next base: position 21,189,569 of record NC_053116.1, on the reverse strand, counting down.
GACCCTTGATTATGTTGACAGTTTAGCTGTGCTTTAGCTCCCTTCTTCCTGGACCCCACCCCGATGAGCAGACACTCAGACTTGTTGGGGGTAAAGGGGGCTGTCTGGGCCTCGATGTCTGAACTGCCATAGGCTCTGTCCAGCATTGGGAGCTCATGAGCCGCCCACTCCTTTCCCTCTGAGCTGATGACAGTCTGGCCTGTGTAAACCTATCAAGTAGATAAAAAACACAGACTCTGCATATCCTGATAGAGTACAAAAGAGAGAATCATATTGAATGCATCTGCTTAGTTGGCCACTTATAGGGTCTTTCAGTCTGAAAATTAGATTTTATAAGGCAAAGCGCAATACCTGCATACAACTATGCCCAGCTTGCATGGGCTTACAAGCCACCACAAATTCATATAAGATAGATCCAGAACGCTGCACATACATTTTCAAACAATGCTACAAAAAAGAAAGAAAATCAATTAAAATCCTTTTTACAATCATCATCATTGTCAGACCTTCACTGATAACAAACATTACTATATAACACAGAGTAAATAGTGGTATATTAGTAAATTTTGCCTTCTCTTCCAGGCTTTGATAATCTCCAAACCCGGATACTTCAGGGTATTTCATGGAAAATCTCCATCCTTTAATCATCATAGTACAGAGAAGATTATATTTGCAACCAAATTAATCATGCAAGATAAACTTCTGTTGCATGCCTGGTAGCAACCTAGGGAGCAACTTTTCAATTTAGTGTCCTGTACAAAAACAAACCGGCTGAGCAGGCAGGGCTCTAAAATGAAGAGTAATTTAGTTTGGTGCTGTGTATAACTGTGTTATATCTTATCCTGACTGAAAGTGTGAAGCTGTGAAAAAGGTCAGGGTGGAAACATCCTGCCACTCTTTTCCATTTGTCTCTCTGGAGTTTCTAGTCATAAACTCAACTCAAGGCTGATTGCAAATCAGCTCGGATTAGAAAGCTGTCCAGTTTAGGGCACATGGACTTGCCCTGTTGACTCTGATGTCTGAAGTGACCATGGGCTCAGCAGCATCGCCCCCCTCGGTTGTGGGGGACTGTGCGTGACTTGAGCGCTCTGCTGAGTCCCTGAAGGCTCTCCTGGACTCTCCATGCCTCCTTAACCTGCAACCTGACCCCCTCAACTACTTTAACTGTTGAGGCTTTAAAACCTCCATCTTCCTTTGTCAACGGCTCAAATGTTTCTCTGTTTCAGATTTTATGCCCTCTCTGTTGGCCGGTGTTACTCCTGTGCTTAATTCTCCTTCACAACATCCTTTAACCTTTAAACACTTTGTGTATTTCCCTTTGTTTGTGCATAATGTTTTTTTTTTCTCTTTTAAGTTATTATCCTAGGGCTACAGACAAACACTGTTTTCACTATCAATTCTCCCAATAATATGTATTACTATTTAAGTGTTTAAAAGTGACCATCTTAGTTTCACAGAGCCCAGTGTAACGTCTTCAGATTTTGTGTTTTGTCCAAAACCCATATGTATTCAATTTCACATTTAAGAGGCGAATGTTTGGTATTTTTTATACCACTGAATCCAAATTAATGTTGATTAATCAACAAACTATGCATTGTTATTCATTTCCTCCATTATGTCTTTTGTGAGACATTCATTTACTTCTTTTATGTAACTGATTTGTGTGCAAGAGATACAAAAGAGATTAATAGTGTTTGGTCTGTTAACAAGTTTAATACAGTGGAGTTTTTTATTCTCTGTTTGGAAACGCGGCCTACTGTTTTGGCTGACAATGGGGGCCTAATGATTGGCGAGATAGTGGTGATAATGGAACCAGTTCATCTGGTTGTGCAGTGTACTGGTGTTGTGTTTTTGCTCTACACAGCACCAGAGGGCATACGCTGACCCTGCCCACCAGCCATTGTTAGCGATTTTCTATAAGGAAAAAAATAGCTCAAATGTCAAAGGATGGGAATGGCACAGCACCAAATCAAAACAAAGCGCCACATTGAATCCTTTTTCAAGACCGTCTCAGGTCAAACAAGAAAGGCCTTGCTGGAGGAGAGAGTATGTGGGCAACATGGCAACATAACAAACCCCAAACATTTTAGGCATTTATGTAGTATTTCACCCCTAAAATGGGTCGATGACTCCAAAACTACAAGTGCCACTGCTCCCTCTTCCCCATAAAACAACTTCTTTTTAGCTTCTTATAAACACAGGAAGTGCGAGATTGTATCACTGTGGGAGAAAGTGAAATGGCGTTAGCTAAATTGGGTTACTTGGCTCAAATTACCCAAATCTAGTCAGAAAGGAAACATCCACTCTGCCTTTTGCCTTGTCGCAGGAGAAACCTCTTCTCTACCCCCTCTATCATCGGAGCAATTTTCTTTATACCCGTAACATTTGCAGCTCCACACATCTGCTCACAGTCCCACCTGTATTTGTTTACATTACCTGAGGCTCTCACTGACAAAGAGCATAACTGTATTAAACATCAAAGTCTTGTGTGTGTGTCCTCATGGCTCATAATGGCAATGAACCTATTGCATTTACGTTTACTGATCGTATACTGAAACTCTACACTGTTCTTCACTTCTAATTCATATTTTTGTAACTGAAATATTTTTCAAATCCAATAGCAATGGACAGGTTTTGACTTTATTTTGCTAATTTTGTCTTTACTAAATGGATAAACGTGTGTGTGTGTGTGTGTGTGTGTGTGTGTGTGTGTGTGTGTGTGTGTGTGTGTGTGTGTGTGTGTGTGTGTGTGTGTGTGTGTGTGTGTGTGTGTGTGTGTGTGTGTGTGTGTGTGTCTGGTCTGGTCTGGATCTTTTTGAGTATTTCATAATTAAATTACTACAAAGGGGACCTTGCTCTTTGCCGGTTTGCCCCACAGTTCTACTTCAGTATACATGACTGGCCAAGACAACAAAACAAACCAGGCTTTGGGGCCTGGACAGATGCTGGAGTAGATAACTGGGCTTGTTTTTTCATTTACCATGTGTTTACATCAAAATTCAAGCCTTTGGAACATTATCTGGAGTGTGTTAAAGGGATCCACTTAGTGCAATTGGTCCTTCTCTGTCATTATTTCATGATGAATATGCCTTATCAGTGACCAATACTCATTAAAGTAGTTTCCAGTCTTTGTTAAAAATCCTCAGAGACATAATTTATTAGAGACAGATACGGATTGCAGGTAGTACTCTTCGCTTCCTAGTACGACTTTGTCGTAGGTGAAATTTCTCCCAGGAGAGACGGAGGAGGAGAGAGCAGCTTGGGGGTCAGACGAGAGAGAAAAGTTACTACTATAAACTACTACTATAAACAGGACACATTCCTCCTGTAATTCTGGACATCTGGCATGCACGTTGCCTCTCTCTTCTCTTCTGCATGGGTTTTATAAAGCAAGTTATGTCAAAGGCCCCATATGCACCATCCCTGCACTGTTTTCCAGTACAGTTATGGCTTCGTCAGGCAATGCATTTTTTATGCTTTTATGCTTTTTTTATGCTTTATGCTTTTCTATGGCATCCATCTACAGTTTAAAGTTGCTGCATGTGTTTTTTAGTGTACTTGGTAATGTGTGATTACAGAAATATGAAATTATTAGTCAGCTGTCAAGAAATACAGAAGCACCGTTTCTTTACCTCTGTCTTCTTTAGACAACATGATTCATGATGTGCTGATAGAGTGAGTAATGTGGTCCCGATGTGGAATAAAAAATAAATAAATAAAATAAAATCAAACTCACATGTGATGTTCCGCCCTTACCAGTGACTGAGTGGTTGTCATAGGAGCAAGTGTGTCATTTTCCATCTATCAGTGGGAAAATGCCAGTGTGAGCATCACATCTGGCCTGGGATGGGTTAACAGGGTGTTGCGTTTTAGATGGGAGGCTGAGTTATAGCTGCAGGTTAAAAGTCAAGCTGACAGGCCGTTTGTGGCTGGGCTTACAGGGTTCTGTTGAAATGGGTGTAAATGAGGGTTCCCAGTGCAAACAATCCCTCAAGTCTCTTCAAAGAGAAACACAGAAACAGAAACACTCAGATTGTTGTGCTTCCTCATTTTTAAGATTTCCATGTCAACCTCTGTTTACAAGCTCTTGGCTCAGTCAAGGAAGTTATTATTCAAAAGCTTGTGTCGTATAGTTTGTGTTATTTTTTTACTGTTGTCCGAAGACATAAAACGCTGAAGTGGGTTGGTCTCCAAACACAAATTAGAGCATTTAGGGTTTAATTTGAGCCACTGTAAATTGGCTGCCTCAGGACGTCTCGTGTGGTGTTCAAGTGTTTTTAAGGCTGGATTAGATGACAGTTCTCGTAATAGGCCCCGTACTTTGGTAGTGGCTTGTTGTGGTTAAAAGCAAAGAGTTTTCTGCACAATACTGAGACTCGAGAGTGCAGAGGACATGCGTATCATCTCCTGCGGCAGGATGCTGAGTGTTAACACAGGAAGTGAGGTCATGGTCCTAAGTCCCCAAAATACTGTATTTGGCGGTGCTCTGCTGTTGGCGCCAGAGGCCTGTAAAGCCCCAGTTACATCAGTCACATCTGCTTGAAATAGTCAAATAAATAGGAACAAAGGAAACATGTGGTTATAAATGAAACTAATGCTTACATTTTCTATTTTCAGAGTTCTATGAACCTGCCTCCAGACAAAGCACGCCTCCTCAGACAGTATGACAATGAGAAAAAGTGGGACCTGATCTGCGACCAGGTGCAGTCATAAACTTCTATTCATAAATGACCAAACCAGCACTCACAATATTATCACTTTACATTCTGCACCAACACACTGACTTCAGCAAACGGCACATTACAATGCTTACTCTGTGTGTATCTTCAGGAGAGATTTCAGGTGAAGAATCCACCTCACACCTACATCCAGAAGCTACGAGGATACTTAGACCCTGGAGTCACACGAAAGGTGGGAGAGTACCAATGACCTTTCAAATATAGTGTCCACTTAAAGGGGAACTTTACCGATTTTACACATCGAAGTCTGTTTACAGTTGTTGAGGAGTACTACAAAATGTTTTAAAAAACCGTTTGTGGTTGATAAAGTCTGATAAACTTAGTTGCCTCTGAAGACTAAGTTTGCAAATAAAAATAAAAATCTGGTGGTGTGAATTTAGAAAGAAGTGAGCTTACCAGACCTCTGTAGCTCGCTCCTCATCTGTACTTGAGGGTAGCGGCTCAAGGCTACATTAGCCACTACTAGCATAACATATCCATATCTCCAAATGAACTAACGGCGGTCGAGTTGCATTGTGGGTAATGTAGGCAACTAGCAAGAAGAACGTGTCGAATAAAAAAGACAATATCTCTGGTTCTGCTGCATTGATTTTAATAATGTTTTTATTAAACTGTCCATCATGAGTCCGACAATGTTACAGGAGTGCTGTGCTAAATCAAAGGATTTCCCTTTTAAAAAGGAACCTGTAAACTCTCACTGCTTATTAAGTAGCACTTGCACAATGATATTTCTGCAGCAAAACTCTGTGTTTATTATGTGTTGCAGAAGTTTCGCAGGCGGGTGCAGGAATCTACAAAAGTCTTGAGGGAGCTGGAGATCTCACTAAGGACAAACCACATTGGGTAATCAATACTTATTTCCCCCATTTGTCTGGTCAAATATACAGGTCTATTCAATGGTGCACGAACCTGAAGGAAACCACGTTATTGTTTCTTCCTGGTAAAGAATAGTCCTTTCTGTGCCGTTGCTGCTGCAGGGACCCAGAGCTCTTTCTGGTGCCCAGATATCCCCCATTGTTCTAACTTGCCAAGCTCTGCAGCTCCACTTCATAGAGCTGGTCCTCATAATGCCCAGATGGTAGCCATTGTGCTGCCTCGTCCACTCCCCCATAGTGTTGATCAGGAAGCTTTGTTGTGTATGCCAGAGGGACAGGAAGCCTGGCTGACCAATGCTGAACCCAGTGAAAGCACAAAAACATACAAGGATACTTTCATGTATACACATTTCTCACATTTTAAAGCAAACTATTATTTTCTATTGTTTTGTCATATTTTGTCATCGACATCCAATACTGTACACAGTTCACTACACACCCACTGTGTATGTGGATGTTATGTCAAGCCTTTCTAGCCTTTATCTTCAGTGTTGCAGACATGACCCTTGACTCTACAGTATAATCGGATGTCACACAGATACTTTCATATAAAAAATGTCCTGCAGTGACTTGCCACTGAATTCCCAAACCAAAAGCAGCCTGTAAAAAGACTTTGATTTTCCATAGGATCCATTGAGTTATAAGAATAACTCATATTCTATTAGGCCTCATCAATAAAGGTCTGTTTCAATGCGTTTTCCAGAAAGACTGGTGGGCAAAAAAAGAAAAGAAAAAAGAAAGCCATTTTCAGAAGGCTTCTGTGGATGGGATTGAGTGTAACAGTTGCTGGTTTAGTGTGTGTGTCTAAATCCTGGGCCCTTTCTGATGTGTTATTCCAGGAATTGCCAAGAAAATCTGAAATAGCAACCGGTTGGACAGAAGTAGAGAAAGGGAGAGAGGAAGGAGTGAGGGGTTAGAGGCAAGGAGGGAGAAAGGGGAGGGAGAGTGGTGGTAGACAGGAAACTGATGATCAAGCCCACCTCCTTGTCCACCCCTTCCTCTCCTTCCCTTCACAATCTTCCTACTGCTTTGTTTGCTTTCCTCAGTTCTTCTCCTAACCTCTCTTCCCTTCCCCTCTTTCCCTCTGTCCTTCCCTCCCTCCCTCCCTCTGCTACTTTGAGGCTCATGATTGCTTTCCTGCCTGACTCGCCATTGGTTGACTCATAACCAGCACTTCAAGACTATTTTAAGAACCTTTTACCCCAATCCTGTCCCCCCCTGGAGTTCCCTGAAGAAGTGGGGAGGAGGTGAAGGGGGTCTGTAGGGGAGGCAGCCTAAATACTGTTGACTGTCAGGGGTTCGACCTGAGCCTGGCTCCTTCAGCTATATGACCTCCACATTCTTTCTCTCATCGCAAAGGGAATTCCTTTGTTTGGAGTTGATTCTCTCTCCAAAAAACTGGAGTTAAATGTGGAGGAAAGCTGAAGCCTTGCTCTGGTTTACTTTCCATAACATTCCTGCCAAGTTCCCTCAGTCAGAGGGAGAGACCCCCCCCCCCCCTTAGAGCTGCCTAAAAGGATAATTCCGGTTTATTACAACTCGGGTCTTATTTTTGTAATTTTGCAATAATCCTTTCTATCAGTTATGAAAGCATTGTACTCACAATATCATTGCTCAGATATTGGAACATTGTGACATTGCTACAACATTAATAAAAAAGTATTCAGATAGAAATGAAGCACAAGCTGTCATACAGGCAACTGAAAGTTTAGCCAGATTACAGAACCTCCTTTTTTTCAAGATAAAAACGAAAGTAAATGCAACTTAAATGTTTGTAGTAACCCCCAATTTGCACAGAAATAGCGTGTGCACACACAACTATGAGTTTAACCAGTTGATAGATGAATGGACAGTTTGGGTAACACTTTTGCCTTTATTTTAATTTCCTAGTAATTTTGGTTAACCTGGGGGTTTGTTTAAAACCTGTGTAATCGTCTGACTGCTTGTGTTTCTTGCCATTTCTGAATTCTTTTTAGCAAAGTCAGCCTTTTCCCTGATCTTAACAGTTAACTTGGTCAGTACAAAGCTTTTCTTTTCTTTCCTTTTTTATACTTCATCATCATTAAGTAGTTTTAGTAATTATTGTCATACTAGGTTTGCAACACCGAATTCATCATGTTTAAACTTTGGTAGGTGTGGTAATCAGATATTAACAATATTACCAATTGTAATACAGTAGAATGAGAGAAAATGAAATATGAAATAAATAAAGATGTCTTCTTAATACAGTGCCTGCAAGTAACAATTATGTTCATTATTGATTACTTTGCCAATTGCATATCTAAACATATAATAACATTAATACAATCCACTACATATACATTTGTCTATACCCTTTCTTGTAATTACTTTTAAAGAACCTATTCTCAATATTCTAAGTAAATATTTGTCATTCTCATCCATTATTGCAGGAGCCATTACACAAAATAAAACAAATAAAAGTTATTAGTTAATATTAGTGGTAGAGAGGATAGCCCAAACAAGATTTAAGTTAATACTAATTTACACAGATAAATCCTTTAAATACAGAAAGTCCTATAAGAAGCCATTTAAGGAGTAGAAATTACACCAATCTCCATTTTCTTTGTGTTTCTGTTTTTCTTTCTCTTTTTATTCATTAACGGGTAAAATGCAATCCTAAAGGATAAAACAATAAGGGTGTGTTCTTGACTTGGTCCCCTGCTAACCTTTCTATGTTCCCACAGGTGGGTCAGGGAGTTCCTGAATGATGAGAACAGAGGTCTTGATGTCCTGGTGGAGTACCTCTCCTTTGCTCAGTGTGCTGTCATGTGAGTATTTTTATACAAGTACGCTTTACACACACACACACACACACACACACACACACACACACACACACACACACACACACACACACACACACACACACACACACACACACACACACACACACACACACACACACACACACACACACACACGTCATGTGTAGCCAATAACCTTTCCTAAGGAACTGGCTGCTGGGTTAACACGTCGTGTCCTTAAGAGCCTGTGATAAACTGCTTTTGCATCTAAAAATGTGCTCTTGGCAAATTGCACTCTTTGGATGTGTTTATGCCTTGTTGCATACTTGGCAAACTGAATGAGCTGAGCTATACCTTGCCTGAATGGGACAGAATCTCTGTGCTGAGCTTTATCATGCAGCTCAATGACAGTTCTTGTGATAACCCCTGGCTCTCTACCAAGCTGCCTCGCTGACCTAAACCTCCCTGTGCCTCTCATCTACACCCTCTGTGCCTCTGTGTTGGCTTGTCTGTCTGTCTGTCTGTATGTGGCCCAGGTTGGATTTTGAGGGGCTGGAGAATGGGGAGGATGGCTTCTTGGACAAGGCTAAATCTTGGAGTAGGTCCATAGAAGATCTGCATCACACCAGCACCCAACCGTTCTGCAACACACTGGTGCGCTCTGCCCGCCAGTCTGTCCTCCGGTACGTATTGCTAAGCTAGCTTCCCCGCTGTTACCTATCCCTGTTATTGCCTTGCTCTGCTAACCTTGAATGCTACAGTCATGTATTACCATGCAAGCCAGTTGTCTTTGTACTTTTATGTTTCAGGACGATGCTTGAATAGTTGATCAATTATGGATCTGCTGACCTCTGTCTTGAACTCAAGGCTCTGCACAAACTCAATCAGATGAGCTGTATCAGAGATTACTAAAATCGTTGATCTTTTGCGTTATGAGTCTCTCTTTGTTAATGGTCCTCCCTCATCTGTCCAGATGTGCGCCTACACTTTCTTCAGATGAGAGCCAGCTGTGAGCTGCAGCATTTGTTGGACAGTTGTCTTCTTCATCACTAAGCCACACACAAACAGGAGATGAAAAAATATAAAGTCTAATAGGAATAATTAAAAAGAAAAATAGTCCACAAGAAAACTTTCAGGCTTTATAGCATTTAGATTAAAGCAACACTATGTAACTTTTCCTGCTTCGGTCCCCCTACAGATTGGAAGCAGAATTGTCCATTACATTACATTGTCCAGTTCATTCGAACTACAGATCCGCTACCCGATCTGGCAAACTTGCATAATGTAATGTAATGGACAATTCCGCTTCCAACCTGTAGGGGGACCGAAGCGGGAAAGGTTAGATAGTGTTGTTTTAAGATTACTGCTGAATCTGAATTAGTATAACTTTACGTATCATGTAGTATTACCTTAGAAAATGTATCTGATTTGGAAATGCCTAATCACGAGAGACTGTTAAGGCCATTTATAAACTGCACACGAAAAGTAATACTACTATGTGCACAATGATGACTGAGCAATACAGTTACATAACAGCGGTCTGTGTGCATAGATCACGGTCTGTTGACAGCAACAAGGAAACCAAGCATCTCCCATGATGCATCTGTAATCACAAAAGCCTTACTAGTTTTTTCTATCAGACCTCGTTCTCTGTAATTTTCTCCCTCTGCTTCTCTCTATGTGACACACTTACAACAAGAGTCATATGAACACCAAATAAATTCAAGAAATAAATGAAACTATGGTTAAACATCAAATTTAAATTAAAGCACTATGTTTGATAACTGAAGCTCTACCAGATATTAACTTCTGCCATCCGTTGCAGCTATGGCACGGTTCCCAACAGCAAAACCATCAAGAACTCCCGCCTTGTGAGCCAAAAAGATGATGTGCATGTGTGCATCATGTGCTTGAGAGCAATCATGAATTATCAGGTAACCACCACACACAATCAGACACAGATATCTGTTATAAACCTGAGGGTTATGTGTTTCCTGTGCAGTGAAGTGCTCGATATATTCTAAGGTATTTCTGACCACATTCTCTCTCTCTCTCTCTCTCTCTCTCTCTCTCTCTCTCTCTCTCTCTCTCTCTCTCTCTCTCTCTCTTTCTGTCTTTCTCCTTCATGCAGTATGGCTTCAATATGGTCATGTCTCACGCACACGCAGTCAATGAAATTGCTCTCAGCTTGAACAATAAGAACTCACGGTAAGAACTGAGGCCCCCTTCTCCATAGACGCAGGGCTGGGTCAAACAATAGGGGAAACCCTGCAGCCAGTTCATATGATATGCCTCTCATTCTCCATGGGGCTCAGCTTCTCTCTGAAGTTGGGGATCAGAGGCGTATATACAGGTTGTTAAAAGAATGTTTACTAAAGGGAGATTAGTGGTAAACCGCCAGGGCTGATCACTTCATAATGAAGGCTAGGAGGGTAAACAGCTAGAAAGACCTGCCCTTGCTTCAGACTTTAGTATTATAGAATTCAACTCCTGTATGTTGGTGTATTTGCATTAATTTGGAGGACATACATTCTGTTAGCGTAGCATAGTATATGTGTTCTTTTTCACCTTTAATTTGAGAGCGTTAGTGTTTGCAGTTGAACTTTATCTGGGTATGTCTTAACTAGTGTCACTTGTACTTCCAGGACGAAAGCCTTGGTCCTTGAGCTGCTGGCTGCCGTCTGTCTAGTCCGAGGAGGTCACGAGATTATCCTCTCAGCATTTGACAACTTCAAAGAGGTGCCCAAAGCAATTCTTTAATGAAACTTGAACTATTATCATCTAAAGTGGCACTGTATATATTTGGTTGGAATACATGGCTAACCCTGTGAGGATTGGATTAAAACCTCTAACTGACATTAATTAAATTGACACCATCTGCCACATCCCTGATGTGCATGAAGGCAAAAAGGCAAGTGTAGGGGGATGAAAGTGGAGGAACTCTGGGAGATTTTATGTCTACTGAGGGTGTAAGCAAAACCCTACGGTGGTCTGAGGTCATTAGTCTCATTAAGACACCAGATGTGAGCCAACCTTGAACAATGATAAGGATCAACTCCCTGATGGGAGCCAGTGGACCACAAAGGTTTGCTTAGCCTCTCGGTTTCTGCATGCACAGTCATCTAAACACCGGAACTAGACAATTATCTCGCATTCGAAGCCCCAGAGAACCGCAAGAGCTAATCAACCCACTAGTCAAAACAAGATTTCTGTAGTGGTATTTAAAAAAAAGATACATTAAAACAAGGTGACAGGTCTTTGGAATATCTCAAGAAGGCCACCTATGGTATTCAACCACAGCAATCAAGGATTCGGTCCACAATTAGTACTATTTTTAGTTTGGATTGTCAGTAGCAGTACGCCACAACCCCTCCAATGTGTGCCAGATTAGTTGATATATTTTTTAACATAAGACAAGGAGTTTTAAAATAACTAATTTTGACCTTCCAAAAAAAACAACCTCTGCATCGCTGCATCTTTTGCATTTTTAGGTGTGTAAGGAGAAGCAACGCTTTGAGAGACTGATGGATTACTTCCGCTGTGAAGAGGGAAACATTGACTACATGGTAAGATAAGCTTTGTATTATGGATGGATGTATTCTTTTGGATTTTTGCTATGTATGTATCTATCTATCTATCTATCCATCCATCCATCCATCCATTCGATTGAATATATTTGGATCTAAATCTGTCTGTGTCTGTTGTCCAGGTTGCTTGCATGCAGTTCATCAACATTGTGGTCCACTCAGTCGAGGACATGAACTTCAGAGTCCATCTGCAGTATGAATTCACCAAGCTTGGACTGGATGATTACCTGGAGGTAGGGTGCTGTGGTAAAAATGGGCAATCCAAATAAATATCCTCAAGCGGAGACTATTTGTACAGTGGGTGTAGAGTATCTCTAATGCTGATTCATTCTCCCTCACGTCAGAAATGTAAACATACGGAGAGTGACAAGCTGTCGGTGCAGATCCAGGCCTACCTGGATAACGTGTTTGACGTGGGTGGTCTGCTGGAAGATGCGGAGACAAAGAATGCAGCTCTGGAGAAGGTAGAGGAACTGGAGGAGCACCTGTCCCATGTAAGTGCACCACCCAGTCTGGACCACCAACACTGCTCTCTGGGCCCGTTTATGAGATTGTTGTGGTTCACCAGCTGTGTACTTAACTTGGCTGTTTGTACGTGGTGATTAAAAAATCTACTCTGTGTTTGCATTTCACAAGTGGTTCAGAATAGTGGCTGGAGAATACTGTGCCTGAAACAAGCTTAATATTGTTCTCGTATTGGCTCATTCTTTCTGGGCAGTTGCCTTCGTATCCCACGCTGCTTTGCAAAGACCTTCTTCTCATAGAAAGGTTGTGGGCAGCCCTGACATCACTCTAGGAATTTCATAACAAACTCTGCTCTCGGGGGTGAGGAATGATGGGGGAGGATGAGGGTGAAGAATCCCTGTGAATTCCTGTGCAACATGTGTAATTCGAAAATCAAAACTAAAAGCTGTGTCATGCTCTTGCTGTGCCATGCTGCTGGGTATATATTATTTCTTATTGATGATGCACAGTGTATAAGGGGAGGGAGTGGGAGGGAGTAGAACTGGGAAAGATGCCCGTGCTGCGGAATAATTCCTGAATTCACCTCCTCTCATCTCTCTGTTGTTGTTCTCCCCGTCTTCTTTCCCAGGTGACGGAGAAGCTGCTGGAGCTTGAGAATGAAACAATGATGAAAGTAGCTGATCTGGAGAAGGTGCTCCTTCAGAAAGATAAGGACCTGCATGCAATACGGGTAAGCCGGCAGTTGTAAAGATGAATATTGCTTTGCCTGCCTCACATCAGAAAGGCTTCACTTCACTTCACTTCACTTCACTGTGTGTTAGTGAAGATCTGTTTCAGACGCACATAGCTAAATTGCTGTGATAGCAAATTAGGTCAGCAGGAAACAGGATGTCTCTTTGGCACGTAGAGTCATTGTGTTGTGCTCTTTATCACCCCCCGGTGGCCGTCCAGGAGACATACGAGTCGACCAACACCCAAGTCACCACCCTGAGGAGGGTGATCAAGGAGAAGGATGCCGCTTTCCAGAGGCACTTCAACATCGAGAGGCGGCTCCTGGAGCTCGAGCAGCAAGGCACCATCCGTTTGCATAAGAAGGCTGATGGAGACATTGCCATCGAGCCGCTGGGTGTCGGGGGTGGGGGAGGCGTTGGGAGTAGTGGCCTTGGGATTCCACTGGGTGACATGAAGCAGCTGTCTTTGGGTTCAACAGCTGGGTTAACTGAACCAGGGGGACCAGACACTAGTTTACCACCAGCCAGTGAAGCCCCTCCACCTCCTCCACCACCTCCACCGCCTCCTCCTCCTCTTCCCTCTGCCTCAGGTGATAGACCATGACTCACAGTGATTATGTCAGTGACACATATATGTGAAAGTTGACTTTGTTGGACTATAGACCCTCAGAGGAGGTCTATTTTCAGTTCCCCTCCTTGTTCGTTCATGCCAAGCCAGGTGATGGGTCACAGCACTGTTTCTACCCCAGACAGGAAAGGGAAATGCAAGTTGTTTCCTTTGTGTGTGAGAGTGCAGGCAGTCTGTTGCACAAAAAAAACAGTACCAACTCTTAGAGCAGTTTTCAGCTCTTTTTGTAACTTAATTTAACCAGGAAATGGCTTCACTAAGATTAAAATTCTCTTTAGCAGTGTGTCGATAACGGCTCTGCATAGAACATAAAACAAAAAAATATAATACAGGCCTATAATGAATTAAATTCAATATAAAAAGAATAATAAAAGATGACAAAGCACAGAAGATCAAAGTGATGATGTAGAATTGATAAAATTACACCAAACAGATAAATGAAATGAAAATAAAATCCTAAAACTCTTTTGTTCAAGTGTTCCCGTAAAATGTGTTTTAATATTTTCTTGAACATTAATTACAGATCACAATGCACCAGTCCCACCACCTCCACCTCCTCTCGCTCCACCTCTGCCAGACGCTTCTCCATCAGTTATCCTGAGTGTGGGTCTCTCAGGTAGGAGCCCATGCAAAATTACATCATTGTTGTGTACTTCTTTGGTTTCTTTTCCACTGCAGGTAACTGAACTAATGATAACACTTTTATAAATTTGTATTTAATTCTCGAGTACAGCTATCAGAATCAAGAAGCCAATCAAGACCAAGTTCCGTCTGCCTGTGTTTAACTGGACAGCCTTGAAGCCCAATCAGATCAACGGCACAGTCTTCAACGAGATTGATGATGAGCGTGTGCTCGAGGTAAATCAAGCAGATAAAACTGCTAAAAAAGTTCCTGAAAACTTCAATAACATTGGATATCTATGACTTAATAAGCAACAAAGATAAGATTTAATTTTTTTAAAGAACATCCTTATGTATTATAAACTTATTATTTACACTCCAAATCTCAGGTAAATTTACTAAAACCTGGGTGCCTGGGTAGCTCACCTGGTAGCCCATATATAGAGGTTTACTCCATGACGCAGCGGCCGTGGGTTCAACTCCGCCCTGCGGCCCTTTGCTGTATGTCATTCCCCCTCTCTCTCACCTTTCATGTCTTCAGCTGTCCCATTTAAGTAAAGGCTTAAAATAGTTTTTGCCAAAACCTGAATGGTGCATGAAATACATGACATCACTTTTTTCCAACTTTGCCCCGCCACTCCAGACCAGTGAGAAGAGCACAGAGGAAAACAAAACTGCAGATATCTCTCATGTGAAATGACCAAAACCACAACTAACTTTGGCAGAAAATAGTGTGTTCATGTAGAAGCTCATGGCTCGTAGTAAGAAGCTGATTGACCTTTAATATAAGTTCAGAACATGTAAGTAAACTGTCACTTGTGTGCAGGAGCTGGATCTGGAGAGGTTTGAGGAGCTGTTTAAGACCAGATCCCAGGGTCCAGTTGTGGATCTTTCCTGCACAAAGAGCAAAGTAGCCCAGAAGACGGTAAACAAAGTCACTCTTTTGGACGCCAATCGCTCCAAGAACTTAGCCATCACACTGCGAAAGGCGAACAAGACTACAGAAGAGATCTGCAAAGCAATAGAGAAGTATGCATTTTTTCCTGGACTTGAAATACTTTTTGAACCATAGACAAGAGAGAAAAAATTACTAATATATGTTATGTTTATTCAGATTTGACCTCAAGGCCTTACCCGTCGACTTTGTGGAGTGCCTGATGCGTTTCTTGCCTACGGAGGGGGAGGTGAAGGTGATGCGTCAGTATGAGCGTGAGCGGCGTCCACTGGACCAGCTAGCTGAGGAAGATCGCTTCATGTTGTTTTTCAGCAAGATTGAGAGGCTCACACAGAGAATGAACATCATTACCTTTGTTGGGAACTTTTCTGACAACATCAACATGCTTACACCACAGCTCAATGCAGTCATTGCTGCTTCTGGCTCAGTGAAATCCGCACCAAAGTTGAAAAGAGTGCTCGAGGTAAGAAGTGTTTTTTTAACCGGTGATTTTATATCAGCAGTGTATTGCTTATGCATTTTCATTTACAGTATTTTTCTGGTTTACTTGTAGATCATCCTAGCTTTGGGAAACTACATGAATAGCAGCAAGCGAGGCTGCGTTTATGGCTTCAAATTACAAAGTCTTGATCTTGTGAGTATTACGTAGTAGAATTTCGTGCTCAGTTAATCGCCATATACAAATATCAGCACAAAAATATGCCACACAGTTCATTTGTGCAGTGCTTTTGTTGATATTGTCATTCATTCCTATTGTTACACAGCTGCTGGACACTAAGTCTACAGACAGGAAGATGACGTTGCTCCATTACATAGCTCTCATTTTGAAAGAGAAGTACCCTGAACTGGCCAACTTCTACAATGAACTGCACTTTGTGGAAAAAGCTGCAGCAGGTGAGTTCAGACAAAGCATTATGCAGATATGTTAATAGAAATGTCAGTTATGTTCAGTTAAATAAGAACAGTTCTATAATGTTGTATTGCTCTAAATAAAACATATTTCCTATTGACTGTGTGCAAAAGTATCTCTGGAAAATGTGCTGCTGGATGTTCGAGAGCTAGGGAAAGGCATGGACTTGATACGGAGAGAGTGCAGTCTCCATGACCATTCGGTCCTGAAAGGCTTCGTCCAGACCAGTGACACACAGCTGGACAAGCTGCAGAAGGACGCCAAGACAGCAGAGGTATCCAACACTGTCCTCACCTCCTAACCTCAAAGGAAAAAGAAATGAAAATAAACATGAGGAAAACCTCTAACCTAGAAGCAGCTCACTGACCTCTAACACACATCCAATCATGACTCAACAGTGGTTACATACATTGCTTCTACTCTGGCACTGTCCTTCCCGATTCTAGGAAGCCTTTAACAATGTGGTGAACTACTTCGGAGAGAGTGCCAAGACGACTCCGCCCTCGGTGTTCTTCCCCGTGTTTGTGCGCTTTATCAAGGCCTACAAGGTGAGGACACCAAGCAATCTTTGTATTTTTCTTCACTTCTGTACTGACAGGGTGAAGCTTTCCCTCCTGATCAAATGGGAAGTTCCCTGGTTTCAGACTTGGATGTTGTCAGTCTCAGTGAGAGAAGAGGAGCAGGGCAGAGCTTTGGCTGCCTCTGTACCACAGGACGTGGCGTATAGTCCGAGGCCAAATAACAGGAAAGGCCAGCTGGGTCTGACTCCAGGGCTGCAGCTGTGGTGTTTAGACTGGTCCCCCCTCTTCTCTCATCCCCTTTACCCCCGGACAGCCTCGCCCTGCACCACCGCACTGCACACTTCCTGAGATTGTTCTCAGCCTGGATTTATAGGATCTGCTTAAGGAAATGTGCAACACAAGGATTTCTGTGTGTGTCTGTCTGAGGGCGTATGAGTGACTTAAAGTTATAGTTCAACATTTGGGAAATTCGCTTGTTACGACTCCAGGTTGGTCCAGGAAACATAAAACCTGGAGATGAATGTGATGAGTTGGTTTGAAACAGTAACATAAAATAATGAACTGATTAATTGAAACTTGACTGCAAAAACACTACCTTTCTGACATTAGCCTGGGAACAACAAACAACAGAACTAACTTGCGTTCTTGGAGAGGGTTAGATGAGAAGATCGAAACCACTCATGTCTGTCACTTAAATATATGTTTTCAGCCAGCAGTCGCTTGGCTTAGCATATACTGGAAACAGGGGAAAGTCTAGTTGTTTCCAGTCTTTATGATAAGCTAAGCTAAATGTCTGCTGTCTTCATATTTAGCGTATACATATGAAATATCAATCTTCTCATCTAACTCTCAGCAATAAAGTGAATATGTGTATTTCCCAAGATGTCAATCTATTGCTTTAAAGCACATTCAGTGTATGTTTAAAGTAGTTGTGTGTGTTTGAAAGGTCAAAAAGCAGAGGCAGAAAGAGAAATCATACATTTCTTATGTATGTTTTATATTCATCAAAGTGTGTGTGTTTGTGTTTGTGTGTGTGTGTGTGTGTGTGTGTGTGTGTGTGTGTGTGTGTGTGTATGTGTATGTGTATGTGTATATGTGTGTGTGTGTGTGTGTGTGTGTGTGTGTGTGTGTGTGTGTGTCCTGTTTATGTTCTCTATCCTTAGAGGGCCACACAAGTGTCTTGACTTGTCGCAAACTGGTCACGTTTTTCTCTTCTCAACAGGATGCAATGGAAGAAAACGAACAAAGGAAAAAGCAGGAGGAAGCAATGAGAGAAAAGTTACTGGCTCAGGAGGCTAAACAGCATGACCCCAAGGTACAGTCAAAGCACATGCAACTGAGCTGAATGAAACCGAATCAGATGTTTACACAGTGCTAAATAAAGCTTTGTGGCATGTCAAAACGGCAGAGTGAACAGTACAAATATCCTCTCCGCTGGTTTAGGTCCAGGCCCAAAAGAAGAGGCAGCAGCAGGAGGAGCTGATCGCAGAGCTACGCAAGCGGCAAGCCAAAGACCACCGGCCCATGTACGAGGGCAAGGATGGCACTATTGAGGACATCATCACAGGTGGGCCAGACAGCACCCCAAAAAGACCCCATGTGGGTGCCAGAAGCCCTGGTCGTCCCAAGTGGAGGATGACTGTGGTCATTCACTGCTCAGCTCCTTTAAAGTGCACCTTGTGCTACGTAGTCCAGACACCACCACATCTGGAGCACAGCACATAGCAGCCTCTAGTTATTATTCCATGATGCGCTGTCTAGTTAGAAATGTACTACACTAAAGCTGTTGAGCCGCAATATGTAGATAGTCATACAGATAGGCAGTTTGATTCCAAGTGTACATAAAATTTAGTATACAGGATCTTTATTTACAGGATCCTTTTTAACACTATGTGTAGATTCTTTTATGTGATTATAGCATTTTTCAAAGTATTATGATGGAGGTTTTTGTTTGTAGAAAAATAAGATGGTGAAAAAAAGTGGTTGGGGATTATGCAAGTCTCTCTTGAATCTCCCAATATGAGGTGCCAAATTCAGACATTTTAAAATCCCACATATAAGGCTTTAATGACAGAAAAATCAGTATCTCCAGCCTCAGGATAGCACATAAGCTAACCAATGTTTTTGTCACGTTGATTAATCAGTGCTTAAAATGTAAATAATAAAAATGTTGCATTCATGTCATTTTAAGTAATGTTAATAATATTACTATCAGAGCTGTTAACAGCTTATTATGCAATTGAGGCCTTACCAAGATATGCTCAGTGCATCCTAATCTGATAACGCTTTACTTCTAGTCCCCTTATTTAACAACATTTAAGCAGTATTCAGACAGTTATGGTTTATAACACACTATAATGTAGTTGTATGTAGATATAAGGACATTTTACATGTTAATGTGTAGTATTTGTCAGCAATTATAACTTCTATGACTACATATTTCATATCATTTTATATAGCTGTTTTAGTACCATTTTGTTTATACAGCAGCCTGCACTTATGTCTGCTTACAACTACATTATACTGAGTTATTAACCATTTATTAAATTATGTGTGCTGTATACTGCTTAAAAAATGCAAAATGGGGGATAGCACAGGATTATTACAGTCTTCTGAAAGAAATTTGAAGGTGGTCTCCTCCCCCCTCCTCCCTCCCCGAAGGGCAGTGTCTCAGGTGTGACATGTTTTCTCTTCCTCACCCTCCTCCCCCAGTACTGAAGAGCGTGCCCTTCACAGCCCGCACTGCTAAACGTGGCTCACGGTTCTTCTGTGAAGCCAACATCTGTGACGACGCCAACTGCTAGCCCTCCCCCCCCCCTAATGCCAAGGTTGTCCAGGTGTCTCTCGTACGCCTCCTGACCCCACTGTGCATGCAGCATGATCCCCATCTCCCACTCAACCCCAACCTCACCACTACAACTACTGTGAACTAACTTGGGCTGTTATTTGGTTGTTTGTGTTCTACTTCAGAGGACTTCTATCAGGCGTCTGGTGATTGGAGTCAGCCAAACCTCTTTGTCTGATGCAGATCTCCATGGGAAAAAAAGTTGTACAGCGTGTCAACATATTTTTGTGTGTTTGGAAATATGTTGATATACTCAGAGTACAATCAGCCATGACTGTGATTACATTTTTAAGTGAGCTGCATGTCACAAGGCTGTGCATTATTATGGCATATTTCTTTCATGAAGCTGAATTCAACAGTCATACAGAAAAGAGGTTTGGCTAGTTGACTGGTTTTATCAACGATGCCTTGTTCCATGAAACTAACTTGTTTGGTGTTGGTTTCCGGCTAACATGTGCCTCTTCTTTCCTCAACCACCACTGTTCATTCTACCCCCTCCAGCTGAAAAGAAGATTAATGACAGTATTTCCCACTCCTAAGAGAGGGTAAGGAAGGTAGCCTGGCTGAAACCCGGCCTGCTTGGCCCTCCGGCTCCTGTGTGCTGCTATAGTGATGTCAGCTGCTTCAGCTAGTGCTTTGGATGCATAAAAAGGCTTCACAGCACTGAGATTTGCTTTACAACACAATAGTTAGTAAACAAGAGTATTGAAGATGACTTAAGAAGCGAGTTACAGTAATACAATATCACTTGCCCCAACAACAGCCATTAAAACATGAATTCAATTCTTAAACTTTCCATCAAGTCTTTGCCTCAGAAAGGAAGCCTTTGATATATTTTAAGAACATCATTGTTCAGTCTAAATTACCTTTATGATCATCATCATCATCATCCTCACCCCCTCCTATTATGTGTTGCATGTTGTCCAGTGTTTATTTACCTCTCACCTGTCAACAACGTCCGCCATGTTTTGTCTATGCTAACTGTCATTTGCACTGTGCTGAACAGCTGTTTGGTCAACAGGCTCTAGAAAACACACACACACACACACACACACACAGTCAGATTAACATGAACACTGTCAGCTGTATTAAAATTATTTTTACAGAGATGAAAGGTTTTCTGTTACTTTAGACACAGCCAGCTTGATTTTTGCTCAACAATTTGAAGAGCTTGTTGACCATTGTACTGTAACTGTAATAATGATGGCTACTTTTACTTTTACTGCTGCATTATTAGTTTTACAAAGTTGCCATAACTGCATTCCCAAAGCCTTGAATTTCACTGTTTGTGTATCACTTCTACAAGTTGAAATGCAAGGTTATGGGAATGTGTCATTCAGTCTGAATTGTTTATGCACTTATTTGCTAATTTTATATTTCTAATACTCAGTAAACAAAGTTTACCTGCAGACGTTTTGCAGAGTTTTTACAATTGTTTGAATGAAATATACAAATATACACTCAGTTGCCAGTTTATTAGGTACACGTAGCTTAAACTAATGCAACAGTCCAGAAATAACTGCTGAGATTTATTATGTTCAGTTTTTGTTGATTCAACTGTTTGATAATGTTGGAGGATGTTTGTTGTGAACTGTTTTGCATGAGAGGTGTTTCTGTTTAGTCTACCCTCATTCATATAAATGAGGGGAGGGCAAAATAATAGAAACACGTCACGTAATTACGTGTAGCTGATAAACTTGCAACTGAGTGTATGTCCTCTACATTCGTGGCTTAAACACACTCTTAGCACTTCAAAAGTAAGGGAAATAGTAGAAGCAAGTTTGCAGATTGACCTCTGGGTCCTCTAACATGTGTGCCCCCCTGTCTCTCACCCCTCTCTCCATGCCTACTCACAGATCTCCGAAACCAGCCTTTCCTGCGAGCTGACGCGTTGATCCGGAGCGGTTGGAAGAGACCCTAAACCACTTATTGGTCACTTATACTCCTCTCCCCACTATAACCTCCCTCCCTGTGTCCCGATGGTCTCTCTCAACCCTGAGGCTGCAGATCACACAGAGACGAAGGACAGGGCCCCTTGTTTAGCTGGGTATTAGGCTTTACTTTAAGTGAGCACGTCATCATTACAGAGCACAATGGTTTACATCATTACAGACACCATGTTTTCTTGCAAATGCAAACTTTCCTGTTGCTGGCAAGCAGCAGATTGGGACAAAAAAAAAAAGGTGAGGTGAGGACTGGCGGACCAAAAAAGCAGGAAGAACTTTGCTTTCAGTAACAAGCGCCTGCCAGCATGTGGATCTTATTCCCCAAGACCGTTATTTTCCTCAGATTATGCAGTCGTAGCAGGACTTAGACTGGGAGCCAGCCAGGGGAAGATGCCTTCTCTGCTGCTGGGATGTTTGCCTTGAAGAGACTTGCAAAACCTTCCTCCAAATAACAGAGAAGCTTCAATATTATTATGAGACATTTGGGGACGGTTTCCTAACTTTAAGCCAAGTGAACACATTCAATCAAGACTTAATATTGATAATTTAGATTTCAGTCGCATGTATCTGGGAGGAAAGACCATAGATTCTTTTGGACAGCTAGCCAAACCAAAATTTCTCCAATGTCTCTTGTTTTGCTTAAAAAGTGCCTTTTTATGTGTAAACAGTGTTATTTGTCACGAGTCAGCCATAATTTGTTTTACATCTTTCATTTGTAAAATATTGTATTTTGTATTGCCTTGTTCTATAACATCAGTCTTATAATACTGACAATATGCAGAGGTTGAAATTTCAAGCTTTAAAATCTTACAGCTAGAAGGCCAGGGGAATAATGATTTTAAGATTACTCTTTTTATTTACCTCTCTAGTACATCAGTGTCTTTGAGCTCACGATTGACATTTCTTTGTGCCTTGTCCAAGTAGTTCTTAAAAACTGAATGTTATACGCCTTGACAACACTTCCCGCACATTTTAAGTGACATTTTGGAAGTGACAAATGTATGAAGAAGATTCCACATGGACTGCTGTTTAAGGGCCCAAATTACGTTAACCTGCTATAGAAGTGGTGATGGATTGAAGGATGTTTCCATTCCTATGAGGTCTTATGGTTTAAGCTTTTTTATCTTCTCTGTTTAAATAGAGACAATGTGTTTCCTCCTAACAGCTATTGAAACTTACATGACATTGGCACAAAAGGGGCTGATACATCTTTACACTACTTAATTTGGCTCAACATTGTATGAGACACTATTCTTTCCGTGGATATTAATATTAATGTACATTTAAATCAAGAAATTTACTTTTTAGAAGAAATGATCCATGATATTGTCCATTGACTGGAAGATGACACTTCCGGTTTAATAAATAAGATGAATTATGCAAGTATGAAAACAAAGGCTGATCTTTCTTTGATGAAACAAATTTCAAAACAAGTGATTACTACATGTTTTATTTCTTTTTTTAAAGGATACTTGATGTTTACTTCTGATGTACTCCAGCCAGAAATAATAAGTGATTGCTTTCCCTCTCATCTCTCCAAATGACGGACAGAGCCACTGTACACTTCTACTATAAAAATCCATTTAATTTTGTATATCAAAAAGAAATAGAATCATAAAACAATCAGAATCACAAATATCCATGTGGGTTTTTGCCAACAAAAGAAATTCTCCAACTGAAAAATGACTGTTCTAATTTACATGGTCAGGTAATAATCTAACAGAGCAGGATGTAAAAAAAAGTGATGAATACTGTTAACAAGTGAGGGGCAAAGCCAGAGTTTCCCTCTAGGATGGGTGTGTGAGAGCACCATGCAGAGTGATATGGCAGTTATGGCTGATAAGCTCAGTTAAAAGCAGCGTGGTGAGTGGTGAGACACAGAGAGAGCAACACTTTTTAGACTAAAAAACTGTTTGACTGACACAGATGGTTAGCATTAGCAGCAAGGCAAAGAAATTAACAAAGGAATGAATGCTTATCAGGAAGCTCATCAGTCCCCTTCCTGGGAATGCACTTAACAATGAGCATTAATCTAAATTATACGTCCATGTAATTACATACAATCAATTAAAGAAAATAAGACAAAAAAAAAACCTTGATCTCGCACAAAAGTCTCCCCAGACTTTCCTGAAAGGACATTTACAATCAAAAGACAAAGAACAAAAGCCAAATGCAACGATTCTCAGCTAAATATTCACCGCAGATTGTTTTTAAGTGATGACCGGAAAATTCAAAGAAGCTTGTCATCACTCCTAAATACAACTTTCTAGAACGGTTTCAGAGCAAAATCCGACTCCTGTCCAGAGTGTCCTGCAGTAGGCTAAACCAAGGCCACAGATATCATCCATCCCAGACTTTTCATCCCGGAATGTGGACTTTGTTACAATCATCTTCATCCAGCACACTCGCACACTGCCATTGACTCATTCATTGCTGACACAAAGTATGTCAATAATACAATGACTTAAAAAAAAAGTAAAAAGTACAGACTGATATTTGTTACGGATGTTTGTATTCCTGGGTATATTTTCAAGACACTTGTTGTTAATAGGTTTATATATATGCAAATATATATATATAACTTTAGTTCTATGCAAGGAGGTAAAAGACAATCACTTGAATGTAGTTCTTTGAGACAACAGAACAAATGCAGAGTCCTCCATGTGTACTCTGCCAGCCTCAGTCTCCCTTTAGACCTCCAGCAGCAAGCATACACATAATGTAAAAGACTGAGCTGAACCAGCATCCAGGAAGCATTCGTAGTGAGCACTGACACTTCTCCTCTCTTTCATGAACAACAAAGACTTGGCAACGTTTTCTAGGATGGAACAATATTCTTTTTTTCCCTCCCCTATACAATTCATACAAAAATAAAAAATAAAAATTGTTCCACTGCCATTTGTATGCCTCTATCTTTTACATTTGCACAGAGGTAGTGGCTATATGCATGAGCGGGAAGGGAGAATTATGAGGGGGAGGTGAGCAAAATTTAAAAGAAGAACTGAATAACTGTCTATAAAATGGTTCCTTTTCGTCACCAGAGGATTTTTTTTGTCAAAGAACAAAATATAATACTGCAATCACTTAAAAAAGTAGTCCTTCATTTTATACATTTTATACAGTGTTCTTGCTTGCTTTTTTTTTGTTGCTTTTCTTTTCAGTTGGTAAAGGCATAAGATGAGAGCTCAGCACTGGATTGGGCAGGGCAAAGTTGGCAGAGTTCAATTCATGCCAAGCTCTACGCCAGCGGGTCACTCATGTCCTCGTCGCCCTGGGAGAGAAGCTCCTTCTTTTCATCTGTGCTGGCCAGAGAGTTGCGGCTGTTGTGGGCACCCATGTACAGGGTGGCATACACTGGGTTGGTGAAGTTGGTGGGCTGCAGAGCAAAGAAAATTACAAGGTGACTCAAAGGACACAAGACCGGCAGATATTATTTATATGTGAAAGCAGCATTCACTGTATTTTGTGCTTGAAAAGGTCATTCAAATTACAAAAAAAGATTTTTCCATTTCACCCAAATAACCACCAGACATTTTCCCTCTTACCACTAGAAGCCTTGTGGATAGTTTTGCCTGTTTACTTGACTTGATGTGTCCAATAGTGTTTATTATGTCGTATAGTATGTCTGTCTGCTCTGGTTCTTTGTTTCAGTAAGTCCATCCAATCAATTGCTCCTGATCAATCAGTGGCACCTAACAAGACTTCAAAAGACCCTTCCTCCACCTTCCTCAGCCAGCAGACTCAGCAGGAGCAGAGCCTCCCCACACCACTTTGTTCTTCATTAATTACTTTGCTTAATAAACTTCAATTTGGTTCACCTAACTTTTTTTCTACTTTGTTACCTCCACCCAAGCAGGGGTAGTAACAGGTCTTACTAGCCCAGGTTTGACATATTTGAGTCCAATATTTCTGCTACCACCCCAAGATCAACAGGGGTCAAAGCACTGAGTGTGTCTTTCCAAAACAATGTATAATTCAAAGGCCTCTCTCAGAACAGTTTTCATTGGAACTACTTTTTACCAAAAATGAAATTCCACACACAGAAATGTTCTAATTTAGTAACATAATACTCAAACTATCTGCATGGCTATTTACCACTAGGAGTAAGAAGTGAGAAGATATGTTTTCTGTGAACAGACCATTTATATAAGGGTGCTTTTAGCTGTGTTACCTTGTCTGGGTCCAAAGCAAAGTCCGAATCCAGGAGCTCCCCAGCATCATCGTCAGGATCTCCTTCATAGATTTTATAAGCTGGGTTCCCGATCTCAACATTCATAGCTCCATTTGTCATTCGGTGGTGCTGGAAGCCCTTTGCACTGCAGAGAGACAAAGATAAACAAACTGATTAACTTCTAAGAAATTAAAAATATTTTTTTTTTTGGGATAAACCTTAAATTAAACAATCACATTGGCTTGAAAAGTATCAAACCAGGTACTGACTCAGCAACAGCAACATACCATTCACAAAATCACGACAACATTTATTAAAGGTTATCAAACGAGCTTTTGACAAAAGGTCATTTGATCAAACCCAGAGAATATACTGCAGCATGTGAATGCTGGAATTTCACATTGCAAATATTCGGCTGTTTGCAAGCACATAAACATTTTTCATAGATGCACAGTTGTATATTTTACTATGCAAGCACATATTGTAAGCCTAACATTTACACATGTAAACAAGGGATGGTATGGATACGCAGGAAGGACGAAACAGTTAAATTGCTTGTACATAACCAGCAAAGCTACTTCAGATAAGAGTAAATACACTGTTGCTGGGTGGGAAACCCAGTGGGTGGCAAACAGGAGATGGCAGGCAGGGACAAGATTTCTACAATGAACAACAAAGTGGACAAATGGATTGACAAACAGCATGGCCAATCTGACGGGATACTAGGGAAGGGAGGGGACAGGATTTGTGGGTCAACAGGTGAATTATGTAACCCTATAAGTTACCGCGAGCACTGAGAACGAGATTTGCCCGGCCATAGAGACCTGGGAGACAGGAAATAGATGGTTATCAAAAGATAAGATAGTGTGTGAGGAACAGGTGAAAAATGGGAGTTTGAATCTAAAGTCTCTTAAACGAGTACTCACCCGCGCATTCTCCGCTTGTACCACAAGATGGCACCAACCACCAGCAGTGCCAGTAACAGCAGCAGAAGTACTGGGATGACGACGGAGGCAGTACCTGGGAGTGAGCAAATAACGTGAGCAAATAGGACCAAAGTACATGTATTGCTAACAAGACTCTCTGAGAGGTGTGACTTACTTCCACTGGAAGCAGAAGAATCCATAGAAGCTGCTGCAATTTCACATCTGTATCCCCTCCATTCTACAGGACACCTGGACACACAATAAGACAGAGTTACAGTGTGTGTGTGTGTGTGTGTGTGTGTGTGTGTGTGTGTGTGTGTGTGTGTGTGTGTGTGTGTGTGTGTGTGTGTGTGTGTGTGTGTGAGAAAGACCTGGAACTTGTTATTTCTGCTTTTAATCTGTATCATAGATAACATTATAGTCAGGATAAGGAGCAGAGTCTGATGGCTTTTTAGCAATAAACACATATTAATCCATTCAGTCACATGAGGCTAAAAGATATAACAGGATATCTTCTACTTCCACTTTTCCTAAAACATTTATACAAACTAATAAATAACTTCTGCAAATTATAACCTGGAATATTAAAATAATTAATTTACAATTGAATATCAGAAAATGCATATGCAAACAATTAATAATTGTTCTTAAAAGAGTCAGTGAGTGCAGAGAGTGAGAGCAGTGTAGTCCATTTACACACTGTGGACTGATCTGTACGCTGTATATGGGAATTAAAGGGAATTGGCATGAAACCTGTGTAGGCGAGTTGAAAGACAGAAAAAGACAGACAGTGTAGTAATGTGGGAGGATTGGGTGTCATATCTTACTTGCACTGAGGCAGCAGGGTACGAGTGTCAACTGAACATTGTCCATTTGAGCAGTAGTTCAAACAGGAATAGCAGCTGGGTTGGGTCTGACCATTGGGACAGCTACACACACACACACACACACACACACACACACACACACACACACACAC
Organism: Perca fluviatilis; assembly: GCF_010015445.1. NCBI lineage: Eukaryota > Metazoa > Chordata > Actinopteri > Perciformes > Percidae > Perca > Perca fluviatilis. Next base: position 21,161,905 of record NC_053116.1, on the reverse strand, counting down.
ACACACACACACACACACACACACACACACACACACACACACACACACACACACACACACACACACACACACACACACACACACACACAAATAAATAATTATGTTGCTCAATAATATCCCATCAGAGTCCTGATATAGCAGCATTAATGTCAATCAAATCAAATACGGGTGCTATAAATCAATGTAAGATAAGATATGTGATGTGCATATATTATATTAAATGAATATTTACAAATCTAAGTTCAATTTATTTTGTGTAGAGTCCACCTTGTCCACAGTGTACCTACCTGCAGGAAACCTCGCCTGAGGATGCAGTCAAACACTTGCCCGTTCCGCAGAATAGACATTTGTCCAGCTCACACTGGTGTCCAATGTACTGAGTGGTGCACAGACAGAGTTTGGTGCCGTTGGAGGTTTGTAAGCAGGTTCCACCGTTGTGACAGAACCCTTCACAATTAGCTGAGGACAAGAAGGAAGACGTGTGAGAAGTGTCATAGATGTAGACGTTGTTCCATAGGATTGTGGTAGTATTGGGGCTTTTTTTCTTCCCCGTTATGCTTATGCATATATATATATATATATATATTTTTTTTTACGGATGTCATTTTTTGTCAATTAACAATGTAGCAACATCTGACAATGCTGCAACTTACTGTACTGGCACTGGTCTCCCCGGTACTCTGGCGGGCAGCTGCAGGTTGGCTGGTTGCCCATGTTGACCGAGCAGTTGCCTCCGTTCAGGCAGTAGTCCTGACAAGTGTGGCGGTTACAGTTGGGCCCTGTGAAGCCCTTTGGGCATCTGCAGGTTGGGGCACCTGGAACAAAGGTCAGATATGAATTAAGAGTTCAAAAGAATTTGAGACAAATATTAATACAACTACAATTGCTTTCACAAAGGCTGTAACTAATGTATCTCAACAACTGACGTCCCTTACAGGATTTAGAATTTTATGATAACTTATTGTTACTAGAAATGTACACTGATTTTACACATTATCAAATAAATGCAGAACTAGCATAGAACAAAAGTTGGTGATTTTTGGAAATCACCTGCTTATGTCCTCTCTGCTGCAGCATTTAGGCATGGGATTGCTGCTACTAATAAATAATCCAGAGAGCTTTCACAGACATGGAAAGGATGGGTGAAAACTGAACTAACGATTTTCATGAAAAAATAAAACCTGTTTGCTCAGCTGCCATCATTGGCATAAATTGCTTAAATTACTTAACCTTAATTACTTTCCAAAATCATGTTTATTTCACCTGATAATTTGCTAGTTAGAGACATTTTCCAACAAGGAAAAGTGCCTATTTATTAACCTCCGAACAGATTATGGTATTCCTACTCATGGTGTAACAAAATCAGTACAAAGGCCATTTACCTTTTTGAATTCTACAGAAATATACACAACTGAGACATAGTAATGCATATGTTCTTGTGAAAAGGAAAGAAACTTAATATTAAGTAAATTAATACTTAATTAACTTTTTGCTTAACGCTTAATGAGGAATATACATCATGCGTGCCATGCACTTACCTGTTTTAGAAGCACTGCATTTGCCTCCGTTCTTGCAGTAGTCCCTACACTGGTTGATCTCACATCTCTCTCCGGTGTAGCTGGGCTGGCAGCGACACTTGGCCACCTGGCGGGCATTGAGGAAGCAGCTGCCACCGTTCTGACACGGAATATCGCAGGGCCCTGAGGGGGGAGCTGTGAAGGAGTTGGGGGGGTGGGTGGGTAGGGCAATTCCATCATGAACCAACATTTTGTATGCAGCATCTTAATGTAAAGCCTCCCAGATGAAAACCACCCAGGAGTTTGAAAGCAGGGCTGTTGCTCTACTGCTGACATATCTGTAAGTGTACATTGGTGTGCTGTATCTGCAGACTTACAGAATGGTGCCTGGGTGGGGCTCTGTCTCTCCACGCATGTGCCGTTGTCGGCCACATAGTTGTTGGGGCAGGTACACACAGGTCCACTGGGGCTGAGCAGACACAGCCACTCACACTTCTTCCTGTCGCATGGGTTAGTCACTGATGCAGAGAGACACAATACATATAATAATAAGACATAAGAAAAATGGCACGAAATATATAAAACCCAGTTGTATTCATTTATACAATTTCAAATGATATGCATCTTTTGATTTTCAGGATGTAGATAACAGTATACTATATGTGTAGAACAGCAAGACACCGAATGTTTGACACTCACTCTCTGGCTGCTTGTAACGGTGGTAGAGGACAATGTCAGTAGCATGGTTGATGCCTGTGGTGAGATTCTCCATGGGGCCTTTGCCAAACTTGTTGACCCGGAAGACAATGTTATTGATATAGGTGACCCCATATATGTAGTCCTCAAAGATGTCTATGCTGAATGGATGGAGCAGGTCTGGGAATGAGAGGGAAACAAAGAGAAATGGGTTAAAAAGAGAAACGTCCGCAGTGAACATTTTATTGTCAGATTTCTTTCATGTATCCCAGTTTTGTTTTTGAGTGTAGAAACATCTCAACTGTTTTTGATGCCAGAGACAGAAATGACAGGATCAGAGCCATCCAGACGAACACTGCCAATCAATGAGAGTTTAGCATCTGCCCAGTAAAGACGCTCGTTGAAGTAGTCGACAGCCAGACCTGTAGAGACAGAATGGAAGACCCTTGAAGAGAAAGACATGACAACCTATATAGAATAAAAGGCTGTCATTCTGCTTGATAGCTCCCAAGAATAAAAGCCGTCTAACTTTGAATGTGGAGCAGGAAGTTGCTTAGAAAGAACACGCATGTCAGGGTTAAGATAAATCATACAATGCTAATGCAATACTGACCAGTGGGCCACTGAATGTTCTCATGAACTAGAGTTTGTCTCAGAGTGCCGTCCATGGCAGCTGTCTCAATTTTAGGGTGGTTCCCCCAGTCTGCCCAATACATGGTACTGAAGGGAAACAGAGTTGGAACACACAATTACAAAACATATGACGAAAGAAAACATATATTGTATAGGATTGTCACCCTAAAGCCAACATCAGAGAGCTCAACACACTCTCTTACCCTCTCTGTGGATCCACTACAATAGCGTAAGGCTCGTCGATCATGCCAGAGACGAGGGTCTTGCAATGCTGGCCTGACATCTGAGCCACTTCGATTACATCTCGACCAGAGTCGGTCCAGTACAGATTACCAGCCACCCAGTCCACTGCTATCCCACGAGGCATCTTCAGCTCTTTGATCTGGATACGAGCAGAGAGGTGGTCAGAACGTGTTTGTAAAAGTATGATGAAGAGTTTGTGTGTCTGCACACATTTAACCAGCATTACCTGCAGGTTTGTGATCCTGCCCTCATTCGAGGAGGATGATGATGTGGACGGTCCTGGAAGTTCATAGGAGGAGATGCGGCCCGTGTGCCAGTTGGTCCAGAAGATGCGGTTGGTCTTGACGTGCAGGTCCATAGCATCAATACGCACGCTGGCATCGCCCTGGAAGGTCTGCTCATAGCGCCAGTTGGGCATGCCGGGGTCCAGGCTGCGGATTTCATTGTCGTCGGCTATGTAGAGAATCTGTCGACTGCTGTTCATGCCTGGAAGGAGTATAGAAAAATTCACAAGGATGGCCTTTGAACTAACATTTTATGATGGTTTTAAAAAGTAGCTTAAAAGGATAAGCAGCATATAAAACAGATGCAGTTCTGGTCCTCACTGTCAGCCTTGCAGGTGTCATTGATCCTGGTGAAGTACTTGTGGCAGCTGCATTTGTAGGAGCCTTTAGTATTGTTGCAGACGTGCGAACACACTCCGTACTGCAGACACTCATTCTTATCTGAGAAAATAGAGAGCCAGAGGAAAATATTAATTAAAAAAATATCACAGCCCAGCTGATCGCCTCCAAAGTGTTTTTGAAGCAAGTTATGATTTGTCAGGTGCAGTGTTTTGTGCATGTGTACCTCCACAGGTGCGGTGTCCCGTCTTCTGGAAGCCTTGTTTGCAGGAGCAGAAGGAGTCTGTTCCGTTGGTGACACAGTGGGCCTCGTCTCCATCACCACACTGAGTCCTGTTACTCCTGCAGTCATTTAGTTTGGTGTCTAAACACAAAGTCATAAACATGAGTGGATTATAAAATCCAAGTGATTCTGCTAATGCTTAACATTTGAAACATCAGATCTGTGTTAAGCTATAATATAGAAATCAGTTTTGATATGAGCCACCTGTCTTGCAGTTGATCTCATCAGAGCCATAGTCCTCACAGTCGTTAAAGAAGTTACAGCGCAAAGTGGAGCTGATGCATCTTCCATTGGCACACCTGAACTCGTCCTTCTCACATGTGGGAACAGCTGGCGGGACCTCTGTAGACACATAACACCGCACACCCCCACACCCACACACACACCCACACACACACACACACACACACACACACACACACAGGTCAGCAATCTCCTCAAAGTTGAGGAAGGAGGGGATTTCACAGCAATTTTAATGACTCCACAACTTACGGCAGTTCAGTTCATCTAAGTTGTCGCTGCAGTGACTGACACCATCACACCTCTTTGACACTTGCAGACATACACGGTCGTTTTGGCAGCGGAAAGCTCTGGTGGGAGGACACTGGAACTTCCCTAAAAGCCAAACAGAGAAAGACAGGACAGGTCAGGACAAAAGATGAAGACTGACAGACATTCAACACGTGTGTTATTTTACAAGCCTGCACTCACGGCACTCTTCGGGTGTCTCGTCAGAGTTGTCCCCACAGTCGTCCTCTCCATCACACTTCCAGGCGAGGGGTTTACACAAAGTGTTGTTACACTGGAACTCATCCAGAGGGCAGTGACGCCCAGCTGAGAAAAACAGAAAGTAATTATTACTACCTTAAGGCAGAGAAAACACATAGAAGCACTTGTAATAGTAGTACAAATTAATAAGTAATACAATTGAAAACAGCCTTTACAAACTAAAACATACACTTACCAGCGCTCCCACAATTCTCTTCATCGCTGCCGTCCATACAGTCAGGGTCGGCGTCACACCGCCAGCGGATGGGGATACAGTGTCCGTTTTTACACTGGAACTGGTCGTTGTCACACTTCAGATCACAGCCATTCTGAAGAAACATCACAGCCAACAGGATCAGCTTTTATACTTACAATAATACTGAACACATACAATTCAACTATCTTTCCAGATAAATACAAGATATTATTTAAAGGAAACCCAAATATAAGGTTTCTGCACCTCATCAGATCCATCAGCACAGTCATGGTCTCCATCGCACTTCCACCTCCCGGCAATACAGCGGCCGTTCGTGCAGGCGAACTCACTTTCTGAACATTGTCGAGGCACTACAGAAGAAGAAAGACAAGGTCAGTGACATAACGCAAGGTTAAACAAGGTTGCCATCTTAGCCTTCAGCACAAAACACAGGATAAGGGTTGAAACAACCACAGAAGAAGACTGTAGATGCTGCAGGAGGTGATGTGAGAGAATGAAAGGAGCTCAATAAGTCTAACGTTTTTTTTTGGCATTTTAGGCCTTTATTTGACAACTTAGACATGAAAGGGGAGAGAGAGGGGGAATGACATGCAGCAAAGGGCCGCAGGTCGGAATTGAACCTGCAGCCGCTGCGGCGCGGACTGGGCCGCTGTACATGGGGCGTACGCTCTACCAGGTGAGTTACCAAGGCGCGCCACTGTTATGTAATTTTAATGTATTTTCAATATACCTGATTTAATTTGAGTTATATATTTGTTTCCATATGTTATATTTTTGGTACTAATCAAAGATTAAAGACTAAATTAAAGTCTTAAGCAGTGGCATCTCGTGGCAAAGGGGAAAAAGAACAGCAATGTTACAAAATTAATCTAATTAGAGCTCAGCTTGCAGACTCTCACAGGTGGGTGGGGATCACATGGACAGGAGCATGAGAGTGGAGACACAGCAGAGAGGTGACATATGAAGGTGGAGTCACTTACCTCTGGCTCATGCCAACAGGTCAGTATGAAATGAAACAAATAACAGATGAAGTGAGATGCATCAGAAATGACAGAGAATGGATGTTAGTGACGAACGAGTGACTTAGTATGCAGAGGTTAAAGGTTCAAAGTGAGTATTCTACCAGCGAACAAGGCATGAGTGTAAGTGACACTGGACCAGGTGAGATAACAGATGCTGACAGTATGCAGGTGTTGTCTCCAAGCTAAAAAGTGACACCTACTGCACTTGTCTTCATCTGAGTTGTCCCCACAGTCATTGTCGTAGTCACACTGCCAGCGGCCCGGTACACAGCGGTTGTTCTTACATCTGAACTGGTACGGCTCACATGTCCTCTCAGCTGTACAAATCATTGAAAATGTTACAGTCAATAACATAAAAAGAGAAAGAATTAAGTGCAATTTGGAAAAAAATCAGTGAAACAAATGCCTCTTCAGTGGCATCTGTCTAATTTTAGTCTATATCGACGACGTTTCATTTCTGGGATTGTTCAGATGCTGCCGGATATTCCGGCAGATGTCCCTCATTTCGGCCTATGACGACTGTGGTTAACTGCTCCTCAGATCTTTGCAGAGTAAATCGAGACAGCTAGCTAGACTATCTGTCCAATCTGAGTTTTCTGTTGGACGGCTAAATCAACCTATGAACGTACACGTTCCACCAAAACAAGTTTCTTCCAGAGGCTATTTTGCAGAGCCACCGTTGCTCCGTCCGGCGCCTAGCGCTGCCCAAGACAAGGCAAGGCAATTTTATTTGTATAGCACAGTTCAGCAGCAATGCAATTCAAAGTGCTTTACACAAGACATAAAGACACAGTCAAAAATTCATACAAATTGGTAACAGATAGAAAGCAGTTAATACGAAAAAAATAAATAAAATTAAAAGTAGATTGAATACAAAAGTAAGACGATTTTGATTGGTTTAAAGAAATGCCAATAAACCAGAGCATGTTTTTCTCCCATCCCGGAATGCTGTGTGGACTCGCCAGACCCTCCTATATCAAATATTCTTACCACACTCCTCTTTTGGTTCATCTGAAGCATCGCCACAGTCATCCTCGCCATCACACTTCCAGCGAGCAGGGATGCAGCGTCCGGAGTCTTTGCATCGGAACTCGTCCACACCACACGTCATCTGGGCTGGAGAGGGAAACATTTGGGGGCGGTTACATTTGACAGCTGATTATGAGGACTCAAAATAAACAAAATGATAAATAAAATGGGCGTCTTACTGCAGTTGGCGGGCTCATCAGATCCGTCCACACAGTCATTATCGCGGTCGCACACCCAGACACGAGGTATGCAGCGTTTGGTGATGGCACACTGGAACTGGGTGGGTGCGCATTGACTCCGGGCTTGGAGGAATAAGATTTATAGTGACTTTGTGAAATCAAGCACCAAAGTTATATATATATATGTATAAAGCTTCTACCCACCCATCCTTCTCATCCTCCCATATATATATATATATATATATATATATATATATATATATATTAATATATATATATATATAAAAGCTCTACTAACACAGTCCTTCTCATCCTCCTCATATATATATATATATAATATATATATATATATATATATATATATATATATATATATACATTATATATTTATATTTATATATATAAATATATTTAATATATATATATACATATATATATATATATCATACATATATATATATAATAACATATATATATATATACATATATACATATATATATATATATACATATATACATATATATACATATATATACATATATACATATATATATACATATATATACATATATACATATATACATATATATATACATATATACATATATACATATATATATACATATATATATATATACATATATATATATATATATACATATATATATATATATCTCATATAAATAAAGCTTCTACTCACGACAGTCCTTCTCATCCTCTCCTTCTCCGCAGTTGTCCTGGCCGTTACAGCGGAAGATGCCTGGGATGCAGCGGTTTGGGTGGGAACATTTGAACTGGCTGGGCAGGCAAACGTGAATATCTGCGGTGCAGTTGCACAGGCAGGCAAACAGAAAAACAAGCAACAGATATAAGCAACTAAGTGGTGATGGTAGACAAGGTAGGATACAGGAAATGAAATGTGTCAGATAATTATTTGAGGATGAGACATACCGCAGTTTGCCTCGTCTGAGTTGTCCTGGCAGTCGTTGTCTCCATCACAGATGTAGGCAGGGTTGGTGCAGATGCCAGTGCCACACTGAAACTGCCCCGGTCTGCATTTGAAGTCAGCTGTCATGAAAAAAAGAGTTACAGTTTCTCAGCATCACACTAAAAAGTTACACCACAATACTGTTTAACACTTCAGCTCCTCCCTGCAGGATTGTCCCTTTTATGCTCATGAGTTCAGATCAAAACGAAACACACACACACACACACACACACACACACACACACACACACACACACACACACACACACACACACACACACACACACACACACACACACACACACACACACACACACACACACACACACACACGTTACAGGAAGGTGACACACTATCGTCTCCTAATTATCTTTCTCAAACACTTACGGCAGTCTCCTGGCTCATCCGACTTGTCACCGCAATCGTCCTCTGTGTCACATTTCCACCAGAAAGGAATGCACTTGTCATTCTTGCACACAAACTACAGCAGGAAGAGGGAAATTATAGGTGATGATAGGGCATAATACCAGAGCTTCTCAGCTAGCTACTGTAGCATTGGGCAGCCAGCCAGCCAGCTGTCAATAGACAATCACCAGGCATAAGGAGTTCACCAAACAAGACACAGCGAGACACTGAGATACGAAAATCCACTTATCAACTGTAGTCATTCAGCGATATTCGCATTGATGATGATGTTTACACAGCCTCCTTACCTGGCTGGCTGTACAGTTGGACATGCAAGTGCGCTGATCATTGGCCAGGTAGAAGTTGGTGGGACAGGCACACTTGTAGCCTCCTCCAGGAGAGAGGAGGCAGAGGTTACTGCAGCCACCGTTGTTTGTCTGGCACGGGTGGTTGAGCACTGGGAGGATGGAAAGAGGGGAAATGTTTTAACCTCTGACTGCACCGATATGTTTTTCAGTACAAGACTGAAAAGACCGATATCTGGGTTAAAGTAGGGAAAATTATAATTATGTGTTTAGAGAATGTGCCTTTCTTTGCATCTTTGTATTTATCAATACATAAAATGAATCGCTATACCATAACACTGTTTAATGCCTTTCAAATGTATTTCTTGGAGTAGATGTTCAGTTACATTATATTGCAACAAAGGCATTGGAATAAATATAATTAAAAAAAACAGTTCATGTATATTTATTCCAATGGGATATCATATGTATAACAATTATACACAGCAAGTGCACAGTAACATGTAATAATGTGTACAAGGTGAGATTTTCTGTCAAATTCCCAAACCTTTACACATCCATTGTTACATGCTTCCTACCACAGTGTGTCTCTTACCCTCGGGCTGGCGGTAGGGATGGTAAATGTGGATGTCCATGGGCCGATGCAGGGTGCTGATCAGGGTGGTCTTGTTGGTACCCAGAGACTTATGAGCTCTGTTGATGGACTTTGTCTCCCAGTCGGTCCAGTAAATGTGCTCCTCAAACAGAGTCATGGCAAAGATGTGGGGGATGTCTTGGCTGAGAACTGAACAAACAGACAAACTAAATCACATTGTTCATTAGTTGTTAGGTACAGTAAATCTGTCATGCGGTTTCCAACTGTTCTCCTAAGTAATGACTTTCTATAACTTATCAGTGCAGTTCTGTGACCAAAAACCAATCGTTTCCTGATTTGTAAATATTTTTTAGCTTAAAAATGCTCTTCAATAGTAAACATTATGCCTTCCCAAACAGAGGAACTTGAGGTGTGCATGAAAAGTGGAGGTGTGCATACAACTACATTAAAACTACTGTCTAATCAAATTAATATGAGAAACCGGTAAATACCTGACTTTTCCCATTCATAATGCATGTCTCAATTTTCCATGATATTCTAGAAATGTTATATTCTTGCTGATGTGTCTCGAAAAGACAAACTGTTGGGACAATCCTGACCTGTTAATATAAAACAGAGGCAGGGTGGGGTGCATAACTACAGCGGCTCCACTCTGTGTTATGTAATGGTTTCTACGCCTCATTAGGCTTTACACTCTATTTACATCTTTTCTGCTCCCACTTTTTTGTCATTTTATCTGTTTGTTTTCAGTATTTGAGGCTGGTGCGTTATGGAAACACACCATTAGTTTCTGTTGTAAAACACAGCAATCCCAGTACATCACAAACGCATGAATCGGCACATGCAAAAAGACACACATGGCACAAGTTCAAAACATTGTCATTAGATGACGGTGGTTTCAGTATTGATTATAATATTATAATTATAATAAGTAAGATGCTTTAAACAACTAAAATGTTGATATCATATCATGTGATGGGAGAAGTTTTACAACATCAGGATGAACTATGATATTAGTCGGATTAGGTTGAAGCTCCCTTTGGTCAATCTTTATCTGAATTCAAACAAGCCAAGTCTTGTTCTGCAAACACACACAAGGCCACACTAGTGTGTGTGTGTGTGTGTGTGTGTGTGTGTGTGTGTGTGTGTGTGTGTGTGTGTGTGTGTGTGTGTGTGTATATATATATATATATATATATATATATAAATAAAAAGGATAGGTGAATAACTCCTAACACCACAAGTTAATACAATATCTATATAATAATATATCTTTTATGAATTGTAATTTTGTATAAATAGTAGTTTTCCCTCAAACAAGCTTCCAACAGTACAGTTTAGCTGTTGGAACATTGTGTTGGATGAAACACTCAGCATGCTCAAAACTTGTAGGACACTCACAGTACAACGCTCTGTACAACGTATGTACATTCTTCATTCAAGGGATGATGGAATGCTATAGCCATCCATATGTGTTGAGCAGAGCTTAGCGAATGAAATAATACAGACACTCAGCTGCGGTCCACAATTCTTCTGCACGCCTGGTTGGCTGACAATATCAACTATTGTAGCGAGTGTGCTAAACAACTGAGCGCTATTTAGACGTCATACATGCAAGAGGCCTCACTGGTCAGAACAAAAAGGACTTCTGTCCCCTGGGCCTGTGCTGCAGGACTCCAGCCAAGAGGGCAACCATCTGACCTGCATGCTTATGCTTGGTGGCTCGCAAACTATTTGACAAGAGGAAACTCATTCAGACATCATTCTGACCATCCCATTAGCACAGGACAGCACAGGAATTTCCCCAGTGTGGGATTAATAAAGTCTATCTTATCTTATCTTATCCTGTCACCCAACAAAATATAGCCACAGCAAAACCTAATTGGCTGAATATTCACTTTCTGCACTTCCTTGTTTCACTACCAGTGTGGTTTCATAAATGCTCCTATTCCTGTTAAGTGGACAATATAAAAAACACTTAAAGCAGTTCTTCACCAGCTTTATTTAAAAGATCAATAAATGCATTGAAAAATTGTGCCTTGTGTGTATTTTCTGTCTGTTTCAATTTGAAGATGCAACAATGTGGCACTCAACAGCTTCTTGCCTACATAACTTCTCATTTAAATGTTACTTTCTACTTACTAAAAACACTTAATCACACATACAAATTTTATATTTCTACAGACCAATATTTAGACCAATGCATGCAACTGGAGTCCCACACAGTCGAAAATCAGTTGGGAAAGTGTGACCCAGTCAAGTTGGTCTAAGCAGTAAGAAAAAGATATCCATGTCAGAGTGTGAACTGGTCGGTTACCTGTGTGTCTGTTGGTGCCATCCAGGCTGGCAAACTCAATGTAGTCCTCTCTGGCATCGGCCCAGTATATACGGTCATTGATGAAGTCCAGGGTTAGTCCATTGGGCCACGTGATCTTATCCTCCACGATGACACTTCTGTTGGTGCCATCCATCCCAATTCTCCCAATGTGAGGGTTGTCACCCCAGTCAGACCAATACAGGTACCTAACCAGCAGGTGATAAAGATAGTTACAGTATAGTTAGTCTAAATGAAATTTCCCATAACCAGATAATAGTGTTTAGATAGCCTGTGAAACCTAATATAAGCTGTACTTCTCACCCATAGCGAACATCCACAGCCACAGCACGAGGTTCCCTCAGGCCATTGTTGACCAACACAGTCCGGTAGGCCCCATTGAGTTTTGACACCTCGATGGTGTCCCGGCCTTTGTCACACCAGTACAAGTTCCCGCCTACCCAATCCACCGCCAAGCCATCTGGGTTACTCAAGGAGGTCCGGTGCAAAACCTGCCACGTCAGTCAGTCACAGGATTAGACAATGATAAAGTTTCCTGTCAGAGACTTCCATAAAAAGGAGGAAATACTATGCTTAATGTGTTAGATGGTTTGATTTTTTTTTTTTTTTTACTGACCTCTATGTTACTGCCGTTCATATGCATGCGTCGGATCATGCTTCCCTGAGTGGTCACATCTGTCCAGTATATCATCTGCTCTGCATAGTGAAAGTCGAGTGCCACTGCATTATTCAGACCCTAAAACAGAGGTAGAACAGTATTAACAACTGAATAAAGCTCTAACAATAAGAACTTCACCTTGTTGTTTTTCAGTAGGTCAATCTGAGAACCGGGGGTTTCACCTGTTTAATAAGAGTGTAGTTGGATCCATCCAGATTGAGTTTTCTCAGGTAGTACCGGTTAGCAAAGATCAAGTAGGGCTCCTCTTCTACACACAAATACCAGACAGAAAACATTTGCGTCAGTATTGAATTGGCTATGAGCAACCAGCAAAATGCAAAACACACACAAGCGTGGCGCCTTACCTGATGTAGACTTGCAGATGGTGGGGTCATTGGGGCTGAGTTCAAAGCCATCCACGCAGAGACAGTGGAAGCTGCCGTGTGTGTTAATGCAGCGCTGAGAACAGGGGTAGGTGGTTGTGCACTCGTCTATATCCACACATGTCTTCCCGTCCCGCTTAAGCTGGAAACCAGGATGACACCTGCACTGAAGGGGCCAAGAGCACAGTAGATATGTCAAAATCTCTCTGCCTGCGGGTTCTGGCGCTTCTCACATTTAGTCTGGACCAATTACAAGGGCCTGCCACAAAACCTCTGTCAGTCAACCTGATACGTGATTTACCTTTCATCAAAAGCCAAATTGTTGCTCAATTCCTATGTAGAGTGTTACTAATCTCTCAACACTGTCATGAAATCCAGTTGCTGCAGTCAGATAAGCTGTATAAATAGCTACAAATTTCATTCGCAAAATACTCTTACTCTCTTAGAGCACGGGTAAAAATAAACTGATTGTCAAATAAGTGGCATGAACATCATCTTACCACAAGGCATTGCAAAAAACATATTCATTACGAGTCAAAATCAGCTTAAACTGTCACTTGTCATAAGCACGTCTGTGTTTTAATAGAACTCCAACTCACACTCTCACCAAATTCTATTCCTTCGCTGCAAATATGTGGGGATTTTGCAGGATACTAAGCCAGTATGTGCACAAAGGAATCACACACACGGGCAAATCCGTGATGGTGAAGTTATACTGACACCCCCACCACCATAAAAGTGAATCCTTTCGGTGTACAAATCATTCCTTATCATTTTCAAATAAAGCTCTGACCACAGCCTCCACACCACAGACATGAGAGTTCGCACAGAGTTCAAGCTGTTCTAAGTCTGGCCTCTTACTTTCGACCAAAGAGAGCCAAAACATGTTTTTGTCTTACATAACCGCATGCCTGAAGTGAGTGGTTCCCACCCTTTTCACTTCAGGTCCCTAACTCACCATTAATAGCATACACCCCATTTATCTGTGAGGTAACTGTATACCTACAGTATAAGACACATCATTTCTTGGCCAATTAAAGTCAGTGAGTTCACAAAGTAATTCAATTTCCTTTAGCTGCTGGTGAAAAATTGGGGAGGGGGGAGAAGCATTAAAACTAAACCAATTAGAAGGCTTACCTTGAAGCCAATCTTGAGGTCATCACAGAGCTGCGAGCAGCCACTCAGCTTACTGTTGAGACACTCGTTGATGAAGCAGTTGAGTTCATCAGAGCCATCTCCGCAGTCATCATTGCGATCACACAGCAGAGTCTCATTCAAACACTTCCCATTACGGCACATGAAGGCTGACTCATTACACCTCCTCTCTGAAATCATGGACAAACGGCATGTTACATTACTGTCACTTTGAAACAGGATGCTGCCTTTTTTTTATATATATATATATATATATATTATATATATATATATATATATATATATATATATATATATATATATATATATATATATGATTCTTACTTTATTATATTGGTAGAGAAATATACAGTAAGTTATTAAGAGAAGAATGGTGATTATAATCCCGACCTGAGTCAGTGCAGCGAGGATTCTTGGGAGCTTCATCAGAAGCATCCTGACAGTCAAACTCTCCGTCACACTCCCATTTCTTCTGGTTGAGGCAGCGGCCGTTGGCACAGCGGAATTCATCTGGACCACATGTTGGGTATTCTACACCAGAACGAGAGTATGTTTATCATTAGCCTTAACTTTCTGCTCAGTCCTTCTGCATTTCTCTTCCAGGATCATACTCACCACATTCTGGGGATTCATCGGAGCCATCGGAGCAGTCAATGTCATGATCGCACACAAAGTGCTTGGGGATACACTGTCTGTTCTGGCACATGAACTCATTCTCATCACAAGTGCTGTTGGTGTACACTGTAAGTGGAAAAAAACACACTATGGTTAATGGATATGGAACTGTGTTGGAAGAGTTTCTGTTTGTTTTTTTTCTTCAATTTTTCCATGTTTTTTTGGAACTGTCCCACTCACTGCAGCCAGCCTTGACACTCTCATCAGCTCCATCAGGACAGTCTTTGTCTCCATCGCACTTCCAGTTTTGAGGCACACACATGTGGGAGCCGGGACACTGGAAAGCCTTGGGACTGCAGGTCTTGGATTCTGTGACGACATTATGGGAAAGTGTACATGATGATAACATCAGGAAATATTATGCATACAGTCAAATGCCTCCACTGCACGTGGGAGAAAGCACTTTTACATTGGTGAGGTAGGTAATATGTCACTTACTGCATTTCTGGTCCTCATCGGATCCATCACCACAGTCATCAGAGCCATCACACACCCAGTGGCTGGAAATGCAGCGGTGGTTCGCACATTCAAACTGGGAGGATGTACAAAATTTGTCTGCAAAAGGAGGTCAAAGAGAGCTCAGTATTTTAGAAAAAAATATTTCTCTTACCCTAACCGCAAGTTAGTTGTGCAGTGGGAAGCCTAAAGAAAAACTCAGGAAAAAAACTCCAGGACAACTTTGTAGACTGACCACAGTGCGTCTCATCAGCTCCGTTCTCACAGTCATTCTCCTTATCACAGGTCCAGCTCATAGGAATGCAGCGACCACTGGGACAAGCAAAGAAGTTGACTGGACATTTAAGCTTCCTTTTATCTGCAAGACAACAACAGGAAAACATAATGTAGAATCTCTGACAATTCAAGAAAAGCCAAAAGTATTTTAGAAGGGAACAAAGCACACAACCTGGGCAGTTTCTCTCATCTGAAAAGTCTCCACAGTCATTGTTGCCGTCACACACCCATGAGGACAGATAACACAGAGTAGTTTTCTCACAGCTCTGGAAGGACACTCCTTTCACTCCCAGGCGGAAGAAACGGGAGCAATCGGTGGTTTCTGAAAGAAAAAACAAAATGGAAAAATCTTTTAAAAACCAACTTAAAAGAAATCTTAACTAATCAATTAACTTAATGTCCCTCGTGTAATCTCATTCATGTCAAAGCTCAGCTTTCCCCTTTAACAATCTTTTATGGTAGATTACTTACGGCAGTTCATTTCATCACTAGCATCCTCACAGTTGACCACCTGGTCACAGCGACTGAAGTTGGAGATGCAACTTCCATCTTTGCACTGATACTCTCCTACTTTGCACAGTGTCACTGCAGGATGCACACAAGTTTTTTGGTTTACAAATGGGGAGCAAGAGGAAAAAAGAATCAGTGTTGTGTGGGCAAAATCTGACACCAGGCCAACAGGGTTTCTCTTTGTGCATCTATCAAAAGCTTAGCTAATGATTTTTCAATCAGTTGCAGCTATAAAATGGACATAATTTGCTTACTATTGCAGGGCAGTTCATCTGAGTGGTCACCACAGTCATCCGTGCCATCACACCAGAACTGGTGGCCGATACAGCGGCCATTCATGCAGCGCCTGTAGCCTTTCTTACAAATTCGATTGGCTGTGGAGGAACAGCAGTTGATTAGAGTTGGCTAAAGTCCAGAGTCTTTTTGTTGCACATATAAAACACGGTCTAATCTACAAATTCACTATTTTAAAAATGAAAGATTTTGATACATATTCTGTATCAAACATACTAAATTTAATTCCACCCCTGTGCTTAGCTCAATAATGAAATTTATTGCATTTTCTCTTTGGCTATTCTATAATCACATATTAGCGCTCACTCTCATATAACCTAATGATCTAATAATATTTGATTGTATTTTTGTACCCATTCTAAATTGTTTTGAATATGACCATCAGCTATTTATCTGCAAATGATGAAATATAAATGACGACCTGTGACAGTTCATTGTTCTATAACTAATAAAAAATATAAAAAAAATCACCACAATAGGACTGCTTCTCATCAGACTTGTCCTTGCAGTGGGCCATGCCATCACAGGTCAGGCTGTAGTTGATACAGTCGCCGTTTCCACACTCAAAGTCATCCACACTTCCACATGACACATTCATTGCTGGTGAGGTAGAAATATTTAAATTAAGCAACATTAAACCTTTTAATCAAGAGGAAAAATTGTCTCCTAAAATGAGTGAAGACTTTCTCTTACAAGAGCAAGTGCTGTCGCCCAGGAGTTGTCTGTCTCCACGGCAACTGCAGTTGACGCGGCCATCGGATGTGGGCAGACACAGGTCTTGGCAACCTCCGTTGTTTGTTCGGCAAGGAGAAAACTCACCTGAGAAATGTACAACCCAGGAGGGTCAGTTATGGTAGTAATGTTACGTGTTATTTCCTTGTGGACACTTCTTCCTCTGCTTGACAAATGATTGACCAAAAGCCCAGCATGATGTAATATATATAATGATATGCCTTTACTATACTGGAACATTTAGCTTGGTCATATTTATAGTCTGTGGAAGTTGCCTGTAAAAGATAATAAGACTCAACAACCATGCTAGTGGAACAGTGAGGCTAAATGCTAACACCAGCATGGCAACATGCTCACAGTGGCAATGCTAACATGCTACTGTTTAGCACGTATAATGTTTACCATGTTCACCATCCTACTGTAGCTAACATTTGCCATATAGCAATAAAGACAAAGTACAGTTGAGGCTAATAGGAACATCATTAGTTTTGCAGGTATTTGGTCATAAATCCAAGTGTAAATGACCTGATGATGGTGCTACAGGAAAAGTCAGAAGTGCCACAAAAGTGCCAGATTTTATGGCAATCCATTTAATACTTGAAGTATTTCAGTCTATAGCCACTCAGCTAGCATGGATAAAAAAAATGGAATGATGTGATTGACAAAAGCAACCTACACAAATTTCACAATGACTTCAGTGAATAGTACTTACAGCTGTTGCTGTCGTTAGCCACAGCAACAATGCCCATTGGCTGCTGAGGGATGTCAGCACGCAGCACTTTCATGTCTCCTCCTGTGTATTTGTCAGCCCTGAGGACAGCCCTCCTCACCCAGTCAGTCCAAAAGATGTAGTCTCCATACACAGCCAGGCCGAAGGGATGCACAGGCTCATTCTTCAACAAGACCTAAAGCAGGAAAAAATTAGGCATCATTTCACAGAACACTGAAGTGTACGTCAAAGGAAAAATTAAATGGCTGTCTTACGTAACGGCTGCTTCCATCGTATTCGCAGCGTTCAATTTTGTCCAGTGTGGCGTCAGAGAAGTAGAGTTTCTCAGCACGGTGATCTATGGCCAGGCCGTTGGGAGTTTTAATGTCACTGCCAATGATCGCGAGCACATTGGCACCATTCAGAGAGGCCCTCATGATGCTTGGAGCCTGCTCATTCCAGTTGGTCCAGAACATGAGACTGTAGTGGGAGCAAACACAGGAAAAGCATAATGATGTGCACTGGGAGCTCCCAAAATGTCTAACCGTTATGGTTGACTGAACTAAAAGAAATCTACTGTTCAAAAGAAAGAAAAAAAGAAAAAAAAACAGTATTAGAACTGGGCCCTGATCCAGTGCAGAGCACCAAGTTTTGATATTAATGACTCACTCCTGACACTCGTCCAGCACAAAGGCTCTGGGGTGGTCTTCTCCAGACATAGTGACCACAGTGTTACGGTTATAGGCCACAGAGCGGCTCTGGTCCACAGTGTGGCGAGTGATGGTGGAAGTAGTGTAACTGGTCCAGTAGAGTGTATCCCAGCCACGGTGGTATGCCAGGCCCTCAACTGACCCTACATCTGTGGAGCAGAGAAGGAAGAAGTTGGCCCTCTGCGAAACATTTTGGACCCATGACGATAGTTTTTCAGACAATAGTTCTTTTGTTTTCCTCCAGCCAAAACTGTAAGAAGAAAAAACGCTTGAGAAGAACAAACTCTTTTTATTTCACTATAAAAAATATTAACTATCAGGGGTGTTAGCGGGAGCTTTAATGAGGACCTTCAGTGCGAATTCAACAAATCATTAATCACTGTCATAGTTTAACAAGTTGCCCCCATGGTTAACTCTGTGAGACTTTATTAAAGAGGAAGTGGTAAATGCTTAGGTTATTCCCATCTTCCCACATCAGTTCATGGATGGTGAAAACACTGTGAGGAAGAAAGAGAAGTTTAAAAAGAAAAGTGAAAAAGAAAGAGTGAAAGTGGTACCACACAGAGCTGAGTATGTGCCATGCCTGCTGTTCCTGGAGAGAGTTTAAAGAGTCTGTATCATCCTGTCGTTTCATGGCTGGCTGCCTGCACATACAAATACCGCTCCCTGTGGACACTCTCAGAGTGACTTCTTGTTTGGAAGAAAACTGCCACTGGAACAGCTTGAGTCACTTCAGAGACATAGGCCAGGGTGAAGAAGTCAGACGTGAATGGCAAAGATAAAGTTGCTGATCTCGATAGCAATCGTCCTTTTGTCCTGCGACCCCCCACTCATAGTACATACAGTAGTAGTGATATTTTTAACTGTGGGACCTACATGACACACATCATCATGGAAAAGGACACTGAGCTGCAGCCTTACGGGCTCCAAGGTGTGCATCCATCTGTTCTTGGTCATACTAGCAACCACATTTATGACCACTTATCCCCATAATAAAAATCTGAACACTCGACACAACTGTTTGCAACTGGCTGAAAGTCAATCATTGACCTTTTAATAGAAGTTTCAAATGAATGAAGAAGTGCCATAATTAACCTTAATGTAGGACGATGTTAAGGCTGAATAGCCTGTTAACCAATCCAACTGCAATTAAAGGCCAGTTTAAGATTGAATACAGAGTGGCGCAAACAAAGTATTTTCCATACTAAACTATCACGCTGTACAAAACAGAAATGAGAAAAGGGTGTAGGCAGCTAATTGCTTGAGTTAAGGGAAGATTGCACACTAAACAGGGATAAATAAAGTAGGTTCAAGTCAGTATTATGTAATGAGAAACGGCAACAGTTTCCCCTCCCCTTGCCGAGATCAGCTCAGCCCCTGGTTACTGTGCAAACAGTGGTGAAACCTATTGGGAAGACCTTTGCCACTCAGAACAGAGTCTCTGACTATCACAGGAGTAGTGTAGTGCACCAAGTGACAACTGAGTAATACTAATCCTTTGTTACTGTTCATTTTAAGATCGTTCATCACTTATTTTATCCTTCAACAATTGGAGATCATGTGAATCGTAGAGTAACTCTTCTGCTGGTGATGTCTAAATGGTTGCAAGTCTCTAGGGAGCTTCTAAATGGACAAGATGCCTCCTGCCGCGGTGACCACTTAGCATCAAGTAGCATTGACTGCTTTTAAAGTGGAATGTCTGTTAGCATTCACTGGGATGAATTTGTCCACTGTTGCCTGGTTTCGAGAAATCAATACAGCCATAGAGTAACTGCTGCACTGACATCTCTCTTCTTTTTCTTCTTCCTTGGATTATGAAGGACATGCTGATGCAGCCAAGGAAAAGCCAGTGTGCAAGGACTGCTCTTTAAGGTTATGTTTATTAATATTTTTTTCCTGAGTCAAACTGGATAACAGCACAACAGTAACAGAAGTTTTTTCTGAGACTATCGCTTGATTTTCTTTTTTCAAATAAGGAGAGTGTCTCATCCAGTCATCTTTAAGTAGCTATAATTTCGTCTAACAGCAGGAAAAACAGGAAAGGTGACATAGTGGGAGAGAAACATTTTAAGAGGGATTCAACCAGACACAGAGCAGGAGGACTTAACCACTTGACTATCTCTGGGCACTTGAAAATTAATTCAGACTGCATAATGATGGACTGTATATTTTTGCCAACACCCAAACCAAAAATAAACTGGAATATACTCTTTCTATTCTCTTCCTATGAGTGCACAGATTATAAATGTCAATGAAGAAGTCAACTGACCATCTTAACTGATTAGCTAATTGCTATCATTATGAGCACACTAGCTGTCTTAATGGAGGATGGTCACACCTGTAATTAATACAATTTAAAGTCATGAACAGATGCATCACTGCATGAACATGCTGCTCTGATGCTTAACATTAACAGGTCATTAGATTAATTACTCAATATACTTTTATTGTGAATGAATGGAGACTTTGAGGCAGCAAATAAACAGCAGTGGCATTGGCCAAATAAATAGGGCAGATGAGGCTTTGATTAAGACCTTGGTGCCCATCCTGGACGGACTAATTCTGGTGACTGGCCTGGTGGGTCAAACCCTGGTCATCACCATTCTTACTGGCAGGAGGAGGAAAAGAAGTCGACCCCCGCATGGTACAGACACCCTGCTGCTGGCTCTGTGTGCTGCCGACCTGCTTCTGCTGCTCTGCCTGCCCTTCCACACCTCTGCCATCACCCTGGGCTTCTGGCCTTTCGGCAGTTTCCTGTGCAAGGCCATCAGCTTCCTGGGTGTGGCCTGCTCGGCTGCTTCAGTCTTTACCCTGGCAGCTTTGGCAGTGACACGTTACCTCACAGTGGTACACCCTACCTGGGTGTACCGTTCAAGAATGCACCAACGTATTAAGCTGACAGTAGCTCTGCTCTGGGTCCCAGCCTCGGCCTTGGCAGCGCCGCAGTTTGCCTTCCGCACAGTTACCGCCTCCAGCTCAGTGTACTGCTTTGCCTTCCTGTCTGACTTCGGCCAGCTGGTCTACAGCATCACCCTCTTCCTGTGCGGCTTCGCTCTACCACTGGGCATCATTGTACTGATGTATGCCAAGATCTACGGTTTTCTTCGACATGCACGGCTGCTGGGGAACGCTCCCCAGCTGGAGCGCTACCAGAGCCAGGTGACTCACACTTCAGCTCTCCTGGTCCTGGTCTTCACTCTCCTCTGGCTGCCCTCTTATGCCCTCATGTTCTCCTTCATTGGAGGAACCATAACAGGCTCACATGGCTACAAGACTATTGCCATCCTGGCCAGACTGTTGGCATCT
The DNA here is from genome assembly GCF_010015445.1 of Perca fluviatilis. Lineage (NCBI taxonomy): Eukaryota > Metazoa > Chordata > Actinopteri > Perciformes > Percidae > Perca > Perca fluviatilis. The sequence continues at coordinate 21,140,202 of NC_053116.1, read as the reverse complement.
TCAGTAGCAGTGGCAAACCCTATACTATATGGGTTTATGTCTCAGAAGTTTAGAAGAGACTTAATAGAGCTGGGGAGAGAACGCTGGGCATGTTGCAAAAGTTGTCTGATTGGTTGCCCTGATGTGATGGGGAGGAACGTGGTACAGCCCTTTGAGCTGGACTCAACCTCTGAAAGAGGCCAAAACTGACTCTTTGGCCAGAAAGAAAATACTGCTACCTCATTACTCACTATGCATATTTGTATATCACTGTACGGAAATAAATGAAAGATTACATTGCAATACTCAAAGTGATGTTAAATGCAATGAACTTCAATCCATTGTTGTGTATTAAATCAGATAAACAACTCTTCATGTGTGAACTAAAAACCTCATTACCCATTTTGCTAGTTTATACTAAGAGTATGTAAATTTGGACAGCAGAATGTAGTAAAACTAAAAGTTGATTTATGATAATATTGATTGATTACCAAGAATTTTCTGGAAGATAAGATATCAGCTGTAAAATGTAATTCTCCATCAAATAAATTCTGGAGTCGGTGGATGAAAAACTAATGTGCAAAAACTAGCCATCATTTTCACAATCCGTTCAAAACAACATCAAGAAACACACTAATCCCATTCACTTTACTTGTTTTCCTGTCTTTCCTATAAAAAAAAAAAAATCCATGTTTGGAATACTGCTTGCTAAGAACAGCTTTGGGTCCAGGGCTTTTAAATGTAATGTTTTTCTGGATGGAGTTCAACAAGCTTCTTTTGAATCATTTAGAGAGAGGGATTTAAAAGACACTTCAGTGTTGAAGCAAGCAAAAAGCACAAAGTGTGTGTGTGTGTGTGTGTGTGTGTGTGTGTGTGTGTGTGTGTGTGTGTGTGTGTGTGTGTGTGTGCGCGTGTGTGTGTGCGCGCTCAAGTGTGTTTTCTTCAAGTGGCAGCCCTAAGTGATGTCAATCTCCTCTCATTGAGAAGCTGCAGCTGTGTGTACATACAGTGAATCCTCCTGGGTGCTTGTGTTGTCAAAATGCATGATGATGGCTGTTAACAGTGTCGAGGAGACGAGGGACAACATTCAATTATTAATGGACAGGATAAAAGAAATGGTACCGCAAGCTAAAACAGCTGAAATATATGTCGACAGACGTAGCGGAGGGAAAGGTTTGGGTGATGAGTAATAGAGAGTTTTGTGAGTTTTCCGAAGTGTTAAAAAGAACAGCATATGTGATTGATGGGTCCATACTTACTGTCCACCACAATCTTGCGGTCTGTGCCATCATCGTTGATCTGCTGGATGTTGCCAAAGTGAATGTCGCTGAAGAAGATGCGGTTGGTTCCCTTCCCTCCACCGCCATGATAGTCATAGCTGAGAGCGATGACATTCTTCATGTGGTCAGGGTCCTCAAACGGCTTTATTGGCGCGTTGAGGTTCGTCTCATCAGACAGGTGGATGCTTTTCAGAATGGTACGCTCCGAGTACAACAGGTATCCGTCATAGTCACGGCAACCGCGGTTGTTCTCTGCCAGCATGCCGTGAGCACAGGCGCAGGTGCGTTGCCCGTTGCCTCGGAAAAGACACAGCTGTTCACAGCCACCGTTGTTGTCTTTACAGACGTTGGTGCCTGGGGGAAGTGTGACACGTTTATGAGGTGTGTTGTTAAAACAAATAATGAGCCTTGTTAAACACAATTTCAATTTCATCTATTCCTGGGGGTGTGGATTAAGTTGGGTGGTAAAGGTTTTTATCATTGTGTGTGTGTGAGGGCTTGTTTTTGTATACATGTGAGGACAAACAAAAGGCAGAACAATGTTCTTGTGAGGACATTTTCGACAGACTTCATGGCAAAAAAGCTGATTTTTGGGGGAATTTGGGTTTAAGTTAAGGAATGTGAGTGTTTTGTGTGTGTTTCTACCTTGCTGCCTGGCCCTGTTGAAAACCTTGATGTCTTTCAGCTGTACACCAATGCCAGTCCTGAGCTGCACAGCATCTGTAGCGTTGTCTTTGCTGCCTCTCTTAATGGAGCCATTGGCATGAGTCCTAAACAAAATACAGCAAAACTATGAGTCAATTAACAACACAATACAATATGAAATCTTCCACGTGGCTTAAAAGCTGTCATGCATTGAAAAGTATGGCTAGATAATAAGAGCAATGGTTGGTTCAACACATTAATTAACCGCTGAACTGACCTGTCGCTCCAATAGATGAATTCCTCAAAAACAGACACAGCAAACATGTCCATATTGTTGTTGGCCAGCACCAGCTCCCGGTTCTCTCCAGTCTCCAGGTTGATACGCTCAATCTTGTCTGTCCTGGCATCACACCAATACAGCATACCTCCCTGCAGAGAAAAAGCAGAAATAAAATAGTGTTGATTATTCAGGGAAGGTCACATTTTCAAAAATTAACATAAGAAGAAACAGTATTTGGGAGGCTGGATTGCTGGTACTGTTCATGAACACAGACAACATAGAAATCATTCTAATGCCCCTTTAGCTTATACCCTCAAGGACGTAATGCTTTATTATGTAATACTGGATGATTTTTATGTGTGATTTTAGGTGACCATCATTAGCAAAAATTGGATTTTGTGGCAGCTCTAAAACTAAATTATAACTTATTTAACTTATATAAATTATCTTAAATATATACTTAAACTACTCATACTTAAATAAATATTATTAGGCTACACATATCTGACAGATAAAGTCATATGGGAGACTGGTAGAATTTACACAGAATAAACAATTATTTTGAACCTACTATATTGACTTGTGACTACATTAAGTAGAGTTAATTACATATTACAATTAAATTTATGAAATCACAGGGCATATAATGCACCACTACTATAATCTAATCAGTAAGAATTATAGATAATTCTCATTATATTAAAGAAATGCTGACCAATGGTCCAGTCTTTGGAAAAGTGGAAGTATATTTGTTCAAACTAGAAAGGAAGATACTGTCATTAATAATGACAAATGTATTTAAGACGGTATTAGGAGCTATGATGTCAGCGGTGGTCCACACCTCGTAGTCGATGGAGATTCCATTGGGCCAACTGATGCTCACATTGACCAGGACCAACCTCTGGGAGCCATCCAACCTAGAGCGCTCAATACGAGGATACTGACCCCACTCAGTCCAGAACAGATACCTGCACACAGGGACACACCGACAAGATTTAAAAGTGCATTTTATGGGAATTTAGAAATATAGTAGCACGGCTGAAACTACATTGCAAGTACCTGAAGGCAACAGCATTACAGAAGGCAGGAAGACTTACCCTTTAACTGGATGGACAGTAATGGCTCTGGGCTTGTCCAAGCCCTGGGAAATGACTACATAGCGGAAGGAGCCATTCAGCCTGGCCACCTCGATCACGTCAAAGCCCTGGTCAGTCCAGTAAATATTTCCTATAAAAGAAAAGGGATGCAAATCAGCTACAGTATGTGGTCCTTTGTGAAATATGGACAAGTGAATTAAAATAGGATTTCAAATTATAACTATAACTAGACCTGCTATCCAGTCGACTGTGATGCCCTCAACCCTGCCAATGCCGTTGGTGACCACATCTTCTCTCCATGTCTGATCTCTCTTAGCCCTGCTGATGGTGCTCAGGCCCATGTCCACCCAATAGATGGTGTCATTCTCTGAAAATGAAGAGGCCTTTTGTGTCATCCTGTAAATACTTACTTCACTGAGAGCTCATCTAGTTACTGATGTCCCTCAGTGTTACTCACCAGCGTGGAAGTCGATGCCGACGGCCAGAGAGGTGCCAGACACTGGCACCAAGGCGTCAGATTTGTCTGCCGGGTCGAGTGGAATTCCTCTGATTCCCTCATGAACAGAGTAAAGCAGGAAAGAGCCCATGCCTGCTCAGAGACAATACAATACGAGTTTTGTTTTAGAACAACCTGCATTTCCACTGTACCGTATGTGTGACTGTAGCTGTGATGCAGTGTTTTACCTTCACAGGACTGCTGTCCTGTCTTGAGGCTGTATCCAGCCGTGCACATGCAGGCCCTGGTTGTTGGTGAGGTGGGCAGACACAGCTGGGAGCAGTCTCCATTGTTGTTACTGCACAGGTTGATACCCGCTAAAAAAAAAGGAGAGGATCACTGAGGCCCAAAAAGAAAGAAAAGTATTTTTCGTTTCTAGTTTTACGCTGAATGGAGCACTAACTTTTTACTTTTGTTTTTTTACATCCACTTCAAAACATGACACTCAAGTTATTTGAATCTAAATTGACTTTCCAGCTCTTCCAAATCATGTAGGGTTACTTTTTCTCTCATTACTGAAAAAAACCACAAACAGTAACGTTTTTCTTCCAGTGATTTTTCTTACCTTTCTGCACATCCTCATCATATATCCTCATGTGCATCATAGGGGAGGTGTTGTTTCGCAAAACCTTCCAGTTTCCTCCATCCTTCTTGTCACATGTTCCTATCTGGTCAGTTCCCTGGTCTGCCCACCACATCTTGTCTCCTACAGTGAGGGACATTGTTTCATATATTTGTATAGTATCCCTTTAACATGGGCTAGTGATTTCTTAGCATATAAGCAGTAATATCATGTAACTATCAAGATCAGAAAGATTGAAAAAAGATTTTTTTTAAAAGTATCATCTTACCCATAATAGCCAAGGCAGTAGCCTTGGTAAGTTTGCCTTTTACACCTTCCATGATCTCCAGTTTAGTTCCATCCAGCTGACAGTGGTTAATAGTGCTGTTTCCTGAGCTGATCCAGTACAGCTGCTCTTTTTCATAGTCGATAGAGAGGCCTAAGTGGAAAGAATAATGATGCTATTATACACATACATCTCCAATATGCTTAATCTGTGCTTTCACCCTGTAGAGTTTAATAGAGATCCAGTATTATTTTGCAGTCGGGGGTACATCTGCTCACCTACTGGTCCTTTTTGATCAGTGAAAAGTATGGTGCTGTTGCTACCATCCATGTTAGCCATGCTTATGTTGTCACCATCAGTCCAGTACAGCTTCCTGAAGAGGGATATTAATGTTATGAGACATAAAGAGGGGGTGAAATCTCTTTTCTGGAGCAAAGCAATGCTCTACCAATGAAGCATCACAGTAGGAGACACAACAGGAGCATCCCATGAGGAAAATCTAGTAGGCCAAGGCAAAAGAGGCAGCAAGGGAACTACAGCTGTACCTTAACAACCTTCACCAAAGTTGTTGTTGTAAAGCATATAGGCAGAAAATGCTCTTGAATTTATTAAGTGAAATGGAAACCAGAAAAAGAGCATCAGAAAGAGAATTCACAACTTGATACGAACGCAGGCCTAACTAACTGGCGACAACACTCACCCCAGTAGAGGATGCACCACCAGACAGTGGGGCTTGTCTAAACCCTGGATGACAGCATTCTTGAAAGATCCATCCAGTCTGGCCACATTGATCTGCTTCTTATTGGCATCATAGCTGGTCCAGAAGAGGTTTCTGGACACCCAGTCTACTGCCAGGCCGTGAGCGTTAGGAAGGTCTGGGGAAATGGAAAAGGTTAGGGTTTAATCTAATTTTCAGACAGCTACAGAAAGGTTTAAGTGTAAACTGGAATGAAAAACAAAGAATTAAAACTATTTGGAATGACAGATATTGCTGTAATTGCTCTCACCAGCAGACACAACAGTCTCAACCCCTGTGCCGTTAATGAAGGCTCTCTTGATCGTCTGCGTTCGAACATCTGACCAGTAGATGCGATGCTCCACGGCGTCATAGTCCACCACTGTCACATTGTCTATATCTGGCACGGTGAAGGAGATGATGTAGTTGTAGTAGGGGTTGTCAATGTCTACACCCCGGATCTCGATCTGACGAGCATATAGAAGGAACTTGCGGGATTCTGGGAATAAGAAAAAAACATGTACTGAGAAAAAGACACTTCTGTTGCATTTTTATAAATGATTTCTGAGTTATCTACAAATGATGGGAAGGGTGAAAAGAGAAAGGGAGAACAAATGTATATATAATGAAAAAGGCAGTTTTTCTAACTTGCTTAACTCTAGACATCAGTATAACTGCCATACATATTATTTCTGTTATTATTTAACATGTTTTTGTTATATTTATTCAATCTATTCATGAACATTGAGTGTTGATGTTAATTAGGAACTAAAGTACATTTGTGTTGCACACAGACACTTTTTAAGGTGCAACAGGAGAAACACACATGGGGCGAGAAGTTATTCTCCGTGTGTGGATGACAAGAGTTACTCATGTTGTGAGCGAAGAAGTAAAGAAGATGTTTTTCATTTTTGTTTTTTGAACCGGGTATTTTCAAGTGAACTCATTCCCTCTTGGTTATATCCAGCCAGCGAGGTATGTGTATTTCCCTAGTGTATTTGTATTTACCTCTTTATAATGTATGTGAACGTGTTTATCTTTTACATTGTCATACTGTAGTTTGACGGTGGATTTCATTAACAGTGAATTGCCAATGACGGTGGATGTGATGGCGGAGGAAAGGATGACAAGTGTAATAAATCCATCAGTAACCAGAACCATGGTGTTGTTTATTTCCCGGAGGGAGTGATAATCAGGTTTTATATGATCACAAGATCCCATCTATATTCTTATAAGTGCATTGTGACTAAAAGTTTAGTTAAGTTTAGGCTTCTTCTCATTGTACTAGCCACAAAATCAAAGGGTGGAGTAAGCTGGATCCCAGGAGACAGAAGCTCAAGAGGGTCAGACTGACCAGTCAGTAACATGTTGCCCTTGTCGAGGCTTGATCCTGAGAAATGGGAGGTGGAGTAACAAATCACTCCCTCTCAGTCAAACATTCATGCAGCTTTAACTCTGTTTAATTGGTGAACATGTCAGAGAAAAGTTTGGCTGAGACTCTGCTTAGCTCCCCGAAAATTCCTGCATTGATGGGGAATGCATCAGACACCCTCTAATCCAATTATCCTTACATCTACACTGATGAGATGAGGATTGTTCTGTAGAATGCTTAACAATTACATGGCCACACATGCACACAGATTCCCACAGCTACGCCTCAAAACCATCATGAAACCTACTCATAAAATCACACAGCAATAAATGAAAACCTCCGTCTTTTATATGAAATGAAATGGAATGAGAGTGAAGAAGGCCATGTGGCACAAAAAGAGAAAAAGCAATTAGGTATTCTGTCATAAGAGATGACAGCTAATGACGTTGATGTCACGTATGGGAGCTGAGCGCACCGTAGTGGTCGTGACTGTTGTGAGAAAAGATTCCTGCAAACAAAGAGCCTGTTTCTTGCTTCTTGATGACATGGATTGAATATGACAGTGTTGTGTGACCACACAGGTCTGTCGATGTTTGTAACAGCATCTGTCCTTACCTTTGCAGGTGCGTTTGTCAGGCTGCAGCTTCATGAGGTGAGGGCAGGCACAGGAGAAGGTCTGGTTGAAGTTGATGAGACAGAGGTGGGAGCAAGGGCCTTTACCATCACTGGTGGCACATGGGTTAGGAGCTGAAAGAAAGAAACAGACAGAGGAAGTTGTGAAAGAGAGAAAGACACACAAAAAGACAGACAGGAGGTATTTCCCGGTAGGCCCACACTATGTTCTGTAGATTGATGTGTATATATTTTCATATTTAAATGTGAGAAACTACTTCCAGAGTATCACAGACGTGTGTAATGGACCTCTCCATCAATGGACCCCCAAGGAAAGTGAGAGTGCAGAAAAAGACCCAGCTTGTTGCCTCGTCACTGTCATAGGCATTGGTTGCAGCTGTCCATCAACAATTCTGTGAGATCTCTCTTTTCCTGCCTCCAATTACAGGACCTAGTGCCTCTCTGCTGCCCACACACCCTTGGGATCCCATAGCCAATGGCTACTAAACATCACATTCAATGTGACAGAATAACTGCACATCTTTTTGTCATTTTGTCAAATCATGTGGGCCTGTGAGATCAACACATGACATTTAAGTCGCAGGAGGAGGGTTTTATTTCCTACCCAGCCGGTGGGAAATGCCAAAGAGTGAGGGGACTTTTTGATCAACGAGGCAGCAGGGGGTGCCCAAATTGCTGCCGGTGTGAGAAGACAACACGTCTCACAGCTCTGAAAGGTCAGCTGTCTTTGGAGAATAGGAGTCTTGAATCAACATGTTCAGCAATGAACTGTGAGCCACCGTCCTCTTTTGAGTTAATGCCCAACTCAGTCAGTTACACTGATAGGCAGGGGTGAATTTGAGATATGGAGGCTCTCTCTCTTTCTGTGAGTGTGTGTTGCATGTGGTGTGCAACCTACCCTGGGGCTGTCTGGAAGGGTGATAGACCTGCAGGTCAAAGGGCTGTGTGTTGGTGCGCTGGACTACTGTGACATTGTGTCCTGTCCATTTGTTGGCTTTGGCCAGCGTGTTAGTCCTCCAGTCAGTCCAGTAGACCTCGCCTCCATACATGGTGACAGCAAAGGGGTGGGACAAATACTCGTGACCCCGCAACACTTCAATCAGCCCAGAACCATCGTACTTAGCAGAGTAGATAGCATCTGACCTGGAGGAGGATTAAGGCAGAGATGTATACTTTACATAATATGTACATTAGCGTAAATGTATGTATGTTGCTCATGTTACTAGATGAGTCTGTACTTTGTAGGTCATTTTACATAAGCAAAGCACATCTGCATGTTTATTAAAAAATGAATCATGGCAAGCAAAGTAAAAAACGACTGAGCAAGTGGGTGATGTAATGAGTGAGTGGGTGGATGCAGTGCAATGAGAGCACTGTATATTTAGAGACTAGTGGGAAATGCTACCTGGCATCAATCCAGACAATGCGTCTTTCCATGTAGTCCACAGTGAGTCCATTGGGCCAGCCACCACTGCCGGTTTCCCTGTGGATGGTGCGTCTGCCTTCACCACTCATAGATGCTGCCTCAATCCTGGGCAGACTGGCATCCCAGTCTGTCCAAAATAAAATACTGCCAACAGAAAATAAATCAATTGTATTGTCCATTTTCTAAAAAGGTTGATTGCAGATTTAGAATCTCAAAATCTATGCTTCTTACCCATCACGAGGGTCTAGGGCGATGGCTCTTGGATGCTCCACCTCCCCAGCCAGCAGGGTGGTTCTCATAGTCCCATCCAGTTTGGCCACCTCTATCTGGTCCAGATTGCTTTCCACCCAGTAGATGTTCCCTGCTATCCAGTCCACAGCCAGGCCCTCTGGAGTAGCCAGTCCATACTGGATCACCACCTCAAAACTGGTCAGGGCTGAATGGGACACCCATAGAAAAAGTCTCTTAAAAATAGTATGGTTTTTAGTTATTTATCATGCATTTAAAAACTGAATAGCAAGCTGAAAAAGGGGCCTATTTCATAGGATTTTATTGTTAGTGGGGATTAGTAGCAGTTGTAATTCAACTAATTTAGTATAGTAGCTTGGCTTATGTTACTTTGACCGGCAAGAGCAAATGTCCAACCAGCACATAACATCAAAATCAAAATGTCTCCCATTCCTTTTAGTCTTTCCCAGAAACAATGGGCTCTCATGCAGACTAAGTGCAAACCAAAATCTGTGATCATCTCTGGCTATGGCGATGAGACAAGTTCTTCACAAGGCCTTACAGTAGTAATTTGAGGAGAGGGATAGGCCTTCTTTACAGTTTTCTTAAAGACATGCTGGAGTTTCTGTGTGTATGTGTGGGTAGAGGGGTCTTTGTTAAGCTGTGTGCACTACACAGAGTATGCGAACAACTTCAGAGATTCTGAAATGGCCTCAATAACAAGCAGCAGGAGCGGATCTGTTAGTTACAATGTCTCTGCTCAGGAGTCCTGTTTTAATGGTTAAGTTAGAGGGCTGGGAACTGGAACTGCAGTGTGTTGTGCCTCCTACGTTACATCAGTGTTTTGGCTGCAGTCACGCACATCGAGTACTGAGACAAATGGGAAGAGACAAAGCCTTCCGTGTGCCCCTTAAGTGCTGTGCTGGGAACACAACCTTGATTGGCAAGGAGATCTGGGGTTTTGGAGCAGGAAAAGCTGACCATGACCTGGCCATTTATTCAGGGCCACAGACTGCCGCTGCTGACCTCTTTTTAAGAATTTTTTTTTGAATTTGGCTCTAAGAAGAGTTCTCAGCAGAAGTTAATTTCAGAGAAATGCTCAGCCTAAAGCACAAAAAGGATTTGCTATCTCAGAAGGAACAATCCACATTACTATTTTTTATGACACTGAACAATAAACATATTACTATGTAAACTAGACTATTCTAAGTGGCTATTCATTCCACCCCCCAATCTATCTTTCTGGAATACCTAAAATAAATGCAAGCTGTAGCTAACTGGCTGTCTCACCTCCATTATCAGACAGCTTCCCACGGTAGATCTTGTCCTCTACAACATCAGTCCAGTACAGGGTGCTCTGGTTGAGGTGGAAGTCCAAGGCAATGGTGTTCCTCAGGCCTGGAACCAGCACACTGAACTCCCCTTTGTGAAGCTCAATCCTTCTGATCTCATGGCGGTTGGAGAAGATGATGAAAGGCTTGAAGGGATCTAAGAGCAAAGAAGTTGTACAAGGAAAAGTGTTAGTATCTCAACACGGTAAATCTCAAGTCAAAGTCCAGATTCACAAAACCCCTTGTTGGCCTTGGATCAAATCCTGCCACAGCTGTCTCTGCAGTGTCTCCCCCTCCATCTGTCTCTTTCAAAAAAATCTGAATAACTGAAGGGGTTTGCTGCTCACTTTCCGGAAACAAAATATCTTCAACACCATGATGCATTAAATACTAAATACACACACGAAATAATCAGTATTGTACAAGACAAATACTGTTGCTCTCAATGTGAAGCCAAAAATAAATTCTTCAGTTAGTAGGAGTTAATGCCAAAAGGCCCTGTTTTTTCTTACCAGTGCTTTTGCAGCTCTCCATGTCAGACTCCAGCTCCCAGCCCTCGTAGCAGGAGCACTTGACGCTGGATTTCTCCTGCTCGCACTTCTGGCTACACTTGAGGTGTTTGGCGCAGAAGCTCTGGATCTGGCAGGTCTTGTTGTCGGCTCCCAGCTCCATGCCCAGGGGACATGAGCACATGAAGCCCTCCCCTGGAATGATGCTGCAGTTGTGGCTGCAGCCACCGTTGTCCAATGAACACAAGTCTGCAGGCAAGAAACAGATGAAAGAATTGTAATAAATCCGATACCGGAGAGTTGTATGTTCCATTTGTGGTGTTCTAAACAACAAAAGAACCAGGTACCGAACACATTTTCATGTTGCAGTTCATGTGTATAAAGAATGTTTTACCACAAAGTTTCTCGTCAGAGCCATCCGGACAATCGTCAGTGCCATCACACAGCTTCTCAGCAGGCAGACAGATGGAGTCGTTGGTAGCACACATGTGGTGAGACAACTTGCACACCAACGCCTCACAGTTGTCCTCATCTGAGTTGTCCTCACAGTCACTGTCGCCATCACACACCCAAGCTTTGCTGATGCAGCGAGCTGTCAAGACCAAAACATACACATTTTAATCTTGTGTTGTTTTAAACACACAAACAAGTTTTTAAACAAGTTTCAGGGCTTGGTCACGCCAGCATTTATACCAAAAATCAATTTTCAATTTAATTACTTTTTTTTTTTAATTTTTAGTGAACATGCAAATATGAGCCATTAACAAATTGCAAATCATCTTGATAGTGCTGCTCTGCCCTACAAAGGCAAAACGCCGTAACATCATGTTTGGGCAAAAATGAGTTAATGTCACTTTTGGGGTATTGGAGACCTCCTTTATCATGTGACTAAATATCGTGAGTCAATTTGATTGTTTTAACGAGAAAATAAAGGGCTATGACAACCGTAACATCAAAAACCATACGGGAAACCACAGCAGAACGCCGTAACAGCTGTTACGGCTCTTTGCCTTTGTTCCGGGCACGCTGAAGTTGAGTTAAGGTGTTCTGACTTTGTTTAGCCAGGCATCGAGAGAGATGTTACTGTGCCACCGTGAGGTTACTGTACTCTGGCCTCGTCATACTGTCAAAGTTTGCCGCTTTTAATTGTCACCAAACCACGAAACATACACACAACACATATTTGAAATAAAGTGGTGATGATTCAGATCTGTCAGTGACAGCCTGGAGCTAGCTAACTTTGATCTGTGTCACGTAGCGGTAACGGTGATGCTGACACACCTCGTCACTTGGCGGAGCCTCACATCAGACGAAAACCAATTATTAAATACACAGGCATCCTACCTTTCCAGGCAATCCGATATAATCCATGGAAGATATAATCCATAGCTATGCACGTCATCTGCTGTATCCACAACAATCCATACGTGTTTGAGCCATAATTCCTTTTTGCAGCTATGTGTTCATGTCAAATCTTACACAAATCCATAATAGCACTAAGCTAGTTATCGCTAATGTCCGTACAAAGTATGCTAACCTAGATGTTATCTCAGAATTAAAAAGTAGTAATCCAAGTCGAGTTCGTTGACTGTGCATCTTGAGCAGTTTGGTGGCCCTTAACCCTTAACCAGGGGCGGTTCTAGGACCAGACCTTTAGGGGGGCTCAGCCCCTAATGAGAATATGACACGGTACAGTGCCTTGCAAAAGTGTTAAACATAATATATTAATTGTTAAACATAAATATACCTTTGTATTCAATTATAATTAAAATATCTTTATTGAGAAAATATTTCTTGTATTTATTCATACTGTATACTGTACTGCAAAGTAACTTATCTGTCATACTGTTGCCACACTATCCTGATCATTATAGCAGTAAATAGGAACAACCAAAGGTCTTCTATATAATTTAAAACAAATACCATGATGACTAGACCTTGGTTAGGTGTTCTTATAATGGATGGAAGTATGGTGAACAGCAAGCAAATATTGATTATATGTCAGTTACTGCCTTTTGCCTTTGCACGACTCCTTGTTTTTGGCACATGATACAAAGGCAGAGTACAGTAACTGCCAAACAAGGGTCAAAGGTCAATTTTGAACTCAAGATTTTTTGCATACAAACATTTCTTCATTATAACTACTAGTTGTCAAATTTTGGGAGTTCTACCTATAATACTTTTGTCTGGACAAAACAGAAACTTTAAAGTCATTTTTCTCAGTTTCACACTCTAGTGTTAAGGTCTTTTGCCTTTGCAGGGCAGTGCTGACCTTTGAAAGAATGGAGAGAACTGGAGAGTCCAAAATGGAGGAAGCTTGTAATGTCTAATTTTACATAATACATACAAACTAGCTGCGTGACGGATGCACAAATTATTATTTTCCACTGTCAGTTTCTGTTATGACCAGGCACTTTTAACCTTTAATTTATTTGTCTTCATCTGTCAGAGAATAAAACCTTATCTGTACTAACACAACAACATTCCAAAAAGGTTCATCGCCCTTAACATCTGAAACTTAAGCCAGCTAAAAGCCTCCTCACCAGAATCCCTGCAGCTGAACTTGACTGCTGGGTCACACATGTGGGTCACACCCTCACAGTTGTTCTCATCACTCAGGTCCATACAGTCTGTGTCCCCGTCACAGCGCCAGCGCATGGGGATGCACAGGCCGTCCATCCGACACTGGAACTCGTCGACATGGCAGCCGCCTGGAGGACGGGTAGCTGGCGAGAAAACAGCAAGACAAAGTGTGATAGTTAGCCAACAAAAAAAGATGGAGTGTGAAGTTAAGCCAATGTCAAAGAAGCAATAAAATACCAGAAGAAGTCAGCAAATGAAAAATAACCAGAGTGGAATGACAACCAGCAAACAACACTCGCACAAACACTTGGCCAAAAACGGAGAGAACAAAGAATAGGCCATTCTAGTCATTAATTAATGTGTGGGTATACTGGGACGCTGGGTTAACAACCTAAAACTGAGCCAAGTCAAACAACAGTGACACACACAGCTCACTGACTGATGTCACACGCAGATTAAAGGCACCAGTGGGAAGGTGGCACAATAACATCCCCTCATGGCAAAGGTCAGCTCTTGGCACGGCTTAAACAGGAAATGGGCCGGGGACCTTTCAGCACAGGACTACAATATACAGGAAGGGAAAGTGATGGTATTGCTTTTTTATTTCAGCTAATGACTACCAGACGGCAGACCAAGAGAGACCACAAACACACACACACACACACAGCCAGAAACAAACACCCAGAGCACAGATTGCTCATTAGACCAACAGGTCACGCTGGGCCTCCTTTTTTGCATGCTGGGACTTGACGGCAGTTGGCTGCATTTCTGCATGGATCAAACAGTACATTCAACACACACACACACACACTACAGGAGCAAATGTTCAGAAAGGCTGAGTGCGACACTGTGCTATGACGCTGCCTCAGTCATTGTTACAAAGAGTGATTAACCAGCAAAACTCAATGTTCCATATCAGCCAAGCGTGGCCACCAGCTACTTTAAACTCTAAATATGTAAATAAATATCAGTGCAGCAGAGTCAAAACATCTGAGCTATTTGCACAAGACCATGAAAGAGTTTAATTGTTATCTAACCACAAAACACAATCACATCCTGAACAGAGCAACAGACAGGATTTGCTGTGAGTGATAAGCAGAGGCCAGAGGGCAGGCATGGGCACGCAGAGCAGAGGATATGGAACTGGGAGGAGGACTATGCCAGCTTCATTCCGACAACCTCTTTACAACTGCAAACAGCAACATGTAAACACAGTGAAATATAATACACTATGTGATGAGAGCTTGACTCAGGTACAGCTGGAAAAAGTACAAACAATGCTGCAAAAAAGCAATTCTTAGAGTAGAGCTATTTCAGTTTGGTACACAGTAATTGTTCCTCACCCTGGTTGGTACAGTTTGCATGAGTCTCATCACTGTAGTCTCCACAGTCATTGTCCCCATCACAGGTCCAGTATTCTGGGATGCAGCGGCCACTGTTACATTTAAACTGGACACTGGAGCAGGAATGGCTGCAGCCTGCTTCATCACTGTTATCCCCACAGTCATTGTCTGTACATGAGCACGTACAAGATTTTATTTTCAGTTATTGGATTGTTGTTACGGATTGTTTTCAAATGTGAAGGAAGTCAAAGAAGATGCTTACCGTTGTCACAGCGCCAATTGATGTTGATGCAGCGGCCATTGGCGCAGGTGAACTGAGTCAGAGGGAAGCAGGTTGGGTAGGCTAAAGAGGGGTCAAGAGAGCATACGTAAAAAATAAGAATATTTGTCATCTCAAACTAAAACACGTGCTATTCGAGAAAAAGCAACTATATAAAAGGTGCAAGTTGTGACTCACCACAGGAGTCTGGTTCATCTGAGCGGTCTCCACAGTCATCATCCAGGTCACAAGTCCAGGAGATGGGGATGCAGCGCCCACTGGCACAAGGGTACTGGTTCGGTGGGCATGTGCGAGCTGGCAGGGGAACAAGGTGCAAAACAAGTAAGTGCTGTAAAAAGTCCCTCATGCAATATCCCTGACTCAACATTTAAGCTTGCAAGACTCCTCACCGACAAGCTAATTTCCCATATTCTATTGCTACAAAAAGTACTTAAAATAGTTGCCCCAAAACAACGGCCTCACTTTATCTTAATTAAGTTAAATATACAATAAAATTTGTTATTTCAATTTATTTGAGACACCAAGACAGCTCTTATAAAAGCAACCAACGCTGCTAGTCAAGGACCATCGCAGCCCATTATCATCGATGCTGTAAATCAATACTCCTGGACTGTTTGTAAATTCATGCTGGCATCCACCACACAAATCGTAACTGAATTGATTTAAAACAAACAGATACCAATATGTCTGTTTTAGTTGCAACTGGACTGTCTGCCCAAAGTTTTATTAGTCTGGTATTTCTCTATTATCACTTTCATTTTCTTTCTTAACCTCAACATAGATAATCTCTCTAATACCATTTTTAACTAACTATTGATAAAGGAAAAACTCTGCTGCAGATGAAATAAATTATTGCCACATCAAATCTATTATTTTACAAACCAAAAACTGAATGAAAAACTGTAATACTTTCTAAGTTACAAAGACGTCCATGTTTGTATATACCAGAGCAGGTGGTGTTGGATTCATCTTCATCATTGCCGCAGTCATTGTCGCCATCACACAGCCATCGCAGGGGGATACAGCGGTTGTTCTGGCATTTAAATCGGTCCGCTGGGCAGGTGTGCTGGTCTGGGGAAAGAAAACAGAAAACTTTTTTTAATTTATTTTTTATATTTAACACCAAGCTATCTGGTTTGTCAATGCTTTCTGTGTTCTATGTTATATATATATATATATATATATATATATATATATATATATATATATATATATATATATATATATATATATATATATATATATATATAATCTTCTCACCCTTAAAATATGTTACTTTAAATTAAGTATAAAAATAGAAGAACATCATAGACAAATATGAGTCCCTGGTTCTCACAATCGCCCGATGAGGAAAAAGCTTGCCTGTGAAATTACAGTCACATTACGGTGCATGGAAAGAGACAATCTTGGAAAATAGTAGTTTGCGCTCTGTCGGTTTGCATTAGCCAAGACCCTTAAACAGAAATGTTGTTTATCTATGTGTTGCTCTGTAACCATGACAATGACGTGGCACACTTACGACAGAGCTCAGGGGCCTCATCACTGTTGTCCAGACAATCGTTGTCCCCGTCACACTTCCAGCGCTCTTGGATGCAGCGGTTGTTCTTGCAAGCAAACTCCCCGGGCTGGCACTGGGGCGGGGGCACGTAGGAGGGGTTGGCTGGAGATGAGATCAGGGGTAGGAGGAGAAACAGATGGGCAATTCGGACAAGAGCCAAGCACCAAAACAAAACAAAGCATTTTAGTGCCAAGGTCAGTTTTCATCTTTCTTAAAGTTAAAAAAATATTAGTGGAGATTGTTTTAAAACTTCTCTCCAGATTTGGCAAAGACGGTGTATAGAATTTTTTGCAAATGAAAAGTACAGCCTAGAATTCTTTAACAGCCTCAACTCCTGCTGAGTAATGAATTTTCCTTAACCTTCCACATTGATGGCAGAGTGAGGCCTTTCTACTGGCAAAGCTGCTAAGTACCTTTGCAGGTGACATTATCGACATCCAGGATTTGATCGTCGGCACAGCCACAGGACCTGCCATCAGGAATAACAAGGCACAGACTGCTACACCCACCGTTGTTAACTCGACATGCATTGGAGCCTACAGGAAAAGACAAACCAAGAAGACAGGGGGAATATTTCATTAACTTATTAGCATATAAGTCATGAAGTGAAATGAATGAGTAGAAGGGAGATATACCTTGCTGCTGGTGTGCATCATACACTCTGATCTCAAAGATGGGTGGCCTCTCGTTGCGGAGTAGGGTGACTGTCTTAGTGACCTGGTCCAGTTTGTAGATGCTGCCGCCACGGTACTCATTCCAAAAAAGAAATTGTTTGTAATGACATAAGCCGAAGGCGTGGTTAAGCTCCTGCCCCTCATACACCACCTGACAAATCAGGAAAGAGATAGAGGTTAGATCTCCAAATGTTACCTGCGTTTTAACAAACTGATTATCTTAAAGTAGCTTTTCATTTTAAATAATGTGGAGTAGTACATCTTTTATCATCAAAACACCACAGTCTAAATATACTCCCTGAGCATTACCAACCTTTCGTTCAGTGGTGTTAAGGTAAACCAACTCAATACGGTCGTAGTAAGCATCCACCCAGTACAGGATGCCCTGGGGAATGTCCAGACTCAAGCCGTTAGGCCACAGCACTGTCTTACTGGTCAGGAACACTTGGTGATGGGAACCATCCATCCAAGCTTTCTTGATCTTCCCTCTGTTGCTCTCGGTGGGGTCCTCCTCCCAGTCAGTCCAGTACATCCATCTGGGAGATGAGAAGAGGTATAACCATGTTCAAAAGCCGTGTGAGATAAGACATTTCTGCCAAAATGTAGCTTTTTAGTTGTTGTTTTTTTAGATGACGTTTGAAAGATCATCTCAAGAAAATACAACAAAGAGAGTATCCAAAAAACCCTTATAAACTCACCAGCTCCCACGAACACAAACACACCAATGTAACCAATAAGTTTAACAAACATTTACAGTGCAGGCAGTCCACATGATTCATAGTAACAAATCCTAGGACCATCCTCTCCCACTACACTAGAAGTACTAACACTAGCATCCAGGATGAATTCTGTTTCACCCAAACATTATAACTGGATTAACAACTTTATAGGGAAGGAATAACTATTAAAATAACAATACCCTCCCCTCCAGTGCCTCACCCATGCTGGGGGTCCACAACAATTGCACGAGGGTGGCTCATCTTGCCCTCAATGAGAGTCTTGCGGGTCTGAGAAGCCTTCTCCAGCCTGGCAACGCTGATAGTCTTCTTAGGCCCATCATCTGTCCAGTAGAGATTACCTCCCATCCAGTCTACTGCAATCCCCTCTACTGTGTGAATACCTGAGATAAGCAAAATAAGCCGATGTGAAAAAGAACCTATTAGCTTGCCAATTCAGGATGAATATCAAGAGAATAAAGTGAAAATGATACAGAATAACCTGAATTATTATCCTCCCTAAATTCCAGGATTTGGTGTAGAGAGAGTAGAAATAGTTCCTAGAATCCTGTGCAAAGCTGTCATTTTATTCTTACCTTCCTTTAGTATGGTGTCTCTCTCTGTGCCATCTATCTTCTGTCGGCCAATAATGTAGCTGGTGGCATCAGCAAAGTAGATGAATTCACTAGCGGCGTGGAAATCCAGAGCTCGGGGGTTCATTAGGTTCTCAATGGGAATCATGTACTCATCAGGCACCTTAGCGTTCATGTCCATGCCCCGGATGATTCCAGGACGACCCTTACCGTACACCAAGAACAGTTCATGGTCTGGTTCTGCAGAGGAAGATGAAGAAGAAAATAAAACATTCTCAATGAATAACTGTCATCACTTCTGCCAGCGATTGTTTAACCACCATTACCTCAATGCCATCATCAATCATCACTGCTGAAACTAATGGGAAAGTTCTCATTTTGTCAAAGTAAATGTTTCCCTCAGTCTTAATACTCACTCTTGCAGGACTTTCCATCGCTGCCAAGGCTGAAACCAGAGCGACAGCGGCACGTCCGGGTCTTGTGGCTGTTGCTCAGCAGACAGATGTCAGAGCAACCTCCAGCCTTCCCAAACTGATCCAGGGCACATGCATGGCTGCGCACTAAGCCAGGAGAGAGGGGCACGAAAACAGCAGTCATGCAATGGCAACTGTTATTAATGGACATGGATCAGTTAGCAGTCAAGCTTAGTGCCTTCTTGAATGAGTACCTTGAGGTTGGCACCTCTGGTGGTACACGTGCAGTGCGGCTCCCCGGTCTACCCGAGTCACCACCTGGAAGTCGGAGCTGTTGAAGCGGTTCACTCGGATCACACTGGTCTTGGGGTTGAGGTTGCCTTCGTCTGAGTTGGTGGCATACAGGTAGTTCTCAAATACAGTCAGTCCGTACAGATGCTCAATCTGAAATACAGTGAAACAATAAAGCAGCATAATAAAAAAAGTGTGCTACTGAGAATGCTGACGCTCAGTGAAACAGCTCATGGCGCATGACTAATGGCTTTTGTGATATCGTTTGTGTTCATATTTTTATCCGAAATGCTGTCTGATAAATTCTGCATCATTAAAACGTTCCTAACAAAGTATTTGTCAGTATAAAACATAATTTTGACACGTTCCTCAAAATGTGAAGAAATCTCTGACAGACAGAGACAGACATCTATAGACTCAGACAGAGGCAGCCAGAGAGATAACGAGAGCGAGTTTGTGTAAATTTGGCACAGGGCAGCACAATGGCTCCACTTCCAATCTGCTATTAAACAGAGAGCGGTCTTACTTTCATAAGGGTCTATTCTGTGCAGCTCTCCTCTACTGTCAGAAAGATGTATAGGTTGGGATCATATTACCTCCCCCACCTCTCTCACACACACGCCACCAGCATCACTGCAGTCCTGATTTCATTACTCTACTTTAAGTTTGAGCCTAGCTTTGCTAGGGCCAGACTAATATGTTTAGAGAGGCACTAGCCAGGAAAATCACACACTCTTTAAGTAATATCAATCAAGGAAATAAAAAGGATATATCCCCAAGAGAGACAGGCTCTCTTTGCCTTGATAAACAGGAGATAACTGGAAAACAGTACTGCCTCTAAGGATGATGATATTAAATCAATGATGATACAGATTTGGAAAACAGATGTTTGTGTTATCGAAAGGGAAGACTGAAAAGTCAGTAGGGACTCTGGGCTATTGCTGCTTGGTTTGACCGTTAAAAAGAAGGCTAAACAATCAGAAATATATATTCTTGACTGCATCTCTGTGTATGTTAGGGTGTTGTTGGTATTTGTTTTGTGCACACCCATCCAACCATCTTTCAAACCTCACCAGCAGGCCCTGGATGATGGTGTGTCGGTTCTTTCCCTCGTAGTCAACCACTTCGATGTAGTCCAGGTAGGCGTCAGCCCAGTACACCAACCGGTTGACCAGGTCCAGTGTGATACCATGGGGGAAGACGATCTTGCTGTCCACCAGCTTAGTGCGGTTCTGACCATCCATATCACAGCGCTCCACCCTCGGCGTAGACCCATAGTCTGTGAAGAACACTTTGCTGTAGCAGAAGAAGAGAAGCATAAAAGAACGGAGGTTCAGTAATGGTAATTGTATTAACAATATCTGCATCTGTATTAATCACTATAATAAATTACAAATGATTTCCAGGAGAATAAAAATAGAGCAGTGAAACTTAAGAAAAGAGAACTGCATCAGATACCAGCTTGTCAGTATGAGGAACCTGAAAAAGCCAACATGCAAGTGTAGTGTAGTGCACAGGATCTGTCTAGGTTTCCATCTGGAGGAAGTGCTTTGATTTTTTGACCGTCTGCTTGGTCAGCACGTCATCTGATCATAAGACAACATTTTCCTCTCAAGTGTTGCTAAAACCGAACTGAGAGTACTTGTTAGGTCAAGAAGAGTGAAGGGAAGTACAGACCCCATGGCCGGGTCCAAGGCAATGCCTTTAGGGTTGTACAGCTCTTGGTCCAGCAGGGTCACGCAAGTTTGGCCGTTAGTGTCGCAGACAAACACCCGGTCATCCACATCATCCACAAAGTAGAAGTTTCCGGTCAGCCAGTCGATAGCCATCTGCTCCACATCTGAGGGATGCAGAGGAGAGAAGATGAGAGAGAATAGGACAGAACCATTTAAAAAGAAAACAGAGCCTCATGGGAGTACAGTCATACACCAGCCTCATTTTAAAACCTCTCACTTTATGATGCCATGACCCTCTCCTCAAAAATGCCCGCACTCTTAAAAAACAAAAATAATGGCGCTGAATTAATAAGCTTTCGGTCATCTTCCTGCAGAGATGACCATCGCTGATTGATTAAACACATACAGCACCGAAGTTTTTTATTTTATTTTTAAAGCGGGTGGGCACAATGAACTGCTGGCTGCAGAGTGTGTTTACCCCTGCGACCACCAGCAGCCCTCATCCTGTCATGGTGCCTGTAATTTACCTAATCTTCACAAGTTTTTAGACTGCGGTGGAAACTTAGACAACAATGGCTAACATCACTCACATCACTCACCCACTACACTCTGAGTTTAGTGAGGTCTACCTGAGATCATTTATACCATCAGTTGTTGGGTTTCTCAACAAACTATAGGTCATCTGCCATCCCTGCCCATGTCACAGCCCATATTGTTTTAAGTATAGTGTACATGTGTATTTATGTTGTTATTTATTTATTATTTCATGTTTTTATGTGTGTTTGTGCGAATGTGTATGTGTTGGCTACCTGTTGTGAACCAAATTGCCCCTTGGGGACATTAAAGACATTTCAATTCAACTGGCTAGAAAAATATGCTAGCGACTTAAAAGACCATAGAACCTGATCTCCTAATAAAGCGTTTCCACTGCAGGATCTTTCCCAGGTGAACAATAACCTTTTTTGTGATAATTTTTTTATTAGCACCATTTATATAATTCAGACATACAGAATAAATTCCACAATGTATGACTGTTTGTGTCAAATGGGGTACAAAACAGAAAACCACAAATTACACACAAACCATATCCCATCCCCCACCCTCCGCGGTCTCAAGGAATAACAGAAATCACACCTTGCCTAACCACTCTCCTTCTTGTGACGCTGGAGGTCATTAGGTCTGATATTTGTGCTGCTGTGCTTTCCCATAGGCTGATAGTTGATGATTTGGCTTTGATAGTCCTTGCTGTAGAGAGCTCAAGCATAAATATGTCTAGAAAATATGCTAACCACTGTTTTATACAAAGCGAGCAAATGAGTGGGGGGGGAGCCAGCATTGAGCTAGAACAAGAACCTTTTTAGGAACTCAGGAACCACACCTGTGTTTTGAGAGGAAGAACTAGGCTAAAAGGTAACAGAATGGTCAAGCACAGACCCTGTAAAGCTGCTTACACATATAGCCGACGAACGACCGTTGACAGAAAAGCCAGTCGAAATGATCAGTCTCCCCGCGTTGGTCCAAAAACTGCCACAGAACATACCAACAAGATGAGACGAGACGTAATACATCTCTATAACAGCAGGCGGCGCTAATCTGTATTGTTGCCCAGGAAATGAAAACCGGCAGCTGATTGGACGAACGCGTCACATGGGTTTGTTATCTCCGGAAATTCAAAGCCAGACTGTCATGGCGGCCGTTCAGAATACGATCTCATATTGTACTAAAATAGTTCACTGAAACATGTTTCTGAAAACATTTTAAGCGAGAAATAGGCCATGCAGTTGCTGAATCTGTCTTCATTTCAGCTCAGCAAAGGTCAGTTTAAAAGATTTTCGTCAGATTTTGAGAGACTCTAGTCATCTCATTCCGCTCCCCATTTCCGGGTGAGTCCCGACTGCCCTTCCGCTGACCGAACATGTCAGGTTGGCCAAAATGAACGACGACAGCCCCCCAGACTGACGACGGCAAGGGACACACCGAACAGATTCGCGTCACTGACCTCGTCAGACTGTCTAACGGCCGATAATCGGCTAAGTGTGTCCCGGCTATAACAGATACCACTTGTGAACAGCGTAATTCACAAAATAAGGAAGTACTTAATGCCACTATCAAGAGCCACTTTCTGCAGTTCCTAGAGCATAAAATGCCTAGAACCCTTTTTTCTCATGTTCCGACTGGACCAATTTGGGGATTTTTAAGTTCCTCTGGTCACAGTTCCTGTAACTCTTTCAGCTCTTACTTCAGGGCAGGGTCTTTTCACTGTTCCCTTTTCAGCATAGGTATCTAGGTCAACAAGGGACGTGTTTCCAGTACAGACAGACAAACAACGGGACAATCTTAACAATTTTCGCCATCTTATTCATCACCAAATTCACTTCTGACAACGTTTTAGGTGAGAAATGAACTGTTTAGATTTTGAATATAGGCAGTCTTGCGAATATTTATGCCGAATTGACCCGGCCGCTAGCTCGTCGCTCGGACAGTCATGCTCAGAGACCCCGCTGTAAGCTGGATGTCTCTCAAACCAGTCTCGTAAATAAGAGATTTTTATTTCGCCGTTGACGGTTCGTTTGTTTAAATATCACGTCCATCATAAGATTAACGGGAACCTGTGGTTAACTGCCTTTTCGGAGTTAAACTCCAGAAGCGTGCCCTACGGGCTCGACAACCTCATTGGCCGGCCGTCTCACACACACACACACACACACACACACACACACACACACACACACACACACACACACACACACACACACACACACACACACACACACACACACACACACACACACACACACACACGGCGGGGGAGAGAGAGAGATACAAGTTTCTCTTCAGAAGACTTGTTTAAATTATGACAAATATGCTGTATACATTAGATTTAGCATTTTGTTCATACTTTTTTCAGATTTTAACGCTATAAAGACCGTTGCCGTGCTTGCATCACTCCCTTACCCCTCCTATAGTCCCTATGGCCACTTGGCCAGTGAGAATGCAAATGGAAAAAACGGTTTTGGGGGAGAGTAGTTAGTAGATCTGCTTAGAAGTGGACTTTTCCTATAACTACGTTCCTGTAACTACTTTGTCAGAAAGCGGCTTATATTAGGACGAAGGCCTTCCAGACTAGTTTTCAAAAAGATCAAGACAGATTTTAACAGCCAAAAACAACCAGACATGAAAAACTAACTAAGATCCCAAGCAATATAGTGTCTTGGTAAAGTGAGAATATCGTAAATACTCCTTGGCATGAACTCCACGTGTCTATGGAATCTACAGGAGGGATGAACACACTTCTTGTGATTCATATCATTATTATAGGCATCAAAACTTTCAGTGATCACTGGTGCCATCTGCATTCTGTTTTCCACTCATTTTTTATTTTATTTTGCCACCCATCTGTACATGTCGGGCAGGAAATGTAAAAACAAACATGCAAAAGGTTTTTGATATGGCAGAACAGAAACATGACACATGAAGCTCTGGCATTTTAGGGATCAACTTAAAGATCGGTCAAAGTGACCCAAAATACTGTTGCAACAACTCTGACAATGGAACTTGACATTCTGTAACCCCATTGCTTACTAAGCCAACCAAGAAAGAGGAAGCTTTGCAGACAGAAACCTTGATTTTAGATATACCCCCAGCATTGGTGGGGTTGAAGTGTTAAGTTAGCACTGGAAACATTTCTCACTCTCTGAGAACCTCTGTCTTATGAGACTGGGTGCAGAAATCCCAAACCACAGGGAGCCCCAGCTGTGGGTCTGTACATACAGCCTTGTGTTTTAACAGCTGCCACCTCACTTCCTTTCCAAGCAGAACACTGTATAAGCACATACACATCACACAGGCTCACTACTTGCACATACAGTATCAAAGTGACCACACGTGTCTCTCCAGTTAATCCAAGGGACAACTTTGATGTTCGGGTACATGAGTGGGGTCTAACACCATTGACAGTGAGCCTGCAGTCAGCTAGTCCCAGGGCTTTGACCATTCATAAAGAAAACATCTGCATCGCCCTCTCCCCCCCACACATCTGCATCGCCCCCCAATCCTCCCAACAATGACAACCATGCTGCTCAAAGACAGAGCCAAAGTAAGCTCCACAACAGAGCATACACACATCTGGGCCTAATGTAGAACCCTCCACCCCACCTAGCATACATACACAGAGCTTCAAAAGACCTGCCCCACATGGGACTTACAGTATGCCTGGTGCTACAATATAAACAGAACTGGGAAACAGTGAAGAATAAGGTTGTGGTTGGGAAACAAAGACAGTTAGATACTGATGGTGAAATAAATCTACATGTCAGAACATTAAAAGTTCTGGTGCACCTCCAAGCTGGAAATACTTTGACAGTCAGCAAGGTTGTTGCCATTTCGCATCTAAAAAAGGGCAGTAACTGTAAATACATGAGCTTGTAAAAATATATAGTCAAAAAAGAACAAAAGGGAGTAAAAGCCAGTCCAAGATGTTTCATAAACAAGGAGGGAAGGTTTGTCAGAGTTGAGAGGGATAGCGATACTCCCATTGTTATCAGCTCTAAAACCATACTCCTTTAAAGAAATCCAGCTGCAAGCGTGGCTGCACAAGGCATTGATTAGAATCATATACAGTGTAAAGGAGCCAGTTGTGCAACACAGTGACTATTGCGTTGTGTAACAGCCTACAACTAGTGGACCCCTTATCCAGAGAGCCGACAGTCTGTTGACGTCCTTACCCATTCAGCTTCTGGTAAGTGGAAAGTTTGCTGGGAAACTGAATGAACCCCCGCTTTCTCCTCATCCAACCACCCTGCCCTCACAACCCCATTTCACTTCCTGCCCTTAACACCCACCAGCTCACACTACTCTGAGGAAAGGTTTCACAAACTGAGGGGGTCTTGCTGGCAACAACAAACATGCTTTCTGCCCAAATAGCAAAGGTATTTACATACAGGGACACTGCCTATTTAGTTTTTCAAACTAGTCACACACAAGAGCCTAGGCTCAGAAATAGCACCACAAAATTTGTACTTGAATGTTATTTCCCTATTTGCATGCCAATGGAAGTATTCTTTTTTTGACATTTTAGTGCAAAGCAGAAAAGAATCATCATCATGCTGCTTCCATAATTCTCCCCATACCAAGAGTATCCTATTAATCTGTGCAAAAAACCTCTTTGACCTCTCAAGAGCACAGTTTTGGAGTTAAGCGATTATGATTTTCCATAAGGATCTGACATATGACCTCCAGTTAAGAGGCTATAATTCCTAACAGTTATGCAATGGCAAATCCCTGCCTGCAAGTGAAAAAGAGAGGTTATATGTGACATGATTGTACCCATGACAAAAAATTAGGAGAAGAAATTATGGGTAAAAATGAGGTCATAGACATGTGCTCTTTGGATGGATGCAGGTGACAGCTGAGAGAATAATGTAGTACATCAGAAGCCTTTGTTTAAACTAGATGCACATTAACATCTAGTATAATAACAACTATCATGGCAATCAGATTTTTTGCAATGAGACAGGATGCCTTAGATGATTTTTCCCCATGAAACTTTACGTTTCAAATCAGATCTTGACACATAACAAGACCATCTGTGCACCGAATTATTCTGGAAAAAAAGACCTCAAGAACAAAGGCTAGGAAGAAGGAGGAAGGAAGACTGAACGATGGGCAGAGGGACATGGGGAGAAGGGCTGGTCCCTGCTGTGGAGTTCCGCTTGGAGAGTGGAGAGGATGGAACGGGTAGGCTCTGCTCTCCTTTTATCTTCCCAGTCAGAGACTCACACACGCAGACAGAGCAGGCCACATCTGGAACCCTCGTCTACTTATCTACCCTGTTCTCTCAGGCTCCCAGAAGCTATAAATCACCATGTTTGTGTAAACCCTGTATCCCCCCCCCGCCTTCATCTATATCCTTCTACAGCCAAAGGTCTGCCCAACATACTGTACTTTTAGGAGTGCACCTGAGCCCTGCTCGTTATAAAATACTGAATAGAGCTGACAAAGAACATATGCTAGCACCATTTATATGATCAGAATTTGTTTTGAAAGAGCAAGTTCCCCTTCAAGAAAAAAAAGGCAAATGGTTCAAAGAAGGACGCACAGGCCAAGCTTAGCTAACATTTTAAAGCAAACAATCATAAGGGAAACCATGCTGTATTTGCATCAAATGGCCTTTTGACTGATCCACAAAATTAACGAAGGAGTTTTTGCTCTCTTATCGCAGCTGAAAGCCCAGACTGATGCAACATTAAAATGTGGAGTCAGCCAAAGTGCAATGAGAGCCTCTTGTCTGTTTGTCTGTTTGCTCCCAGAGGGACTGAGGACAGCCAAAACCCACCAACTGACATGACTGGAACCACACTGTCAGGGTTTTCCACAGTGTGTTATAGTAGAGGTGGGCCACCTTACCTGAAATTAAGACTGCCTCCACTAACACATTTCCACACAGCAAAGGACATACATTTAATGAGTGGGGCTATTGTTTAGAGTCACAAGACGAGATGCAACAACATCTGGGTGGATTACCGCCACTGCTCAACAATTTCCTGGGGCAAACCCGTACTGTACATCACAGCAAAGAGCCAGATCCACAGATAATATGTCTCAGACACAGCTCACTTTGCTCTTCTTATTGTGTGACCACTGCAGAGCAATTTCCTAAATTTGATAGAAAGTCAATCACCTGATTGTCTTATTTCAAACTGCAGAACATTAGATAAGATCAAACTTAAATGTTGGTTTTACTAGCTTATTAAGTTAGATACAATAAATAAATATAAAACAATAAGCCATCTAAGTTTAATTGTAGATGCTTCCTCTTATTTACAGGTTGACTTTGATGTAGAAGGGTACAATGCAAGCAATTCTAAAGGTGTACACAAGTGGGACAGCACATAGACAGATCTACAGTATGTGTACAGTGGCAGCCAAACGGTCAAATCTCAATTCATAAAAGGTAATATGTCACTAAGTAATGGGTGCTTGAGTCAAAGGTATTTGGGTTGTCTGTGTGTGTGTGCCACAGCTATGAGCGTGTTAAAGTTACATGAGACGGCCGGAGGAATGTAGGGGCTGTTCAGGCTGACATAACCCAACGGTGGAACTTAAATACCATCTGCATGGTCATGATCACACACACAACATACACACACATACACACACACACACACACACACACACACACACACACACACACACACACACACACACACACACACACACACACACACACACACACACACACACACACACACACACACACACACACACACACACACACACACACAGGTCACGCTGGGCTTCCTTTTTTGCATGCTGGGACTTGACGGCAGTTGGCTGCATTTCTGCATGGATCAAACAGTACATTCAACATCAAAACACCACCACCACCCCCACACCCACACACTTCGAGGTACAGCAAATCACTACCTTCTCTCTCTCCCTCATTTTATCATTCCCTTGTCTCCTTTACTTCAATCTTCAGGGTCCCCTCTACACTTCCACCCCTCGCCCCCATTTACCTCTCAGACCACTTAAAGCGCTGGATAAAAAGTCACAGTGGCAAGTCAACACAATGAGGGCGAGATGGGATATGGGCGACTCATGAGAGTGCAGTGAATCAACTGGAAAAAAAACATTCTAGGAGGTTGGGGTTCACTGAGCCTCGGGTCTGCCCCAGCTGTCAGCAGTGACAGCATTGCAAGCTTCATTTAAAGTGGTCGCAGGTTTTCAGGGTGTACACCCAGCTTTTCTCCACTTGTTTTCTTCACGTCTGCCATTCATGTCTGGGGATGAATCTCAAGTGAACGCTTCCCACACGCAAAAACGCATTCACACACGCACAAACCCACACCCTCGCTTTTATGTTTTGTCTACATTTCTGCCCGCATTCTTAGAGTGTAACAGCTCTGTCAGCCAAACAGAAAAAACAAACTTTGTCAGGCTCGTAATCAGAGATAAATAATGTCAGCATTATATTTGCCAGTCTCTCAGAGGGAAGTGTTCACATATGACATTTGTATGTCTGTGGCTGGGTGTTGTTCAAGAGATGAGTTAGTTAAGACAATGCCTCAGGACACTACCTCCACAGGCCAGACATTTAACTTGCCACTGTTTAACCACACACACACACACACACACACACACACACACACACACACACACACACACACACACACACACACACACACACACACACACACACACACACAAATGTACAGTAATTGGGAGGACTAATGAAGGCAGAGAGGAATTCTATGGGAAAACTTAATGTCAATATGATGATACAACCGATTATATTCAACTTCATAAAACAAGAGCAGGGGGAAAATACTTTTCCAGGCTTCTGATTAGCCATGCACAGTCAGTACATTAATCAAGCTACACAGCAGGTTAATTAGGTGTAAATGAATGCCTGAAGACATGCTACCAGCCTTATATGTATCATATCGCTGTAAGCAAGCTACACACATATTGCCTCTATGGGATGATTTAGTGGTGTGTCAGGGGCCCCCTGTTCTTCACAGACAAACCTTTTGAAAATTAAAGCTGGACTCAGCATTTCTACTTGGCACTTTTATGCTGGTATGAGCAGCTTTCAGAGATGAGGCTGTACTGCTTCACATCTTACATTTGTCTGAGCTAGCAGATGCAAAGTTGACCATTTGATTCCTGAGGCAAAGTATGGAAATTTCACACGGGGTGAGCTGACAACTAACTGATTACCTAAGCGTTGCTTGCGTGCTCTTATGCGAGTAATTCATTCACTGGCAGTCTACAGTTAAACTGTGATGCCCTCAAAAGTACCTGACAACATTTTTCTATGTCAGCAGAAAATCCTATTTCTAAATACAAAAGCTTTCTGTTACAGTCAAAGTCAATTTTGTCAATGAAACTACTACTCACGGTGCAGACTGAGGGAGATGTTGATGGTGCGGATGTTAGTGACAGTCT
The DNA here is from genome assembly GCF_010015445.1 of Perca fluviatilis. Classification (NCBI taxonomy): domain Eukaryota; kingdom Metazoa; phylum Chordata; class Actinopteri; order Perciformes; family Percidae; genus Perca; species Perca fluviatilis. The sequence continues at coordinate 21,110,266 of NC_053116.1, read as the reverse complement.
TGAGGTCAGGGATTCTGGCGCACTTCAGCTGGGTGGCAGCGGGAGTGTCACCCACATCTATCCAGCAGACGGTCTCCTCGGAATAAATGAAGTCCATAGCCATGGTCGGCTTGGTGGGGATGGAGTGCAGCCGGGAAGTGGAACCGCTCAAGGAGGTGCAGCGGATGTCATGGAGGTTAGCAATCAACAGCATAGGCAGACGATCCACCGGCTCTGGGGAGGGTGATCAGAGGACGAGAGGGGGGGCATAAGGTGGAAGAGATATGAGAAGAAGATGGAGAGGAGTCAAAAGGTCAATACATCTCTCTCCAGTAAACAAGCTTGTAAAACAAAAAGGGGTGCCACACCATGCAGATGTTATTATCTAGTATAATACAGCTGGAGACCTTTTCAACAGAGAAACAAATCAACTCAAATCTTTTTATTTATTTATTTTTTTTAATGAACTGCATCCTTCTTTTATGTTGAACTTTTTGTGTCCTCACCATTTTTGGCTTTGCAGGAGCGGTTGTCAGGCTGCAGCAGGTAGCCCTCCACACAGCTGCAGGTGTAGGAGCCCTCGGTGTTTGTGCATGTCTGACTGCACGTCCCGTACACATTGCACTCATTGAAATCTGCAGGAGAATAACAATGCATTAACAGACACAGTCAGTGATGAAATAGATTGTACAGCACTTATTCACAACGTACTGCATTGGGTATACTTGGATACAAAATGTTGTAGCACTAGTCAACAAAAAGCCAAGGTTACTAACAAACCCTGGAAGATGAATTTATCTTCTACCTTGTTTGATATAAAATAAATAAAAAAATCCAATCTTCTCTACATGCTGCCCCATGTAAATTCCAGTCAGCAAACAGAAAGTCAGAGTGATCAGAGGATTTTATGATTTTTTCTTTGGCCAAGCTAGAATAAAAATCTGCCAAATCGCCCACTCACCTTTACATGTCTTTCCATCTGCAGCGACCTCATAGCCGTTGCTACAGTAGCACAGAGGCCCATCATGAGTCACAGCACAGTGAAACTGGCACCCATGGGAGGCACAGCCTGGTGCTTGTTCTGAAGCAGAGCAAAACAGAGACACATAAAATAAGAAATACTGTATAGACTAACAGGGAAGAGGGGTTAAACAATTGCCTCCCTGATCTGTTTTTTTGTGCAGATCATCTTTCTAATCTTAATCCCAGTGCAATCTTCACAGAACCATACTGTCATATCCTATCAGGAGTATAAGGGAGTGATGCAAGCACGGCAACGGTCTTTATAGCGTTAAAATCTGAAAAAAGTATGAACAAAATACTAAATCTAATGTATATAGCATATTTGTCATAATTTAAACAAGTCTCCTGAAGAGAAACTGGTATCTCTCTCTCCCCCGCCGTGTGTGTGTGTGTGTGTGTGTGTGTGTGTGTGTGTGTGTGTGTGTGTGTGTGTGTGTGTGTGTGTGTGTGTGTGTGTGTGTGTGTGTGTGTGTGTGTGTGTAGACAAGGTGATTTGAATGTGCATATGTTAGGGGGCCTCTTCTATCCTGCCCCCAGAGGGAACTCAAGGACAGATCATTTTGGCAGGAAATGAAAGAGGAGCATCCACCCATCCCCTCATCATGCTAGCTATAGGGTGTACATTTGCATGCAGATGTGTTTCTAGGCTAGGAGATGAATGGGGGGAGGGTAGTGATAGTAGTACACATCTGATATTACATAGTCTATATCCTTGACGTTCCACTTCCGGAATTGCTCCTGTGCTGCAGGACATTCTGCCGGATGAGTGCATTTTTCGCCGATTTCCGTTTCCTTCCGCTTTATTTTTTTATTTGTAAACTCCGGTGGATTTGGTTAACTGCTCCTCAGATCTCTGCACAGTAAATTGACACAGCTAGCTAGACTATCTGTCCAATCTGAGTTTTCTCTCGCACAACTATTTTGCAGCGGCTCCATGCAGAGCCTATCGCCACCCATGACGATTATGATAGGTTTAAAGAAATGCCAATAAACCAGAGCACGTTTTTCTCCCATCCCAGAATGCTTTTTTACATTAGTTTTACTCTGTCACTCTTTTGATGGCACAATTCATATTTGGAACTTTCTCTCTCTATTTCTGTAAGCTTTATCTCTGAATTAAGATTTAAACTGACATGAAATATGACAAGCACGTAATCTCATCCTGCAGTCCTACATCGTAACAACCCCTGGCTACCCTTTGAAGCTCCAGGCACAGCAATATTTTGTAAGTAAGGCCAAAGCCTTAACATAACCTTCCAACACTTTAACACCCCACACTGATCAAAAGAGTTAAACTTCACTTAAGCTACGTTCACACCGCAAGTCTTAGTGATTTTAAGATTTTGATTTTGATTTTTTGCTCAGATCCGATTAGTTTTTTTGACTGTTCACATTACCTTTTAAAATGTGGCCTATATCAGATTCCAGTGTGAATTGTTTGCGGTTTCGAACTGACCCGCATACGCAAAAGAACAATAACAATGACATCAGACGCAGCACGCTGTTGCACTAAAGTTAGGGAGGTTATGGAGGAAGCATTTTCACTTTTATTTCAAAATGTTTGAGTAATGGCAGCCGTAACATTAATGACCAGGTGCTGAGGAGGAGGAGAATGAAGAGAAAGAGAAACAAATTTTGGCCTTTTCTGCAAATTCACTACAGAGATCTGTGTGACCGCTACAGGCCCCCACCAGTTTCCTCTGGCTTCGCCCTGCCCAGGCATTGTTCACCATCTTTCGGGTCCTATCGCACGCGCTCATGCTCCACCTCCCCGACGGTGCGGGCAAGACAGGCCGGTGGTGCGCCTGACGTGCGCGCCGGCCCTCACTTTCATTGCGCCACGGGGCGACCCTCTGACTCGTGCGCGCGCTAGACTCCTCGGTCCATGTTTCAAGACGGGTCCGGTGGGTTGCCGACATTGCCGCAGACCCCTGACGCCTTTTACGTGAGCCGATCCCCGCCTTGGCGACGCAGCGCGGACGACAGCCGCACCGGGAGCAGGAGGCCCCGCCCCTCCCCACGGAGAGAGACGGTACAGTAAGGTTTGAGGTAAAAGTCATATGAAATCCGCCTTGGTTGTTGTGGCCGCATTGAAGAAATAAAAAAATAAAAAAATAAAAATAAATCAGATCTGGGTCTGATTCAGGACCACATATGGAAGTGGCCTGAATCTGATGTGAAAAAAAAATCTGATCTGGGCTAAATCTGAGTGTTCACACTACTTCTGAAGAAGTCTGACCTGGTCACTTGACCCCCAAAAAAAAAAAAAAATCGGATTTGGGCCACTTTTGCCTTCAGTCTGAACGTAGCCTAAATCTAGCTTTGCCAGACCCTCCTCCACACGCTGTGGAGGAGGGTCTGGCTAGTCCACACAGCATTCCAGGATGGGAGAAAAACCTGCTCTGGTTTATTGGCATTTCTTTAAACCAATCACAATCGTCATGGGCGGTGCTAGGCGCCGCACGGAGCCACTGCAAATTAGCCTTGTTTTGGTGGAACGTGTACTTCAAAAGTTGTTTTAGTCATGCGAGAGAAAACTCAGATTGGACAGATAGTCTAGCTAGCTGTCTCAATTTACCCTGCAGAGATCTGAGGAGCAGTTAACCATAGTCCTCATAAATCGACTGGAGTTTAATATTCCAACACAAAGAAAGCGGAAGGAAACAGACATCGGCGAAAAGACATGCATCCGGCGGAATTTCCTGCAGCATTGGAGCAATCCCGGAAGTGGAATGTCGTGGATATAAACTAAACTTCACTCAATACTTGTGTGTACCTGTTGAGAAACATTCCCATGTAATCTTTTATAGAATGTAAACCCCAATATAACAAACTGTAAATAAAAGAGGCTTACACTTAGCCTGGATGCCAGCCGAACTTAGCCCCGCCCACAAAATTCGAGGTCGGGAAGTTCACATTCTGACTAGAAACTGAGTATGACCACGTCAGGCTAGCTTACACTAGCACAAAGAAATGTATCTCGATGTCCAACAAAAATCTGTAAATGGTCATGGACACACTATGCTTACAGGGGCTAGTGACGGTATGGCTGTGAAGAGCGGAGATTGGACCAGTGAAAGGCCCTTACTAAATAAAGCCTGTGGCACTATGGGCCACAATGACCCTTTTGTTATGGCCCTGCTAAAAGGAAGAGTCCCCCAGCAAACACTGTGGCCCATAACAAATCCATTTACCAAGCCTGTGAGAGACCACAGGCAACTAGAGTGCTTAAAATACACAAAATACAATCTGGTCGGGGTCATTTTCTTCCATTTTCTTATATATTCTTATATCATAGATACAGACAAAATTAGTATTATCATCAACATTAACTCAATATCAACCTGTGATACTACAAAGTATTCATACAGCCAACTCACATCCATCCATTTCTAATGTTTTATGAGAAAAAAAGATCAAAAGATCTGTTATAATATATTATAATTCCACAAAATAACAATTACTTTGACAGATTTTGGTTAAATCTGAATTATCATTTCTTTAGACGTGAGAACTATAAAGTTTGATATGGTAAGACTTTTGTTACGATAGAATTCTATGAAGAAATGATAAATGGTAATATTGATAATACTTGTCAGCCATCTTTTATGAGCTCCAAAAATCATGTTTAGGGTCTACTTGATTCACTTTTAGCTTATTCTTAAAAAAATAATAATGTATTTTTCCTTTAAAAGAGTCTGGGGGGAAAACATTTCTGGAATGTGAATCTGCAAATCCTTTTGCTTGTTTTAAACTCAGAGAGCATTTGTAGTTGTATGGTAGCAGGAAGAGCAGACAAAAGGACAGAAAATGTAATGATAAGAAAAGAAAACAGAAAAAGAATGAACAGAATTAGGAGAGGAACAGAGAAAGAGAGCGGGGAGAAGAGGAAGGCAGGGCAAACAGAGGTGCAAATGAGTTAGAAAGTTCCAGCTCTAAGCAAACAGGCAACAGCAGTGTGTCAGGCGTTTGACCAGGGGTTAATAAACGGGTTAATGAACGAAGCAAACAAATCACACAGTGACACACTGGAGGCCTTCAGTCCTAAACAAGCATGCCAAAGCCATTGATCCTGTTACTGCATGGATGGCAACCCTCAATTTCACTCATTTATAGCTCTTTAAAAGGGAAGCCAGGAGCAAGAGTATAATAGCCTTTTTCAACCAAAAGTAGCGCATATATGCAAGTTTTTTAAAGAGCGAGAAACCTGCAAAAAAAATAGGCGAAAGACTCCTTTCTCATTGCAATAGACAAGTGTCCTTTCTGGGTTTTTTTTCTGATGCGTCACATTCAATGTCACAAATGCGCCGGAAAACAGGGTTAGTAAACACAAACACTAGAAAGAAGCATGGAGGCCAGTTGAAAATGTTACTTCTTTTTGTTATGTCAGTTACTTATTTAGTCTCTTTTTCAAACTCTGCGACAACAAATATGAACGATGTTCGAGTGCTGCATTAATGGCGACGGACGGAATTTGACCGACAGAGGTGATTAGTCGGGGTGAAAATTAGCGGGTCCACCCAGGTGTCATGTTTCCATCACTACAGATCAGAGCTGGAGCCAATAAATAGGCTACCTGTGACTGCCGCAGCCATTTGTCTCCGGAATGAATGCCAATTGTAAACTTTCCCACTGAAGAAAAAAGCCATATGTTAGTGGGTGTTATCAGAAGATATATCACATCTGTGGGCACAATTGAACAGGAGTCAATAACTCACTGATGAAAATATGAGGCGTGTATGACAATGACAGCACAAGTTCCAGATGCATCCCACTGAGGTTGTGATCTCCTCAAAGACGTGCATAATATCATATGCAGATTACTGAGGGAATTCCCAACACACAAATTAAAGTCAAAGGGGTGATTAGCATGAACATGAACACAATATTAGAGACAATGACAAAAAAAACATTAGGAGAGGTGACAGAGACATGAAGAAGAACTTATCTTGGACACTTTCCACGGCCAGTACAAAAAGAAATTTATGAAAGTTGGCATTTTCCTTTAAATTCCAATCATGGGGCTGACAGGCCAGCTGCAACAGGGTGACGCAAGTACAGTGAGACAGGGACCGGGTGGTGTTGGGGTCATGGCCGTAGTTACACAACAAAACTCTTAACGACTGAATGAGTTCATAAACCTAACTCCTTACAAGGATCTGCTCATCTATCCATCAACTGGCTTGAAAACAAATTCCTTTCCTTACGAAAAATCTAAAATAAATAAAACCTCCCTGCATTTCTACATCCAGAGGCCGTAATAAAACAGCCTATTCCAGTGTGTGACATTTTAAAGAGAGGCAATTCCCAGGACATTCCTACCTTTGTGCTCTCACTGTCTGGAAACAAGTCTACACATGCCCGTGTCCTCTACCTGCAGCTGACAGGAGCCTACCGCTTTCCTACACTGTTCCATCAAATTACCTGATTTCTACTTCTTAAACTGAATGGTTTGCATTCTAGCATTGCACACAATAATATAAATTGACTAAAACTTTGAGAATACCAATCTCTTTTAAATTTAGCAGATCACCATGCTCAGTTAAACACAATCAGGCACTATCAAATACAATTTCATACTGTGAAACTACTCTGGGATTAATCAGTGCATTCCATCACACAGATAGGTTGGTGGTAAATGCTGCATTACTGAACAGAAAGAACTCTTGAGAACGAGATTTCAGACTTAAAGGAGATGATGATTTGTTTATCCAGGTATGTGGGTATGCATAGGCTCATCAATTGTGACAATAAAAGTGTATTTATAGGTAGTTGTGTGGAGCTGCAGAGTCAAAGAGGGCAAAGTAACCATATGCAAACACATGCAGGGCAGTGGCTTGAGTAATGAGCAAACAGTGGCTATCGTAGTCTCAAACAGTGGCAGCATGCTGCCCCAGACACTTAAACTTACACAAATACTCAAACACACAAAGTACACAATGTGGCACAAAATAGTTTAAACTTGCCTTAAAAGCAACAACAATAAAACATGACTCAGATTTTGTTCAATCTGCAGCCCATCATAAATCAAGAAATACAGTTTCAGAACCCTGTAGTGTCTCTGAATACAGTGGCAGGCAAAGACTGGCACTAAAACAGGTCTTGTCATGCGAGACAACTCTAACTGCAGCCAATAAACTCATTTAGGTCAAGACCCACTCATGAATGAAGATGAAAATGTGGTCTTACTACAGGCAGCCTCATGTAGCCTTTGACCGATTCTCATTCCACAGTTACTAGGACATGAAGGACAATGAAAGCCTACTGCATGCATAAACAATAGCATCAGGCCACTACAATAACCAGGGAGCCCTGGAAAAAGCTCTAATTGTCTCTTACCTATCAATCAGTCACTTCTGAAGGAGACAGGTCTAAACAGCCTTGCCCCCCAACAGAGGCCCCATCACCCACAAGATGACAGAGAAAGGACAAATGCAGGCCTACAGACTAATGAAAAGACTCAACTTTCACCTATATGAAAGAAAAAACAACATAACTGGCAATGGTCTGAAAAGGCTACATTTAGTTTTCTTTTCTTTTTTTTTTTTTTAAAGGCCTTTTAAATATAGGCCTGTAACTATACTTTGTGTTTTTACCAAAGGATGGCAAAGAAAGTTAGACAAGCAAACTTAGACAAGTAGAGAAAACATTCTCAACATGTGCCTTTTACATGCTCTTGAGCAAGGCACCAAGGGCCAATCCCTTTTATAAATATGAGACTGTATACTCCCTTCTTTTGCAATCAAAGATGTTTTTTAAAAGGGTAACATTGTTATCAGGCTTGCCAAAACTATCCACAGTTCTGATATTTAAATTCCGTGCAGTAGCTGACATACAGTATATAACAGTAATGCCTATTTTCTCTCTCTTATAGTAAGAAAAAAGGTTTTCAGGACTTTAAAAAATGTTCTTTCCCAAAGACAGCATAAGAATAGATGTATGTTCTGATTTGTTTTTACTTTGAAAGAGTCAAAAATACAAATCAAGTTTCAATCAAGTGTTAGATTAAGTGCTGTATCGGTATCTTGGAACCATATTGCCTGTATAAACTTCATCATCCATCCCAGCACCAAGGAGTCCACTTGGTTACTACCTTGCGGTCATTCTTACTGTATACACAAACCACGCCAACGAATCCCAAACCTTGCCACACAGTATAAAAATGCTGCGAAAATGTATTTGAGCGAGATAAAACTCCTGCCTAACCTTGCTACACTCCCATTTCTAACCACTCATGTCAACAACTTTGGCAGAATTACTTGAACACGCCGACTGACAAAGTTTGCTTTCAGGCATCAGCGCCCAGATATACTTGCACAACCTGGCAGTTTGAACAAGCAAACACTAGGATGCTTGTGAAAGGCCAGGCCTTTCCCTGAAAAGAGGGGAGCTCACAAACAGCAATGCCAAAGCTTCGGGACACACTGCTGGTGTGTTTGTGTGTGTGTGGGGTAATGGGTGTGTTAGGGTGTGTATTTGCAAGAATGTGACTGTGAGTGTATGTTTGTGTGCACGTGTTGAGTATATGCATGCATTACAAGCCCATGAACGTGTAGGTGTGTGACCAACGCTTTACTGAGGACAGCTGGACTTGTGTCCTCAGGGACAGGCAGTGCATGTTGTGATTGGATGACATCATCACTGTGTTGTGTAAAGGCTTGTCTTGCAGTGATGACCAGTGTGTGAGATACTAACACTCTCACCCACTCTATACAACTGTCCACTTCATCAGCCCAACAGTGCTCCTGCTCTTCCGAGCAAACCAGACCACACTTAAATGCTCTGACTAATGCACAACTATTTAATCTAATAACTCAACTGTGTGTAGAAGACCTATTCATTTTTACCTATACAGGGTCTTTACCTATACAGGGTGGTCCAATAAGAAAACACTCTATTGCATGGGCGTAATATGTACAGAGGAGAATAAGATGTAGAGATATTACATCAAAAGAAATAATACAAATAGAATAGAAAAACAGACACTATAACACATAAAGTTACAACTGATAGATAAAAAGGGTAAATCAAATTTTATTTTTTTTAAAACACACATCAAGCCCACAACCAATTACAGCTTTGATCTGAAATTAGCAGAAGAGATAAGGTGATCCAAGATTACAGACATTATTTAAGAACCTGGCAGACCAGCCCATGTCCCAGGACTTTGATCCACCGAGGCCTGATAGTAAATATTTGATCAAGTGATTTGATATTCCAGGAAAGGGATCTTGATACTGAATAGCAGTGCATCACTACTAAAACAAGCAAAATGGAGAGACAGACACACAGGTGTGCACAACAAAAATTATAACTATGTATCCCAACATGAGTTATTGCAACTACAAACAGGCAGAGCTTCAGACCGCTATATCTGAGGACTGCCTTGCTGAGTACTGAAGCAATCCTCTGTAGGCGGCCAGTGTTTGCTCCTTTGTGTGCTGCAACAAAGACCGACAGTATGGACCCAATATGTTCCATCACTCATTCTTCTATCGACTCTAATTAATAGTAGAGGATTTGATGGGATTCTTCTCCAGCTGCATCCGGGCTGAATGCTCATCATTCCCGCAGGGATTGGGGAAACAGCCTCATAGCTGAGCTGATTGATAAATTAATGACTTTTTTCCCCCAGAAAGAGAAATCCCATTATAATTGCACAAGCCACAGCAGGCCAGCTCTTTAAAAGGGCCTATTAGCGGAGATTATTGGATAGAGATTATAGTTTTGTATGCGAAGACCAGGAGATGCTTGCGAGGAGAAGCCGGCTGGTCACTTTTGACCCACAACAAAGGCCGACACTCTTGTCTCTGTGCGACAGAGGAGATAGAGAAAAATATACTATCTCAGAGTGTGTTTGGCAGAAAATTGGAGTTGGCAGATGTGCGTTCATTACCTCTGCAGTGAGGGCCCTCATCCCAGCCATCGGAGCAGTCGGGGACTCCATCACACACTTTGCTCATATGGATACACACATCCAGGTCCAGGCACCCGTGTTCATTTACAGGACACTGGTTAACCCTGTTGTGTGAGCCTGGAAAACAAGCAAAACACATGTAAGGAAACATAGCAATACAAAGCAAAATATAAAAACTATTCACAACAGCATCTACACAGGCAGTTTTTACAGTATATGGTTGGACTGTGGCTATGGGTGAGGCCCCTAGCTGTCGACCCTTTATCCTGTAGATATAACAATCCCTCTAGAAAAACGTGATTATGCGATCGCATAATTCAATGCATAATCAGCCAAATTCCGCACTTTCGCCACATAAATTGCAGATTTCCGCGCGAAATGTGCGGTGCTTGCATGATTTCATAATCCCTGCATTTTTGTTGCAAAAAAGTCACATATATCTTATCAGAAAGTTGAAAAAATGTTGCGTTTACGTCACACAAGAGCAGCCATTTTCCCCTGTTGCCATTGGGAAGGTTATGAAGGGACGTAGTTACGCGACGTGAAGATCATCGAAAAGCAGGTGTTGGAGGTTGAATTTGACCTATGAATTGACATGTACTTTGGGTCTCTTAATTTGGTATCCAATAAGAAAGCTATCTCAATATCTGATGTCTACTCACATTTCTTTGTTTAAGTGCTCCTGCTGTCTATATTATTAACGATTTTTGAAAGTCTGTCTCTTTTGTATCTTTTATTTCCCTCTGTTTAGACTATTAGTTTTATTTTAACTTTAATATTATATTATTTGTATATATTTTTGTATCTTATTTGTTTACTTATTGCAATGATTGAATATCTGTAAACTATTTTTGGAAATTAAGTTTTAAAAAAAAGCAGGTTGTTGGGGGAATCACTTTTTCATCAAACTTTCATCGCATAAAATTGCATAAATATCCTGCATATTCCATCGCATTTTTTAAGAAAACGTGCCGCATAATCAAGGATTTTTGCCCGCAACAATCACAAAAAAAACTCAAAAGCAGAAAACTTCTGAACAGTTAGCAAATGTCCAAATGAAGAAAATCACCAAATATGTATTTAACTGGCTGCCTTTACTGTATTCACTGCAGTAGGCTTCAGATTTTTCAATTGATTTCTCTCATGTTGTGAAGAGGACAGTATCATCAATTTGCATTAAAAGGTCAGTCTAGAAATCCTCCTTGTATCTTCATTTTTACACATCAATTTAGTTTTGCCACGGTGGGACAACAGTCAACAGGTTAAATCCTACACTGAAATATAAAATCGTAGTGATCCTTTGACAGATAAAGGGTTCTGTCACAGTATGACTTTTTAGCACATGAGAAATGGAATGGTCCCAGAGACCCATATATTATGCACATGGCATATGTGCACACATGCACTGTGTACAGTATGGCAGAGCGATGAAATATGGTCTGCAAATGTGATCATTTGGCAGATAGGAACATTTTTAGAAAATTACATTGAATCTAAAAGGTGTGTGGAGGGCAAAGGACAAAACATGATCTCCTCTGGTCCAGAAAAAGCAGAGATTGTTTTGCCAGCAGCGTCACACTAGAACATATAGTAGATGCCGTTTCTTCCCTTCATTCTCTCTCTCTCTCTCTTTCTTTTTTTTTTTTTTTCTTCTCTCACTCTTTCTCTCCCTTTTTTTTTCTTTTTTTTTTTTTTTTTTTTTTTTTTTTTTTTTTTTTTTTTTTTTTTTTTCTCTCCCATCCTCTCTCCTTTCTCTCCCTCTCTCCTCAGCCCACACTGCAGAGCAAACAGTTTGTTTTGGCTGTTTTTCTTCTTCCTTCTCCTCCTCCTCCTTTTCCTCCTCCAGTTCGCTTTACCGTTCTCTCCCTCTAACATCTGCTGACCCATTTTAGAAAAACACTAGAAGCAGAGAAAATAAAGTTCACCGCCTTCACAGGAAACAATCTGTAGAGTTCTGCGGGGTTATGTACGGTACTATGAGAGGCTTTGAGAGGATGATATCTGAATTTGTGCAGCCCAAGCTGCAAACCTGATTCAGATGCTTCCTTCAAAATCTGACATACACAGAGTCTTCAGTGTCTGAATATTATGCAGCCAAAATGCAGTTTATTTGACCCTTATTTCTGCCTTATGCAGGTTGAGTTTTTCCTTATCTGAAGAGAGTCTCTGAGGATAGAGGGTAACAAAATAACAAAAATATAATTGACTTGACATTCAGTATGTTATGTATTTGTGTCATGCATATCCAGTTGATATGTGGGAGCTTATTAGGTCTTAAAAGGAAAGTAAAAATACAGGCAATACAAGACATGCGCTTAAATGAATCGAAGTGTGGATGTGCAGGAAGACTCTCTATCCATCCAATAGATTAGTAACCACACACAGATCATAAAATGTTACACGGTTAAAACAAGTACCTTAAAGTGACAAGAGCTTCCATAATGATCCTGCCAAAGCTGCCTGTGTGGAAAATGTGCCACATTCGAACAGAGAATTAGCTTCTAATGCATCTGGCTTAGGGGAGAGGGGGAGCTCTGCCATTTGGGGGATGCTACCATATTAGCAGCCCTCCTACAGCCTCAGCCTCTATGCCAGCCTGATTTACATTCAATAAACTGCCTGGGGATTTCTACATCAACTGCAGTACCAAGATTAAACTGCACACTGGAAATGAAACAGCTGCCAAGGATGTATCATTTGTCAACAGTTATCTTAGAGTATAAAAGACAAGTCATAGTGAAAGTCATCTGAATGGCCCACACTGCACAAATTGGTGTCTTTGCAACTCTCTATACATGTAAGCATATGTGACAGAAAGTGATGTGTTGAGGATTGAGCAGACAGACAGACAGACAGACAGCTAAACTCATTAACTGACATAGTGTGGTACACAATCCCAAGAACCAGGTGTCTACACACTGCAGCCACCAAAAGATGGAAGAGACAAGAACTCTACTTTCTATCACACACTCTCCTACCTTTCCCCTCACCAGGCAGCAGCAGAATACCTCTTTGGAAACAACTACCAGCAATACACAGCCGGAAAAGAATTGTTTGAGTTCCACAACACAGTAATGCCTTGGCAGGAGCTGAATAGGGACCAACAGCAGAACACTAAATAGAAAGGACAATAACTTTGCAGGAGGGACAATGGAGATGAACCCTGTACTCCCTGCTACAGTTTTGGAAGTTGTTGGCAGTGTATTACAATACGCAATAAGCTCCCCTCATACTGGCAGTAGCCATTTCCTGTGTCATCTGTCAGTGGAAGCAGAGCATTACTGTGCATATCTGAAGGAAAATAATACAGCATAACTTCTTCTGTCTTGTTTTTTTCATATGCACATTATATATCACACACACACACACACACACACACACACACACACACACACACACACACACACACACACACACACACACACACACACACACACACACACACACACACACACACACACACACACACACACACACACACACACACACACACACACACACACACACACACACACGTTTGAGAGAAGGATGCAACACTAATAATTTATTTTGGGCCAGAGGGCGATTTGGAGAAATTCCATTCTGCTTTAGAGTACTTCATAGCATTGACTAATCTTTGGGACACAGTGACCAACTATCTTCTTTTAGCAACTAAATGTCTTGGATCTTTGGTCTGGTTTCCCCCAGATAAACTAAAGTGGCCTTTTAAACCAGATTATTTGAAATGGTTCTCTTAATGGCTTAGAACAGCCCTAGATTTGGCATATTTCAATGAAAACTAACCACCATCTAGATAAGCACTTCATGACAACATGAAAGAAATCACATTTTTCAATATCAAACTGGAGATTTACGTGTCAGTGAAGCAACAGTATGTAAAGTAATTCATCAAGTATGCAGTGCCTTTTCTGAACTGAAAGACAATTACTTCAAGATTCCTGATTCTGCAGGCAAAGCAAATTACAAGTTATAGTTCCCAGAAGCTTTTGGCTGTAACTGTGTAGATGTCATATTCCCATCCATCTCTCTCCGCCCCAGATGCTGAGGAGGACAAGAATTGAAATAACTGGGTTTCTATTCATGTTTAGGGAGTATAAACTGCATATTTACAGTCCTCAGACACTGTTGCTCTCATGCAACTCATGATTAAAAGACTCAACTCTTCTTTTCTCTTCCCCTTTTACATGTTCAGCTTGAAAAAGGGAGACCATAGCCAGAAACCTTCGAAAAACACTGAGTATCGAACCGAGAAAATGTATTATTAGTATTACAACAGCAGTCCTTATAGTGACTATATGTAACTTTTAAATGTTTCTGAAACTGTGTAATGTCCCTTCTGAGGATTATAAATGACCAGTACCAGCAAACGAGACAGTGAAAAGAATTCTATTTTTATATCGTTTTTATTAATGCCTCTGTCCGGGTCCGATTTTTCCCGCAAAGTCACTAAATGATTTTTGGCAGGTAGACGGCACTACAGAGCACACATTCTCAAGGGTCACAGATTTCAGCTGAACACCGGAAAAGCCCGTTATTGTATCCAGCCAGGTAAAGGGTAGCAGGAGATTTCTTTATATAGGCCTAATTGTATTTTAATTTTAGAAGTTATCTGTTGTAGTTATGGCTGACACTGGGCAGGGCCATCACAGAAAAGAAGAAAATTAAACAAAGAACAACTAAAAGCTAAAAGGGAAAGTGAAAGGCAATGGGCAAAAGCAAGTCACACTCAGTCCGGCTTTTCAACAAATGGAGACGGGATTTTAAAGGATTCAAAACCGACCCAGAATTGGCCCTCAGGTATGTAATATGTCTATTACATTCATAAAATAACTTTAGTTTGTGCGATGTGGTTGTACACCAGTAGCCTAGACCAAGCAACGTCCCCCTTCCATTTAGTGCGGACGTTTTATTCCTTTTAGCCCGTGTTTGTGTTAGCATACTATTTTCTTTTCCCTTGTCCCCCTGTACCTGTGTAAAGCGTCATTAGGTTTCATGAAATGCGCTATATTAATCTAAGTTATTATTATGTTGGTTGCTACAACAATCTCTTATTGCTTTGGCTCGTGACACAGTGACAGTGATACCTGGTTGAGCTTACGATACATCTAAAGTAGGCTAAGTTACTGTATGCAACACTTGAAATGCAATGACGCATCTGTAACATATTCTCTTATTGTAAATGAATGATTATCTGTTTGAGCAAAACATTCATCGCAACTATACGACCTCCTAAACCATTATGACAGCAAGTGTGGTAAAAACACTACCGTTTTTGTCCAAAGGGGCCACTGAAATCAACACAAACTGAAAGTTACATATAGCCACTTTAACAACAGGATGTTTGAAATGTACTTTTCAATGTAAATGGTGCCGTTTTGACACTATATTTATTTGGGTTTATTTCCTGCCTTTGATATTATTTGTTTTGTCATAATCACTTATGTTTATGGAATGAAATCTTATTTCCCTAGCTCACCAATAAGGACAAACACAGGTGGTTATCTTGTTTAGTTGTCAACTCTTTAGTTAGGAAGTAACTAATCTAAAAAGGTAAGCTCCGTTTCAGAAAGCCATTTTCGAAAACATCATAAACTATTCTAGATTAAGCCCTAGTTCTGGGTTAATTTATACCCTGTCTAGGAAATCAAAACATACGTTTGTTTACAGTTAACACAGGCCACTTTATCTCAATACTTAACTTGCATTAGAGCATCCAGCTTTCGGCTCCATTTACTTCTACGTTTCTGTAGCATATCAATTATTTGCTGGTACAACTATAATTAGGGCCTGGGCATCGACATCGTCGGGGGCGAAGGCCCTGTTGAAATTAAAATGTTTTTTTCTTCTTCTTCCTATTTTTCTTTCTTTGAGTGCAGAAATGAGGTGCTTGGGCTACTCAAAAAGTTGTGAAAATTGGTACGCCTGTCTGACTTGGTGAAAATTGCAATCTGATATGGGTCTTGGCTTTGGCTGTGGCAAATTAGCTCAATAGTGCCCCCTAACAGTTTTCAAAGTTAACGCCCCCTCGTTTTACTTTCATGTCGAGGTACTGTATGAAATTTGGTAGGAATATGTAACATATCCAGACTTACAAAAAATCCTCTTGGAGCCACTTTCTAACTAACTAAAAAGGCTGCCCTCATTCAGGTGGTCTGTCATCGCAAAGCCTATATCAAGGGACTGGTGTTTTTCATGTTTAAATAGGCTGACAGATCTTCTAGCTCTATTCAAACAAAAGCACATTTCCAAAATGAAATGTTATGATTTACTCATCTGGACAAAGTAATTCATGCTTTTGTTATCACACTTAATCCAGCAAATTCCTATGCTCTTGCCTCGCCTTGAGTAAAAGTGCCTCCTTGCTCTAAACTTATAAAAAAATGCAACTGCTAGGATTTGTATTTGAGCAAAAGATAAGATCTATCCCCTTTGCTGTTATTTTTACTCTTTGTAAAATGCTTTGCGACTCGTTAAAACTTATATAAAACATAAAACATTTCCTCTCTCAATTAAGTGCAGACAAAAAACACAATTAAGGTACCACAAATAGAAGTAAATACATGTTAATAAAGAATTTTGAAATATGGTGATGTTACATGGCAATCATGATAACACAATAAGTAATGTTCCATCGATTAAAATAGGTATTAGTCGCCCTAAAGTATCATTAGCAGGTGCTATAGAATTTGCAATAGGAGTGGAGGAATATAATTATCATATTTAACAAAAACTTGACATGTCACTTCACTAGGATAGCACATACAGTATTCTTCAGTGAGTTTGGCAGCCTTGGAGACAAAGCACTGCAAGTGAGAACAATGTCAGAAGCTTGGCCATGCAGTGGATAACAGACAAAGAAAAATTACAACCCTCACATCTATTAAAGGGCAGAGTGAGGATAATTACATTATTGCACTAAACTGTGATCAGCTAACAGTGCATATCGTCACTGTGTCCTCAGGGATCTTAATTCTCTCTCTCTCTCTCTCTCTCTCTCTCTCTCTCTCTCTCTCTCTCTCTCTCTCTCTCTCTCTCTCTCTCTCTCTCTCTCTCTCTCTCTCTCTCTCTCTCTCTCTCTCTCTCTCTCTCTCTCTCTCTCTCTGTGAAAACATTCTAAACTATGAGTCATAATGCAGAACTTATGTTCAGCTTTTTTGAAACGGTTATTGCAGCATGCGCTCTTTGCAGTGACATATGACTTTGTGCAAAGACAATATTACACATCCACTACGCACAGTGTAGATTTAGGTAATGCATCACTGCCTGTGTCATCTTCAAATCATTCCCCCAATACAGAGTGCAGTCATCCCTCGCTTGCGGCTCTGGGTTCCACTAACTTGTCTGACCGGCACTAGGCATCAGGGTTGTGACGTAAAGACATTCTCTCCCAATGTGTGCTTCCCTCCAACACCTCAACCATTGGACCCCACCATCCCCCATCCTTCAGTTCCTGTAGTTATGCAATGACCTTAAATTTGGATCCCCTGACGATCTTTTGTTCTTAGCATAAAAGCCTGCTTTTCTTCCTGCTCTTCGGGTTCCATGCCAGCCCCTGACTGACTCCCATAAAGTCTGCTGTCAGCTCGAATGAATATGTTGTGCAGGGTGACAGGCAGGCCTGCCCCTCTCTGGAATCACACTTAACAGCAGCATGCACAACAAGCACATGGCTATGCCAAATCCTACTGAGGCAGCCAAAGCACACAGGACTTACAGTATAGCACAACTACTCACTAGAAGAAGACCTGATGTGCCAGTTTTTGTTTCAACACGCTTACTATGATAGTATATATATCCTTTATAATCAAAGTATGAATATGAATAACAATTACATATGACAACATAAGATAAACAGTACATTTTGTACTCCACTGTATCTAGTCGTTCGACTATCTTGTCAAAGGATCATGTCAAAGTGATACTCATCCAAAAATGGTGAATTATGTTACACAACTAGTTTGTAAAATTGCTGTGATCATTTTCAGGTTTTTCCCTCCACTGAAACTGTTCATCCCATAAAAACCATCGTAATCAACTAACATTAAATTTGATTCAACTGGATCCACAGTTTATATTTACAGAAACATTTCAAGCCTACAGGGGGTGAGTGTTTGACACTGAAAAGATAGAGCTTGGGTGGATCGCACTGGATATCACTTGAAGCTGAATTCTTCCAGCAATACGAATCCATTGTTCTGAGACCATGTCTTATGGTGATATTGCACTTGAAATAAATTTGAATTGTAATTAAATCTGTGTACCTGCTTGGTCAAACAAGTCCAGTAAATTTGTTGCCACAGAGTCAATGTCACTGTGCACAACAATTTCCCTAAAGAAACATACAAAGAAAAAACAAACCAACAAACTATCTGCAACCAGGGGAAACAACTGTGAGGCAATTACACAAGAGGAAAGACTGGAGATGAGATATGAGGAACAAGGAACAGAGATGACTTGAATCTAGCTTCTCCGCCTGCTTTGACAGGCAGAAAGGAAGACAGTTGGGACACAGGAAAGAAAGAGGGAGAGAAGGAGACAGGGCGTGGAGGAGACAGCAGAGAAAGCCAAGTGGTGCCTGTGTGGCGTGAGAAAGCGCTGTGTTCTCTGTCTGTTGATAGGCCGGTGAAGCTGAGGAGGGCTCAGGGCCACAGACCAGAGGGATTTACAGGGCTTTGCTCCTTCCTCTGTGGAAGCAGTGTGTCAACCACTGCCACTACAGACCCTCCTGCCCCTGCATGGTGCCCCCCGTGAGCGCAGCTACATGACTGGCTATGTAAAAGGCTGTAAAATGAATCCAAGCTTTACAAAGCCATTTCCATTTTCCTCGTCAACCTAAATGCTAATCTGCTCATTTGCTTCTCTACAAACTAAAGGCTTCTCCTCTAGGATCATCCTTCTCCTCATCGCTCCATGTCTCCAATCCCATCCCACTGCCTCAGCAGTCGGCTGTTACTAGTTGTCTTGGAGATGCTGCTGAGGCGTGACAGTCAGATGGGCCGGACAAAGGACCAGGCTGGCGATCGTCCAGAAGGGGGTTCGAGGGCAGGAGATAGACAGATAACCTTGTTGTGTGGCCCACGGACGCCTCAGGCAGCTGCACCGAGATGATAACTCAATCTTCCCATCAGACCTCCCAAACAGCTCGGGCCGAAGGCCATGGCATCCACTGGCATGGGCCAGAGTGTGAGGGCCAAGGGACATGGTATGGTTGTGTGTTGGGTGCTACTTTAACCACAGTATCATGCCACTACTGTTACATCAGACTCTTTGAAAGAGTTTCCAGTGTGTTAGTACAAATTGTCCTGTTGAAAATTAAGTCACAAAAATCACGTCTACTGGAAAGGGTGTGTCTGGAGTCCACATTTGGCTATTGTAAAGGCCGTTTTATCCTTCTGCGTCGCATCCACAGCGTACACCCGCAGACCTGTCTGCGTCTACGCCGGACCCTACGCTGTAGCCTGACGTGCACCTCTCGAAAAATGTAACTACACGTCACTCGGCCATGGCTGGGTAGCGTTGCATTTCCCCCGACTCATTTCCTGGTTCTCTCTCTCCATAAACAACATGAAATCAAGGAGAGGGTTAACTTTTCCTGCTACAGATTTCCCACCGTGGTCAGAAAGCACAGGGGAGACACTTTGTTTCTCTCACTATGACTCTAGAGTCGCTACTCGCTCCGAAGCTAATTGCCGTCACTCTCTCACAAGTATAAACATCAGACCAGTTACGTAGGCTACGGCGAAAGCTCTGCGTGGAGTTCGCAGAACCATAAAACAGGCTTTACATTGCCTCTTGCTGCCAAGGGTCCCTCAATTTCATTATGAAACTGCATTCCAAGGTGTATCCCCCCAAAATGACTTTCAAGCATCAAGATATAACATATATATATGTGTTTACTACTTCTACTAGCCTATGGAGATGAATTTAATGACAGCTTGACAGTAAGAGTTTAGGGAGTCGCTAGTCATTTGCAAGTGTTAACTACTTTGAGTAATCAGCTCATTTTCTCACACTGAATGAAAGTAGATAGTACTGTGTGGGAAAAGAAAGGCAGTGTATTTGCATGATTGAGATGCATTTCACCCCCTGCTTGGAAGTCCTCCTGTAGACATTTTTATACTAAATCAGGGGATAAAAAGTCTAACAGAGAATTAGGCGCAGACAATAGCTGCATACGTTTTTTTGATGATGAAAGGGATTCCTTCATAGCAAGCACTTCTCATGATGGAGAAAGTGCTTACATGCTAGGGCTTATTTAAACATCTGTTCCCATTCGCTGGCTCAACCACAGTGAATGTGGTTCACGCAAGAATCATAATTGCATACAGACTTGGGACACAGACAGAGGGAGTCAGTGTTTTGTACAGCAACTGTTTGAACAGAGCTGTGAAATGAAAGTTGTGACACAGCACTCTTAATTCTAGCATCGTGAAACAAACGGTCACCACAATGGTTAGAACATTAAAGCTATTCAATTGTTATTCAAATGAGAAATTATGATATGCTAAAAAGCCCCAATTTTGATACAGTGCCATGCATTGGCATCCTGAACAACCCTCACCACTTTATCTCTGCTAGATAGATGCAAAATAAACATTTAACAACATGCCATAACTACCTATAAGAGCTTTAAAATGTGTCCTGCACAGAGCCTCACCGCTGAGACACACAGAGCATATACTCCTGCCCTGAGGGAACGTGTCAACCACTTCCTGTGCCCTAATCCCGATGTAATTGAGGTGAAATGGCTTGACTGACACCAATTGAAGCCATGCGGTGAGGGGGAGTCAGTGCAGTCCCAGAAAGAGGATGACAGGGCCACACCTGCAGACAGGGGCCTGTACAGGCAGATTGCTGATGGCTATCAGAGTGTGTACAAGGGGTTATAAGAGGGAGGTACACACTGGGGGTCTGAGGACTCTGACGGCCCAACATCCAGCCAACCAGCCCCCTACTGATTCATTTATAATGACAGGTCATGCAGATCCATGTGCAAAAACATGCATCCATGCACGTACCTTCCCATCACTCTGCCTCAGTACCCCTCCAATTCAAAACAAAAAAAAGCCCATAGGCTAAAAGATGCTAACATGCAACATTGACCCTTGGCGTCAACCTCAACTAGAGCATGTCAACACCTCATGTGATGTAACGTTACAACCCCACTACTGTGGCAGAAGGCTGTCTTTAGCTCCTCAACATAATTACAGCCCAGATGAATGGTTTGGAAACGACAGGCAATTAGACCTCCAGACAGTATGATACTGAGGAGTGCACTTTCTTCTAGCATGGGTACCAGAGGTGTAGATCAAAGATCCCCACTAGACAAAAGCACATGTTTATAACACCCACCACTCTGGCAGCAAGTGAATTCATGATCATCGTAAACAAAACAGGTGGCATTTCCCAGAAACAAAACTGTTGCTTCAGTCAAATAAGCTATAGTCATTGTGTGCCATCACAACACTTGATTGATGAGTGGAATAATACAGGCAGATTCTTATTCTCACAATGCCCTTTTCAAATCATATACTAATTGATTTAAGAAACAAAGCTCCATGTCAGCTGCATGCACTGCCCTGCACTGTCAGTCTGATTTAAACAATGGCCAGACTGTGGGGCGATCCCACACCAAGATCGGAGTATAGCCAAGCTGCCACAGGACAGAGAGGGGAAGAAAGGAAAGTGGAAGAAAAAAGGAAAATGCTTTTGCCTTGTGAAATCTCCATGAGTAATCTTTGTAAACCAAACCTGTAGTTAGTAATTAACTTGAACTGGAGATAATGTCTTAATTATAGTAACATGCACCACTGTAATTCCCATCAACATTAACACATAGAACTAGACTGCGGTCAGGGGGCATGCTGGAACAATCGTCTAGAGAGCTGGGAATTTTCTGACTTTCATAAACTAAGTTTGAAGGAGAAAAGCTTGACTGCTTTTGTTGACTTTGCGGCTGATAAGGGAGCAATGGATGAACAGATGACACATTGAGCTTTCAAAATAAAATAAAAAATTGCATCAACACAAAACTTCCCCAGTTGATCCAGATTACAGTCCCGCACTCAGATGGCTCAATGTTTGGCTTGCCTTTATATCTATTTCCATAATAGATCAGTTAAGAGCAGCCTTGCTTACAGCATGCCAGGGTCAGATTGCCTCTCATGTTGCTTCCCAGTAGAGGAGAAACCAGGCTGATGACCTGCAAACTGTTTCATCCAATGAATGGAAAAGCCAAGATAAAAAGTAAAAGACTTTTGCATTCCTCTGAGTCAGAGCAGTATTTTAAATAACCTTCAGAGTCATACTCCTCCAAACATGCCTGCCTCCATCTATGCTGGCGCAGGGCGATTCACTCTGTAGCTTTATCTGCAGCGCTCCTTTCCAAACACTACTCATATTTAATGGATGGATCAACTAAACGACTGTGGATAAAATCACAGGCTGACTGCCTTTCATTGTGATACTTAAAAAAGGCGCCTCTGCTTTTGACTGTGCTTGTTAGACTGCAAACACATTGCACTGTAGAGAGAAAATGTGCATTTACTGCAGTATCATATTTATTATGACTGCATCAGAAACTCACACGAATAGAGCATCTTAACTAAAAGGTAAAGTGAGAGCAGAATAGAGCCCATAGGAAGAGAGTAATTGAGCAGAACATATCTTGATGTTCTGCTGAAACGCCGCTCTTCATCTCCCCGTGCAAAAGATGAATCACACCATTGACTGTGTCACCAAATTACATAAGTGCTATGGAAAATTCACTCAATTGCCTAGCAGAAGAAGGCAGAAATTGAATTCACTTGATTGAGTGGATTATGTGGGTCACACTTGCATAAAATTGCATATGTTCTGTGTTTTCTGTGTTGTTTACAAAACTACAATTGATCATTTTCTTTCCATCTAAAAAAACCTTTAGCAATATATTTTTACAAAATTTACTGTACACTTTAAACATGAATTAGTTCGCAGTAAATTCTCATCTGTGTGTATCAATAAAGGAGAGCATAGATAGTAGATGACAGAACAGCTTCACCTTTGTATTTTAGCTCTGAATCAGAAAATGACAGCTCTCGACACCCTCAGCTATTTTACACATATTCAATCCCTAATCCATTGTGTTAATACTTAATTGTGTTTTTACCCACAATAACAAGTCCCTTAATACTGGGTGTCAGCTGCTTGTCTCTGCATGCCAGACTATTGTGAGAATGCTTGTGGCATGAAAGATGTTAGATGTGGCACATCCAGACAGTAAAATCACCATTAGCGCCTGCATAAAAATAGAGAGAAGGCTTTTACCAGGGAGAGTTTATGGATGGAATGGCAGGATGGAGAGCTTGACAGATGTGAAAGGCTGGGACAAGACTCTTAGGGACTGCACAGATCCCGCAAGAGTCCAGACAAGAGCAGACACATCCATGAACATTCAGACTAAACACGGCTGCATAATTAGAGCTATAATTCAGCAAAGCAGCCAGAGCACACACTGTGAGCCTGTGTCCTTCGTAGAAAGGGCATAATCCAACCTCTTATTCAGGCCCAAATTAAACTGTCTGAACATTGTGCTGTTGTCTCTTTAAAAGGCATTTAGAGGTAGCGAATTTGATGTTATGTAACTTCATGTGCAGCAACCACTTTGTGGTGACATGAGGTATAAAGTACTTTTTTTTTTCAGACTTTCAGGTTCGTTTGCAAAATAGCAATCTCAAGAAAACAAAGCCCAGTAAAACCAGTTCTAGTCCTGATTGCCCTGAATTAACAGCTTGGAGAAAACATGAGAGCAGAGGTGAGGGACAGTTTTGGTAGCTACTTTCATGTAGGCATACTTACAGATATCTGGGGATTCATCCGAGCCATCTGGACAGTCCTTCTCCCCATCGCAGCGCCAGCCTTTGGAGATACAGGTTACCTGGTCTTTACATACAAATTGCTTAGAGCTGCAGGTTTTGGGCTGGTCATCAGCTTTGGGGGCTGCAAAAAAGGAGGAGAAAATTGATGTGTCATCAAAGCAACTGTGGCTGGAAATACTTTTCAATCACCAATACATTCAGAGTGAAATTCTCAGAATCCAGTCTGAAAAATACCTGCATTAAAGTGACTGTTTAATTTATTAATGTGTTATAATGTTTTCCAAGCACTTTTCATCTATTATCTCCTGTGCAGAATCTACATAGAATGAACAGCATAGATCTTAACTCAGCAGGGCAAAGCAACATGCAAGGGTCAGCCCAAGTTTACAATGATGTTTTTGTATCAGAAGACCCAGAGGCACACTCTAGTCAGGAAAAAAACCTCCTCTACAAGTTTACAATCAACAGTGGTGCCTTTTAGTTCTGGGGTTTGTTTGTTGTTTCCTCTCTTCTTATGGACATCTCGTTTCTTTTCCACTTTTTTATTTTTATTTTTATTACTCTTAGGGTGTTTTTCAACTTTTACCACAGAGGCTCTTTCATGTGTCACAGCAAAGACATAACTGGGCATTCAATCACCGCCTGACCCATGGGAAAGTGCAGAGCGCGGTAGTTCTGGGCAGTAAGTCAGCACAGATTGTTGAGGTGTACCACAGGCTAGCAGCACCACAGCAACGCTCATGACCCATCAGCAGTCTGACACCGCTGACATGCTTTAACTCAGCCACACTCAGAAAAACCCTTGTCAAATGGAGCTCTATGTCTGTCAAAACTGAATTAGTCACTTATTTAAAAAATGCATCTTAAAAAAGGGCCAGTTCACCCCAAATTACAAAAAAAACTAAACCGA
Organism: Perca fluviatilis; assembly: GCF_010015445.1. Classification (NCBI taxonomy): domain Eukaryota; kingdom Metazoa; phylum Chordata; class Actinopteri; order Perciformes; family Percidae; genus Perca; species Perca fluviatilis. The sequence goes on along the minus strand of NC_053116.1, from coordinate 21,085,581 downwards.
TTTTGTCACGTACCTCTTGTGTCTAGTTATGAAGATTTGGTGTTATTTGCCAAGGTTTAGACATATCTGTCTCTGAGAGCTCTGCCTCCACCCCAATACAATTGAGGTGGACCAAATTTCAATTGGGATGCTCATAACACTCGAAGTGTATATTTTCAAATCCTTGTCCCCGTCACGGTTACAATCTACAGGACAGGTTTTTGTTTATTTCCCTTTTGTCCTGTAGAAAGTAGTTTCAGTGAAAATTGGTCACACTGAGGTCTTAGGATTACTATTACTGATGCGAACATTGTTTCTGAAAAGACACATTCCTGTTGAATTTTTGGACATATGGGTTTAAATGCTTCAAGCACAATCAATGGAATTCCTTTTACTTATTGAAGTGGTGGCGGAAATTTCAGATGGACACCTCAAAAACAAACAAAAACTTTGAATGGCTACACACCACTATAGATATTTTTTTTATTTTGTCATTTAAGTGAATTGATCCTTTAAATGAAACAATGTTAAAACATTTAAAGGCTGTATGCAGTAAGGAAGAGAGTTTCGAGTACATTTTCAAGTTCATTAATGGCATAATCCTTCACTAAAACAGCCAAATTAAAATCCAACCTGAATACAAATTTAAAACCTGAAATTCTGAGCTAACATTCCCCGTCAGTAAGAAAAAATGAAAATAGGTTTCTATATCTAATCCACACACACACACACACACACACACACACACACACACACACACACACACACACACACACACACACACACACACACACACACACACACACACACACACACACACACACACACACACACATATATAAAAGTCTTCCTGTTATGAGAGTGGTCAAAAATGTTACACACAATAAAAAAAGAACACAAAGGCCATTTCAGGCAGGAGGTTGCTGTGACTGTACTGTTGTACTGTTAATGCTCTGGGAAGGACGGCACTGAAGGTCTCATTGTGATTCTCTGCAGGGAATGAGCCCTCTCTCGCCCTGGATGACTTGCCTCCCTATGTACTTGGCAGGCAGAGAGGTGTTTGGGGTGGGCGCTAGGGTGGGGGGTGCACCGCAAGGGGGCTGGGATGTGACTGAAATCACAAGAGAGCATGAGGCTAATGTATCATTGCAATCACGTTCCTTTTGACTCTCAGACTAAGGGGTTTAGACCTGGGCTTTTTTTCATGTGACAGTGAAGTGTACGTGTACTAAACACTGAGACTTCTGAGTGTCATGTTTTTGGAAATACAATTAGAAGCTGAAGGGTTGCGGGGATCAGATCACAGCTTACCTTATGTGAACAACACCTTCATATATGAAGAGATTAAGAAAAAGACAGAGCAGCACTGGGTTTTAAAATGCAGAGCGTTCGCTCTTCACACAATGGCAGGGGCAAGGCTTACAAAACTAAATTCAAGTGATGCAATAGAATGAGATTTCAACTCGGCCATGAGACGCCATAATACATATTGTATCAAATGTTGCAAGAATGTGACAGCATTTAAAATTCAAGATGAGAGTGAAACAGAGAGCTGTAAAATAATGGATGGATAGACCAGTGACTGAATGGATTTGGACGACATGCACACACCCAACCCCTCGATGAGGGAATGAGAGAGAGACTAGGCATGGCCTGAGGCCAACTTGTTAGTTTTGCTTCCTTTCAGATTACCAATGTCCTGGTACATTCTGTATGGTGGTAAATACACTGGATTTGCCTGGTCTTATATGTTGCCATTTAATCTATCTAAACAACCAAACAAAAAGCCACACTGACTTAGCCCTGAGCTGAAATGAGTAAAAGCATTAAAACCTCTGACAGGCATTCCTTCAATCTCTCTGGTCTCCCATGTGAAGCAGCTGGGCTGAGCCAGTTGTTCCCTGTGAGTGGGCATAAAACTGGAAATAAAACATTGTGGGTTCTAATTTTATCATCGCTTTACACACCAGCATGAAATGACCACAGAGGGGAGAACCTCTGAGCCTAATTGGAGGTTGTGGCAGAGAAGGGGTTAGAGACTGGGGGAAAGACTGGCAGTCTTTCCCCCTCAGCAGTCCTCTTTCAAAGCCCACTGAAATATCTCAAACAGAGATGTGAATTGTTAATTCAGCCTGCAAAGTCACCTTTTTTCCAAAGTTCTTGCCAAAACGCTAAAAGATTTTAGATGGTCCAAATCAGGCTGGGATGTTAAACCATTTGAGTCCACTTTTACCTATAAAAAGGGAATAAAGAAGGCTTTTATTTATTCTCCTAGGATTGGCCCAACAGCAAACACCAATCCCATTGAATCAAGGTAAATACTCCACTTACAGGAACTCCTATAAGCCCTCCAACAGAGTCCCCTCCCGATAAAGCCATTCCAACTAAAGCATTTCCTGCCACAGCTGAAGGCAACTTGATCACACTGCCGTGACTAAATGGTCGGAAATCCCACGTTCAACTCTTCTGTCCACAAAAAAAAACAGGATTATCACACAAAAAATTATATTCTAAGATAACCTGAGAAAAACAACCATCCTTTTATATGTTTTTCTGTAGCCATTAGAGCAAAAATACATCTAATTAGAGACGAAAGTTGAGTTGAAACCCTCAAGAGTTTTGAATTTCACACCATTACTAAGTTAGGGCAATTTTCAAAGCTCTACAGGAAATGGAGTATCTGTTTCTGAAGAGAAATTACACAATGAGCAAATATCTTTATTTGGCTGGTTTAAAAAAAACACAACAGCTGTCTTCCACAAAAAACAAAATGACCATCTTGGTCACTCTAATGTAGTTACAATATGTTGCACTGACTGTATTTCATTTAAAATATCTTTACGGGAAGAGTGATACAGCAAAGGCATTAAATATAAATGCTAAGAAAGTCCTTGAGGCAACTGTCAGTCCAAGAATGCCTGAAGGCCAGTACTAAACATAAAGCAGTAAAAATGTCTTGAGTATTGGTCCATTAGATATGGGATTAGTATTTCTAATCAACTAAACATCTGATTCTTTACACTGAGTTTTTTTTAATGGTTTTACTTTTTTTTTGGAGAAGTAGAAAGTCAAGGGCATTAAATTGGGATGTCTGTTGTCAAAATTAGGAATCAGACTGTAGTTGTATTTTCTTTCCTCATTATCTTGTCAAATCAAGAAATCACAGTGAACAAATTGCTGTTTTACTTACTGGCCAAAAAGATTCATTCGAGGATTTCCCCTAGTTATTAAGTGCTGAAAGCATTACACTTGCTCTTTTTAGGTGCTCTGAGGGTAGAATAGAGGGCTATGTATTATTGTGTAAAAGCTAAATTAACACACAGGCTCCTCTATGGTGTTGTCACTAAAATATACATTAAACAAAAGGTTTTAATCCAGAGTTAACATACAAACTATGATATAAATGCTAGAAAGTCGCTTCCTAGTATGTGGATGCCCAGGCTCCAGGTGGCTGACTTGGTTTGATTTTGAGCATACTGCCAGTTGTATGGAGCACACACTGTATTTCCTTATGCAGGGCCACTGGATATCTGCGCCGTCTAAACACTGCACACTGAATTGCCCCTCAGCACTGTGCATGGCAAAAAGCATTAAACATGAGCGAATGAGCAAATGCATAAACGTAGATAGAGCCCCACTTTTGTAGAAATGACCGTCCTGAGTGCCTGATAAAAAGAATCAAGTCCTTTCAAGGCCATCTTTTCATTTGCAATAATACATTTAAGGTGTTGTTTTGCTTTTATGTAATCCAAAAAACTTTTATTAAACAATCTCAAAAGGCCAAAAGCAACTCTGTGGGATGGAAGAGGACTGGGCGGTGAGTAAATGGTGTTGTGGCACCAATTCAGCAGCCAAGTGATGGAGGCCTCCAGACACCATCACGAGCTGGGACACAACACTGACCCACTTTCCCCGCTCCAATCTGTCTCTCTCAATATGGCCATTCCTGCTCTATAAATCAACTCCAGATCCATGCAGCACATTCCAGCACCTTCTAATTGATTTCATGTGTGTAGCTTTGCCTAAAAAAAAAAAAGACAACCTGTTACAGATGAGCAGCTAGATTCAAAGAAACCAAGCAGCTTTTCTTCTGAATTCACAGAAAATTCTTTGCTTCTCGTTGCTGCAAGAAATGATTAGAGTGCAATGTGTAATAGAGGACTGACTTCTCGCTGCACATTAGATGTATTTAGATGTATTTATTAGTAGGATAACCCCTTATGATGAATTATCTCATTAAAACAATTAAACAGTAAATAGAAAACACAGAATACATTCACAAATACATACATCACTCCCAAGCCTAACTGCTCCAACAACAACTGACCCCCCTCCCCCACATACATACAATTAAAAACACAGTAAATTTGCATACATCCCAAATATGATGCTATTTAAGTAGATGCACAAACAGGAGCCAACTCATAAAATAAATAAATAAAACAAAAATCTAAATATGTCAAGTTAGAAACAAGAGCAGGTTTATATTATATTATTAATAATTAAAGACAGATGCTTTAAACAAAACAAATGAAGTAACTGATCTAAGTGAAGTGGGCAAGGTATTCCAATCAGGTCCTTTAAATTTAAAAGGCACGTCGTCCAATTTCTTTGGAGATTCTGGGAACAAAGAAAAAGGGGTACACAGTATGTCTCAGACTATGTTGATCTATATGGGATTAAATGTTGTTTCAAATAAGTAGGATAGTTAAAGAAAATTGATTTAAAAATAAAATGCAGCCAGTGAGAATGCCTTCTAAATTTGGGAGTTAACCAATGAAGCGACTAATACATCAGGCAATGGTGGGTTCTATAAGGACACCTCAGAACAAATCGACAGAGACTGTTATAGGCTACATTGAGAGGGATAAGATTTGTTTCAGAGGTATTCTGATAAATAACATCTGCATAATCTAATATTGATAATAGAAGCTGTGAGATGATCCTTTTCCTTACCTGTAGTGTAAAACAGTTGATAGAACGATATAGTGTTCTCAGACTGCAGTTTATTTTCTTAACAACTGAAATAATATTTAAAGAAAGCTGAGAATCAAGCAAGAGACCAAGATATTTAAATTCCTCCACTTTCTCAAGTGTTGTTCCATCCAAAAAGCGAATTGAACAATTATTAACTGGGTAACGAGAATAAAATTTAGTGCCGAACAACATGGTATATGATTTCTTCTTATTAAGTAAAAGTTTGTTATGTGAAAACCATTTTTGAACATATTATTGAATACGTTCTATTTGGCTGTAATAATATATATATTTTTTTTTTTGCTTTAGCCACACACCACAGTGATGACCATCATCCTAATGCACAGACTGAGCTGGAATTTTCACCAATAAATTGATATATGAAATTTACTTCTGTTTCACAAGCATGCCTCTAACACTAGAGGCATGCTTGTGAACAAAAGTAAATTTGTTACATCCTAGTATTCAACCAACCCAATCCCCTTGTGGATAATTTCCAGGCTGAGCAATAGAGCATGGATTCTATTAAATGCTGTTAAAAGATAACAGTACGAATGGGAATGGGAAATGACTTGAATGAATAAGTACAATGGCAGCGACAAAAGAAAGTAGAAATAAAACCAGAACTGTTTCTCATCACTTCACCCCTTCCTGGTCCTCCATTGTGGAACTCAGGTCTTCCAGTGTTTCAGGGAGTGAAAAAAAGCAAACTGACTACAGTATGTAATTAGACCCCTGCGGTCAAGTTTGAAGTGATTTCTCTGTGCTCAGTTTAGCAGGATTTCAAAGCAAGAACCATGCATTATAAATAACAATTAAAACCAAACAAGGACCACAGGGAAAAGAATGAGGGCAGAGGGAAGCCGTTATTTTGAATGTTGTGCTCTATTAATTATTCACATGGAATCTTTTTTAACCAAAGTCTGAGCCTTTTAGATGTAAAATGTAGAATATTATGGTATAAGAGGGTAGAAAGGAGGAATAAACACTATCTAATGTAAAGCCCTGCCCTGACCACTGCTGTTGCCACTGAATGAACTTCTTCAATGCCCACACTGTGCAGTGCCCATCCAGTGGAAACAACCACTTAGCTTTGTGTCAAGCCAAGCCACAGCCAAGCACTTTAACCAGCTCACAGTGCACATTCAATGGCCATAGGCTATTCAAGTTCTAATCCACAATAGCTATTTTCAAAGAGGTTGAACATGCACAAACAGCAGAAGACTGAGTTTGAGTTTGTGCCTACTCATGTGCCTGAGAGCCTCATTGTTTTTGTCATGGCACAACAAAAGGGTGCAGCTTTGACCTCGGAAGTAACCTGATGAGGCTCTGCAGGACGTCACAGGCCAGAGCAATAAAAGGCAACGCAGTAAAAGACATTCACTGATTGAGTGTGATTGATGGCCATAAAGATAAATGTAAATAGGTCTCATGGTGCTTTCTACAGAGCTCTTCCACACCCGCCCTGTAGTTTCTGCATAGCACAGCACAGCACAGCTCTGTGCACCCATAGAGGAAAAGTCCAACCAGATTCAGCTGTTATGAAAACAGAATATGTGTGCCATGAAATGAAGGCTGGGACACATAAATTCACTGCAAGGCAACTGCAACTGAGATGACTGTCAATCCTGCCTTGCCTCTGTCCTCTGAAGCTACCAGGAAAAAAACATTGAGGCTACAGGAATAAGGCACAGATACAGTATGAGGATTTACCTCAGCTGAAGGATGAAATGTTTCTGCGATTTAATGAAAGTCTATCTCTATGAACTCATTAAATTCAGTCTAAAAAGGAGGCAGGAGGGAGGGATGTTCCTGGCTCAGTAATTGCTGGGAATGACTCAAACAATACACAAATTAGTTGTCATCCGCTTTACATCCTAACACATGACCTCTTTGTTCAGCCGAGAAATCCTGAAACTTAAATGTGTGATACAAAATGTCTCATCTTTAAATGAAACTTCCTTAGACCTTCTGAAAATGCAGCATACACTATAATGCCAGCACGAGTGAGTTAAATTACAAAGCATGATTGTCCTACAGAATACATCCAACTGGTTCCCGGTCAGGAGAGTTTTGAGGTGATAACAGAATCAGACATAGAAATACAAACTCAAAAAGGTTTCAAACTGCTTTCATTTATAGTCTACAAACTAAAGTCAATGTGAATTTTGTGTTCAAATATAAGCAAAAGGCTTGACAGAGTTCTAACAAGTGAAACTAGTGCTCATTAGATACGCCCATAGTGTCTCGCGAAGTGTTTTTCTGTGACACACATTAATATAGAAAACATGTACTTTTAGTACCATTGCTTATTGAGATGACAAACACTTTAGTGGGGAAAGATTTTACAATTGTTTGTTTACAGTTTTTGAGAACAGCATAACTGGTCAGCGATGTAACTGATAGTATAGGTATAATGGATTACAGTGTAACAGAAGTGTAAGTATGTTAATGTGTGAACTGTCTATTTTGAATAGCGTGACATTAAACATGCCATTTCATGAACATTCTTAATTTCTTCTTAAAATATTGTAATGCTTTACTAGGAGCCTTTGTTAATTATGGTATTAGGTTAGGTATTAATGATAAAAATGTAATCTATTGTTTTTCTTGTAATGTACATTTCATGAGTTTAAGAGTTCTTGTAGCCATGTGTTTTAAGTAGCAGCGTCATAAGCGTTAAAGGGGTGCATTCAGTTTATCTCATGATGCTGCATTTTCAGCACATGTTGTAAAATTGCAACATTGTGTAGACTTTTTATTTAACCATTTTAGGTACTTCAGGACATGCTACATATACTATATTGCCAAGGCAGATGTCAGTTAGATCACCTGGTTATGTGATCTAACTGTCTAACTGTTGGTTTGAGCTGCTGTGCTGAAGTAATCTGAGAGTGGATGAGCACGTGTTAGCAAGTTATGAGATGGAAAGTATTGAAGTTGCAGTAAAGTAGATAAAACTGGCGAGGTGTTTACACCATCAGCAAAATCACAGTATATTTGATTTTATATCATGATATAAATACATATAGTCATACAATACACATTTTCTAGACAATCAATTTAGAAATTAATGCATAAAAAAAAAAATAAAAAAAAAACACAGGTCCGTCAAAAATGGTTAACTAATGCATTTATCTTTATTTAAGTACTGTATGCTTTAACTGTTTTTATGTTGCTATGTGCCAGATCTCAATGTTTGCACTATATTTGTGATATAATGTTGTATGTCTTAGTATTGTATGCCCTTAAATGTATGTTTTATTTATCTTCCAAGAGACTGAAAATGAAAAAGGAAGGTTAGCTACAGTAATTGTGATACAATCCATCAAACAGTAACATTTACCCTTACACAGAGGTACTATAAATTATTTTTTTAATTGTGTCCATATTTTTCCGACAACACAGACCGCATACATGTTTGTTTCACGTACACCCAATGTACCAATACTGAGACATTTCTGTGACCTTGATGAAAGTAAACAGCTTTGACACATTGCAGCAGTCCATGAAATTGGACTCTTATCTCCATATATCAGATTCTCTCCTCTGACCACCAGGTGTGAAAGCAGCCATGGGTCCCTGTGATCAAATCGATTCTCCTGTCGAGCGCAAAGCCAGGGACATCGACAACATCTGAGTTGTACAAGAGTGTGACCCGGTAAAGCCAACAAACCTACAAGAGCTGCAGCTAGAAGGGTCCAAAAACGGACAATCAGGAGGGTCAGCATGATGCATCAGGTGAGGAGTTCACCACTTAGGCCGGTTACACATTGGATGCGTCGCGCGAGCGTGTCAGCTGTGTGGCATGTCCGTTTATATTTCGGCTCCCCTGTTAACAGGTTAGAGCTTACACACTGCCTGCGTGAAACGCGCGTCTCAGGCGCGATTCGAGCCGCGCCGAAAACGCATGCCTGCTAGAAATAGAACCAACGCCTATTTTTCATGTGACACGCAAGCGTGTTAGAAGCGTTTCCAGGCAAAATAGAATAGGAAAAGATGTTTTGATGTCGTTTAGACACAAATACATATTAATAAATGATATGTTGATGTTTGAAAGTCTCTAGGTTTTGATATAAATGCAGATATAAATGTAATTTAAAAAAAAACAAAAAACAAATTGATTTTCTAATATTGCACCTGTCAATACAGAACGAAATATTCTGTAGCCTATTTTGCCATTAATACTGCCGACGTTGTCTTTGCTGTAATCAAATCAGTATATATTTATGTTTAACATGGTATTTCATCTTATCAATGGGAAACATACATGTGTCCAGAAAAGGCTAGCAGCAGCACCGCGTCTGACACGTTTCTGGTGTGTAAAGACATAGAAAAATCCAAGCAGACGCCACGCAGCTGACACGCAACAGAAACGCCACGCAGCCAGTGTGTAACCGGCCTAATGATGCCCAAGTAAAACAGGGGTCACAAAGCCAGTATCTCACAGTTGTGCAAGGTGTTAGGCAAACATTGCAACCCTTTGCAACATTTGAACAACTCTGTGTACTGTCTTTATGAAGTGCGACTTGTCCCTATCTGATGTGTTGTGGTGTGTGTCATGTTAAAATAAAATACAAATTTCTAAGAGGCATCCTCATATTGACAGAAAAGGAAAGCAGGAAAGCAAAGCAAGCCTGATTATGTCACCAACAATGACCCAATGAATCTTACAGAGCTGCATTAACACACACCCACACACTCCCTATTTTGTTAAAGGAGCCGATCCGTTCCTTTTTGGGAGTCTTAAAAAGGGTAAACAGTGGTGTAGCTAGCAGAAAACACCAATTACAGTACATCCCTGCTATTCACAATCAACAAACACTCTCATCTGCAGTCTCACACCTTCAATATGTGGGGAACAACACTGAGGACATTTATGTTAAATCAGGTTGGGCCTACTGGTCACAGTTGATTACATTGCAGTGCAGGAAGTAGAGGGATAAAATGAAAAAGGAGAGCTTTTCTGCAGCTACAGTAAAGAATCCCACCGTCTGCTATTATCATTTCCCAAATATTTTCACTATAGGTCAATACCAAAATGCAAAACACCTGCACACAAGCTTTACATTAAATCTCCTTCTGAAGCAAAAGAATGTGTTCAAAACTTGGACACTTTGGCTGTATTTCAATTCACATATATTATGCTTTTTTATCCAGTTTTTCTGTGAGAAGTCTCTGAATGGCAGAACAACACTATGGGGATTATCTGTGTTACCTGATAAAAGTGCATCAACAAACATCCTCAAGTGTATATACTTTAGTTACAATAACCACTCCCCAGTGACCTCCACTTGGAAGAGCTGAAGAGAGCAATCTAAGTTCTATTAGCTGTTGAATTTGTATGAAGGATGCTGAATTTTTGCAGCAGATGTTTCCAGTGACAGTTCTAAGGAAAAGGTAAAGCCAGGTCCCATTAAAAAGGTCAGGTAAACAGAGTCTAGGCTCCTCAGGAATTCAACCTCTTTAGCCTCTGACCCACATTTATACTTTTCACCAACGGGATTCTTCTGCTTCTAAAGGTTGTTGAGATCGTATACATAAGCTCAGTAGTCATAAAGTTATCCAACGTGAACGTCTTGGTGGTATAATTCCAAACAATAAGTAAAGGTGAAGGATTTCATTTAACATGGGACAATTTTGCAACATGAAATGCAGAATTTAATTCAAAACTACAAATAAATCAATATTGAACTGCAAATTTCTCAGCAAAATCTTAAAATGACATAGCTAAAATAATGAATGTAATGTCAACCGAGCTGAAATGAAAGTTCTAGGTCCATAGTAGGCCTGGGCAATATGACGATATTATATATATATATATATATATATATATATATATATATCATCAAAACAATATAAAAATGTCTATTTAAAGCAAATATTAAAGCAACATTTAAGTCATTTGGATGACATTTTACATTCTGTTCCTTGCACGTTAGGTTCATTTTGCACTAAAATTTTTAATAAAATGCGAAGACACTCAGTACTTTTCATTTGACAATTATTTAATTCATACAGGAAAATAGAAAATTGGCTTAACCATGTGGTTATTTCATAATATAATAATAATAAAATAATTAATTACTGAGCTATGGAAAAGGGGTAGGATTAAATAAGTGTATACTTCTTCCTACTCCTTTTGAGACATGTCTATGTTGGTTAATGTGTCTTATTGTTTTTGAATATTTTGCTTATTTAACATATTTGTACATTTCTTTGATGTTTTGTTTGGTTTATTTTTGATATGTCTGAAATAAATTTCTTCATTCATTCATAATAGACTATTTATTGAGTCACAAGAAAACATGCTATATCTATAGCTTCTCAAATGTTAGAATGTGATGCTGTACTTTGTGATGTTATCAGAAACTGAATATATTTGAGTTTTGGACAGGCAGCTAGACAAAACAAGCCATTTGAATATGTCACAACAATTAATCTGTTACCTGCTAAAAGGATCTGCAGATTAAATCAATAATGGAAATAATGGTTAGTTGCATCCCAAATGTAAACAAAAAATTAACAGCAAGCATCCATACAACAATTTGTGGTCTAGGGTAAATAAATAAATAAATAAATCTAAATCATATTGTGTTCACCTTTCCTCATATTGCTGAATATAATCATGGCTCATCAGCACTAAACTGGATTTTGTCAGTCTGACACCTTTAAGTGCCACAATAATGAACTCTAATCAACCTTCCCCTCACTAATCCTTTCCCATTCTTAAATTCATGCTGTAATGATCCAGACAAATCCAGTCCAAGTGGCTGGCCTTAGGGCTTACAACCATTCACTTGACCACTTCTACCCTTTTGGACCAACTGTATAAATCAACTGTTACGAATGATGTAACACACATACATCATTTCCATTCCCTGACTCCCTGTGATGTAACTAAGTGTCAGTTTCAGAGAGCATCCAAGACTGATTCTTGAAGTTTATTTCGCTTCATCCGCCCTCACCCCCCAGCTCTTCAGATGGCCCCTCCCCCCTTGCAGTCACATCTAAATTGGATTAATGGTGTCCCTGTGTCCAGATGTTACATACTGATGGAGGAAGTGGGAGGTGCTTGCTCAGTCCTGTAACCTCAGCTATGGCATTCACTCTTTTAATGTGTTACTTTTCTTTGTGCTTTAAAGTAAACATGGGCTACCCGAGTCAAGTAAAGTGTCAGATTAATATTACAAATATGTATTCAAAGACAAGGCTGTCAGGTCTGAGCTGGAGGGGACAGAGGACATACTGGATTTTTCACTGTTTGACAGCCACAATATAGCCTATTATGAATGACTTACAAAAGACTTCAGAATATCACAATACATAGCCTCAATGTAGCATGTCCTTTTTGGGTAAACCTAATACTTTTTATGTAAGTGCAAAGTTACATATTGAATGGCAAGGTTTATCTGTTGAAAAAAAATACAGATACATGTGCTATTTTGCTATTTCAAGGTTCCTGAGCAGACTGATCGCTCAACAGGTCTGCAATGCATTGTCACAAGAGCAATGGTGCATTTAATATCTCATTACTATTAGGGATTCTGGAGTTTTAAAGGAGCTCCTGGGACGTAACAGGAGAACTATTCATTTCAATGTCACTAACAAGTTATGATTTCCAAGCAGCTACTGACGTGACACGTCGGGACAAGCCGCGCCATTATGATTACACCTTTACGAGCCACCTTTGTTTTCATGTGCGAAGAGGAACTAAAAACAAACACAAAAGCTGATCTGACCGATGGCTCACAGGTTTGATATGATACTTAAGCCTGATGCTTTTTTTTAAATAAAAAAACAGCACGTTTGGTTTGAATGGTAGCAATCAGCTGTAGTCATATAGACAAATAGCCTACATGAGGAATTGCATTTTTGTTGAGAGAAGATATAGTCATTTTGTCGCAGTCAATCAGAAATTATGTTGTTTTGTGTAAGAGGCTCGTTCTTGCAAGTGTTGCTTTTTAACCTACCTGCCGGATATTCCAACAGTGAATAACCTCACTGTCTGCCATCCTTGCAGGCAGGCCCATTCTGTCTGCTCAGACAGGAGCACAGCTAAAAAAAAACGCAGACTGATTATACGCCAAAAAAATCAATGCGCTGCTTATTTGTGCGGTACTTTCTCCGATTTAGGTCTTTCCTAATTACTGATCAGTTCCTCTGAGAAGACTGCTGTGGGCACACTGTGTTATTGTGAAGGCAACCTATTTGCGATGTTGGCTCCAACTCTGGTGAACATAGGCCTGTGCACAGATGCTTTGCAGAAAAAAAAAAAAAAAAAAAAGTGCTCATGCTTTCTCGAGTATCACAATGCAAGGATAACACAACAGGCTTCTTACCTACGGTTGCACCGTTAGGAGAGGTGATCTCCAAGCAGAGTATAAATCCCAAGTAGAACAACCTCATCGCCATATCCTGAGCAATGCTCGCTGGCACTGCTGTTAGAAAGGAATAGAGGAAAAGTTGGCTGGATTTCTAAAACCTAACAACCCGATCAACCACCTCATCCGAACCCCTTCAATAGTCCGGGTGCGATTGTCCGTTCAGTTGCACCCTCAGCCCCTCAGCACGGCGGCGGAGGAAAAAGGAGACTTGCTACAGCCCGGCGAGGCTATAGACAATGCAGCAGCTCAGTCATGTATATTTCTAATTGATTATTCGCATTCAAACATGATGCACTGTGTAACCTCTGTCTCTCAGTGCTTGCTGGGGTCTCTGTTTCACCACACCATGCCACCACAATTGTCCACACGTCCAGAAGCGCTGCAGCAGCCGCCCGGCTCCAGTAAGCTCATTCCGTGCCAAACTAAAAAGAAAAATTAAAAAGTAAAAGCGTTTTTCCCCCTCGGAGCGCTAATACCTCTCTGTGCTTGTGGTTGCATGAGTGGATGGTGAATCTCAAGCTCCAGCACTGTGGCCGAGCCCGTGACGTAAGCTCGACGCCTCAAAAAAATGGGATAACTAAACGGCGAGCACCGTTTGCGCATGCCCTAACACACCTCCTTTTCTCCTATTTCATGCGCTTTTCGTCAAACGTGGAGGTGGGAGGGAGAGGCGGCGTTCCCTGCAACTGGCTCGCTGGGATCAGCCATGTTGGCTCAATATTTCTACAGAATCCTGATTTTTATTTCTCGTAACAAAATGAAATGATGAGTAACGATAGGCCTACTGCAAAGTCAGTTAAATAGCCTACCTGTGAAACACTAACATGCCGCGTACGGAGTTCTTGAACATTATGTCTGCTTTTAAGTGTTTTTCCATTAACAGTTATTTCATAAAGGTCTGCAGCTGGTTTAGTGCAAGAAATATAGGCCTACAAATCTTTTCAGCCAAGCAAACATGTTACAGCATATAAGTGTACGCATACAGTAGTCTGACTTATTGACTTATTTTGCTTTGCTCTCAATAGTAGCTAATGTTGAGGAATCTAAAATATCACTTTCAAATTATATTTGTATAGAAATTCCTATTTAACAGAGGCCGACAATACATTCTCGTCATTAAATGTAAATGTTGTAATCTCATTGGCTTTGTTTTCTCTTATGCTCACACATTCAGAGTTGCACGTAGTTCACAAGCCAAGATAGCAAAGCACAAAGTGAGAAAGTCCAATGAGGTGTGTGTGTGTGTGTGTGTGTGTGTGTGTGTGTGTGTGTGTGTGTGTGTGTGTGTGTGTGTGTGTGTGTGTGTGTGTGTGTGTGTGTGTATCAACCACTATATCATGCCCCCTAGTGGTTGAGGAAAATGAGAAATTGACATGCTTGTTAAATGAAACAGATATGGCTACATGTTGTTGGATGAGCATGTCCAATAGAACAATATTTTTTCCAACTTTAAGTAAAGGTAATATTAAAAAAAGAATGTCATTGTACTGTATCTTTTGTAATTGCTTGGTTGCCAAAGCTTGGGACAACAAAGACCTACATCAATCTAGAGTATGCTATATCCCATAATACCCATTCTATTTTTGAGTATGAAAAAAAGAACCATATGGGATAATCAGTGTGTAATCTTTGTTAAATTATGTGATTGAGTAGCCTCCATTGACTGTATAAAACAGGTAGACCCATAAACCATTTAAACCTGCAGGGGGCACTGAATACTTACATTACAGAGAGACACGGACACTGTAACCCATTTCACTAACACAACAAAAATAATAAAACAACTTAATGCAATATTTGGTCAATATTACATGGCATGTCCTCTGAGGAAGCTCTGATCAGACAGTCAATTGGTTATAAAGAGAACATGAGAGGATCTTTCCCTCCACTGCAGCCGTTCTGTAACTGAAATGCTCATAAATGACTTTTTCTGCAGGTGTATGGCACTGTTCCTCCTTTTCCCACTGGCATTTAATCATGTGTACTAAAAACAACCGGTGTGCATTTCACACAACTGACAGCAACCTCGCTGCCACTATTGTCAAGCGTGCCTTTCAGGGCTTTTCAACTTACAGATGTTTACCCAGAGCCTGAATCACAGGAGAGAATGTGAAGTATGTTGAGAATCTGTGAGAAAAAAAAAAAACTGCCTGAGGTGTCTGGATATTTGTTGAATCCACACATATGTTCACTCCAAGGATCAAAACAGAATATTAACACAAAGAAAGTTAGAGGGAAAATAGTATGTTGGAAGTTTTTTTGCAACAAAACTATCATTACACAATATTTCATTACATTATGTATTCATTTATGTATTCCCATGTTTATTTTTTATTTACATTGCTGTCTCTTCTTGTTGTCAACACACTAAATCAACATGATCGCTGGTGTCACCCATAGACTGTATGGTGTCACCTCAACCTGAGAAGGTCCCCTTTTGTAAGAGGAGGGTTGAGCATTGTAATCCAGGAGAGACAGACGCCAGCATGCTGTGTGGGAGAGAGCTTGAAAGAGTGCCAGGGTAAACACTCCCAGACCACATGTTCTCCCAGGGCAGAGGGGCTGGCCTCTCTCCAGGCACATCTGCACACAATCCCTCAGCTTTTAGCAAGCCAGCCATGGAGACAGAGCGGGGAAGATAAGGGAGAAAGAAGAGTTCCCAGACAGGGAGAAACCTGCTTCCTCTGTGACAGTAGTGTCAATGATGAAAGTTATGACATCTTAAAGAAACAACGAAAAGCAGCATGCAGAGGGAGGATCACAATTATCTACTCCCTGTATGCAAAGTTAATAAAATTCTGTGTGTAAAGGCTGAACACCATCTGCAACTGTATCTGTATCACGCCACTCAATTCACATGCCAAGGTCTGCCTGGCTATAGCTACCCAACCTGACCATATCCTTGAGAGAAGATGGATTGCTGCATAAATCAAGCTCCTGGCTTCCACACAGCCTCGCTCTGCATCTGTAGCTACACTGCATGCATGATGTGCACCATGCCTGAGATTTTTCAACAAATTTTACTCTGGCACAATCATTCTCTAGAAAAAAAATAACCATTCCAGCTTATAATATGTTTTATAATATGTGTATATAAATGTACTCCCCTATCAGCTTCTCTTGGTTAGTTCCTTTCAGTTTGCAAGTAAAGTGTGGCTTTGTGCATGTTTTCACAGAGAGGTAATTACTGAGCAGCTATGCTGACAACACCTGAGGAATGCGGAGCATGCACCAGCAGTCTGTGCTCTCCTAACCCCCCTCATCACTGACCCCAACTCACTTCTCCCCCATCTGTAACCCTCCCCCACACAACCCACTAGCCAGAGCCCCAGTCCAACACAAAGTTCGGCATCTTACATTTGTAGATAATGCAGGTGTTATTTTAAGTGATATTTCGATGGTACCAGAAAACATACTTCACAACAAAATTCTACCGTAGTATACTGTACAGTTGCAATTACATCAGATTTTATTTTTCTATCCGTTAGTGGAGGAAACCCTATCCAAAAACCCACAGCCCCCAAGAGGCTCCACTATTCCCGTTACTGGTGAATTCACAGTGTGTGTTGGCTGAGTCACTCCCTAAACTGTCCTTGAGCTCTGTGAAACTCACAGCCCATCTGGCTTAATAACAATTGCACACACATTTCAAAACATAGCATAGATTGAAATAGGGGGGGTGGAGTGAACAACTTAGGGTGACCTAATTGTGGTCTGAAAACAGCCCAGTCGAAAAAGCATCAATATTTTGCCATAGAGAATGATAGAATGATGGCCTCTCCTGTCTCTGACTACACTGTCATGATGAAATCAGGATGAAATCCCTTGTGCATCTTGATCAACATAAGTATATAGGCCTGTGTTTCTATGCTGCTGAATTGTGTGGTTGTAGATGTATTATGCAAATGCCATGACTAGAAAAAACACACTGTATGGCTGAATGAACAATTGCATATGTTTTCTACACACTTGAGGCCTAATCAGTCAGGGTACGCAAGATGAAACAAAAGGGTCAGGGGATTTAGTTGCCAAGCAACTTCTGTTGATGAAAACACTTTTTATTCATATGATGAGAGCCGTCTAAAAGCATGACAACTGATGAAAAGGCAGACAGATGCAAGATCATTTCTGACTTACTTCTACAGTTATCTTATTTATCAAGCATTCATTGTAAATTTGGGTCAGGTCCAGAAACATAAAAAATGTGGAACAGTCATACTGTACCTTCCAGCGTTAACATTAGTGATGAAGAAGTAGATGTATGTGTAGAACTTCTAAACATTTTTGTCTATTTTGTCCAGGTGTTTCATTTTTCAATAACATTTCATTTATTTTTTATTTAAAGGCAGTAATCTATCTCATAGAGCTCACATGTTACTCAGTAAATAATGGATAGCCAGCCATAGAGGCTGTAGAAGTACAGTAAGAGCTGCTAACTATGGATTCATATCATCTGTTTAGTGCCCCATGATGGTCTACATGCTGTTTCAGAGCTTTTCCACCCTTAGGACATACATCTGCTTTATTTATAATTTATTTATTATTAATATGTCTTTGAGCGCATAAATGAGGTGCTTGGGCTACTCAAAAACGCATGAAAATTGGTACGCATGTCTGACTTAGTGAAAATTACGACCTGATATGGGTCTTGGACTTGGGCTTGGCAAATTGGCTTGATAGCACCCCCTTACAGTTTTAAAAGTTAAAGCCCCCTCCTTTAACTTTGATGTAGAGGCATGAAATCTGGTAGGCATATGTATCTTATCCATACATACAAAAAAGCCTATTGGAACAGTCATCAGCCATTAAAGATTAAAAATTCATGTTTTGGATGATTTTTACCATTTTTAGGGGTCGTACTTTAACGAACTCTTCCTACAGATTTAACCCAATTGACTTCAAAATTGGTCAGTACAATCTAAAAAGCTAAATTGCAAAGCTTTCCGCTTCTGTCCAACCTTGTGGGCGTGGCTAGATGTCAAATTACTGTTAAATGGCAATTTGACACCTAGCCACACCCACAAGCCGCGAAACAGGTAGTGGTTTGTAACTCGAGTTTACATTGTCCAATCTCCCCCAATTATTTTTTAGATTTAATGAGAGACCAGGCCTGAGAACATCTACAAGTCAATAATGAGTTTTAGTCATAGTGCCCCCTACTGGCAACTGGAAGTAGCCTAAGCCCTGACGAAAATCATTAGATTTACCTGAAATTTTATACGTTGTGGTTTAAACATGATAAATAGCAATGTATAAATAGTGTGTGCTCTCTAGCGCTACATAGTGGGCACAGAAAGTGCAAAAATTTGAAATATGTAATTTCTCTGGTCTTGTGCATTCAGTGTCCGACGGTCATGGAAATACACTGCCGCATCGACTGGGAGCCGCCGGCACACCAGACATGCGCAAATGTGAGGGCCCCTTTCATTGCTGCTTCCAGCTTTAATTTAAAGTGTCCCTCAGATCAGCTCAAACTTATTCACTTTTTGGAGTTGATCCTAAACACTTGGAGCTCACTCTCCATTTGTCATTGTCATTATGGCAAAAACTGAGAAAATAATAGACTGGCTGAAAATACCCTGATTTACATTTTAAGGCAGATTAACCAAAACTGGATAACATTTACATTTTAAACTTGAGAAATTAACACTATGCTACCTTCTGCATCTATATTTGTATGAAAACTGCATTTTTTCTGATGGTTTAGCTGATTCCGTTAACTTGCCACTACCTACAGTCAGCTTCGGGAGAAGTTTTTACTTTTCCCAAAAAATTTAAATACAGGTGCCACATCAGGACAAAAAGTATGCATTTTGAACAACTTATTCCAGGTCACAGTGAGTCATGTCTTCCTACTCAGAAAATGAGCTACGGTGCATTATTGTCTCTTGACCTGAAGCACAGTTAGCCTGCCCCTAAAACCAGCTGCTACTAATATTTACTGAAAGGGGCAATAGGATCGCTTTTGCACAAAGTCTTAAAATCACAATTTCTTTACCAAATCCTAAACTCTACAGGGTTATTTGGATGACAAGTTGTACAGTGGAATGTTATATATTTCCAGCAATATCTTGGTATTTATTCCCTTCATTATCTATTTAGTGGTTGAAGAGAAAGCTTGTGGGCATGAAACCCTGAGATAAAGTGAGATATCACACATAAGCATATAGGCAGTGTAGTGTGTGGAGCACATCAGAGTGCTGGGAAGAGCGACTCCAATCACTACCGCTGTTCCTGGCTCAATTTCCCTAGCTGACGTCAGCTGACTGCCTGGCTCTCCGCTCCTCCGGACACAGTGCCGTGTAAAAATGCTGCTCTCTGTGCCGTCAAGGACAGGATTCAACCCGTACAACGGCTACACCGGCAAAAACATCAAGAAGGTAAATAACAACACCCACAGCCCACTTCTACCCTCTCTCTTTCTGAACAGTGAGTAATTTTTCTCGATGCGGTGTTCGAGCCCTTCAGTTAAGCTGCTCGGCTGTTTAAGCTGCAGTGTCCTTGAAAGTGGCTCACAGGCGACGTTTAAACTCTCTTACTTGCTGTTGCAAACCTTTGCTATCGGCTTTCTTCTGTTGTTGCTACATTGTTGCAAACTAACACTGGGCCCGTTACATTGTTGCCTGTAGGTTACTACAACAGTTTGCTTTCGGGTTTTTTCCCCCCCGATACTGTCGCTGTTCTCTTCCTACACCCAGCCTGCACGTAGAGATCAGCTTATAAATGTGTTGTAGATGCTTGTAAGGATGCTAATAAAGGCTAATTATGGTCGACTCAAATGTGAATTCATGGGGGTTGAATCAAATGCGTAATATTTAGGTTATGTTTTCATTGAATTAACCACAAGTTAGCAAAGTTTTTTTTTTTTCTCTCTGTTTTACGCGTACTGATATGCCCCACCCCTTCACTCCAACTGATGATGACTGAGAGGGTTTTGCATGGCACTATGGAAAAAAGGAAAGTTACAGAGCCCATGTAATAAGGCTCATGTAGATGTAATAAATGTGGCTGTATGAGATGTGAATATCCATTATACAGAAATGACAACAGAGCTGGAACAGTAAGGTCTAATATTGATAAGCTTGTCTTCTCATATGAATAATTCATGGGGGGACATTCAACCACCTTTCTGTACAGACTATATAGATTTTTTTTTTTTATTATTCTGGGACATATAGAACATTACAGGTTTTCAGCAACAACTAGTGTAAACTAGTGAGTCATGTCTAGGAGTATAGTGCTGATTCTTGAAGAAATTGAAAAGAACTATTAAGAAATGTCTCTTAAATGATGTATTTCGATGCGTGACTCTCAGCCTTTTTTAAATAACGTTTGAACAAAGCTGAAATCAAATACCTCCCTCCTTCCCTGTGTTATTCCCTTCCCTGCCTCGAGGCTGACAGGAATTCAGATTGCTCAGATTAATGACCTGGAATTCCTGGAATCCTGAATTCAGACAATATGCTTATTTCAAGTGGAGCTCTGCAAACTTAGACCCTAATAAACCTTAAAAGAAGACATGCACACACTTGTTTTGACCCTTTCCCTTTTTTATATACACATTTCGCATTGTTCGAGCGCCAAAGTCACAAAGAGGGAAGGCTTATAAATCTAACGTCAAGTGGTAACCCCTGGTCTTTCTTTTACCACGGGAAAAAGGGCGGAGAAAAGAAAAGGATTAAGAGATCCCGCTTTCCTCTGCTTTCGATTAACTCCCCCCATTGTTTTTTCTTCCTCCCCTGTGTGTTCCACATACCTTGATTTCTTGTCTGTCAGTGGTTCAGTCCACATGGAGAAGAGAGTCTTAACATTCCTAGTAACTGATTAATCACACGTCCTAACAATTTTTGCTCTCTTTAGAGTGCTTGATAACCCCTTGAAAACAGACTCTTTTTTTAACCGTCTGTAGGATTTTTCTGTTTTTTTTTATGAAACTGGACTGGGTCAGGAGAAGAAGAGCAAGGAGACGTCTCACCTTTTAGCCACAGGACGCCAAGGATTTCCATTACTTTTCTTATTTGGTTCTTCCTACCTTTCACAAATTTTCTTGCAGCTGCAGAAATATAATATAAAGAGATTTTGTCTGTTAAACTATGATCTTTTCCATGGTGCCTTTTAAAGTTTCTTTAGCCAAGCAGGTAGGACTCCACATTTCAGATATTTCTGTCTCATTCAATATACAATATGTCATGTATTCATAAGCATGCACTTGCACAGCAGGAATAATAACTGTTCTGGCAATATAGAGATTATTTACTTGTGCATTATTGAAATTCTACAGTATGGCATTAGAAATAGAATTAGGTTGATAATGATAAGCAAAATATATATGTAATGTTGGAACTAATTCAAATAATGAATGTTTGACACTTTTTTTAAATTAATATAATTACTTTTCCTAGGGATTTGTAGGCAACTACTGTATATGCTTATATTGGGATACATGCTATTAAATAAAACAACTAAATGTGACCTTAAGAAGAGCTCATTATCAGTTGCACAAAATGTTTGTGTTGCCAGAG
This sequence comes from Perca fluviatilis, assembly GCF_010015445.1. Classification (NCBI taxonomy): domain Eukaryota; kingdom Metazoa; phylum Chordata; class Actinopteri; order Perciformes; family Percidae; genus Perca; species Perca fluviatilis. Next base: position 21,063,716 of record NC_053116.1, on the reverse strand, counting down.
AGATACAACATTCAAGCGTCTGACAATCAGACTTATATCTTTGCCATTACTATAGAGTTAAAGGCATACATCCTGCCTCACTTGGCACTTATTGTTCTCTCTTTGAGTCCTTGAGTCACCTGCGCTCCCTACAGGCATCACCTCTGCTATCCAACTGTAATCACCTCATAAGTCCTCAGCTGCTGCCTGGAGCACACTCCCTGTATCATGCTGTTGACCATTTACAGTAGTTATGCTTCTTGCACAACTATAATAATAATAATAATAATAATAATATAAAGAGCTGATGTAACTTACTGCAACTATAACTGCATATTCTCTGTGATAGTATTTAGGATGCGCAGACGGAAGCAACTGAGCATCAATTGTTCATAGACAATATATGATTTGTTATTATACACTAAAAATAAATTCCTCTAGGGGTTTTCCATCTATTCATCATGTCAATTGTAAATATGTCGAAGCTGTATGTGCACAGGAGGATTTACTGTATTTATCAGTCCTCCAGGAATGTAGTTCAATTTAACGATGACAGCTTGAACCAAAACGTGTCCCACACAAAACACAAACATTTGTGCATTTCAGTGGAATGTAAAGAATGCTCAGATATGACACTGTGATGCATGTGAGGAACAATTTAAAAAGATTATGTGAGCAGCTGTGGTCTAAAGAGTAACAAGTAGGAAGAAAATCAGTAACATGCCAGTAGGTCAGGTTTTGGGCACAGACAAATGGAGCAGATATGACACCTTATGAGCATAAAAAAAAAAGGAACTTGTGATCCCCAATCATGCACATTTAAGACTCTGGTCATTCTTTCCAACCTTCCCTTTCTAACTGCATTTGTGCTGAACACATATTTCCCTGTGTTTGGCATTACCTTACATAGGTGGCAAAACACCTGGAGCTGGTGGTTGGGCAGGTGGGGAGTAGGTGTGGTTCTGACTCACTGCCATGTTTTTCTCAAAAGGAGCCCAGCAGAGCGGTCTTAATGAGACACTACCTTCTGACTTGAGAGCACATGAGAGGGATTAGTGTTTTCCGCTAACAAGCTCAGATCCTAATTAGACAGGCCTCACTAGCCAGGCTTGGGCCCGGACTCGGTCTCCTGTCAGATCCTATCTCCCCAGGCCTCTGCAGGTGCATCCCTCCTGATAGTCTGTGTGGGCTGCCTACAGTGAAGGCAAGGGAAAGCACAGGAAGAGGCTGTGACTGTGGAAAAACAGTGTACTATTGATGCTTAAGAATAGAGGGAGATTAGAGAAGAGGACTGAGATGAATGGGCACTGTGATTCTCTCAGCTTGACTAAAAAGACAGAAGTAAGTTCTGCCAGCCGATTCATTCATAAAACGTTTGTTAAATCGTCATATCGACGTTTTATAGAGTCCACGTCTGAAAGGGGCTTAAAGTTTTACTCTATGTTGAACAAAGTTTTGACAAGTGCGAGGAACGAAACTACTGTTAGACCAGGTAATACATTTAATGGGTGCATCTACCGTTTTAAAGTGTTAAAAAATAACAGTTAGCTAACGTTAACGTTACCTTACATCGGCAGGACATCCAGCTAGCTAAATGTTAGCTAGCTATGTTGTTGCTTCCACACAAGTCTTTTACAGCTCGGGAACACATTTGTTTGTGAGTTAATATTGCACACAATGCAAAATAAAGTACTAATGAACGTTGACATATAATTTAATACAGCTTTATCCCGTTTCCCTGCTACCGATTTTAGGCTTTGTTGTTGTTGAACTTCTATGTTGACTGACGTGACGTATGACCAATAAAAATGCGGTTAGTGAGCTCAGCTCTTTTGATTGGTCGTGGTTGGTTGGCGCACACATGATTGGTTGATTTTTCTTTCTTCCTGCCCACGCACTGTGAGAAATGTGATGTTCCCTCATGGTTTGTGTTTCTGGAATTAAACCAGCTGCTTAGAATAGATCCAGCAGAAAAATCGAGAAGTCATAATTAGTTTGATTCTAGCAGTCTTTTCACAACTCCCTCTCTGTTAATAAGCTGTTGGTCCAGAGCTGACCTTGTGGTGTTCAACAAGCAATCCCATTGTTCCCTGGGGCAGAGCTGCTGACCCTAACTAATCAAACAGTTCCTCCTCCGCCAGCATTTGGAGGAAGGCAACACCAAGGTCCACCAAGGCCAAACTTTTACCTCCATATCAGTTTGATTTAGTTTATTCCCAAACACGAACCATAGTATTAATATATGTTTTTAAATGCAAATATTGAAAACAGCCATTGCATAAAAGTATTACATGTGTGCACACATCTGCACATATATCTAAGATCCCTTATCACTGTCTTATGTGTGGGTACATTTATGCTTATTTTTTTCCCAGAAACAATGTCCTGGTTACTGTGAACAATCCACAGAGCTCCCTGTGAACAGTTTTAATTGGAACTGTTTCAAATACTCCCAATGAAAACGGTTTGCAAAAACCCTTCCAGCTTCAACCCACAACATAAAAGCCTCTCTTGCAGCAGTGTGGCTCTCAGCCAGTTTAATTCCAACCAGATTTTAATGTTATACGCTTCATTTTACATTTAATTGGGCTCACTATTAGCACAAGATAGGCAAAGCATAGATTCCGTGTATGCCATACATTTTTACAGTTTACGTTTCTGCCAAAAGTAGCATTTCTCTAGAATTCTATTCAAAAGTAGGTCAGTTTGAATGACACACTTAAATATATAATATTAAAGGTAAGGTCTCAACAATTACAATCAAAACAGCAAGGAATACTGTGTTTCATAAACAACCTGTAATAGATTTCCATTACAATCAGTGTACCATGTCCTTGTTTTTGCAAACGAAGAAATATTGTTTAAATAAGTCCCCGATGATATTAAGACAGGGTGTATAATTGTTTTATATAATTATTTAATAAAAGCTAGTCTATTAAGATATTCAATCTTACAACATTAAAGACTGGGTCATACTTAATATTCGAAAAAATATTACCAGCATTCCTTCATATTTGCACAAACTGATAGTGAACATTAACATGTAGGGCCACCAATAATTTATCTCCTGCCCAAGCAGGGTGTCCTGAAGAGACTATTTTGCTGCTGGCTGCTTATGGAGAAGTTAATTCATTTGAACAGTCAATGTTTGAAGTATCTGTGTAACCTTGAAGCTGATGATTTGTGTGATTCTTATCATTCTAAGATTTTACTTGCAAAATGTAATGTGCAAAATAATATTTTTCTCAATTACATTGTTTTTGTAATCATTAGGAGCTAAATTCGAAATCCCTATCACAATTTGATTAATTTCACAGCCCTAGTATATAAAAAAAAAACCTGACGACCTGTTGAGCCAGATGAAGCAGCTAGATTGCTATTGATATCCTGGCTCTGACTCTGTGGCCCCATTTGGATACTTTTGCCATCATCTCATTGTGTTAAACAGCCACTGTTGCAAATGTTCTGGCTTATTCCTCATAAGCCTGTAGTTTGAGCAAGTCAGTTAGTAAACCATTCCATATCCAGTTACCTACAGTACTGCATTAGTGTACAAATTTAATTCCATGTACCTAAAGAAGTATCTGCTTTGTGTACGATTGAACCAAAACCAAATCTGACTGTGCCATGTATTTGTTCTGCAGCAGACGTATGTGTCCCCCTACAACCATCAGATGGCTCCTCCAAGCCCCAACAACAACAATAGCAGCAACACCACCTCCATCAGCAATGGCAGCAGTTGCAATGGGGGAGAGCAGCTGAGCAAAACCAACCTCTACATCCGTGGCCTCCATCCAGGAACCACAGACCAGGATCTGGTCAAACTCTGTCAGCCGTAAGTCACCCAGAAACCAATTGCTCCAACTTCTATATCTACACCCAATAAATCTCTCTCTGACCACCGCTGCGCACATGAACAAGGTTAGAGTTACAGAGTAGATTAAGATAGAGTGATGGGTACATGGATAGATAGGCAATGGCTGGCTGGCTGGCTGGCTGGCTGAATACACCAAGGATTGCATGACTACATACTTGCAGAACTTCCTTACACTTGAAATGCACATTAATGCTAAACCACACCATAGCATGTATTTCTCGAGCGAAGAAGAGGGCCATATTTTCATCCATATGTTTTTAAGGCCCATCATTTAGTGGCCTTGTGGAAAAACCAACAGTCATTTTGGCAGCAAACTAAGTCCTTTCACTTTGGCACAGCTAAGCACAGACTTTCCAACAACTAGGCACAGAATGTTTAGTCTCCCTCTCTCACGCTAATTCTTTCTATATGTCTCTCCTCTTGCTCCTTTTTAGACTTTAGTTTTGACCTACATGAGTTATTGCTCCTCTGTGCTTTAGTCTTGTAGATTATCATCAAACAGTATGATGACAATGAGACTATGCTGTCCTAATTCAAAGTCATATTCTGCACTATAAATACCACACTATGTTGCTCATCACTGTGAGTCTGTGAAAACTCTGTTGTAGGCAGCATGTAGTCAGACATCAAACAACAGCATCATCCAATCCATCTGATATGTTTGTTAGGACTTCAGTGGAAGACATCAAACCAAAGTAGGGCTGAGATGAATGGTCTGGGTTAACTTAATTGAATTCTGGAGCCTGGTGATGAGGACCAGAAGAGCAGAGGAGAGGAGTAAGAGAAAAGGAGGGAAAAGGGGGTGAGAGAGATTGAATAAGGGAGAGAGGGAGGGAGAGGCCTGCTATTTTACAGCTGTCTGGAAGATATGGCTCACATGAGGCTGCCCAACCCTACAGGAAACGGCGAGCCCAAGGGAAAGGGAAAGACAAACAAGGGCAATGGCATGAAGGTGGGGGGTGGGAGAGAATCAGAGGGGGAGGAGTGGATGGAGTTCAGGGTTTGTGTGTCAGGTGGTGTTCTGTGGGGGTAGTTCTCATATTTCTGCTTTTACAGAGCAGATAAAATCACTGCATGAAATTTGCCTTTTAGCAGAGCACATTAAGATCAATGTAATTCTCGGATAAACTAGACTGAGAGAGGATAATGTATCCAATAATAGTTAATAGGGGAAGTGCGTGTAGATGAAGATGTAAAAAAGTAGGCAGAGTCATGGAGGGAATTTGACTTAGTTAACTCTAAGTTTAAACAGGAAATGTGTGCATAGTATTAGGACACAACACTCCCAAAGCTCCCCTCCCCCACACTGAGAGTTGTATATGCACGCTTTGAGTTGTACTGTGTAGAGAGTGAGGGATGAGAGGACGGGATGGGGGTTGGTTCTCCATCTCCGGCCCATGCAGTTGTGTCTCTGGGTGCCTCGCTGCCGCTCTGGTTCTCTCGCCCTGGTCCGTTTCTGGTGGTTGACCATGGATGGACATCGGGCTGAACTATGCTGTGCTCTCTCACACATGGCTGAGTCTCCTGGCCCTCTTTTCGCTCTGCATCACATAGTCTGAGACCTCTGAGCGCAATTCAGTACATGTAGAGCTCACAGCTTAAATGCTAGTCATAATGTGAAGTAATAGATCAGTGGGATTGTGGTATGTGCCCACAGTAATGATGAATATGAAAATATAGAAAAACAATGTTGGCATATCCATCCAGTCCAGTTGGTCGTATTTTATGGCTTAGAATCAGAAATGGTAATGTTAAATAGGAAGTTAACCGACACTGGGTGGATTCAATTGGCAGCGCATGTGTATAGCATAAATGATTAGAACATACAATTTCTGTCTGTGATGCCTTGAATGTCAAGTAAAATAAAAATATATCAAAGTGTTTTAATGTAGCGTTTAAACACAGATAAGACCAAAATGAAGATAAACAGGAAATCAGACACTATTAAAAGCCACTGAGTATGAATATGTTTCAGTGGATTGACAATTAAACAGAAAGAGGGAGAGAGTTCCATAATGTGAACTTCAATGATAAACAGTATTTTAGGATCAAATAAATGATATTTTGGTCTTCTTTTTTTTACATTTATTTTTTCACACGTCATCAATGTACCATTTAACACAATTTCATAAAGTACAATAATCATATACAAGGCGCGTGAAATGGGGAACCCCAAATAAGCTACTAAAAGCTTTTCGGAGGGGGCCCAATAACAATAAACAACAACAAAAAACATACAAACCAAAAACTCAATTTACCAAAATACAAAATAAAAAATACAACAAAATACAGACATACTTAAACTAACAAACAAATACTACAAACAATCAATGAACAATCCCAGCACAAACTAAAACAGTTAAAGAGTAATTAGCAATCATATATTATGAGCAATTTTTCCTTTAGGCTTTTCTTGAAGATGGAGATAGAATACGACACTTTCAAGTTTTCCTCAAGCTCGTTCCAAATCTGCGGGTCCCCTACAAACTACGCTCCTCGGCCTACACTTTAACCGTAGTTTTTTTGCCAGTAATTAGATATTTTTTCCTTGTGTCATAAGTGTGCAGTGGACGATTTATTGGAATAAGCTCACATAAACGGTAATTTAACCTATGGATAACCTGGAATATCATGCAGGAATTCTGATAGACATTATATTCAGTAAGCCTTAATATGCCAAGACGACGAAATAAAGGACGAGTGGAGATATTAGGCTCAGACCACGTTAATGCCCGTATGATTTTTTTCTGTAAAATCTGTAGGTTTTTCAAGTGGCTGGGAAAAGTATTACACCATATGACATTACAATAGTTTAAATGAGGCTCAAACAACGTTTTATATAAGATGAGAAGTGCTGAGTGCAGGAGAAAATGTCTTAACTTAAAAAATAACCCAACGTATTTAGATAATTTTTTTGTTAAATGATCAATATGACATTTGAAATTTAAACATTCATCAATAAAAATACCAAGGAATTTAATGTTTTTTACTCTATCAATAATTTGGTCATTTGTTTTAAGACAAACATACCTATTTTTCATTTCATTTTTGTTGGAATGAAACACAATGTAGTTTGTCTTTTTGATGTTAAGAGATTACACCGAAACCAAATTTCTACATTTCTTGCTCTCTATTTACTATTTCTTGTAATTCATCTGGACTCTTATGTGACATAAATAAATTTGTATCGTCAGCAAATAAGACTTTATGTAAAGTCATGGTAGAATTTTCAAAGTCATTAATATATAATATAAAAAGAAGAGGGCCCAAAATAGATCCCTGAGGGACTCCAAATTTGATGGGTTTGCTTATGGAAATTTGTATGTTAATATTTACATATTGTTGTCTGCCAAATAAATAACTTGTAAACCAGCTAAGTGCTACTCCTCTGATTCCATAATGATGTAATTTATTCAATAAAATATCAAAATCAATAGTATCAAATGCCTTAGATAAATCTAAAAATATGCCTATACCACAGTCACCTTTATCAATGGCATCATTAATCTTTTCAATCAGCTCTAGCACAGCCATACATGTAGTACTTCTTTTCCTAAAACCATATTGAGATGAAGCAATGATATATAATTTATTGAGATAGCCATTTAACCTATTGTACACTACTCTCTCTAAGACCTTAGAGATTGTAGGCAAGATTGATATTGGACGATAATTGGTCATATCATTTTTATCCCCAGATTTAAATATTGGTATAATTCTTGCAGTTTTTGCCCTTTTTGGCACAATTCCAGATAGAATTGATAGATTGATACAATAAGTAAGTGGCTCCATGATATCACGTGCAATGGCTTTCAGAATTTTACTACAGATTTCATCCTCACCAGCAGTGTATGTGCTTCGCAAGTTTGAAATGATGTTATAGACTTCATGGCAATCAGTAGGCTTCATAAAAAAAGAATTGACATAATTGCCCGACAAATAATGGTTAAAAGAAATACCTTGAGGTTGGTTTATTTTGTTAGAGAGTTTTTCCCCAATGGAGACAAAATAATTATTAAAGTTATTTGCTAAATCAATGTCATTTATTAAGTTATTACCTAAATGTGAGTATATGTCCGCAGTATTTGGGAGCACGGTGCAGTTTTGGCCCTTGTTAAGGACTTTATTTAGCACTTTCCACAACTTCTTAGAGTCACCCTTCTTAGAGTCTTGCATTGCCTTTGTATTGCAATTTGATATATATTTAATTCAAGTAAAATCTGAACATAATGTGTATTCAATATTTCAATATTTTTATTCCCAACATGTAGTATCATTCAGAATGAATTTAGAATGTTTGTATATTCCCGTAAAAACGTAATCATCTTAACGGATGACCTTAAACCACCTTGGTAAAGGAATAAAGATTTACAGATTTTTTTTTCTAAAGGGAAAGTAATCCTAAATTAACTTAAAAGAAACTATTTCCTTTCCAATTTGGAGTAATCCAACAGATTAACTGTCAGATTACAATTTTAGCAGGTCATCGCATAATCCTTACTAATTAGTTTTAAAGTGACTCTTCCCATCTGGATGAAATGTGGCAGTGGTGCAGTGTCACTGGATGAAAGCTGGTTTGCATTGTGAGAGGCACTAAGACCCTGTGGAGGGCAGAACGCTGCCTAGAAAGAAGCTGGTTAGTAGAATGAGAGTATGGCTGGGAGCCAGCATCGGACAGGACAGCCAAGGAGAGGCATATCAGATTACACTGCATGCACATGCCTGGAGAGATGGGAACCGATAGACGCTCTGCAAACAAGCTTTTGCCTGAGCCAGGCACTATCCTATGCATCAGCAGTGTATATAGCTGGCCAGCTAAATAGATTAGGCAGGATTTTAATATTGATAGTGCATTGTGAAACTATCTGGAAATGCACACATTTATTTTTACCTTATTGTCATGTTGGATTCCCCTTGAGTTATGATCCCTATTGACATCTATATTAAAGAAGGATGGAATAAGATATGGGTAATCTATAGTGTTTTTCTAGCATGCAGAAACCCACAGGACATTTTTTTTTAATTTAATTTATGTCCCGCCCCCTCTCTAAAGATTTTCCTGTGCACATAATTTGTTATCAGATGGTGTAATTATATTCAGTGTCATTGTGCTGAATCGGCCAAGTGAATTATAATTCAGTCATCATGGAGCACAACCCCTTAGGGTGTGATAAGTTTAGATTGCCTCAGCAATGTCCTGGTGCAAATATTGAATGTAAATAAGTCATTGTTTGCACTGCAAGGATGATCCATGAGTGTAAACCTCACTGTTTTTCAGGTATGGGAAAATAGTGTCCACCAAGGCCATCCTGGACAAGACCACCAACAAGTGCAAAGGTGAGGCGTAAAGGCATCAGCTGGGTCACAGTTACTGTTGAACAAAGGTGCCAAAGAACAAAATTAGGTTAATTCAAACATGGATGAACAATTTAGTTCATCCATGTTTGAATTAACCTCATTTTGTTTTGGAAAATACCTATTGGTTTAGCCAATAGGTATTTGTAAATTCGGTGCCTTCTTGAAGAATGTTTACGTTAAGACAAACTTTACATTTGTTAAAGTAATCTATGTTGTAGGTACTTCAAGCCTATCAGGTGCCATTGTTCTATTGTGATTAAGGCTGCAACTAACGTTTGTGAACTTTGATTGATTGATTCATCTGCTGATTTTTTTCTTGATTAATCGATCAATCGTTTGGTATAAAAAATGTAAGAAAAAAGAAAACTACAACATATTCACAAGCTGAAACAGAATTTGTACCATTTTTGCTTGAAAAATGACAAACATTTAATCAACTGATTGAAAAAGTTGCAGATTGAGCTTCTGTCAATTGACTAATGGATTAATCGAGTAATCATTGCAGCTCTAATCGTGATATATTTTGTGGTCTTGAGTAAATGTGAATCTGAAATTGAAAAAGGGAAATCCATAATATTTTTACATTATTATAACTGTATTTCAACTACTTGTATGGCAGCTAGTAAATAGCTGCCATAGCTGCTAGTAAATAGCTGATCAGTTTATCTATCTTCACTGCTTATCAACAACAAACAGGTGAAATAACGTCAGCGTAACACTAAAGAGTTTCTCATCTCTGCTGTAGTTTAAGAAAGTTACAGATTGCAGTTACAGCACATTGCTGATACATTCTTCTCAATAAAGCTGTTTGCATTTAGTCGCCCAGTGTTTACTGTGTGTTAAGCTCCACACTATACCTACCTAACAGGTGTGCATTGTGTGATAATATGGGCAGTGTTGTATAACTCGACATCTGTCCTCCGTGAAGAAGCACAGTCCAAACCGAACTGGCAGTCTCTTCAGATTTAAATACAATGAGTGCTTCATGAGCTCACATTACATGCTTGTGTCCACAGAGTCCTGTGGTTTGAATATCTCATTGTCATAACGTGTATGTATTGCTGTATGTCTCGGTCCCTGCAGGCTATGGCTTTGTTGACTTTGACAGTCCGTCCTCAGCTCAGAAGGCGGTGACAGCGCTGAAGGCTGGTGGAGTGCAGGCTCAGATGGCCAAGGTAAGAACCCCACTTGAGATGTCAATATTTGGTGGGCTTATTTCGTACGACTTGATGTCAGCTTAAATCAAACTATTGGTCAGTTAAAAGAGTTTTCAGCAAATGAAAAAAACTAAAACATTTCAGGCATTTTGACACTGTTAAAGCTATTGAGAGCTCTCTCTCTATCTAGCTCTCTCCTCATGTTTTTTTGTTTTTGTTATATGAGCCACGGCTCAGGAATATAAGCCAATTAAGCCTCAGTTTGTGTGTGTGTGTGTGCATGCGTGCTTGTGCGTTTGCCAGGCGGTGCACTGGGTATATGCTTAAATTTGTGTATTTATGGGTATTAATGCACTGTAGAATACTGTATGTGTGTTCAAAAACAAGAGTGCATGGATGTGTGTATGTGTGTTACGCTTCATAGTGGTGATAGTGTTGAGGGAGTGTGTCCCAGGGTCTGCTCTCTGAGCTCCCTGTACAAAGGACATGTCTGTTCTCCCTGGTGGCATCTGACTCAGTGTCTGAGCAGCTCCCCAGTCAGCAGGGCCCTGTGCCCAGCCACCCGCCCTGTCACACACACACACACACACACACACACACACACACACACACACACTTCACCAGCCTTGCCTCAACTGGATTATGACACACACGCACATGCACATGCACATGCACACCACGAACACCCTGGGAAAGCTGATCTCTCGTTAAGCTGGATCACTGACATTCATACGGCTCCTCTCTCACAGAATAACTTGATTTCACTCACCCCTTCACTCCGGGTTTACAACAAGGCTTATGTTTGCGTCAGATTTCTCTCTGACTCAATCTGACTCATTCGCGGTTGAAACCCGCAGCAGGTCTCTCTGCTCGCTCTCATGAGTTTGAGCTCCATCTCTTGTTCGCACTGCTTTGGAGGAGGAAGAGGAAGAGGAGGAGGAGGAGGAGGAGGAGGGAGGTGAAGGAGAAATCACCTTCACCACAGGTCGCAGCGATTACACATGCATTATTCATGGTTTGGAAATTAATTCACACTGCATTTACAGGTTTTTAATCACATCTGCACTCTGAGATAATGAATATGCATGATGGTTAGAGGGTGATACAGATTATTTTACAAGATGCTGTTGGTCAAATTAAATTTGTTAGAGCAGGAGGCAAAGAAAAAGCCTAGCAAATAGTTTGAAAGGATAAAATGCAACTGGCACTTTAGGAGTTTCTTTCAGGTTGTCTTCTAATAATTTAAAATTCAGGTTGAAAAAAGCTGCATAATTGGTCTGATTTATGCAAGCCAACAGAGCCGGCCTCTGTGCCTGCATTCAAGGTCAGGATTACCACATGAATATAACTGCTTGAATAAAAGCGACATATTACCATGACCGAGGTAACAGGATGATAATGTTTGCCTTGTGGGGACGGTGATAGCACAATGCTTTAGATGTTCTTCAGATCATTTCCAAAGGTCTTTGTCCAAAATGTCTCTGCTGTGATTCTCCACCGAGCGAGAGCACATAATCATTTTAAATCATCCATGGATGGAGAGCCATTTGAAATGTAATTATGCTTTGATATCACATTACCTGGATCCTGCACTTTCATCCTCCTAAGAGGCTAGTCTCACATAATGGGCCTGTCTTCTACCCTTTTGGTATTAACGTCTCGGTGATGGAGTATGAGAGAGGAGAGTGAAGAAGAAAAGGAGCGTGTTGGATGAATAAAAGTATAAGAGACAGAAATAGAGAGTCAAAATGAGAGACTGAGAGGTTCAGCTGCAGTCTAGCCAGAATACTATCTCACCATCTCTGCATATCTCTTTTCTCCTTAGACAGTTTTTTTTTTAAACTGGCTAATGTCTACTACTACAACTAGCAGACACCTTACACTTCCTGTTAAAAGTTTATATCAATTCCTTCAGGTTTTTGCTGGCAGCTTTTGTATGGCTCTTGAATTTCGGAGGGTTCCCTGACCTCATAATGCAGTTGTGACTGGAGAAAACAAAGAGCTCTGTCTGCTCCACATCCTCGTGCATTAATCCTCTCATGGCTTCCCTCCATTCAGCAACAGGAGCAGGACCCCACCAACTTATACATCTCCAATCTGCCAATGTCCATGGACGAGCAGGAGCTGGAGAGCATGCTGAAGCCCTTCAGCCAGGCCATTTCCACACGCATCCTGCGTGATGCTAACGGAACCAGCCGAGGAGTGGGCTTTGCCAGGTATAAGCTTTAGTTATTTAGTCACACGTATTAGGGCAGCTGGTTTAAGTCGATTAGTGATGGTGTAGCTTCTTGTGCTGCTTTGAAGAAAATATGCAGTTGCACAAATTTCAGTATTAATCATGGTGAGTGAGCCCTCTGGTGGCCAGCACAGGTAAGAAATCTCCAACTGGATATACTGTAATAGCACACAGCATTGATACCTTGTAACCTGCTACTATTAAACACAGTGATTGTTTTTATGAAACATTTAGTATTTCCTTTTCCTATAGGATGGAGTCAACAGAGAAATGTGAAGCCATCATCCAACATTTCAATGGAAAATATATCAAGACTCCACCTGGAGTTCCAGGTGAGGTTTCCTTGAAATTACATCTTGTTTGAATGTAGCATCCTAAAAAAATATTCAAAGAAATTTAAGTTGAAGAAAATAATCGTATCCAAAGAGTTTTTACATTTTTGATACTGAACATATATTTCATATAACATCATGTTTTCTTACTGGTCCAGTGCCGCCAGAACCCCTGCTATGTAAATTTGCTGACGGAGGCCAGAAGAAGCGTCAGAGCCAAGGAAAATATCTGCAGAACGGCCGGCCCTGGACGAGAGATGGGGAGACGGTGAGTTTATTTCTTCATGTCTTAATGACTTTTGTGAAAACGCTTTATAATGCAATACTGCGTGTGATCCGCCTCATAATGCCATCGTCTCTTTTCTCCAGGGAGGAATGACGCTTACCTACGACCCCACCACAGCCTTACAGAATGGGTCAGTACTACTACTCTGACAAATCCCTTGTATACCCAGAGGGAGTGCGATCATGTTGTGGTGACTAATAACTTTGTGTCTCTTTCTGGTAGGTTCTATTCCTCTCCCTACAGCATTGCCCCCAACCGTATGATGGGGCCAACCTCCCTCTCCCCATACATGCATTCACCTGTGTCCACCTACCAGGTAGTTTCAGACCCTCAAAGCTGCGGTGTTAGTTAGTTAAGATGCTAAACTGTGACGTACTGGAGTTTAACAAAGCCCAGACCTGCTGTCACATACCTATAAATTGGGAAACATAAGTTTCCATTAAAAAATGCTTTAAATCTAAAAACAATACAGCAAAATGTATGGCGTTTTGCTTTAATATTATGTAATCTTCTGGTACGCGTGTGTCTTTCTTGTTCCTCCAGGTACACAACCCATCCTGGCTACATCATCAGTCGTACATCATGCCGCCCACAGTGAGTATCTTGAATCTTAAAGCTGTTGGCCTTCCTCCCTGTTTTTGTTGCAGGAGAAACTTTTTAATATTCTGCTGCCTTCACATTCTGTCTGTCCGTTGTTTTAATGGCAACTTGAACTGCTAACACTGCTGTGTGTTGTTGTTGTTCTTTATAGGGAGCAGTCCTGACGCCAGGAATGGACCACACCATGTCCATCCAGCCGACCTCCATGATGGGGCCCCTGACACAGCAGCTCAGCCACCTCTCCATGGGCGGCAGCGGCACAGTCAGTACAGAGCAGACTATTTAGCATTCAGCTATTATTTATGTTTAGCGGTTAACGATGCACAAGGCAATTTGACCAGTCCATGATTGTGTTATACAAAAAGAAACCAAGGAAATCGGAGTGCTTTTACTGCTTTTAAGGATCTGCCGAATCCTTATGCTGGAGATAGCTTGACCTTTATTTGGGCAAATCAACAGAGTAAGAATCGGATGGGATGTTCTACTTGTGTTGCAGCTTTCCTTTGTAATCATATATAAATCTTGTCTAGTGCAGCTTTATTTGTATTATTGCCAATGTAGCTGTCAGGTCTAATGTACTTATCATCTCCACTCTGCAGTATATGCCTGCAAACACATCTATTCAGGGGACCTACATCCCCCAGTACACCCAAGTGCCTTCCACCAACATCTCAGTTGAGGTAATGACTCTCTGTTTTCTCTCACTAGAACAGGTCAAATGTTATGTGAAACAATCACTTATGGATTAAATCTTTGCTGCCTCCCTCTCAGGAAAGTGCCGTCCAACCACCTGTTGCCATAGAGACACCCACAGAACACACAACCTACACCTACCAGCATAACAAGTGACGAGGTGGGTTTTAATCCTTGCAAGTGTCTGTTTGTTTTGTGTCTCTGTATGTGCATACATTTTTTGATGCCGCTACGATGTTACTGAAAAAGGAGACGGTGCAGCAGCAGCAGCAGCAGCAGCTCTTGTTTGTAATTGGCTGGTCTTGTCACCTTGCTGTCAGATCTTCCTCTGGAGCCGGAGTGACTCTCAAAGGGACTGTTTCAATGACAAGACAGAGTGGGTAAAACAAAGCCATAACATCACAACAAAAATTTTATAACGTTATTATTCTTTTTGTAATATTACTCTGGAGAGCTAGAATGAAACCAGTAGAAGAACATCTCAACACCATGTTTTATTTTGAGTCATTCTTTGTTTTGACTTTTTTGTAAGATATGCTGATTTTACTTTACTTTTTTTGTCTGATACTTTCAGGCGTTGAACCTGCCTTTGTGTATATAATTCTTTGTTTTGGTGTGTTTCTAGCTTCATGTGTCCTAGTTTGATTGATTGGTGCAAATATTTGAATACAGTAGGCCTAAAAAAGAAAGAAAACTATATCATTCAAAAAACTGATGCGTCATATTTTAGACGGATATGGTGCTGGCTTGGATTAGCGTCTCCCGAAGTCGCAGCAAGTTGATCAGGTATAAAACCTTACAGTACATGAGGCGGCATCGCTTCTTTTTGGCACTTGACTCTCAAATAATGTATAGTTCCAACAAATCTCGACAAAGCTTCGGACAATCAGAAGATTACAAAGAAGAAGAAAAATTTTGAAATGATTTCACAGAGAAGACTTCTTCAAAAGAGCTAAATAGATTTAAGGCATTCCAGAGATTATTATCAGAAAGTTCTAAATATTGGTTCACGTTAAGCTGCTCCACCTGATAAAATCCAAAGTTGCTTAACAGGGATCATACAGAGCTGCCTGTAAATAAGAGATTTAAATGTATTTAGGCTTTCCTTTGATTTCCTTTCATCAGTGTAGTAATGCTTCATTTATTTTAATAACAATAGTTTACCAAATTGTCTGAATATAGCAATGTAGTATGTATTGCTGTGTTTTCGCTTTTTTCCTCGTTTCCCTTTTTTAAAAGGGGAAGCTGAATTACATCCATACATTTTCTGAAGCAAGAATTAGATGTTGTTATTAGAGTGTGAAGTTCTTATTACATAGACATGGAGATCAACTGGTAAAGCGTGGCTCTGTCCTGTTATATCTACAGAAAACACTATCAAGGTTTATTATAGGGATTGTTATGGCCAGTACGGAGATGCTTTAATGCTGGCATTTGTTGTGTGTTTGCATCTACTTCTGCATTTCTGTTTTTCACCCTCATGTTTGTTTGTTTTTTACATTTCCTATTTAAAGGTTTTTAAAATTCAGTTTTAATACTTTTAAGATTGATCCTATTTTTCAAAGAAGTTTTGTTTTTATTTTTTAGTGTGTTGTGTGCTTCAAATAGTGAGAAATAGATGTTTTCAACGTTTTTTTTTTGTTTGAAATAGTGATTTGTTTGTATGTTTGCATACTTCTCTCGTTCTGGTTTCAGTGTTGATGTCAAAGAAGCTTTAATGTGTTGTGTGTGTGTGTGTGTGTGTGTGTGTGTGTGTGTGTGTGTGTGTGTGTGTGTGTGTGTGTGTGTGTGTGTGTGTGTGTGTGTGTTTTTACAGACATTTCAGTTCTGTCTGTGTCACAAATGTTGGCACTTTGCAAACATGACTCCTGATCATGGATGAATTATGAATGCTAGGTTCAGATGCATTGTTACAGAGTTGTGCCCCAAGCAGTTGGGAACAGTGTAAGAGAAATATATGTTCAAAACCTCAACTTACCTCATCTTGCCAGAGAAATGTAGATTCAGTTTGTGTACAAGGTTCACAGGCAATAACCAACTACAGGAGGTCTCATGGCTGTTCACAGCTGGTACTGTGTCCACATCCTTTAACTCTTCCGTCCAATGTTCGGAAAACACGCCCAAGGTCTGACGATCTATGCAATTAATTTATTATCCTAATAAATGCTATACTGCAGATATCCAAGAAACACCTTACATTTCATGACAATGGATCACCTCACAATATGACTTCATATTTTACCTTACAAAACTTTTCTTTCATTTTACATACGTTGAGATTTTTTTTTTTTTTTCTGACTGATACATTCATTTTTGGTTCATTAATTGTTAGTAAAATTGCTGCATTAAAAGGGAACTATTTCATACCAAAATGTTGTTGTTAATATGACTTTAAAAATGTAGGAACTCTAAATAAATCAAATATATGGCAGGTGTTGCCCACTTGTCTACCCAACTTTAATTGTACATGGACACGACGTAGATGTAATTCACCATTGAATCCAGTTGCAATTGTGATGTTCTGGTTAAATTGTGTGTACCATCTGGTCCTGTTTGTTAACTTGCGTTCTTGCTGAGTAATTGATGCAGTTTTTCCTTTTCTGAACCATGAGACAGTTCATTTCCAGGAGAAAACCTCACAGAACTTCACAGAAATGCCTTAGATTTCACTGGAAGGGATAGTGAAGTGCTACTCAGATTTGGTGGGCTTTTTGTTTCATGCACTGCTAATGTTGAAAAAGATTTTTGTTATATCAAACTCCTCTGAACATAGATCTATGAAGCAAAGAAAAATCTTTAAATGACTATTTTATGTTCCATTGTCATTCCATCGTGTCTATCCAAAACATTGAAGAAAAACTGAATGGTGGCTAAAGAATTATTGCTGCTAATGTTTGAGTATTTAGAAATCTTTTAGCTGAAGTTCATTGAATAGATCGAGTCACACGTGGGGTCAGTTTGTAACATATGTTCAGAGATGTCTGTGCAGTCTTCTCTGTTTTGTGCATCAAACAACCTCTCGTTAGTAAATGTAAATGTTTGTCTGTGCCATGATGCAGGTCTTTGTCTTCTTCATAGAAAAAACCCTAGTTATTTAACTTTTACTTGGTTTGATTTGGAACTTGTCATTTTTTTAATAAAGCTTTTTTCCACTGTGGTTTGTGCTTTCTGTTACACAAGGGACCGTCTGCAGATTTATATCTTGTAAAAGAGATTCAAACAAGCCAAGACACATGGCCAGGTTCTCATGTTTATCAAATGTGACAGTTTTTATATCAAAACCAATTGATTTTGAGGTAATTCACAAAGAACAGTCACAATACAAGAATTTATTTTCTAAAACACACTTGAATCTAGATAAAAAATATATAAGAAATGCGTAAAGAAAAAGTATATTACACTGTTCAAGAGCCAGTATATGTTTTAAGTATGTACACAGTTCAAAATAGACTGAATGTGCCCAAAAGTTGCTGTAAAAGAAGAATCTGACATACATAAAATAGACTTTGAACCTTAATTTACAATATTTTATCAAGACTAACATACATTTTTTTATCCTGGTGTTTTAAGGTGTAACTAAGACTGTTTTTATACTTGCAGGTCCGTGGCAAGGTAAAACATTCTATTTCGTTATAAATCATACTCTGAGGCAATGTTTGAAGACTTGTGTGCCTTTTAATCAAACTAATTACAAAAATAGTTCTGTTTTAGGTAAAATGTTCATATTACGAAAAAAGGTCTCATGACTAAATACAAAGAAACTATTTTTAAGACTAGAGGCCATTCAAAGTTTACATGGTAAAGTAAATCGTCCTTTGAACGTACCAAAAGTATCAAACATTGACAGAGACGCCAAAATGTAGTATTACTGTTATAAAAATGATGCAGCATAATGTGCTCATCTCCCTGTAAGATCAAAACATGTAAACATTATATGTCTGCATTAAACTGAACATTGCAGCTCAGAGTATGGTTTGCAAGTCTGTACAATTCTGGCTGGGCACTACAAAACATGCAGCGTTTCAGCTGCTATACGGATGCTCCATGGGTGCACCAAAAAACAAAACAAGGACTGGGAGGCAGTGCTTGGTGCTCCAGCAACATCCCATCATCTAAGATCAGTTGAGAGATAGACAGACGGTAGAGGATGCAGAGTAGCAGAGCTGGTTCCTGATCTGATCAGCTGGTGTGCAAGTCTTTCCCAGAACAGGACTACTGTACGTAGATCGTAGATCCTGCTGTTGAGAGTAGCTCAGCCATCGTCATGGCATACAAGTTCACAATCCTCATACTGATATCACAACAGCTTATGGTTCAGAATCTCCCAAACCATTCTTTTTCTGAAGTAGGGCATGTGTTTCTGTGAAGAAAAGAGAGGTCACATAAGACATGTTTATGCCACTATGATGAGGATTACCAGATCAATCGGTGTTAGCGATTACCTGTGTAAATGTGATTGGCTTGTCTTTGGTAATGTAATCTGCATATTTGCATGTGAACATTCCACAGTCGCTACCATTCATCTGCTGTGGGATTTCCTGAGAGCAAAGGAGGAATCAAAATGTTATTGGACATTCTACAGTGCAAAATTACTATAATTCACTGTACAAGTTTGACAGGATATTTGATCAATAATAATGGACTAATTACCAACTGCTACGATGTTGCTTTGAAAATTCACTTTCTACTACATTTATCATGAGATGTTTATGACAATGCAATAGTATCAATAGATTTTGCACAATATTCATTTGATATTTCAGATGTATCCTTGCTCCAATGACCTAGCTCACGTGTTTATATTAAAAAGAGGGCTTTCCTCTCTTCACAATCCCCATGATTTGTCAAACTACTAGTTACCAAGAGCCTTTTAGTGCTTTACATAAAACTTGGAGATGGCTTTACAAATAGCTGATGCAATCTACTCCTGTGCATGCTGTATAATTACAAAGGAGATGCAAACAAAATAACTAAAATATAAACAAAACAATATCATGCATATTAAAACTAGTCCACTAGTAATAAGGCTGCAGTACAGCATAGACCTGGACAGTCTGGCCAAGGATGGAGGCACTGTTTGCTCCAAGAACTACAACCTGGAACTTTCTGCCGATAATGGAAACCTATCCCAAAATTCCTGAAAGTATGCAGTTTGGTGACACAGCATGACATGGCACAACAATAAAAACAGACTACTTAATGTTCTCTGCCCTCATGTGTTTAGGACTTACATTGCGCTTTTTGCTGTGCAGAGTCCAGCCTGAGGTATCCAGTTCTTTGCCTTTCTTGTCCTTACTTTCCTGTTGCAGGTAATCACTAGGGAAACAAAAATGTATTACCTTAAATACACTTTGATGGCTCATAAAAATCTATTTGCAGGAGTTACATTTAGCTCTCTAAATATATATCCCATTCAACAAAAAAAAAACATATCTGAGAGTGAAACTTACAACAATATTGTGCATGCTTCATCATTGTTTCCTCCCATGGAATCAAAGTACATTATAGCCTTTTTACGGAAATCCACCACCTGAGAAAAAGAGGTGCACAATAAAAAAAAACTGCAATATAAATCACAAGATTGTTACTTTCAGGTCGTAATTATGGTCATCAAGACTTACAGAGAGGCACCAGTGCACCCCCAAGTGGACAGGAACCAGTAGGATGTCTTTAGAAAAGATGTCCATCTTTTTGGTCCAGCGGCGGACAGCAGAGTAGCCACTGCTGCGCAGCTTGGGATAGAAAAAAGTGTTGAACGTGTTGACTGATGGCAGGCTGGGGTCCTTGCTTCGCTCCACCAGCAGGTTCATATAAAAGTTGATCACCTGAGAGATTAAGGAGGGAGTTTCAATTCCAAACAAGCACAACGGTATGGCTCAGTTGTGCAACATTATTACATCACAACATAATCATGGTCATGTATTTTATTTTTATATTTTGACATATGCAACAAAAGAGTGCATCCACTTGATGCTAAAATAATGCCTGCTGATCATTCCCACACAGATTTGACCTTGAGGATAATGTGTACTCACCTCATCATTGAGCCAGTTGAGGTTGCTGAGTGTCTGCAGGTCTTTGCGTGTAAGGCTGAGACCAAAACCCTCACTTAAAACTTCATGATTACCTCGTCTCAGCCCCCTGTTCACCTCAGCCTCCATTTCCTTAATAGAAAGAGACAGCATATATGTGAAAAAGGAGGAAATATATATTCATTACAATTAGAAAAAAAAAAATCATACAGCTTGACAGCCTGCAAAAACAAAAAAAGGCACTAGTTGTAACACCCTGTTATACTCAGAATTCTAATATTTTGATTATATCTGGGACAAGAAAATGGGACTTCGATGGGGGGGCGATTTGCTCTTAACTTAAACGACAGAGCACTTACTGTGAGCTCAAAGGAATTTACAATAAACCAACATGCACAACAAAACACAATTCCGGCAAACATTTAGTCACTCTTTACTTTCTTTCATTCTTTCTTTCTTTTAGAAAGGAAGAAATAAGAAAGGAAGAAATACATAATCTTCTAAGTAGGGCTGGGTACCGAACGTCGTTACTTTTATAATATCTATGAGTATCGAAAAATTATTTATCTTTTGGTGCCAAATTTCGGTTCCAAAAGCGTCTGAGCGCAAGCTTATCTGTCCTCTCTGCATTTTGACACGGAGCGGAGCTCCGACCGACACACCGACACACACACACCGACACACACACACCGACACACACACACCCACACCCACGGAGAGGTGCGGACAGAGTAAACTGTCTGCAGTTTTGTTGAAGTCACAGAGAGTCACGGTTGGTTTCAAGTATGGTTACAGTTTTTTAAAACTTCACGCAGACAGCGTTTGCTGCGATGTGATATTAATGGCGAGCCGAAAGCGGTTGCTGTGCTGTTGACGTTACGCTTCCTCTTAGACAAGCAGCCACAACGGTGGTTTCTCTGCCCTGATGACTGACTGACAGGCTGAGCTTGCAAGGCAAGGCACTTTTATTAATGTTACTCAGTGAGCAGTTTTACCAGAATTTTTTAATTTTGATAACCGTTTTCATTCACAATTAAGGTGGAAAATAAAAGCTTTGTGTTTAATGTATTTTGTTGACGTTGAAATGGATTTTAAAACATATGGTATCGAAAAAAGTATCGTTAGGAACCGGCATCGAAACTGAGGTATCGAAATTGGCACCGGATCGAAAGCTTTTGAACGATACCCAGCCCTACTTCTAAGTGAGAGCAAGTCTTTTGGTGGGTGTAGAAATATATTGGGTTTAGAATAAGAATGTCCTGTAGCCTGGGATGGCCTCGCTGTCTCCTCCTGTCTGGCATGTGTAAGATAAGACGGGTTCAAATTTAGTGGAGCAAAAGTGCTCCTCATTTGTTTAATAAACAATTGGAACAGAATGCACCTAATGAAATCTCTTAAAGGAACAGACAATCTCTAGCGCGCAACTTCTCTATCTTCTCGGAGACAGAAAGTCGGAGTGATATCCAACCAATTCGCGACGCACGCAATGGCGGAAGGAGGAACCTGAAGATGAATAAAAGAATAGGAAAAGGAAGGTCCGGTTTTAGACCCGGAAAGACTTTGTTGGTGGTTAGGGAGAGAAAGTCTCGAAGGAGCCGGCTGATCCATATGCATATGAAAGATCTGTTTGCAATATCATTTTACTAAAGATTGTTATAGTTTAACTGAACGAATCCTGAGTATTCATTTCTTGGTCTGCCTTTCAACGAACACAATAAGAAAGGGGAAACTTTGAGAAGTGACCGGTGGTTCTTAAAAGACTTCTGCCTTTTGAGCAAGAGTAGAATCGGTCGCTTTTTCTTACATGGTGACCCCGGACGTAGGCAGAGACCAGGAAACCAACAGAAGCCAACCAGAACTTTTTGGCTGGACTTCACACACTCAGACTCTTCTCTCCGGATCCAAATTGGTGCACCAAAATTAAAGGTAAGAGAATTCCTGTTTTGTCTTTAAGAAAGACCAAAATTCTCACATTCGGACCTCAAAACTAAATTTCTTTTGGATCTGTGAGGGTAAGACATCTTGGGTTTTAATTAAAAATGGGCTAACCAGTACTGTAAGTGATATTGCGCAGAGACAGACGCCTCGAGTCAAGGAGTGTCGCCTGGGAAAAACTGAGAACGCCTCGAGTGAGGAGTGTCGTCCAGTTTAACTGAGAA
Source organism: Perca fluviatilis (assembly GCF_010015445.1). Taxonomy (NCBI): domain Eukaryota; kingdom Metazoa; phylum Chordata; class Actinopteri; order Perciformes; family Percidae; genus Perca; species Perca fluviatilis. The sequence continues at coordinate 21,041,007 of NC_053116.1, read as the reverse complement.
CGCCTGCGGGGAGGAGAGTGTCGTCCGGTATAAAAGACACCTCGGCAGTGAGGAGTGTTGTCTAATAATAAATGTCCTGTGATTACAAAGTAAAGACATCTCCGTAGAAAGAGCTGTCTAAAGCGGACCGGAAAACTGGGTTTCGAGATATGGTCTAAGAGGGACACCTGGTGGAGAATTGGTGTCACTATATAAAATTAAAATAAAAATCAGAAGTGCATAAAGTAAATTGGGGACACGCACTAAAGAGTAAAACAAAAATGCAAAAGTGATCTCACAGGGCGATTTGCCCATAGCGATCCAGTCTCGAAAACCCAGGTGAAAAGCAGTGTACTAATGTGTTTGGCGTGATGATGTGAGCAGTCAGTGTATTCATTTGTGTGGCAAATGTTTATCTAGTTTGGGTTAGTAGACTGTTAGCGTGTTGGTTTAAAAATGGCTAGAGAGAGTACTTTGAATAAATTATATAGAAATAATATAATATAATAATCAACATACTTGGTGGGACAAAAACGCTAAGTAGTGGATCTAGAAAAGATAATAATATAAAATCCTCGGTATATTAAAGGGGGTAAATAATTATTGAAGAAAATAGTCAGGAAAGCTGACAGTGAAATCCAAACGCAGGGAGAGTGTGAAGTGGGTCGCACAGCTGCGGACTGGATCAAATTACGCTTTGGGCGAAAAAAGGGGAGTGAACTGTCTGTGACTATGCGGCTGCAACACACACACACACTCGTTTTTTCACTAAGGAGAAGTAGGGAAAACTTTATTGACAGAACCCTACATACACACATACACACACACACACACCCCTGTTAAGATAGAGCACTAGAGGTGCAGACAGGACGACAGCCAGCGAGCAACTAGCTCAAATTTCACGCATACACACACACCCTCTCACCGAGAGAGGAGGAGTCCAAGAAGTTTTGAGCATACACATAGCGGTTTCACATACCACACACACACTCGCTTCATGCAATGAAGAAATGCTTTGCACTGATACACTGTTTGGTTGTTTTTTGCTATTAGGGACAATTGATAATGTGATATGTTTCCCTATTATCGTAAATAGATGTCAAATTAGAAGTACTTAGGTTTGCTCTATAGGCATAAAAACTTGAATTTGTAATGATTTTTAGAACTATCAGACAGTGAGTAGTATAACTTTGGGTTGCAAACTAAAGATAAAAATAAAATAAACAACATATTTTTGTTTAATACTTATTTTATTGGTTATATTGAAACCAATACAGGTTGATATGAGATTTCAGTCTGTAAACAATTAATTTAATATCATACTCTAGTGAGTTATTGGGTTACTATATCACAAATTGCTTAAAACTAAAGTATTAAGTTGAGGTTGAAAACATTCTATTTTGGTAATTTCCTTTTCTTTTAAAGAAATTATTCATTGAACTTTTGTTGCTTTTATACAAGTTACAACTACTAAACAGATTATTTATATATGGGCGCGTTTTTGAGTCATGAGCTTGTCATGCCTCAAATAGAAGAGGATATAGTAGCAAAAATAAATAAGGTGTTCACATAATTTTTTTATTTAAAAACTACTTTAAAGACAATTTAGTTTTGTTTTGATTGACTTTCACTATTTGCAGGAACATAACCTTTAAAAGTAATCTAAAAGATTACAGTTACAAAACCAAAAATTTTAGCACAATTTGTATGGATTTTATAGAGTTACAACAGCATAAGGGAAATAAATGCTGTTTTATAATATTTTAATATTCACTAAAAATAAGTAGAACTTTTTCAAGTGATAATATTGATAAAAGAACAAATAATGCCTTTTTGGGAGTTCTGTTTTTGTGCCACACAGCCTCATGTGTGTCATCGGGTCCATCTCACTCCCCCCCAGCTGCAGGACTGGTGAAAAAACTGTACCAGGAGACTGACCATCACAGCACCTCAGACCACAGCACAGCTAGACACGATAAAGGTTTGTGCTCTGGGCTACCGTTCGCGCCCCAAAGGGAAAGGGATGGTGGACCTGTGCTAGGCGTCTGGTTGTGACTTCAGTATCTGGAGATGCACTGTGTCAAACCAAAGAGCCAGCAGCAAACCACACACCCTACCCAAAGCCTGATGAGCATTGTGTGATGAACTGATGACGCTGAAATAAGAAGGGCTCGGAGGGTCAATCATATGACCCCGAGGTCTGCTTCAACAAGGAAAAGACGCTGATATCTGGAGGTACGGACCAGCAGACGGACTGAGAGAAGGAGGGGGAGCCGAGACCGTTCTGCTCTGACACATCTGACGCACTGTGAAGTTAAGTAGCACACAGACTCACATTCTGAAAATACACACACTATTAGGAGAAGATAATTAGAAGTACTTATTTTTACTGTTAAGATAAATGTTCAGTTGGTGTGTCAGTAAATATTTAAAGTACATTTCACTGTTCAAATTGGATTGATGAAAAGTTGATAAAAATGATCCATTCAAAGACTTCCTAAAAACCTTAAATTGTATTTTTCTAGTTTTTTTGCAGTTGCTGCATCTTTCCTGAGACCTGTTGAAGTTGTGAGTTTTAGTGCTGAGAAGGTTTGAAACCATGATGATTAAAACCAGGTATCAACAACTTTAACACAGAGATTATGATTATATTATATATTTGACCTACTGCTTGCCTTTATCTGAGGAATATTTAAACGATAGTTTTCCTATTAATTAAGAGAGATGTTTTTTCCAAATGCCAAAAGCTGATGAAAATTGTGAGAATACAAAAGTAAAGTGCTAAAAATCAATCAAAAATACAGTTGAGTAGAAATTTTAAAAATAATGCTGAGAATTTTTTATATAATTTGTCCCCTGTCTCAGAACTCTAATCAATAGACTGATAGTAACGGCATTATCAAAAGAGGGTGCTCCCCCGGCTTATCAGATGTTAGCCATGACTGAATTTACTCACCCTGCCAACTATGAGAACCATTTTGACGAGGCTGACACTTCCTCCAACGAGGAGGAGGAAGGAGTATAGTCACGCTGGGTCTAAATTACTCACAATCACCACCCAGTGCCCCCCTCTCCCTGAGTCCCCGTTTCCTATCTCCAACTGTTTTTCTATCCTCTTATCTGCTGTCAGAGATTCCCTTCTTTGTTTCACAGATATTGCGCGGGGCTGAAAATCAGCCCATAGTCAATATAGCCTTAAGTAAGACATAGGGTTGAAGTATGATTTTACAATTTTTAATTAATTACAATAATTACAAAAGATGTTTGTTTGAAGTTTGCATGATACACGATGTTTAGGGATTTCCACAAAATAATTGTAACCATTGGTATAGTCATAGAAAGAGCAATGGATTATGCAGCTTACATTAGGAGCTAAAATCTACATATAAGACCCATGCACCACACCGCTCTGACATGATATCTACTATCACAGTTAACTTTTGATTGCTTATTATTGATTACTAAATTGCCAGTAAGTCGTATGTAGGTCTCGAAAGGGGGATCCCATTATTTTGTTTTACCAATATTAGGATTATGTTCCACAGCGTGTTGCTGTGGAAAAAGAGGGTGTAGAAATATATTGGGTTTAGAATAAGAATGTCCTGTAGCCTGGGATGGCCTCGCTGTCTCCTCCTGTCTGGCATGTGTAAGATAAGACGGGTTCAAATTTAGTGGAGCAAAAGTGCTCCTCATTTGTTTAATAAACAATTGGAACAGAATGCACCTAATGAAATCTCTTAAAGGAACAGACAATCTCTAGCGCGCAACTTCTCTATCTTCTCGGAGACAGAAAGTCGGAGTGATATCCAACCAATTGGCGGCGCACACGCAATGGCGGAAGGAGGAACCTGAAGATGAATAAAAGAATAGGGAAAAGGAAGGTCCGGTGTCAGACCCGGAAAGACTTTGTTGGTGGTTAGGGAGAGAAAGTCTCGAAGGAGCGGCTGATCCATATGCATATGAAAGATCTGTTTGCAATATCATTTTACTAAAGATTGTTATAGTTTAACTGAACGAATCCTGAGTATTCATTTCTTGGTCTGCCTTTCAACGAACACAATAAGAAAGGGGAAACTTTGAGAAGTGACCGGTGGTTCTTAAAAGACTCTGGCTTTTTGAGCAAGAGTAGAATCGGTCGCTTTTTTTCCTACATGGGACATCTAAATAAATTCTATACATGGTAAACACTGTGTGCTCATTAAGACACAATGGCCACACCTCTGTGAGTTCAGGGAATTCTGGTTTCTCTTCCAAGGGCTTCGGTTCTTCTATCACAAGAGTCAAAGGAACCTCTTTCTCCAAAGGAACTCGAACGTGGACCTCCACATCTGGGCTACGGTGCCCCTCTTCAGACAGGCGCTGGGAACCAGTAACAACATGACACCGATTAATGGAATAAGAAGAGGTCAAGAAACACCTGATATGATAAAACTGAATGTGAAAGAGGGCTTCAGTGGTGCACGCTCACCTGTCGCAGCAGCTGGGCAGCCAGGGCCTCCTGCTCTTCTATCTGTCTCCGTCTTTCTCTCGCCCGGGAGTCATACATACTAGTCCTACAGTGACAAACATTATGTGTTTTTCTCTATTCAAACATAGTATGTGAACAATGGATCAATGTTATAATTAAATACAATGGTGTGTACTTACAATTCTTTGATCCATAACTCCGCTTGGAAACATGGCACACTGTAAAGACAGAGAAATGTGTTGTGTATAAAAACACTTGAGTTGACTCTTAAGCTTTGAGAAGTTAAGTCATTGTTTTCAATCCACTAGGTATCACAGACTTAACATGGCGTGTTCATATAAATTCAATTTAAAATTTAGAATTAAAGTAACAGCATCCAACATGACATGTTTACACATCTACATCTTTGACAATGCTTGTTTAACATTTAATCATATTACACATTGCATTACTATTAACTACAGTGAAATATAGCTTGTGATCAAACAATAACAACGTTACAAAATAGCAACAATGAGCGAAAACAGATACTAACCTTGAGCTGTCTTGCTTTTTACCCTTTTGCTCATTTACAATAATTACCGAATCACCATCATGAGCTGCAAGAAAAGACAAGTTTACAACCTAAGAAGAAATACAGGAGCAAGCAAATATTCAATTCATTAATGAAATCCCAATTTACTATGCCTATATCTATATTAAGTGCACACACAAGTGAGTGAGAATCTTACCTGATGATTGTGTGTCCTGAGAGGAGTTATCCTGCAGAGCGGATGGGGATGGGGCTGATGTGAGAGGAGCTGCTCTGCTGGAGCTGAGGTCCATGTCCAGAGACCACGTCTGGATCTCTGGCCTGTTGGAGGCCCCCACTGGGCTGGGGAGGTTGCTAGAGCTCTGGCTAGACATCACCCTGGGGCTGGGGGGGCTGCTGGGCCCCTCTGAAGTTCCTCCTGCTGCTGACCCACTAAGGGAAGAGAACTGTAGCAGTCTGCGGCTGGTGGTCAGGAAGCTGGTGCTGATGAGAAAGTGACAAGAGTAAGCACATGAGAGAGCAGGCACTATCTAGATACACTCCAGAACAGTCAAACTGAAAAAAGGATAGACATGAAACTATTAAAATGTATTTTTTGTTTTTATTTACTAACCATATAAATGTAGAAGGTTTGTGATTGCGGTAAAGATGGCTTCTAACTAGTAGTTTTATTCCTTGTATGCCAGTTCCAACTACAACCATACATGTGACTACCACTGAGTATCCCTCAACAACTTCCAGGCAATGTAGAGTGAGCAACTGACACAAAATCTAGAGTTTTTGATAAAGTACTACTGTTAATCTTATATGCTTTTGGAGCCCTCCACTGGCCTGTGACTAAATTCTGACAGAACTCCTTTCTCTGTGAACCCCCCCGTTTTCCTTTACATTTTATTAACAGCTTAAATATGGCACAGTTAAAGTCTACTGTATTTGTATTGGATACATACAAATCTCTGTGTGATCTCACGATGGCGTGTGAACTGCCGTTGTGAAGGAAAGACGACTGACCACCAGAGACCATGGTCAGAAGTTGCCTGTAGACCTCCTTCTCCTCGTCACAGACAGACTGGACAAACACAGAGGAGAACCATTAAATCAACGAAAAACACAACAACTGAAAGATGAATTACATTTGTCCTGATGTCTGACCTCCTGTGCTGTGCTGCAGGGCCTGGCATTGTGCATGCGCCCTGATGAGGTGCTGTGTGTTGGGCTCTGCACAACTTTGATAGGAAAGGTCTTCTCATACATGCTGGTACAGGAGCTGTTTGCCACCCCACTATACAAACTACAGACACAAAATGACAGTGTGATAATCAGAACATCATCAACTGACAATAGTTCACACTATTTTATGGTACATCAGAAAAAGCATATATTGAAATGGGAAGAAAACATTTCTCCAGGTAAAACCCCAAGATGTAAGGAATACCTTGGTGTTCCATATGGTCGGAGGTTTAGGGGCCTGCCTAGCCTTGGAGGGGGGTGCAGTTTAGGGGTGATGGAGGGTGGCAAGTTGACTGAGTGCCCATTTGTTTTTGGCACTTCACGATGTGTAGGACTCATGCATACTTGTCGCCTACAGACTTTTGATCCCATGATGGACTTCTCATTGCGCAACCATTCTAGAGTTAGAAAAAAACAACAGTACAATAAACAACTTCTCTCCAAGACCTCAAAGCCTGCACAAACCTTAGCAACCTTGATGCAAAAGCACAATGCTTTAAGTGATAATCTTACCCGATTTGGATGTTTTCCACTCCAAAGTTGTCGAGGGAGCAGCGAATGTCTCATCCATACAGTTCCTTTCAACAATCTTAAACCAAACATATATATACACATGTTTAAAAAATAAAGGCAAAAAATGTTTGTCATCGCTACACTCAGGCCCCAAACATTATTTCTTACCGGCATCCCAGCCCAGACTGCTGCTGATGTAGAGGGCTGTGGCTGAGGTTCTCCAGGTGGAGGACCAGGGGAGGCTGGCAGTATATTTCTCAAGGCAGGGCTCACATTGTTCCTCATCCATGTTGCCACACTGAAGCTGTGACTCTTAACCCCTTCAGCTGCAACCTTGACTGTGTCAATAAGATCTCCTAGAGAAATTTAAAACAGACAGACAAGGTTGTAAGTAGGTAAATCTGACTTAACTATATCGTCACATATAGCTACAACTCACATAACATGTAACAAAGCGAGTGATTAATTACCCATTCGAGATTTCTTTATGATTAAGCCATCTTGGTCGATGTTATGTCCATCTTCCAAACTTAAGGGGGAAAACAGATTACATTTAATAACGGTCAATCAATTTCGACAATTTGAAAATAACGTTAAACTATTTTCTTCACATTATAACAAACGTTTAAAACACTAGAAAGATTACTAGCGAGGCAAAGAATGGCGGTTCTACAGAAAAGGTAGTTACTGACTCATAAAGTAACTTTAAACATACGGACTTTTGGTTACACGAGGGAATAATGCTTTTACAGCTCCTAACGTTACCATTCAATTGGTCTTTTCCTCCTCGTCGGACCATCTCCCGATCCCCGGTGTGCATCAGAGTGCTCCGCAGCTGGTACACCATTGCGAACATTACCAAAGCTGACCCATTCGTAGATTTTATTCAACATGACTGAAAAGTTTTAGAAATAACGCCACTGGTTTAAAGATAAATCGCTATAGCTGCTTTCAGTCTACCTGTCAATATAATCAAACCAAATGAAGCTAATGCGCTTCATTCAACCGAGGCAGGTTAGCTGAGGCTATTTTAAAGGCTAACACTTCTTACAATTATCATTTTACTTTCTCACAAAACGAGCTAACCGTTAGCTAGCTAGCTGAGAATAAGCTAGTTGCCTAGCTAGCACGCTGTGCTAACTACCTCGCTAGCTAACGTTGCTAGCAACACGGCTAATTAATGGAAGTATGTATAAATTCCAATAGGAATGCGACAAGTCGCAACCAACGCGTTCGGGAAAACGGTTATCATTTTGAGTCACAACCTAACTTGTTTATATATCCTTAACGTGACTTTAAATTGCATATAAACTCGTAGAAGACTATTATCTCCCGCTTCTTCCTCATTCAAAACCACAACATGGCTGAATAGGACACTTAACCATCGCACATTGTGATTGGGTGACTGGTTGTCGTAAATCCGAGTGTACCCGACATCTACTGGTTGATTGCAGACTGAAGGAGACCATTTAATAACACGTCACAACCTTTTATATATGTCAGTGGTCACAACTGCCGGCTGTTGAGTTGATTTTGTCTGTGTGACTTCTCAACACAATTATCACATGTAGACAGATACCACAAGCTCACAATTATTCAGCGTTAGCCTACTATCTCTGTTATTACTTTCATGCCCTCTGTGGATCTGTCGCACGGACACAATTGCGTGTGGACACATCCGATCTTGTCTTCTCTAAATTTTCTAATTATATTTCTTATGAAATAATCCAATTTATATGTCAAACACATGGGAACAACGTGTGTTGTCATGTATTTATCATTATTATCATAATGAGGCGTTTGAGTATTTCTTTTCCATCTGTAATTGACTTGACAGACGAAATCCTGTTATGAAAGCTAAAACCACTTATTATTTAGTAGGTAGGCTATATTTTGTCCAAAGAAAGTTGTTAAATACAAAACAGAGTGGTATACACACTATAGGCATGGTGTCATTAACAGCATGGTTATTAAAGGTCCCATGGCATGAAAATGTCACTTTATGAGGTTTTTTAACATTAATATGCGTTCCCCCAGCCTGCCTATGGTCCCCCAGTGGCTAGAAATGGTGATAGGTGTAAACGAGCCCTGAGTATCCTGCTCTGCCTTTGAGAAAATGAAAGCTCAGATGGGCCGATCTGGAATCTCCTCCTTTCTCTGCTTTGCCCACCCAGAGAATTTGGCCCACCCATGAGAGAGAGACATCATGCCCCCCCACCCCCCACCACCTCTCTCCTTCTCAATAGCTACGTACACAGAAATGGCACATACGGAAAGCTCATTATGGGACTGGCTCTAGTGGCTGTAATTCTGCACCAAGGCTGAATTTCAAGAAAGAGACTTCAGATACAGTATTTGGGGAACACTAAGGTCTATATAAAAGCATCGAAAGAGCACCATGTCATGGGACCTTTAATAAGTGAGGAGACCCAGCCAGATCATGTCACCTCCGCATCAAAATACAGAACAACCGCCATATTAACTGCCCAAACAGCACTACATGACCTTTACCTAGGCATGGTCCTTAAATACCATTATCTCCCCTGACTAATTGTGTGGACCAAACAGGCAGAGGAAAATCTGAACACACGGGCACATAAAAAGGCAATTTGGACAAAAACATGTAATTATGAATTACAATTTTATATGCAATTATGTTTTCACAAATCAATAGACACCTACTGAGCTAAACATTAAAATGACCACTAGTTTCAGGAAAATACTTCAAAAATAGAACTATGGCTCCAAAATAACCATAGAGGAACAAGGAAAGACCAGAGTGCTGGTAAATAACACACCAAGCAGCTGAAAAACATTGTGATGTTTAGGCTAAAATTATAAAACTTTAATTAAACTCCCCTTTGTCCTATGAAAAGTGGAATATATACACATTTCCTAAAATAATTAGTATTAGACAGATATAACATGCATTTTATTCCCTAGTCCTCCTTCCCTTCACCTAAGTGGCTCTGTCACTTGTCAGGCCGCCATTGTAAATAAGAACCTGGTGAAAGGTGAAATAAAACCTAAAAATAAACATAGAGGTGTTAAAGCATATTATTATTTATTAAATCAGAGAAACTTTGTGAGTCCATTCACACACATTCATCCTTTAATAAATCAATACAGAAACACAAATGCTTCATGAAATGCAGGGACAATGCAATATACTGCATCAATATTGTGAAATAAAGGTAGTCCAAGGCCACTTTAGACAACTTATGAATTCATTTCAAACTTCAAACTCACCATTTTTATATCACACACTTTCTGAAATATATCATTCTGTCATAAAAAAATAAACTTGTCATGTCATGAAAAATAGCATTCAAGCCCCTCAACAAATGCAGGCCTTATCAAAAGTTACAGTAAATCTGTGCATGTATGGCACTGTCATGTTTAATGTTAAATAATTTTATTATCATCATGATGGTGTCACCACTTCAAACCAACTGAATACGTTTCCATATTAATAAAAACCAAGGACTATAATGCCAACAATCAAGAAATGTCCAAACTAAATGCCTTTCATGAAAAGATTATTATACACAATCTTCATTCAAAACATTTCAGGTTTAAACACACATATTAGAAAAATGACATACTAATTATAAACAATACAACAAGGTGAATGCAATGAATGAAAGCCTTAGAGTTAAATGTAGTAAAACCAACACATAGACCATAATGAAAAGGAAAAGTCTTTGAAGCTTTTTTTTTGGTGTACTTTCAGTCACGTCACTAAATCATCACCCACAGCAATATCCCAATGATGGGGTGACTACACTTGGCATAGTTAGAGCTTTTTAAGAGCCATGCACGATGTATTATAGCTCACATACCTCTTAAAGAGCACTGACATCTATTATTTGCAGGACATTTGTGATATCTAGGTAGGACATAAAGACAGACATACAGCTTCAGATGTACACTCACAGTATGCTTTATCTACGTTAAATGGAGGAAGATCACTGATTGTTTCTTGTTGGTAAAACTAGTAAGCTAACCCCATAATGTGGTATGGGTTCACGACATGCTAGAGAAGAGGGAAAGGTTGTGTACATTTTGGAAGTGAAAACTGACATACATCTATCTACATGTATAGCTATACACAAGACTCACAAAGTATTTGTGGCCTTATCTGTATCAGGCAAAAAAATAAAGCTGTTACAATTGCAAACATTGTCATCACAATCACCAAAATTTTAAAATACTCTTATTATTTCTGCCTAAATTCCCATTCCTTGTCTGTAGGTAAGATAGGTGGGGCGATGGTTTACTCTTGTTTAGTTCCAAAGATTTGGAGGAAGAAGGAGAAGATGTAGATAATATCTAGGTAGAGGTTGAGAGTGGCGAAGACATACTCTTCTGGACTCATGGTGTAGCGCTTATTCCCCATGAGTAGCTGGGTGTCAAATGCCAAAAACTGCAACAGAAAATAAAACAGCAAGTAAGACATCTTTTATGTCTGTTTCTGATTTTGATAGTCTACAAAATACGATCATGTCTTTAAGTAATGGCTTGACAGTGTCTGCACTCTTACCATGGTAAACAGTATGGCTCCCAGGACAGCGTAGGTGGCATCCAACCAGGGTACCTAAATGGCAAAAATGTCTTGATTAGATGCAATGTTGGTGTTTAGATCACTACATGAAATATCCATTATGTAACATCTGAATGTATATCTACATATATATATATATATCATGTCAAATATTGTCAGACTTTAAATTTACATTTGTATTTGGAAATTCCAGCCTTATATGACACACATCTGATGTAACTGCTTGATTTGGATAGTCGTACTTACATATTGGAAGGGGAGGACGAGTGCCAGCACCAGTCCAGAGACGAACATGACCATGCAGAAGACAAAGAGCACGCCTTGGTATGATGTCACATCGAACTGCATGGAGAAAGCACATGAAATCAAACCTATGTTTATCCAGCGTGAAACGCTGACACACATGAATGATTTTCACTCATAATCATGCATACAGTATATCAGATATATGAAGTATTTAAATAAAGTACAGTGAAGGAAAAAGTGTTTTTGTCACCTTAGTTTGGAAGCTGAAGACTGTGACCAGGAGACAGACTGCTACTGTGATGCCCAGACACATCACCACTGACTTGGTGTTATAGTAGCTATTAAAACAAGAAACATGCAAACAAAATGTCCTGAAAATGTTTCAAGAAATATAAAACAGAATACATAACACAACTGTATACAGGCCTATATCACTGGCTCCACACACAACCTCACATATTGTAAAGAAAATACATTGCTGTCTAATATCTGGATGTAAAAGCCACCATGCTAGCTGAGGAGAGAATCTGTCTCTTTTTGCTTTAAAGTAACACATGACAATCATAAAACTGTAAGAAAACATAAAAGAGTACCTGGACAACATCCCTGTCATGTATGAGAGTGAGAGGGTCTGTAACAGGACATATGATAGTCAGTCATGACTGGAGAGCATTAACTTTTATAAAATATATCAATTAATTAGTTTTGGATCATGTTAGCTGTCAACTTACAATCATTTGGGAAGTGAAAGTTACACATTGACAAATATTGTTAATCTATGAATGTACTGTTTGCTACACTGCTAATAAATAACAACATTCAGTCTACACATGAACATGTTTATTAAAAACAAATATCTGCCTTGTACTTACAAAGATGCCAAGCAGAATCAGATTCCATGGAAACTGTCTCCTGTAGGAGTGAGTAACAGATTGGAGATTTAACAAGGTAGTTGTTTTTTTATAATGATGTACTTTTTTTTTTTTTTACTTTTTGCTTACCTTGGTGCAGAGCAGCAAGATAAGGTGAGATATGTGACAAAGAACACAGCGCTGTTAAACAACAGAAATATTGTTAGATATTTTTGTTAGATAGAAGTGACATAAACCCAAAAATGTACGGAGTAACTGTGTATTACAAACTGACAAATCCTGTCACTTACTAAGAAGCCCAGTACCAGCCTGGGTTGGATTGAATATAGTCCTTCACTGGGTCACTAAAAGATATATAGTCTTAAGTAAGTACACTACCCAGTGAATTTGATCAGAATGACTTTTAAAGGATTTGTCTAATACTCACCAGAATGTGAAAAGAGACACAATAGCGAGAGTGACCAAAAGCTGGATCAACAAGATAGTGTACACCTAAATGAAAGCAAGTTAGAATGAAAAAATATTGAATAATTGTACATGTACTGGCATGTGCTGGTCTGGCCTTTAAAGTTTAATAATGTTCATTTGAGGTCAATTATCAGTGATACATTCACAACACAGCTAATACTGTGATCAATGTGATGATAAAGCTTTTGATACCTTACGGATGAAGACCCTCCTGATGTTGCAATCATCCCAGGTGAACTCTGTGAGCATCTCAACATCACTGTAGCAAGGAGCACTGGTGCCTAGAGACCACGTTTATTTTGTGGTTAAGATGTACAATGCATAACAGTCAACATATACTCCTGCATTCCCATCACTCCCACAACATCACAAAACATGAAACACATTACCAAATGTATTTGCCAAAGACAACGAAACACTAACTTTATGATTAAATATAGGAGGATAAGGTGTTGTCATACCCTCGGTGGCTTCCTGATAGCTGGGAGGAGCTGGTGACACTAAGGCTTCTTCACTGAAGGAGCCATTGGTGGCCTTGTTTGCAAGTGAAAGCTGATAAAGCACAACAGATGAACATGTTTTATCTTTTAGTTTATAGTCTGTTACACATTCAAAGTGAGATTAAAAAAACTATATTTCACAGAAAAAAAAACGTTAGTAAAATGCAAGGTAAAATGTTTCAGGTACTACCGGTGTTGCATATGCTTAAGTAGCCTACTGTTCCCCCGAGTGTCAGTAAAGCTAAAAACTAATTAACTAGTGGGATACAAACGTAACACATAGATACTCTCTCCCTGAAAATATTCATAGTGCAAAGAATCACAATGTACCTAATCCATAGGCTACTATTCAGGATGATTACAAGTGAGTCATATTGCAGGAGTTTCTTCATCTTAGAAAATGAAAAAAAAAAGTAGCCTAGTAAGATAAATGGTCATGATCAGTTGAAATGTTAAGGGTTTTCATGGCTTTGACCTACACTTTTACTCCAACACCACTGAGAGCTCGCATTGCATTAGCCTACATCGTCACCCACAAGCTAGAGTGTTTATTAGTCCGGTGTGGAGCAGTGCATTCTGGTAGTTGAAGGTTTTCTACCTGCAAAAACGAATGCCACGTTCCCTTTTCTGTTTTCTCTGATCATGTGGCAACAATTTAAAAAGTATTTGCATCTTTCTACAGCATAGACCAGTTTTATGAGAAGGCCATCTTCCCAGCAATGAAATACGTATTTAGCCTAAGGATTTAAACATAGCCTATCTTAAATTTAATTTTGACTAGGTATAGTAATAATGCATTACAATATACAATACATTATTACTATTACATTATGGCTATCAGGAATGGTTTTCATTTTGGATATCTGAAATAAAAATGATGACTAGTGAAAATTGGATCCTGAATGGGTCTTCTTCCTAGTAAGAATTATATTGCAGAAATGCTGTGGATATCTGAAATTATAAGCCAATACATATGGAAAGAGTGATGCCATTTTTCCTATGAAGAATGTCAATATGGATATTGGAAATGCAACAGCCTATATCCAGTCTAGCTATAATTGTTAAAACGCCTTAATGTGCCTCTCTCATGTAGCATACTTCCGGGTCACAGAGTAGGCCTAGCCTATCGGTTTCTTTAGCGGCTAAAATATAATAAACAGGTGTTCTGTCGTTATGTGCATTATGGCATTATTTGACAGGAGATTTGGTAGCCTACGTCGAAATAGCCTACTGAAAAAAAAAAAAAAATCTAGGCCTATTATCAAAATGTTCTCCCCTAATTTTTAAAGTAATGTATGTGTATTTTTTTTTCTCCCAAGATCATGATTGGGATGATTATCTATTTTCATCAAAAGCCTGAATCTCTGCAATGTCAATATGAATTTGTAGCCTACATTTGTAATAAATAAATCTAAGTAAGTAAAGATGCCATAATAGTGATGGAAATAGGCTACTCAAAAACATAAGTTAGGCCTAGCATTAGGATTGCACTTGCCACCCGTCCCTTAAAATACGGAATCGCCCCGTATTTCAAAATAAAATGCATCCCGTTCCTGTAGAAGCCCCAAGTCCGTATGCAACCAACGTTATTTCGACAAAAGACAGCATAATCGTCAGAACATCGACGTTTAAAAAAAAACAGGTTAAAACCACCACCAGGTTTAAAACAACTAAACACTGCTTCCACCATATTAACAGAAATCTTAAACACTATTCATCTGGATGAAAAATGATGAGCGACACACACTGGGATGAGACAGTAGCGTTGTACGAGAGCTACAGAAAGAAATGTGTTGTCATGGTGACGCAACATGGCAAAAACAGCCTGTGACGCATTTCATTCACATTACCTCAGATAACACTCAGCTGCTTCGAACACCATAACAATAGGCTATATTTAGACTATAAAATATAAATGAAAATTACAACAGGATTAAGATGTCATTAATAGATCACTATGAAACAGCTTTTGTTTTGCGAATAGAAATACTATAGGCTACTGCAGGACACACAACCACAATTCCACTACCTAAGTTCTAGTTATCATTCAATAAATGACTAAATGTGGTTCTATTCACAACTGAATATACTGCCTTGTCATTACGCATTTCACAATAGTGGGACTTAAGGGCTGTACAGGACACGCATATTCTGACTGTTAGGTAATACTCTAGACCCCATTCAGAAAATCCAAATACACATAGGCCTAACTGTTTGAATTGTCGCAGTTAACTGTACAAAAATGACATTAAAGCAAACTCATACCTTGCCCTTTGTCATGATGCCTGTCTGTCGTCCTGCAGTATGTTGTCTTGTTCTGTATCCCAACCAGTCAATAGGGCTATGGTGTCTCCTTCTTGATAGTGTAGTTCTTGCAGAGTCTATAGCTAAAGGAACTCAGATAGATAGTGTTCTTCTTGCCTGCTCAGACTGGACACTGTGACGATTTGGTGATGTAATCCCAAAACAACGCAGTTAAGACTCGTGCAGATACCCCTCCCTCACCCACAGAGGGATGTTCTAGCAGCATCCAGGTGAAGCTGCACCATAGAGAAAAGCTGGGACTGTACCACAGCAGCAGGAAATATGGGGAGGATGGATGCATGCGTTATGAGGAAAGAAGTCCAGAGAAATCTGGAAATATGGTCTGCAGCAAAAATTAGGAGAGGGAGATTTACAACTTGGCTTAATGCTAGATGACTTTTTTTTTTGTGTGTGAATTTAAAAAGGCCTCTGGCATTTGAATTTTTCAATAAAAGGTCAACTATTTACAGTGCAACTTTCAAATAAATTTTCATTATTAATGCTATTATATTTTTTAAATGATTGGTACATAATGTGGCTTTAATACTAATAACTTTTTTAAATTTTGAATTAAATCAAAAATAAATACAAAATAATGAAAATACAATTACAAAATACAATCTACTCAGGCAGAATTTATTAGGAATACATTTTCCCTTGGAAAAAAGGAGGTAAAATAAAATATATGATATTGCACCATTTGGATTATTTGGAAAGCCAAACTGATGCTACTGAATAAATATTATAAATCATCAATATGCCACAAAATTCTGGTTATATCAAACAAATAAATGTTCATTATGTACAATATGTACACTTTTATTTAAAGGTGTAAAGAGCACACAGATGTTAAGACAATACAGAGAACATATCTTGTAGATGATGCAGAAAAGCATTTAAAATTAAAATGACCAACTGTAGATTTCTCTTTTTAATAAAAATACACAGATGCTGGAAAAACAACAACAAACAGAAGTATTATAAGAAGTGACATTCAGATACTGGTCTACATGCTAGTCATGACCTCATTTCTTTGGATATTTATTGAGCTCTCTGTAAACTCTGATTTAAACATTATGATGAAACATATGATCAAACTACTATATTACTGATCCTCATGAGGATACTGACAGGTGAGATTAATAACATCCTGTCAATCCCATCACCCTGTCTCCCTAAAGGTGGACATAGTGAGGCAATAATGTGTTATCTGGAATAGTTTATGGAATGATACACGAGTTTTGGACATTTCAGCAGTTTACTTGATAAATGTAGGTCGATATGGCCATGTTTCCAAAGCATCCCTACACAGACAGGATTTGTAAAAGTCTCTCCCAAAAACAACAACAAAGAAGTAACAAGGCAACATTTAAATATACCAAAACACCCTATTTGGACGTTGATTTCCTTCACTTATGAATTTGGCAAAATATAGACTTTTGACTATTCCAGTGCAACACGTCTATACTTTTAGTCTCACAAAACTAGTAAACAAGTACATTTGAAACCAGTCAAGCATAAATGTTGTATATGCAGGGTTTTTCCTGCATAGAGGAATATTTGGCACCCACCCCCCACCAAAGAGGTTTTAGCAAGCCCCAAAGGAAAATCACCAGCACCAAGGTGATAAGAATTGAGAATTAAAAACAGCAATTCAAATCCTCTCCGAATGTGTTTAGGAGTAATTTACCAAACAACCGTTGAAAAAGCAGAACATAAACTTGAATATGAACGCTAAAAGGATGTTTTTCTCACCACTCAAGCTTTCTGCCTAAAATTGAGTTTTTCCCTCGCTACAGTAAATGCTTGCTCTTGGGGAAATTAAAAAATCTTGTGGTCTAGACCTACTCTATGTGCAAAGTGTCTTGAGATAACTCTTGTTATGATTTGATACTAGGGCTGGGCGAAAGGGAGAAAATCAGATATCATGATATTCTTGACCAAATACCTCGATATCGATATTGCGGCGATATTCTAGGGTTGACAATTGGTGTTTTAACAAAATATCTTCACACTTACATTTTAGATAAATAATCATCAGTAATGTGGACATCATGTCTAAGTGGGGAAAAGGCAAATAACAGAACAGCTAGAACAGTCTGGTAAGTTCAGAAAAGTACATCACTTTACTGTAATGCAGCCTTTAAAACCAGTAAAAGACAACACTTCTGTCATATTACGATATCGAAAATCTAAGACGATATCTAGTCTCATATCACGATATCGATATATTGCCCAGCCCTATTTGATACTATAAATAAAATATGATTATTATTTCTCTTAACCCGTTTGTTAATTGGGTTACTTTTTTACTCAAGCATAATATAAATTTCTGTTTATCAAATTGTCAGAAATAACAGGGAAATGCATAGATTTCTATCAAATAAGGTAGCACAGACTCGTTTCGTTTACTGTACCCCACAGGTGTCAAACTCAAGGCCCACAGGCCGAACCCAGCTCCTCACAAATTTTTATCCGGCCCGCATATCAATTTAAGTTCACAATAAATTTTGGCCTGCCTAGTTGTGCGCCAAACCAAAAAGACAGGAAACTGTTTTTCAAACTGCAATTACGCAACACACACTTGCTGTGAGTTAGCTGTGTGGTAGCCTGCTTTTAAAAATGTAATCTTTGTTTTGCTTGATTTGCTAAATTCTATGATGGTTTAGGAACTTTTTGCTGACTTTTGTAGGGCTTTATGTCGACAAAAGTAAAAAGAAGCGACAATAGTGTAAAGAAGGCCCATTCTGAGCTAGGAAAAACCCTGTATTTGTGGTCCATCTCATCAATACATTTCCCCCTCCCCTCCCCTGGTTCCTTCCAGTCTCAGGTCTGTGTCGTTTCTGCCCAGCGTGAACAGACTGACAACAGCCATCAAAGCTGCCAGCATCATGATTGCACAGCCTCCAAACATGTGTCTGGTTCCGCTGCCCTCCTCCCCTCCACCTGTTCCTGATATCTCTCCATGAAGCGCCAGCAGCCCTAGGCAGGCCAGCAGGTGCAGAGGCAGCCGGAACCATGCCAGCACACCGCCCCGCTTCTCCTCTGGGATCACCCTGCTCTGGAGAAAGCTGACTGCAGGGAAGTAGAGCCCACAGGCCAGCTCCAGCAACAGGAAGGCCAGAAATGATTCGTGAGGTCTAGGTTGGCCTGGGACGGTGGAGAAGGTCAGCATGAAGAAGGAGAAGAAGGCCATCAGCACAGCCAGGCAGAGAACATGGCCAGGCTGTAGACGGTAGCGTGTGGAGGTGGCTAGGCGGTAGAGCAAGGAGCCAGCCATGCTAGAAGCCATCAGGCAAGAGAACACTATTCCCAAAGGAGGCCCATGAGGGTCCAGTACTGGGGTCCACAGGAAAACAAAAATATATAGGACACTTTCAAACAGAGCCTGCACTCCACCTAAGAGCATGACTCTCCTGTCTGACAGCAGGCAGCGCAAGGCTTCATGGCAGCTGCGTGAGAAACGGGCCCTCGCAGACAAACGGGTCCCACCTCCATTTGGAGTGCCAAGAAGTATTTTTTGTTTGTCCCCTTCAGGGCCTTCTTCAGCCTCTTCCTTGCCCCAGTCTGTTAGCACCACCCAGCCACAGCACACCAAGCAGGGGACAGCCAGGAGAAAAGGAGCCACTGGCCCCAGGTGGAGCCATTCAGTCAGCAAGTTAGCCACCAGCCCTGCTCCCACAGCGAGCCCATGATTCCAGGTAGCAGCTTTGGTGAAGGTACTAGGGATCCACTCCTTGGGAAAATCGTGAACGTCTACATGGCGGTGCACGTACCAGGATTCAAATGTGGTGGTAAGCAGGGATGTGGACAGACCCCCCAGGATCCGACCCACAATCAAAACAAAGTAGTCTGTGGACAGCTTGGTGAGACAACAAGCAGAGTAGGACAGGCAGAAGAGAAGACATGTCTGTCTGCGGCCCAAGACTTGCGGGAGCCAGCCGGAAAAAGGAGCAAACAGAATACAGGAGGCCAGGCCACACACATATAAGATGGCTATTTGGGATTCCAGGAAGCTGTAGTGGCGGTATAGTTTGTAGAGGTAAGGACCCTGGAGCCAGTCTGCCCACAAAGCCAAAAGGTATGCCCGGAGGAATATAGTCTGGAAGCGACGGAAAACTGGGTTGGCTACAGCAGTAGGAGTAGACTGAGGTGGGGTGAGGCGGCGTGCAATGACCTCGAGGCCAACACACAGGGCAAGCAGGAAAATGATGGCAAAATATGCTGTCACCAACATGGTGTGATTAACTGCACCCACTTGAAGTCAAACCTGAGGTCCTGGGGCGTTTTCAACTCTCTTCTTTCTATTTCTCAGCACCTGTGGAGAGAAGTGAAGACAGAAAGAAGAGCGTTGGACGTTACCATTGAATAAGTGAGCTTTCTTAGTAATTCGTAGCTAACGTGGCTAATAAGCTTTTACTTAGGGATTTAAAGTTAACTACATAAAAAGACGGCATAAGCCAGTTATTACGGCAGTAGAGTATTAGGATAACGTTACTCGTCAATGACAGAACGGCTGATTTGTGACAGTTCAGGTTTGTTTACTTAAACACGTATAAGGCTGGCACCTAGAAGCTATTGTTATATAGCTAGCTAACGCTAGCCAACAAGCTAGTGCTATCGTAACTTGCGTCACTATCCTATCGTGTTTTCCACTATACTGTAACATACATGATACATCTTACCGTGCTATTTGACAGCGGTCCCATATTAGTTACACGACGTACAAAAGTGATAGCATTAAGCATAGCTAACTAGCTACGTGATGGTTTTTGATATGGTAGCAAACAGACCATAGACAGTATGAAACAGACCATTCACTTCCGGGGTCCTGTGTATATTATTTCCCCACAAGGTGGCGACCCATCACTTGCCTTCTGATTTCCAGGATAACGTTAGGAGAAAGTTATTTCATGTTTCCAGACATCCCATGTTGCAACTTTCTCAGAGGGCCAGTCTTAAGGTTGGATTTGATTGATAATCAAAGTAGTTCCTGAGAAGTTTTTTTTCCATTTTTTTGATGAAATCGGCACACAGACTCCATTAATGTAGCCTAAGCTTATTGTTAATTAATTACGTTGTTGTTCTATCTCTTACCTAGATTTCTAGCTATGAAGACAATTACCCCTCTTAGTGACTCTTAACATGCACACCCTAACCACACGCAGGGTATTGTTACTTTTAGTTGCATTACTCATTTCTGAGATGCAGTCCTAAACAGTGGTGTCAGAAGTACCCAAATCCATTTAGTAAAATTCCAAAACACCGCAATGTATTACAACACGCATGCGCATCCAAAATCCTACTTAACTAGGCTAAATATCAAATGTAAAAGTAAAGGCTGATTGTTTTGCAATAGCCTAAAGTGTACCCTGTGACTGATATGTTATTATATATGTCATTATTAGATGCCTATAGTGATGTTGTGCAAGCAGCTATTGTAGCTGGTTGAGGTGGAGAAAGATTTAACTTCTTTATTTACCTTTACCTAACCCAGGAGTGGGGCTCCTCCAAGATAAATCTGAGGGGTCATGAAATATTTTAATTTGAGAGGAAAGAAGAAGAAAAAAGATAGCTCAGCTGCACACATTTGTATTTATTTTCTGGACCTTTTTTAATCTTTTATTTTTTTGTGTGAGAAATAGTCAATGATTGTACCTTTGGGCCTTAATAAGTTATTGAAATGAAACTATGCAAGAACTTTGAGGGGAAATCAAAAAGTAGAAAAGATTGGGAACCAGTGGTTTAATCTTTAAAATGCATTATATTTTATAATACTATATGTTTTTATGTGAAATCTTAATCTGCAAAGTAACTAGTTAAATATGGCTGTCAAATACATGTATTGGAGTAAAACAGACAATATTTCCACCTAAAATGTAGTAGAGTAGAAGAATAAAGCAGTATAAAAGCAGCAAGTACCTCAAAATTGTACATAAGTATGATACTTCAGAGTAAATGTACTTTCCACTATTTGTCCTAACTAAATCTTTACTGCATTTTGCCTGGATTGACACATAAAATGACACACAACCAAAGTAATACATAATTCAAACTTTATATCATTATATCGTTTCTATTTAGGAAGAAATATTTACAAAATGTACAAGATGCTCAGTCAGCAATAATCAAACAAGCAAACAGTGAGAAGACCCATCAAATAAGATCTCTCACCCAAAAATATCTCTTGTGTTTGTATGACAAACATTGGGGGCAGAGAAAGCTGGGTGCATGTGGAGTGAGTGCTGGTGATTTCAGGGATTATGCTGGTTGGTTACATAATCTGATAGCAGGAAGTGTGTTGAAGCCATCAGAGAATCCCTACTAAATATTCTCCTGTGCAAAGCCCCCTTGGCATGGCCAAACCCTCACCAAGGTCAGTACATTTTCCTTTATACCGAACTCATCTGTCCAATCCATCACATCAATTCAGCCATTGATACACAGACAATAGGGTAACATAATATTTACAGCAAAAAAAAAAGAGTAATTAATAAACCCAACATGCATGGGGCTCCTCCATCAGTCGATGTTATACTATATAGTGACACAGACACAATATTTTGTGAAATAATACAAAATGCCATTGATTTATGAAGTTGGCATATTTAAACCCAAGGTGTGCCAAATGTTTTCTTGAAGATTAGTCAAAAATCGTGTGAGACAGAATGCATCCTCTTGTGTACAAGTGACACATTAAAATACTGGTCTCTTTCCAGTACTAATGCAGATTGTATGTTTGTGAAACAGTGATACACAATTGCCTTAATATTTCAGATTTTGCTATGTATTATTATACAGGTTCCCTTTCTCTTGAACACATACTGACATAGTCAATCACCAATAATGGCCCCTAAGTAATAACGTCAACAGTTGATTAGTGATGGCCTGTCGATAATGTACATCTTAAGGAATACGCAGAAGTGAACTGGCTTTTATTCTTAAGTACACTTGATATAATGAGAAAGTGCACACATGATTTGTCCAGAATGGTAATACTAAATCTATATGATAATACTGGAATAATGTCTCTCAAGAGTTGTTGAGGTTTATGTGTTTATTTGTCCCAAAACATAGCATTAAGATCAATAGTGAGTCAAATATATGTCTGCTACCTGCCCTCATTTATCCTTTTGAAAACCATCCCTTAGATTGCCCAATTCCTTGTTTCTCAATTTTCAAGGAAGTCCTTGATAGATAAAATCAGTGCACGTGTGTGTGTGGTGGACTGTATATTCTGTAAAACAGTTTGTGTCTCCGTGAACAAGCAGCCTGCTCAAGGGTCAATGCGAAAGGCCAACAGTTTGTCGGAGTGCATATTGTTGAGGGAGCGCAGGTCTGGCAGGCGCAGGAGGAGTTTGGGGAAGAGGGTGCTGTCATCTGGGCGACGGCGAGTAATCAGTGACCGTAGGGCACGGATCAGACCCTCTTGTAGCTGCTCCACAGCCCGCATGTTAGAGATGCCAGAACCATCTGAGGAGCACAGAGGGATGCCAGTGTGAATGGTTGACAGACACAGATATTGCATTATTGGTTCATTACCAGCGAGTTTTCCTACTCGTGAAGTAGTGATGGCCAAATTAAGCTTTGTGAACCATTTTCTCTTTTTTTCTGAGCCCACTAGATGGGGCTCTCTCTTCAACAAAGGGTTGAAAACACACTGAATTGCCATTCCTTTAACCTTTTTCTTTGAACAGAGAGCGCCATCTAGTGAGCTCAGAAAATAAAGAAAATGGTTCACAAAGCTTCATTTGACCATCACTAGTAAATAGTGCCTTTCTCTCACCTGCAGAGACCAAAACCACAGCCATAAAGAGTGCCATTTCATCAGGCTCTAGCCCCAGGGAGCTCAACTTCTCACTGAACTCAAACATTGCGTCCAGCAGAGAGCCCATGCCCAAAGCCTGCAGGGTGGACAGGGGGTAAGTTTGGCCATTCAGGAAGGTCACTGTACGCTCCTCAGCATTGAACAAGGTGCAGAACCTCACCATCAGAACCTTAACACACACAAAACAGAGAACAAATAGAGGAACAGAAAGAGTTTGAGACAAATACTTGCATCAGTAATACATTTGAACTCACGAAGGGGTCACATATTTTAAATAAATCATCTGAAATGTATGTCATTACCTGGAAGGTGCCTGATTTGAGCAACATGACCTGGTCTTGTTGGCTAAGCTCTTGAAATCCTGGGATGCCCTTGGCAAACTCTACCACTTCCTTGACAGCAGGAGTGAAACACTGCGAGAAGGATTCCCATATCTCCTGACTCGTGCGCTCTGCCCCTGACACAGGCCACGCATTGAGAGGACAGGCCTTAGAGAAAGACATAGAAAGAATCATAAGTTGTTTGCCAGACAAGATGTATCACAAGAGTCTTGATCTAATTTAGTATGCTTCCTGAACTTACCAGCACTTTAGCTCCTGAAGCTAATTTCCATGGACAGGAGGGCTGATTTTGGGTACTTCCTGCATTGCGAAAACTGTTATTATTGGCAGAGCTGCCCCTTTGAGAGGTTGTACTGTTAGACTGATCATGATTCTGATTTGTTGACACTAAGTAGGTGTAATGATTGTTGTCCACATTGTGAAACGTAGGTTGTTTGTCGTTAGGGGTAGCTGGGCATAGAGTGGCAGCCACAACAGGGCAAGACTGATAACTTTGGGCGGAGGTGGGGAGAGAGGAGACTTGGGTAAAACTGGCATCCTGAGAAAAGGTGGATGTGTTGTTGTTGTTGTTGTTGTTGGTGATGTTAGCCCTCTCGGCTGCTCTCCCTTGGCTGTTGCTGCTGGTGAAGATGTCACGGTAGGCTCTGGAGATGGCGCCAATGGCCTCTTTTGAGTTGCCATCTTCTGGGGTGCTAGGAGTGTCCCTCGCTGAAGGTGAGTCCACGTCCACGGCAGCTGACTCATTTAGGCTGTTCATGTAGCTCTGCATCTCATCCAGAAGTCGCTGCTTTTCTCTCTTGGGGATGCGGCCAAAACGCACAGCTAGGGAAGACACACGCAGTGAGGACAGATCAGCTCTCAGTCATTGTGACAACATGGACATTTACACTAGACACATTTGATTGTTTGTTTTTTGCTATACAGTGGTGCCCTTTAGGAAAGACAGGACTGCTACTGTTAAAGGTGACTATAAATTAAAGCTAAGCATGGTGAAAGTGACCTTTTACACCTCTTTAGACACACACATACATCAAAAGCACGACATCTCTTGACGTGTTGAATGATTTAAAAAAAAAAATGTTAAGATTATTTTTTCTTTGGGCTTTTCCACCTTTATTTGTGATAGGAGAGCTAGGTGAGAAAGAGGGGGGAGAGAGAGAGAGTGGGAAGACATGCAGGAAATTGTCACAGGTCGGATTCGAACCCTTGACCTCTGCATCGAGGCATCAACCTCCAAGTATATGTGCTCCTGCTCTACCCACTGATCCAACCCGGCCACGTGTTGAATGATTTTAAGGAGAACCAAGTAAGTTGTGAGATGAAACTTCCCTCTCTTCACCAATATCCCTATCCCCCTTCCCACAGTAACCATCAGCTGGAGAGGCTATTCATAGACCCCCTGCTACCATCTGCCTCATCCTCTCCTCTATCAACCCCTGTCTCCCTCCTCTCCCACTCCCTTCCTGCATTTGTAAGTAGGGCAGTGGGGCAACATGAGCATTATGTCACTGGCACTGAGATCATGGGAGGGAGAAGGATAAAAGAGAGGTGGGCTTGACACACAAGTTAGAATATCAAGAGGACTGACGTGAGAGGCGGTGATGCATGGGAAGTGAGTGAGCGTGTGTCTGTGCGTGTGTGCAAGGTGGAGTTAGATAAGGCAGAAGTTGAGCTGGTACAGCTTCAAAGACTTTTGCAAGTATAGCATATCTGAATCTTTCAAGTGTAGCAGAACATGTTGTATAGCAGCAATAATATTTCTAAATCAATGTACTGTTATACCCATTTGTTAAACATAAGCACTTTACATGAAAACATAAAGCTACGGTGTTGGGTCAAGTGAGTTGATTTGCTTTGTCCTGTAATATGCACAGTAGATATTGCTATGTGTACCAAGTATACAGTAATCTGTTCATTGCCAGCAGGATCCCTTGATGAGGATGGGGCCAATAATGTGCCATGAGATTAATCCCTTTCATCATGTTTAAATGGAAACAAATGTGGACTAGTGAGTTGTCGCTCTAAAACTGATGCTCTTGTTAGAGGAAGAAAAGTGTGCCATCATGCTAACGGACTTAAGATTTCTCCTACGCTGCAGAGCCAAAGTCACACAGCTGCCTGGTGTGAAATCAGGGTGTACTATTTATTGTGGGCTGCAGGCAGTTGCATGCGGTTTTCCTGTTTTCGTAACGATTGAAGCAGAGCAAAAAGGGGTTTCTAGGTTGTGGTCCTCAACACTTTCGGCAGTCTCCTCCTAAGAGGGTCGACCTGACTGTTTGTTCTCTTATTAAAATGCATTTTGCTACACTGTTTTCTCTGTGAAGCAGAAGTGTCAAACACCTGCTGAAATAACACTGACCTATTTACTAGATTAGGCAATGCAGAGTATACTGGAGGGTGGAGATAAGCAGAAACCACACTGGGAGGAAGAAGGCAGGCAAAATACACTAAGTAGGTCATGATGTATGAGTACACTATAGGCCCAATTTTGTATTGTTTTTCTAGGTCAGCCCAGCTGTTTCCTTAATCTGTGAGGATAGGTGATCAATCAATGTTCAGAACTAAAACTCAGTGATGTGAGCATTACGCCTGATAAAGTCTGTCACAACTGTTTTCTGCATCCCTTGCTTAATTGTTGCCCTATCCCTCATTAATTGCAGTAAGATGTTCCATGGGCATGCACAAGGTAATCCAGTTGACCCTGTTCCAATTTCCTAAAATAATTCCTGTGTTTGCTGCAGTTTTCCAGATGATAGATAGCTTCGGGGACTTCAAGGCTCCTCTCCTCATAAATCATTGTCTGAGAGGGAGATGCAAGAGAGCTAAGGGAACATGGTGGGGACGTGGGGGGGGGCTATACTAAACAAGAGCAAAGAGGTAAGAGTATTGTGGAGGATGCTGCAAAGGGCAGGAGAAAGACACTTAACTTAAGAGAGTAATTCAAAGCCAGATTGTAAGCTTTGGCAGTGCAGTGACACTGTAGAAGGGCAAGGCAGGTCTGCTGATGAAGTGAGTGACTGAGCTACTGGCACGATGACCTCAAAAGTCCTTCCGCATTACATTTTTCAAACAGACCTACATATGAGTACTGTGTCTCTTTCAGGCCATCCATTTCCCTGCTGCTTTGGCTAATCGGAGCACTGTGGCATTCTGTCAGAACTGCATGAGGGCCTTAAAAATGTGTCAAGATGTCTCACCATCTCTTGACATGCCAACAGAGAGGCATTTCTTGAAGCGGCAGTGCTGGCACCGGTTGCGGTTCATGCGCATGATTAGACAGTTCTCATTCTTCACACACATCTTGTAGTTGATGTTCTGCTGAATGCTGCGGCGGAAAAAACCCTGAAACGAAAAAGAAATCGCATGAAACTGGTGCACTAAAAGCAACATATTGTTGAATCACTCCATGTAATTTTCTGATCAGGGGCTTACCTTGCAACCTTCACATGCATGCACTCCATAGTGGAAACCAGATGCAATGTCCCCACAGACTTTGCAAAGCAGGACCATTCCACCGGTCTCTGAGGAAGGGTAAACCGATTATTAGATAAGCTGTAAAAACTTCAATCAAGGTATAAATATCGACAGTAAGGAAACACTTACTTGTGAAAGTTCCTGTGAACCCGCATGGCCTTTTTCCTGCAATGGGGTGTGCATAGGTATGCTGTGGAGTGGCTGCCGCTGGGGGTGCACTGTAGACCTCTGGGAACTGGAATATCAGTTTGGAGGATGATGTGGTGCACCCAGCTGCCCTACATTTCAATGTCCCAATCTCTGTGAAGGCACCCTCCTCTGGTGATGAGGGCTGGGAATGTGAAGAAGGTGACTGTGTCTGATACCCACTGGAGGGGCTGCCAGGGCTGCCGGGGCTGGGACTGGAGCTGCCAGAGCACCCTGCATACAGGATGACTCCTGCAGACAAAGGAAATAATGGAGGACATCAGACCTCTGAGCTGAGAGTTTGGGGGCAGGTGATTCAAATTTGAGTAAAAACTCATAATTAAAGCATGAGTCATTCACATATTGAAACTAAGTGGCATTATTGTTATTATTTTGTGTGCCCCATACATTTGATAGTTGGCCATCCATATTTCCTTAAAACCCGTTCAGCTACTCAACAACTTGGGATGCAATGTGATGTAATGTTGAACAAGTTCTTGGCATCAGTCAACGCATTGCCGCATCCTGAGTGCAATTGGCGAAGCGGATAAAGTGAGCGCTAAAAATAGCCTACTGGTAGCACAGCAACAAAACAGGCAGGCTTCCGGTAGAAGCACCAACGTAGAGCTACTTTTTGAAAAATAATTCCTGCGTCATGGTAATGCAGTATTTATACCCTATAGGAACCGTGTAAATATGTGGAATGTTTTTTTGTCGTTCAGCTGTGGCTCTCTCTCTCTCTCTCTCTCTCTCTCTCTCTGTAGTCATGCGAGCTGAGATATGGCCTCACGTGTCTGCGGGGTCTGCTGCTTCCTCCGCTCCAATAATAGCCTCGATTCCCTGGCACCGTGCCCAGCGTCAGCTAACAGCACAACACCTGACCGCTGCCTCACATGCATGGTCTCCTGACACGGTTACTGGCCGAACCAAATCCGCAGTCTCGTGTTGAAACACACAACAATCTGAAGTCAGATCTGTGTTTACAAACACATGCTGCCTGGGAAGCTCCCCGGGCGTGAGGTGGCACCAAGTCTCTGCCACTGCTGTTCGTGCGCCACCGACAGTCGCAGAATGCGAGTCACGTTTTTGCAAAGGAAAAGCCTCAACTATATGGACTGGACTGGTGCAATAATAGCCTATACTAACAACTCAGTAGACAGAGTCCAGCAGAGACACGTTTAATGACAAATTATAATACAAGTTAATATTCAAAAGGATTATGTGTTCAATTTAAATGGTCATTTAATTATTGGTTTGCACAACTCAATTCAAATAATTTCCAACATCCAAAATTCATGTCATACAGTGATTTAACCCATCAGCCTTGTATAGGCTGTTAATCATGTATAATTATCATGCATCCCTGTGTTGTGTGTTGCCCTATGCTGCACAAGGTATTGGTTTCAGCTCTAATGTTTAGATAATCCTTCACCCAGAAGTGTTGGTGTTTTGTTGACTCATTCAAGAGCCATAGACAGACCCAGCAGATGCGGGCCTGAGCCTTACCTCTTCCTGAGCTTATATGCAGACAGTAATGGCCAAACCCCAATCCACTCGGACACATTGCATGCACACCTGAAGACTCACACGTAGTCATTTTCTATGAATGAGTCCTACAGCCACTGTGTCAATTAACAATCCCTTTTACAGTCTGTTTTTGAGTAGTGCTGGATGGACACCATAAAACCTGCATGTGCCAAAGCCAAAAGGTTATTACAATAAACATTGCACACTCCCTTTTTCTTACATTTATTGTTATATATCATAGCATTTTGCCACACCTTATGGTTATAGAAGACATTTGTCCACCGTCCTCAGCATTGTTGAGGGAAAACATAGCATAATGATATTGTTCATTGCTATGTTTTCAATGCAAACATTGCAGAACATTTAGGTAGGCCTAATATTAAGAATAAAACAGCATCAACTTCTAAATTGAACAAATTTACATGTATATTTATTTCAAATACATTAAATTCTTTCCTTAATGCCCATGTTAAGCTTAGCCTACCCGTGCAAATACTAATCTGGAGGCAGGCAGAGAAACATGACCAGCTCCTCTCCTCCCTGTTTCTCTCTTGTCGTTTTCATATTTCCACTTGTTCACCTTATAATGCGGGACATGGATAGGCAGCCACAGATAGCTTGCAGTTAAGGTGACCATTAGTGTTTGTTTGCCCTTGTGGTGTAAAGTTAATTAACATGGCATATGTGTGGTTTTCTTTCTTATGGATAAAGCCATGCAGTGTTTATTATGCAATAATAGGAAATAATGGATATGGCTAGGCAATGGCCCATAGAAAGAGTTGTGCTACTGAACACGGTCAATCTGTAAGCACTGCTTTGGTGTTTGCAGTAGACTTCATTAACTCAGACTTGTGTAAGTAGGTCAATATCACAGGAACTTGGTAGAATTGTGTGTATGCGCCTCCAGCATCTCTCCAAACTGACGCTGCATCATACACTGCATGGCTCGTACAGTTACCATGAGAAACTGAACTGAACACAGTGGATAACAGGCTAATTTATAAACACCAGGATATGCTTTTAAATATATAGTCTAATAGTCCGGGTTGTACAGTTGTGGTGGCTACAATTGCTTAATGTCAAATGTTGATTGAAAAACATCCTTTTTCAGGATTGTGCGATTTTATCCGCAACAAAGATGCAGCCTCTCAATGTTCCTAATCCGCTATCTGTTTCAGCGTCGTTGGTAGAAAGCAGCGGGTGACAGGACAGATGTGTTCAACAGAGTCACGTTACCGCTGGAAACCCATCCTTGGCGGATGTTTTCCCTGAAACGATGAGTTGAGGGAGGGACAGATGTTGCACAGTCAAACTCGAGTCAGCTTACACGCACTGATGCTTTCAATAGCCTACAAGCAAAATGGGCATGTGGCGGGAAAACGTGACCAGAGAGAAAACAGTTGATGCATGGAATCGCTGACCCACTGACCAAGCTCACCATCACCGCAGGCGGCATCCAGCACAGAAAAGTCCCTGCTGGGAAACGTTGGGAGGAGGGCCCCGGTAGGCATCTCACGCGTCGCACGCGGCTCTGCGAGGGAAGGCACGTGAGGAGGCTTTTTGACTGAGCGTTCACTGGGAAGACATGAAGCTGCGCGCTCCAGCCAGAAGCCAGTCCTTCCACAGCCCGACTGGGGCTTATAATTAAACAGGCAAATTAAATGGAGCAGCGTGTTATGCGGCTAGGTGGTTGACTGTGCACCAGCAGCAGCAGCACCGCCTGCGCTGTCAGCCAGGCGCTGCAGTAGGCGGCCAGGCCCACGTTTGTGAGGAAATGCATATGATAATAGCATTCCTCTCTAATATATAGCCTAATCACTTTATTGCTGGTGAATTAGGATGTTTAATATACACTTTAGTTGTTTTCTTAAAATCTCCTTTTATATTTTAGATTGCTATACTATGAGAGAATGGGTTCAGTTGTAAGAGGTCAGTTCAGTTTCTTCCATTCCTTTGCAGAAAACCTCCACTGGCAGAGTGTCAGAGGAGGTAGTAGTGAGTGAGAACTTACTGCACGAAGTTATGCAGTGGAAAATGGGAAAAGTCAATTGTTTTTTTAATATGACCATAATTTAGCAGCTACATGTAATCTCAAATTACTATTGGTGTTAAAAAAGACTAAATAGCCTACTTGTTACAACTGACACCCACACCATAGTACAGTTGACCCTCACATGAGGTCAACAACTTTAATGACACTATTCATTTTGGCAAATAGGCTACACATTCCAAAAGTCAGCTTGCATTTTGCATAATGAAGATGTACGTTTATTTTTATTTTATTTGGGACAAAACTGTTCAACTGATCCTAAACTCCACCTTTACATGATGATGAAATACATAATAGGCCAACTGTTGTGACAGTAAATATCTGATCTACAGTATTTGGCATATAAGAAATGCAATTTAATGATTGACTCATTCAATAATCTTTTGTGTAAATTCTTCAATCATCTCTGCAGGTGAAATAGGGGCTCTGTGTCCACACACACACACACACACACACACACACACACACACACACACACACACACACACACACACACACACACACACACACACACACTCTGTCTTTCTCATTTGATCTAGACTTTATGAGCCATACAGCCCCTGCAGCCATATTTTTGCCCCGTTATGATGATGTTTATGATCTTTGTTAAGATCACTGCACTGACCTCATGAGGGAAATGAAGTCATGTGCATTCAAATGACTTATTGAAACATTCAAGGTCAGGGAAACCAGTTCAAGGTGGTCACTTAGATTACGATCGTGAGAGGAAGGAAGAAAAATTGACTGATGGAAAGTTAAAAGATGCACTGCCATTTAAAAATAAAATAAGCACGGTGCCCATCACCTGTGCTGGAACGTGACTGCCGCTGTTGTCAATGATTCACCGTCAGTTACGAGAGGAAAGCAGAAAGCATGTGCACATTTGGCTGACCTCGAGAAAGCGCTGCCTAATACCACTTAACGGGTGGAAGTCTTTGTATGCTGCAGCCACTTCAGTGATGACCTTAGAAACAAACATGCTCCCCGTGAGATGATAAAGGCTTAGTGCGAAGTTAAAGTTCTGGCTCTGAAAGATTATGATTATGTGACACTGACAGCCAGTGTACTGTAGCTCCACGTGAGTTTGTTTTTATGGAGAGAAACAGGAAGTCTCCCATATGTCGCGGTTCGCTGTCAGTAGAGCTGCAGTCCAGGCGCTGCGTTTAACATTTGAACGCAGTGCAGCAACTTTTTTTTGTTTGTTTGTGTGAAGTCTTACAGTCATTGTACGTTTATTGAATTTAGGAACAAGTTGACGTGATTAAATAGGCATGAACTCGTGCAAATTTACATTAACCAATAAAACACAAGTTAAACACTTTTGTAAAAACACATAACCAAAATTATATTTCCTTCACCTATGCATGGGATAACTCACACATAGGTTGCACAATGGCCAATTATGCACATAAATAAGGAGTTTACATGTTTTACACAGTCACATAATAGCCTAAATAATGGAAATGACACTTTGCTTTACATTAATTAAATATGTCTTGCATTTCAATTAAAGTTATATTTTATGTAGGGTTTAGGTTGAGTTAGACACAGCTAAATAGTAGCATATTCCCCTATTGATTGTTGGAAGCAACATGAACGAAAACTCTAAACAATGACCCGTTAATCAACCCTGACTCTTGTGTCTAAATCAGCATTGCTATTATAATGGTTTTAATGGTTAATCTTACCACCACCAGGGCTGTTATCCATTTCTCTTGCTGATGTCGATCACTTTAAACAGGCTTGAAGATAGACGTCAGTGAATGTCACTAGACTGGAGCAAAAGTCTTTTGAAGACAGGAGAAAGTACAAAAAAAAAAAAAAACAGCTTTGCGTGAAACACCTGCTCACGGAGCGCAAAAATGGGAAGAAGTGATGGAAATGTTTCCAGTGCGCGTAAAGTTGTTTCCCAGTAAATTGTAGAGATGTCTTTCTTTTAGCTAATACAGACCGGTCTTCTCAAAGATAGGCTACATATAAATGCCTTCTGTGCTCAGGATACTGCGCCTCGGCTCGAGCGCGTGAGATGTTGTACGAGCGGAGATTAAAAGATTCTCATGAATTCCAAGAAAAAAAGTGTCATCTTATCTGTGAACGCTGTCAGACTTGACATACACACCCACTGATACAAACAGCCACATCAACCACGTTTGCTTGTGAGTAGGAAATGTGACCGCCCTTTCGTTCGCATAACTTGGGTTGTGTCTGTTTGTGTGGGATTTGGCTCACTCTGTATCTCGCGGAGTCCGTTCTCTCTCTCCTTCACGCTTATGTGCGTTTTCATTGGCAGGGATCTGGAGCGCAGGGGAGTTTGATGCGCTTATTCGACCGTAGTATGTGTTCAGTAAAGCCACGCTACATGTGCGCTCTGCATGTGCAGGGGAGAGCGCTGCCCTACTGATACACATTTTATGCAAAATACGGAGCGTGTGGTGTACAGGGATGGAGAGATTGGAGGATGAAACACATGGACAATAGGCGTGGCTCACCGTGACTGCTTGTTCTCTGACAAGCAGTGTTGCAAACGGTTGCAAAACAATATTCGACATTCCAAACATTATCATGCCAAGCAACATGTGCCAAAGGAAACTGTAGATGCGCAACTTTTGTCATGCCAACAACATGCTGTTGCAGTCATTTCATCCTACTCCTAATTTTAAAATCAGTTTGCGCAACAATATGTTTTATAACATTCTGTCAGCAACAAACTTTGCTGTGACTCTGAACATGCAGGTCAACTATTCACAGCTTGTGGAAAGCGCCCCTCAGTGGCAATTCATGGCATTGACACATAAGCAGGATCGATTGATCAAGTTAGTTGAGTCAATGTTGATATCGCAGACAAACAATTATATCGTTTATACGTCAAATGACGACTTTGTCATAACGTTCTAAACACAATTTTGATTCACTTAAAAAATGACACATTATTGCCTAAATGTCTAAGGTTATCAGAAATGTTTCAATAGTAAGAAATAAATACTTTAAGCATAGCACTAGTAAATTTATGTTTTTTTTTTTTTTATTATTGTCAGGTTTTTACCAGGAACCTAATGTAATGGTTTTATACAAAGCTGTAATAAAAGTAATAGTTTGTATTATTATTATTATTATTATTATTATTATTATTATTACATTACATGTTTTTAATTATCCCAAAAACGTTAGAAATAATAGGCTCCGTTGGAACGCCAGAAATAACACATTTATTATTTATTTACATAGCCGACATCCATCTTGATTTACTTATGTATTTTGTTATTTTCTTAAGTAAATATTTGTTTATTTGTGGGGTTTCCAGCTTATCCTCATTGACAGGACATGTGCTGCAGTCCTCCTTTCCGTCACTAGGGGGAGTCACAGTGCCAGAAATCTCCACGCGCGGTAGCTCCATGGATGGTAGCTCCCATCGACGCCCCTGAGCTGCAGTCCGGGACGCAAAATTACGAATCCCACTATGGCCACGCC
Organism: Perca fluviatilis; assembly: GCF_010015445.1. Taxonomy (NCBI): domain Eukaryota; kingdom Metazoa; phylum Chordata; class Actinopteri; order Perciformes; family Percidae; genus Perca; species Perca fluviatilis. The sequence goes on along the minus strand of NC_053116.1, from coordinate 21,006,457 downwards.
AAGACCCGCCCTATGAAGCAGCTCGATTGGTTGGAATTAGGCATTTCACCTCGAGTGGTTAAGGTTAGGGTTAGGGGATTGGTCAGGAGATAGGACCAACATGTAGGCAAAGACGCCTGGCCAATAGTAGTGTGCGAATGCTATTGAAGGGCGGGTCTTGGCGTGGCAATAGTGGGAAAAAAATATCGCGTCCGGGACACAGTGACGGATTGGCAACAAACGAAGGTATTCTGACATATGACTGAAACAATCTCTGAAGCATGAGACCAAATGGCGTGATCTTTACAAGCTGCTGTGCTGATGTGGAGGACCCCTCTGAAGACTGTCCCTGACTTTGTTTTTGTCTCCTTAACAGAAAACTTGGGTGCGCGTGCGCTTGTCATCCACTATTTATGGTTCAAACTTCGAGGGGAATGTGGTTGCGTTTGAAGCCGAAGCATACGCTATTCTAGGCGAAGAAGGTAGGATTGTGTACTTTACGTAAATCATGTCGTGATTAATTGAATGTGTCAAGAATAAACGTAGCACAAGCTGCGTCAATCCGGGTGTGTACATACTGTAGGACTGTGTGTGTGTGTGTGTGTGTGTGTGTGTGTGTGTGTGTGTGTGTGTGTGTGTGTGTGTGTGTGTGTGTGTGTGTGTGTAAGCACTCATCATGAGAACACGTTATGGCAGGGCACGAGATAATTAGAGGCTGCTGAAACTGTTTGGGGACTGAGCAGAACAGAAGTCGTTGCCAACATACACACCTGCAAAGCACTGCTTTGCCTGAGGCTTAGAAGATAGTCTTCTTCAACTGTTTGTCTGTCTTTCTTGTCTGTATGTCTCTCACCCCATCCCCTGAACGCCCCTCCCTCACGCACCTTGTTGAATGTGTGCTTTATGTGAATGATGTCAGTTAGGTGTATTGCTGATGAGAGACTTAAGTTCATTCCAGGCGGAACCCCCCTCCCCCCCAGTTTGTTTTAGATTTGCTTCCAGGACGGGTGATTAAGCTCAGGAAAGCAAAGCAAATGGTTAAAGAATGCAGAAACCTTTCCAGACTTTGTGGAATTAGCCTCATGATGAGCAGAGATTTTTCTTCTGTGCAGACTCTTATCATACAAAACATGTACCATATACATATTTAATATACCACCCAAACATGGCAAAAGCAAATGAAAACTTTTTTTTTTCGTGTTTCCTGCTCAGTATTTAGTGCCCAACTTTCTCACAAGGGCAGTTTTATGTGCAGGGAAGGAGGCATGGAAAAGAAGACCTTTCCTTTTGAGCTCACAGATTTGCAGTAATTACAGAATCACTTCCATATGTGGCTCTCTGGCTGCCTTCTCGCTGCCCCCACCACCCCTCTCTTCCCCAGTGTTCTTTCTCTTTCCCTCTCCCCTCTTTCATTTACATTCTCCACTATTCCTCGTTCTTTTTCTGCTTTTATTTTTTTGGCATTCTGTCATGCACTCAGAGGATTTTTTTGTAAAACCACAGCTTAAACAAAGTTTATGATAATCAGAACATCCTGGCATTTTTGGCAAACGGCTGCACTTTTTGGTGATTCAATTAGACCATGCATGCCAAAAAAAAAGGAGTCTGTGTGCTTCAGTAAGAGAGGAGGGAGAGAGAAAAGAGACAAGGACAGGAGAGGGGAAATGTTGAAGAATACAGAAATATGAAAAAGAGCAAAACAAAAGAATGGGAGCTCAGTGAAGAATTTGAGAGGCAGGAGTGGAGCGTAAAGAAGGGAGAGGTGGAACAGAAAATGAAACGGCGAGAGGGAGGGCTGGAGTAATGCTTTTTGACAGAGGTGGGTTCAAGATGGGTTCATGGTGACATCATGGCTGATTTTTGGAGGACAGTATAGACAGGAGAGCCGTTCACCTTTCAGTGGACACACATGTTGGGGAATAGGCAGAGCGCTCATGTGCTGGCACACACGCTGGTAGCTGTGTCGACAGCCTCTGAATGCGCCCTAAAATATGCACGAAAAGCATACACACACACACACTTCTCTTTTTATTTTCCCTCCCTCTCCCCCTCTTGTTTTCCCTTAGTTTCTTTTGCAGTAAAAAAGCTTTTGGCTCTCTAACTGTTCCAAGCTTTGTGCTCATTTGTTTTTGTTAGAGGAGTACATAGTGGTATATGCCCTTCGGTCCCTAACACAGATTTCTCTTTTGCCATGAGTAACTCATTTTCCTGTGAGTAGTATTCTTCTGTGTATGTTTTTACTTCAAGGCGGTTGGACTCTAAATGAGCACACTTTGCCAGCCTGGATGAATGAGCTCCTTCATTTCACAGGATGTGTGTTTTAAGTCTGTAACCAAGAAAGTGCAAGCAAGTGTTTATTTGTGTGTGTATGTGTGTGTGTGTTTCTGAATGTGTGTGTGCAAACATGTCTTGAGTGTGTTCGCCCTGCATCCCCTGCCTGTCTCAGTGTGGCACCAAACTTCACATGACATCAATCTGAATGTGGGGAAATAGTGATCTCATTACAGGCATCTTGTTACTGATTAAAACCTACCGCCACAGGCACCAGCTCCCTGCGCCCCTTCTCACCTCCCCACCACCAATACCATCAAACCCCCTTCTCTCCCTCCTTCTACAGTCCGTCCCTCTCTCCATCTCACCCTCCAGTTTTCTTTCCCTCCCTCTTACTATTTCACACCCCTTTCTCTCACATTCCCTGTACCACTGGCCTTCCAACCCCTCTCTCCTCCCCCCTCTCTCCATCTCGCTTTAACCCCTCTAACCTCACTTCCTCCCTCTCTTGCTCCCTCCATCATCCCCCCTTTCTCTTTCCTTTCCTTTGCTGCTTTTCCTCTGCCAGTGAGCCTCAGGCCTCTGCTCCATGGCTCTGTGAATGCAAATACGTCTAATCTAAAGTGGAAACACACGACTGAGTACAATGTTGCCATGAATATTTCATATCTTCATAAACACACCCAGAGAAGCTGCAAAGCTGAACAATGCCTATGTTTGCCGGATGACTTCCTGTGAGGAATTGCCTCTCTTGCGTTCGACTTTTTGTCAGAGCACACTGTGTCAGGATTGATGTCAGGGCAGTGCGTTGTGATGTCACAGGCTGAAGTTAATGATACGAGAACGGACGGGGCCATAGGCTATGTTTCCAGTGGTGCCCAGAGAGAGAGATAGCACCCTGATCTATCTTCATTATCCCCCACTCTGCAGCCTCCCAGACACAATGATCATAAATCTCTGCCTGGAGCACACTTCACTGACACTGAAACACAAACACTAGTAACCTCTGACCTTCTCGCTGCTACTGCCTACGCATACTCATCCATGCGCACACACACACACACACACACACACACACACACACACACACACACACACACACACACACACACACACACACACACACACACACACACACGCACCCAAACACATACACACTCAAAAGTGCAGACGTGTGTGCTGCAAGAGCACACACACATACGCAAAGCCTAAACACAACCCCTGCTGAATCTCACTGTCATAATTTAATAAGGAGCACAGCATGCCTCGCGCACTGACACACACACACACACACACACACACACACACACACACACACACACACACACACACACACACACACACACACACACACACACAAAAACATAACTATACATTCTGACACAAATGCATGGTCGTGGTCAGCCTGATTGGCATCACACCAACTTGAAATTCACACTTAACAGTTAGTTCACCTCACTCTAATGGCTGATATAGAGTTTTTGCAGCGCCCTATGGCTGTATTTAGTTTCTTGTTTCATATTGTTTTCATATTGCTGATTTAGTACTGCTATGTAAACAGTTAAGGGATTTCTATTAGCCTTAGTGGCCTCCTAAGCAACACATAAATCAAATGTAAACAAGATAAGGATCAGCTGAAGTGCTTTTTTGCAGTATGGCTTAGATCTGTGCTTCCTGAATATAAGGTTTCTGCAAAAAGGCAACACTACTTATCCATTCATTCACCCTGATTATGTACCAGCAAATCCACATCAAATGTATAAAAGAGCATTTCAATAGGCTACTGTAGACCATATGTAGAAGCACATATAGGAATAACGAGAGTGAGACCGAATACTTGTGTTTTTTATTATTATGATGGCTTGGCTTTATCCTGGAGACCTATTGGGGTCAGTGTATTTGGGGATAAGATCTCTGCCTGTATCAGGCCAGTTACTGTGATTTATAAACACAATACGCAGCAGTTATATCAGGTCGTAAATGTACGATAGCTGGGAAAACCAAAAGAAAAGTTCTAAATGCTGCATTGGTTGGCAATTCTGCTTCAGACTGTGAAATTTGGGAGATATGAAGTGATGTGTGGCCGATACGCCTGCAGGGCATCGTTTTAGATGAAGTTTCAGAACAAGTAGTGCATGTATAAGTTGGTTATTTTGAAAATGCTTGCTGCACTTACTTGGTTTAGATATTAAATAGACTAGATTTTTCTTATTGAGTGTTGAAGAAGCATGCATGTATTTAAATTGACTTGTTTGGGTTTTTTTTCTTTTGAAGGTGTGGATTATCTATGCTCTGCTGCAGAGGCAGAGGTAAAAGTGCCTGTTGAGATGCCAGTAGAGGTGTGCCCTCTCCTCCCAGTTCTGAGGTTTGAGGTGCTCTTCATAACCAAAACAACTTGAGAAACATTACATTAAAAAAAACAGGGCACACGCCCAGAACCACAAACACATAAACACAGATCTGAAACATATGATCTCATATGGAGAGAGGGGCACGTTCAGGGGCACACCCAAAGTTGTCGCTGCTGCTGCTGCACAGCTCTGCCATCTCACACGGGACTTCCCTGCAGCTGCTGTGCCACCACGAGCTAAAGTGATTTTAGGTACCAGAATGTTGTTTTTTTTAAACATTTGTGACTTTACATTTTTTTGCATAATGTTTGCCAGAATGTTGACAAATGTTATGTATGTATCCTGAAAAAAATTGACTCCAGTTTTGAATGCCAAATTATGTTTTAGTTTTCTTTGTGTCCACTAATCATGTGTTCTCTAATATTAAGTCCTATCAGTAGTTGTACCATCAGTAAGAATGGTAATGATTTATTATCACTGCTCTGGGAAGATTGTCACAGAAACTTTAGAAGCAATGAAACACAGCGCCAAACACACATGAGTTACACAAAAACAGCACCTACATGCCTGTAGTGAGCAGACAAGTAGGGCAAAAGTCCATCATGATTATTCTATAAATTGATCACACTGGGAATAAATGACTATGTGAAACTACTTAGACTTTCTTGGGAGAGAAAACCTGTTGGCTTGCCATTAAAGCATCATCTGTGTAAAATCAAAACATTATAATTTTTGTGTTCAGGATACTCAAACATCATCTGAATTTATAGATTAAACACGAATGATCAAAGGTAACGTCATAGCTCACGCTTTTCAACATGCACAAACAGTTTGTAGGTAAACCGACTCTTTAGCCAAGAAGATGAAGGAGAGAAAAACAATTCACCCGAGAGACAAAGAAGGGAGAGAGAATTAAAAACAGAAACTTAAGCTCTCTGGGCCTTTTTCTTCCCTCCAGGCATTTTGTGGCTGGTGAAAAAATGTGCTGTATATTTGAAGTGTTGGGTCACGTGACAGAGGAAGGCTTTATGAATCAGAGAGTATAATTATTTCTTAGTGAGTGAGTGTGTGCTTGTGTTTGGGGAGTGAAATAGTGATTTTAAGAGGTAAAGACTGCGAGAGAGGAGGAGTGAGGGAGGGAGGGAGAGAGAGAGGGAGGGAGGGAGGGAGAGACTCACTGCTACTCTGTCTTTGCTGTCAGAAGGACTCTGATGAACGTACACACATCTTTTCTCCTTTTCCCCCCAGCTAGCTCCGCTCATCAGACCTTTCCGGCAACTGCTTCATCCGTCTGCCTCATCAACACAAGAGCGGGTGAGTAATTTATTCTTAAAAAGTTCAGAATCTGTAACTTTAGTCATTGTTTGTCTTCCTTTCTCTCTCTCTGTCTCTCTCTCTCTCTCTTCTCTCTCTCTCTCTGTGTTAACAAAGAGAAGGAAAGAGAGAGAGACTGCATTTTCATTGGGAATGGGTCGACAGTTTTAATTGAAGACAGAGACAGAGTGTGCTAAACACTTGAGAGGCTTTGAAACAATTAATCATTGTTTGCCCCGCAATCCGACCAGACTTTCATGTGTAAACACTAAAACGTCCTAACACACTTGTCGTTTGCATGCAGTGTTTTAGCATCTTTGTTTCTTATTAATGTGAGTGTGACGCTGAGTTTATATGAAAATATACTTCAGCATGTGTGCCTGCATGTGCCTGTGTGCACATTTGTGCTTATTAGTGAGTGTTTCAAGTGTTACCCAGTGCCTATGGAGCTCTTTATTATTAGCACATGTGTGTGTGTTAGTGTGTACATGCTTGCATGTGTTTGATGTGTATGAATGTATTCACCAGAGGAGTCACCAGTCCTTGACCTGTTTTTTTTTTTATAAGCAACATATGAACACTTGGAAAAGAGAAGCATTGTTTTCCACCTTTTAAACAGCAGATGCTAATTCCTGTGGAGTGAGGTGTGTCTGAAACTGTGCTCTTAATTTACATGAAAGTTTATTCATTGTTTTCCCATAGTTAGCAGCGTGTCAGTGAAGGCTATTGATAGATGCTGGCATATGTGCTGGGTTAACAGGTTTCACTTGTTACAGCCATGTGTAACACATTGCATTAAGTACTGTTTGATTTGGATATCAAATGATCAGGCACCTGATGTCGAAGTGTAGCTTTCTGCAGTGTTTGGGTTTATTGCTCCAGCAGTGATTGGTCAGTAGGTAAACCGCTGCAGCTGGACTGCCTTGGCTTTGCACCTGCTGTCCACTGCTTATTTCCCCTGGTGGAGTTGACATAAGTGTGAGGGACAGTTTGATTGAAGCAAATTGTAAAAAGAAAAACACCCACACGGTTGAGTGATGGATGCCTGCTTGAAGGCCAGTGATATCTGTTGCCCCCTCCACTGTCATCTGGTCTATCAGTTTGACTCTGAGTCTGTGACATCTGGAGTGGAAGAAATGGAGCTCATCTCTAAGGCAGAGTAATATCACTTTGCTCTCCTCCTCCTCCTCCAGGGCACCACCCGTGGGTCTTTTTTTCGAGGACAGGCTGTCAATGCAGAGCAGCTTTACCTTCATGGTGTTCAGTCACAGCATCCTGTTTTTCTTTAGTGAATGTTTGGAATCAATTATTATTTGTGCTAGCTGTTATATGCACCAGATGGGTATGTGTCATTACTCATGATCCATGTACTTGTGATCATGAGTATGTGAGCTTAATCAGCCTTACCAAAAACATTCTCCCATTTTTGTTGTTGTAAATATTTACATGTCAGGCAACAGCCCAGCTTTAAAATTATTCAGTCAGTGCTCACATACTGTCTATCCGAACAGATCAGCAATAATATACTGATTAAATGTACTGTATGTCCATGGAAATAACTACTTTGGAACAAAAGCACAGACGAAAGGTTGATGGTTTGATCCCTGGCCCTGCAGTCCCATGTCGAAGTGTCCTTGAGTAAGACACTGAACCCCGAGTAAATGTGTGTGAGTGTTTATCTGATGAGCAGGTGGCACCTTGTACGGCATCCTCGGCCACAGTGTGTGAATGGTGAACGGTTCCTGTACTATGTTAAAGAGCTTTGAGTAGTCGTGAAGACTAGAAAAGCGCTATATAAATACAGTCCATTTACATTTATGTGATAATACTTTTTAAGTGTAGATACATCTGAGGTTTTGTGGGAACCAATGAAACAACAGTTGCCCCATAAAAGCTTCTGTATTGCAAAATCTGCTAACAGTCTGTCTTTGTGACATGACTTTGAGCAGTAAATCTGGGAGTTGTTGATACCTGTCTTTTTCTGGAATTTCTATAGCAATTAAGCCCAAGTAGTAGGGAGGGGTTAGACAGGTGGTTTTAGGAGAATCGAGGGGCTCTCTGCTACCACACTATAATTAACAAGGAAACTATCTGCACACCATTTCCTATGTCTATTTTTGCAGGTGTGTGGCTCTCATTGTAAGGATTTACATGTCCAGCCTTCCTTCAAGCTCTCATTAAAAGATCTTTTGGTACAAAGTTAAACTGGTGCGAATGTGTGTTGGTTTGCATGTGTGTGTTTGGGCCTGCTTGAGTGTTGCTTTGACTCCCGAGGCTAGAAGCGGCGGCAGTCAAAAACCCATCCATTATGCATCTCTTTATACAGAGAAAGGATTGTCTTCTCTCTGAGTTGAGGAATGGGAACACCTTCATTGCCGCCTGTGTGAATCATCTCTTTGTAATTACAAAACTAGACATATTAGTTGCACCAACTTTATCTTTCAAATCTCAAAGAGTAGCCATCACATTGTTGCCACTCTGAGCTTTCTTCTCTTGCTTTACTTCCTGTCTCTCTGACTCTGTCTTTATTTCTCAAAATGTCCCACCATCATCTGCCTTTGCCTTTTCCTCTTGTGGTATGTTTTCTTGTGTTGCTGGACCCACTGCTGAAGTCTCCATGTTGAGTACTCCAAAGAGCTCTACCACATCATGGAAACAGCAAGCTGTCGGGATGACTTCATCATGTCACAAAGTGTTTTATGTCTCACTGACTTCTCACTCTTTCCATACTTCTCTCCACCACTGTAAGTCAACAAAGCCTGTTTTGTGACATTATGGTTAAACAAAGAGAACAAATAGAGAACAAAAAAAGATTTAGGGATTAACATTAGATGATTTAAAGATACAAAACCAAGGATTGCATAATGACTCTCCCCCAGTGGCACTCCTGAAATACAATACCTCTTTAAGTGACAAGTGATTACACAGAGGTGCTTCTTTGCATTGTTGCAGAGGCAGCTGTCAAACAAGTTTCAGGCGATGGAATGCCGGTTTGTTTGGAGGCACTGGACCGTCTGTCACTAGGTGTCTCTCTCAGAGCCATTAGCCAGCCACTTGTTGAAAAACTGGGAGCTGTCAGCTTTGCATCAGATAATAGTGTTGAGGATATTTTTTTCACTGCCAAAATACTGCTGACGCCAGCAACAAGATCAGATAACGCTCTCATTATGTTTTAATATGAACATCTAAATTTGTCTGTGACAGTCCACCGACACTTTCTGATGGCTCTGTGTGGGCATATTAAGCAGTGATGATCACACTAAGTGCACATTTTGCTCCAAGCGGTTGGAAAAGCCAGTCTGTCAACTCAGGACACACGGACTGTAAAATCATTGTTTAACTGCTGTGGTAGTATGACTTCACCCACGACCCAAAACTTAAACATAACCCTGTCTGCTTCAAGTCGTTTCCTTTACAAAGTTATTGAACATAAATCACCTTATGATGTTGACGATTGGAGGACAGGGCCTGGAAGACATGCACAGTTTTCTGTCAAAAAAATTAGCAGGAGTGAGCAAGTCAGAGGTGGAAAAAGCGTGAGAGGACTCTGTGATTCTGCCATTCTGCCAAGCTTTCCACTGCCAGGATACATGGTACAGTTGATTTGTCTCGAGGCTGTGAATTTACAATTTAATTCTTCCAGTGAAAAGGTTTTGACTTGCTGCTCTGCCTGGACTGACTGACACATGTATATTTTTTATTTTACCTCTCAGGACTTTTTTTTTTTTTTTTTTTTTTAATTGCATATTGTGGCCTTCTGGGGGTTTAGGAAACCCAAAGAAAATGTGTGAAACCCACTCAAGCTCAGAAAAGAAACAAAAAGTCTCCACAAGAGTCAGAGAGGAAGGAGTAGAGTTTGAATTTGACTTCAAAGGAAAATATGGACAAAGACAAACATACAGTTATAACTCAATCCAACATCACACACAGTTACTGTAAATTTATTTTGTTTTTCCCTTACTGCAAAAAGAAATCTCCTTCAAATCGGGCCAGCCATGGCACCCAGAATACTGCTCATATACGCAGAGTAATCACCTGTGGTTTCTCGTGCTGACTAAAAAACCCACTGCCTTTCTTGGTTGTGTGGTGCAGAGCTTCCTGAGATGCCGTGATTTATTTGTTATTTTTGACTGCAGTTCTTATTGCCTGAGGGGCCTCACTCCGTCACAACGGTTAAGGCACAATTGTTGTTTTGCTCACAGAGGATTTGATACCCTTTGTTTAACAGACATTCAATCTGTGGGAACTGTTCTCTCTCTCTCTCTCTCTCTCTCTCTCTTTCTGTCTTTTCCACTCTTGCTCGATTCTACGTTCTGCTATGTCTTTTTTTGCTAAACTCTTTAGCAAACAAGAGAATCTCATTCTCTCTAAGCATGCCTCGTCTTGTAGGGCTGTCTCCAAATTGTCATCTTGATTGATTTCATTTTATTTGCTACACAGCGTTTTCTAACAATAAAATCAATGGATTATCTCAAGTGTAACGACTCTGCTTTAACATGATGAAGTACTGTAAGGTCTCACCTAACACTCCACTATTTACAGAAACACCCTAAATAAATTTAAACTGCTACAGCGAACCTCTTAGGCCCTAAGACGTAGGTAATGATGGAAAGTCCCAGCAGCAGCAGCAGCAGCAGCAGCCGGGAACCCACTCATAGCCGGCCCTGCTGCTCCACGCCTGCCTGGCTGCTTTCTGCCTCCTGTGTGCCCCCCAGGCTCAAGGGAAGTAGGGAGGCCCTCCATGCCCATTTGGCCCTGGCTAACAGTGGATGAGGTCACTCCAAATTCCCCTTATCCCCTTATAGCCCCAGACGGGCTGGCGAAGTAAGCCTACCACAGGACCCAACATAAAACATAAATGGCTCTGTAAAAAGCTGCTGGGCTGATGTGACTCATTAAAAAACACTGGCGCCAACTCTTTTATTAATTCATTATTGTGTTTGGGCAGTGTAAAGTTACTGGGTTCTATTTTAAAAGGCTGTGTGTCTCTCTGTACTCTACTAGTTTTTTCTTAATCAGATTCTGTCGTTGTTTCATTACGTATGTGTGAAAGTACAGTGGCACTGCGGTTTATTGTGCTGAGGTAGGATTTTCCGCTTGGGTCTCGTGGCTTGAAAATCATTTAAAGCTTAATTTGTGGATTAATCTACTGTTGTTTCCCCCTTTGGGAATACAAAAGTCACATGTGTACAGTCCTAATCTTTCTCTTCATAATAATAATAATAATTTTGTCACACATCTTCCTTTTTCTCTTCTCCCAGCACTCTCAGACAGATCGTGCTGCCTTTATGGGGCCTGGTTTGAGTTCATGAGGCAGATACCCAAACGGGCCAAGCGCTGGCCAAGTACATACTCATAACACGCGCACGCACGAACGCACGCACGCACGCACACTTTATGAGCCTGTGCGTTACTGGCAGTTTTGTTTTTCCAGTCTGTACCTCTTCTCCCATTAGGCCCACTGTGAAATCTTTAGTGATGTTTTTGTGTGTTAGCCACACAGTGGAACCGCTGCACAGGGTCATGGTACAAGTTGTATAAGCAGTAGAGGGATGGAAATGGGGTGCGGGTGGGGGAGAGAGGATTTGGTATATGATTATAGAGGAGATGGGGGGTGGGTCAGAAAAGGGAAAAAATCAAAAGTAGTTAAGATGAGGGATAGACTGAATAAGCGAAAGAAAGACATACAGAGAGAAAGAAGGAAAGAAAAAGAAAGATGGCAATATGGCTGTGTTGGCAGGTTGGGGGTGGGTGCCTATCGACGGCTGCTTCTTCCTGAAACGTGGCCACCCGAGCCTGCCTGGGCCCTGGATGCACATGTGGAACAGTTTACTGTAATGGAACTCTAAATTAGTGGTGGTTTGAAGCTGCCTGCAGCAGTAGGGTGTAATTAACTGGCTCTGTTGAAAGAGAAAGAGCCAGAAAGAGAGGCAGGGAGGGAGCCAGAGTCCTGGAAAAGGCAAGGGGTGAGAAGTGTGTGTGTGTGTGTGTGTGTGTGTGTGTGTGTGTGTGTGTGTGTGTGTGTGTGTGTGTGTGTGTGTGTGTGTGTGTGTGTGTGTGTGTGTGTGTGTGTGTGTGTGTGTGTGTGTGTGTGTGTGTGTGTGTGTGTGTGTGTTCTCACACGTGTAGAGGTTTTTCTTTTTTTCAGTGCTTGATTGCATGTGTATGTGTTTAAGACTATGTGGTGCATATGTGTGCGTCTTGGAAAGCTCTCCCTCTTTCCTCGGCACGGCGCCACCTCTTAGTGCCCCCCAGTGCCCAGACCCTGTCACTGATCCACTGTATTTTTTGCTCAGTTCAGCAGTTCACTGGTTTAGCCTTAGATCTCTTCTCCCCCACCCCCCGACCCTCATTTCTTTGTTTATACCAAATTCATTACCAAGATTTTTTCCCTGTCTTTTCTCCCAGATTCACAAGCCACAGTAGTTCCAAATTCCTTGGCTCTGCTTTTTTTCAAAGCCTCATTTCAAAAACAAGCTGATCACACCACCCACTCATGAAATCACGCTAGAGAAGTAAAAGGCAAAAGGAAAACATGAAAAAAATGGGAGGCTTTGCTGGGATTTTTTTCACCCTCTCTTGTATTAACTGTCAACAGTGGGCCATAACTGCAGCCTTGTCCACTCTTGAGCCTGACTTGTCTGGGCCTACTGTGTGGAGTCCCAGTGACGAGCGGGCTGCAGGAGGTTAGAGCCAAAATGACTCTGTGGGATGGGAGCCTGACCTCAAGAGAAGATAGTTGGAAGTGACAGCAGCAGTTAGCAATCAGTGGATCTCATTTTCCCTACCCTCTACCCCCATCAACACCCCCCCCACCCCCCCACCCCCCTCCCTTCTTCATGCTGGACCCCGTGTCTGGGCCTCTGGTCCTGGGGGGAAAGAGGCAGAGAGGCAGGCTGCTGTGCTAGGCTGGCAGCAGGAACAGAGGAGCTCTTTATAGTAGAGTTCTGGTGATTTAAATCATATGGCATAGCCTGGAATCACTGTAGAAGTCTGGAAGCTCTTCAAAACTGCAAGAACAAGAGCTCTCTCTTTCTCTCTCTCTCTCTTTTTTCCCATCCCTCCCTCCCACCCTCTCTTCCTTCATATAACTTTTTCCAAACTTCTTTCTTATTTTCTTTTCCCCTCGCCCAGTCCCAGTTTTTCTAGCTTTCCTCTTACAGCTCACTCGTTATTTTTCTCTCACGTCTTTATCTGTTTTGGTTCTCGTCGTCCTTCCTTACTTCCTCTTTACTTCCCATTCTCTCATACCTGTTGTTGGTATAAAGTTTGCACATCCTTCTTACATTAGAACAGTGGATAAACTATTCTCCGTCCCAGAACGTAGATGGATCACAGTCTCAGAGTTGACGTGAGGTGAATTGCGTTTGTGGAATCCAGAGAGGATCTCAACACAAACCACAGATTGTATCATCGTGTTCATACCAATCACAAACACTTATCCTCACGTTTATGTGGGGAATTTCTTTGAAAGAAATAACAAATTTATCTGCCTTCTTTTCCCCAGAAAACTGAATTGGATGACCCTTCTAAAGTGGAGTCACTAAAACCAGAGGCCTCATCATCACTCATCCGTTCCCCACATCCTGAGAGTCTTCGAAAGGACACAAATTTAAACTTTGCCGGGGATTTCCAGGTGTTGTGACGGCCGTTTCTTTCACCCAGCGGCCTGCTGCGGACCCCTGGGTGTGCTCTGTTGCCATGGCTACCAACAGGGAACAGCAGGTGGGTCACATGACCGGCTTCCCACCTGCTGTCTACCCGTTCGCCTTCAACTCCATGAGAAGCCACTCCCCTTTCGACCTGCTGGCCAACAGCAGCCTGTTTGGAAGATTTGGTGCTGACCTGCCCAAAGAGATGGCCGCTCTCTGTAAGTCCCTCTCACGTATCATTTTCCCTTTCAACTCTTAACTACATGTACGGCCCATACCTTCATTTTATTTAAGTCACATTATACAATTTGAACATGCGATGGAAAGAGGAAAATTCGGCTATTTAAATTGCACGTCATTATGTGTAATTTTGTGGAAATGGAAAACCTTAGGGTCTGTTTGTGATATAGGACGAGTGGTATAAAAAAAATCCCCAAAGAAACCATGAAGAAAAAGTCCACTTTCATCAATACAATGATTACTCTGCTCCTGTGGTTTCCGTATAGATGCTTGTAGATGGTGTGGTTGTGACCTCAAATTCTGTGTGTGTGTGTGTGTGTGTGTGTGTGTGTGTGTGTGTGTGTGTGTGTGTGTGTGTGTGTGTGGCGGTGTGTGTGTGTGTGTGTGTGCGTGTGTGTGTGTGTGTGTGTGTGTGTGTGTGTGTGTGTGTGTGTGTGTGTGTGTGCCTGTGCGCGCATGTGTGCTTCTGGACTTCTCACAGAGCTTTTGTGAGGCAGGCAACCCACAAGTCTGAGACAAAACAACATTCTTTCAGTGTGAGGTGATGAGTGCTCTGAGCATCAACAAATATTTGAAAATGAGCACAATTGCAATTGAAAGACTTATCTCACTGTTTATTCAGAATAAGCAGTGTGTGGTATCACCGTTTTGGAGAAAGAAAGGTGAGCTAAAGCAGCACACTCCAGTAGTGTCAGACCTGAGCACAGGGGGCACTGTTGTATGTTGAAGCACTAAAATGGAATGATGTACACTACAGTATGTAGCACAGAGCACAAAGAGGAGATTGTTGGCAATCCAGAGTGTTTTTCTGTCATGGAAAAACTGGCCATATTACACACACACTGTTGACATACATTGTTGTTCAAAATACCTGCTAGTTTCTAAAGGCAATTTTTTAATCAGCATCATGATTCCAGGTCAGGGATTATCGACGAATAAAACCACGGCTGCATAATTCGCTGGAGGGTGAGGATGTCAATGTGAGAGAAAGGAAAGAAAGAAAGAGAGAGTATAGAAGGAGCACTTTCGTTAAGGTTAGGGCTTGAGGTAAAGGTAAGCGGGAGTTATTTGAAATCTTATCTGGGTGCAGTGCTAAACGGGCAGCAGGTGTTGGTGGGTGGTAGGTGGTGAAGGGACTATAATGGGTGTGGGTGGCAACAGCTGAGTGCAGAGCCTGAAAGCCCCCCAGCCTGTGTGTGCAGTCCCCCTCTCTCCCCTACCACAGCATGCCTGAGCACCTCTCCAGCCTTTCAGCTGTCAATCACTACCTCACCCCCCCCCCTCCCCCCCCCCCTTCCTCCTCGCCGCTGCTGCCCACCTAATCCTCAAGGTATTTTCACAGAACCAGAGCAAGCGAGAGAGGGAGCGAGAGCACCTAGGGGTAATGTCCTAGTGTGGTGGAATCTAAGAACACACCCTGCTAGGAAAACACAGATACACACATGCAAACACACCACCAGAGACAGTCGTGTGCCCCCCTCTCTCTCTCTCTCTCTCTCTGTCTCTCAGTCTCTCACACACAGAGCACTTCTTTCATCTAAAAACTAGAAACATACCCCTGACGCATAGTGAAATCCCACCGCACTGACAGATGGATTCTTTTGGTTTTTACACTGGCATGAGTTAAGACAAAAACAAGTATCAAAGCACAAACAGACACAGGCAACTACATGCACTGGGGCTCTCATGCATGACTGCTTGTACTGACACATCCACGCTGGCAGTAGTATCGTTCACAAGGGTTAAGGACTGCAATTATTCAGTTTAATCTCTGTGTCAGAGTTTAAACAAGGTTCGGGCCAAAGATTAAGTCAGGATCATAGTGACAATTAGCGTGGACTGAGCTTTGACATTTGGTTTAGTTCTACCTCTTTATTAGCTGATCAAATCAATGTCAGTATTGTCTAATATTATTCACTGTAAACATTAGGATCAGTATTATTATTTTTTCCCTAGGAGTCTCGAATCAGCAACAAATTAAAACTATTTCTCTTTTTTTACATAATTAATTACCTTAAAACAGGTATATCAGGAGCTGTGACTAATGACTTGTAATGACTATTCGAGCAGTTATTAACTCTAAAAAATGTCAAGAAATAGTGAAACATGCAATTTCAATGAATCGACTAATTGTTTCAGCACTAGACCTGCCTACAGGTTATTTGTGCTAAAGCTCTTTAAAATAATAAATTTTCATATCAGCCTGTGGATGGAAAATAATCAGCAGTTAGTATCGGCTTTTAAAACATCCTTTTGGTGTTTCCCTTGACAAGGAATGTTACAAGTCATTTTACTGACAGCAGTCTCATTCCCCACTCTCTTAAACATTACCAGGGAAGACAAAAGGCCTTGGTTTGGACATTCCCCAGGCCCTCTCCTTCTACTTCTTATCCAGGAGTTGGCTTAACAGGCCTGCTCATTGTTGTCAGGGCTGTCTGTAGGCCAGAGTGAGAAAATACCTTCCACATAAAGGGAGTAGCACTGCGGATATTTCTCTGCGTGTATGTGTGTTTGTGTGTGCAGTAAATAGAACTGCATTCTTGCCCAGCTTCAGAGCTCCGTGTGTAATTGTTGTTAGAAAGGTATCCCGGGTGACACCTACCTTTTGTTGGGTGTGAATGCTGTGCCGACAGGTCGGAGCACCTCCCACGGCGGCGCTGTGCTTTGGCACCAGAGTGTCTTTGGAAATACCTGTTTTGCACAGAGGTGGGAAGAGACAGGACTTGGGAGGGATGGCTGTGTTTGCACACGTAGAGATAGTAGGCTTTTCTTTATTCTTAATGCATACATGAAGTAAGCAGACCCAGAACACCTTAGTGCTTCACTTTAACGTTCAAGTCATGTGTGAATGAGGTTCACTGACCATGTGGGTGTGCTGCAAGACTCCCTCTTTACCACCCATATCTTTACAAATGCGCAAAGGCATTTGTTCATCCATGAGAGGCTCTGACGGCTCTCTGTGCAGTATGTAGCAGAGGCCGTTATCAGTTGATCCCTGTCATTATGGGAGCACTTCAAACAAACAGTTGGAAGCCCATTAAGGCCACTTACTATGTGATAACATCACCACTGAGCCCTGAAACACCTTTATAAGCTTTCACCAATCAGGGCCGTAGCCCTGGCCTTAAAGCCAGCCACAGGGATGTTTTGAAAAGCTAGTAGGTCATTTCCTTCAGCCCACATGGCTGGGACCAAAATCTGCAGTCCTTTGCTGGGCTCGGCCTTTCTACTCTAACCATCGTTTTGAGCTTTTTGCTGAGTGATGCAAACAGAAATCTCATGAGAGGCTCAGCTGTGAACGTTTTCAGCTGCATCGCACTGGGATGAAATTAAAAGGATTGTATTAATAGAAAGGAATAAATGGCGTGTTGAAACTTGTGTAAAAGCTGCCTGAGTCTGCTCAGTTATGCCTCCAACGGAGACAAGGTGAACAGCTGTTTATGTGAAGTGTGTGGTGGGCATGGATTTATATGCCACAGACACACATGCACAAACATTAGTATACTGGCTGCTAAGCATATATGCATGCATCTGTGTGTGCGCACACACACACACACACACACACAAGAAGGTTATGTTGGCTTAAGGAGCTCGGGGAGTTGCGTAAAGGAGCCATTTTGGTGGGAAATGTGGTACGAGAGGCTATGTTAAAGCAAACCTTAAATGGAGGAGAGGGACAGCAGGGAAGGATGTTGACGACTAGCAGAGTGAAGCCCTCTTGGCTGGATGCGAATCAGAGCACAAACAGCGCATTGTACCGCTTTATTTATTTTCTTAAAGGTTGAAGTGCTGGGTTTCAGCCCGGCCTTGATGGAGGTACTGTACGTGGGTACGTGCCTGACTGTGAAGGTTTGAATTTTGCATAACGTGTGTGCTTATGTGGGGATACTGCATATTTGAGTGAAGGGAGGGAGGGAGACGAAAGAGAAAGTGAGCTATGTATGGATATGAAAATGATGAGCTTAGCCCTGCTACCCCTTACTTCCCTACAGACACAGAAAGACTCCAATCACAATTTTATTCCTCCTCAAACTCTTTGCTCTTTACAAACTGTGATGTCACCTCTCTTTTAAACTTGTGAAAGGCCCTCTGAGACACCTGAGAGTTTTTTTTATTTCGATTTTCTGTTGGCTCTTGAGGGCAAAGCCGACCTTTGTCAATCTCTGTCAGTTACTGATCTCAGATAGATTTATTGAAGGTGCAGAAAAATTGCCTGAACCTGGGGTGAAATAAAACTTCAGGAATGAGAGACGCATATGTGGTCATTGCATATGTATTATAATCATTGTAAAGAGTAAGTTAGAGCAGTGAAAAGGGATCTGTAATGATGCATGAGGTGTATTTTGAAACGTATGAACAAAATCATTCTTCATCTCTGATTTTGCATGATCACCTGACAATATTGTATTTCTTTCTTATCAAGAATAGCATCATCATGTTGTTCGAGCCTTTATCAAAAACATACAAGAAATCAAGTCTGGATATGGTAAACTAAAAATGAATCTCTATCCAGCGACAGTTTTCTATTTTCAAATCACATAAAAGGTAGTACTACATCAAACTATGAAGCACCCAGTTATTACACTAGATCATTGTTAGCAGTGTTTAGTTTTGACCCCGCCGTTTACCGTTACGAGTGTCAAAACTTAATCTGAAAAAAAAGTGCCGTTATAGAGCCATCTGCTCGCTGGCATCTCTGCTCCTTGATCTATCTACCATGATCTACACAGCACATTAGCAATGCGCCACGTCCTTGATCTATCAGAGACTGGATAGATAGACAGACAGACAGACAGACAGACAGACAGACAGACAGACAGACAGACAGACATACAGACACTTTTATTCATCCCGAGGGAAATTTTAGAAGGAGCCTCCTCTGCTATAATAAACAGCCCTGCATCATCTGACATCCCTGCTTTCATCTCCCTTGGCTACCGCTAGCCTCAAGATGACAGCTCTCTGAGGCGCTCCTCTTCTTTTTGGAAATCGATTCCCCTCACATCGTTCTTTTTATATTTTTCAACCATTGCTAGCATTTATTTATCAGATTAGGGGTGAACTGGCCAAAAAGACCCACTTTGTTTTTCCAGTCAATTTAAAGCACGCACTGAAGGAGTTTTTGTTTAACTGAGTGGAATATCTGCTCCTGAGATGATATCCACCTAAACCCTGTCGGCTTATGCACTCTTGAATTCCCTTGCTTTTCTTTCTCCTCTTTCTCTTCTTCTCCTTAGCCTTCACCTTGGATTTCCTCTGGTTATCCCTCTGTGCAAGTTTGAGCCAATTTGCCCTAAGTGCTGGAAACTTTCTGAAACTTTGCGTGTGTATTAAATGTGTGTGTGTGTGTGTGTGTTTGTGTGTGTGTGTGTGTGTGTGTGTGTGTGTGTGTGTGTGCTTGCTTGAGCCTGCATGCCTGCGTTGAAAGTCAGCAAAGGTTGCTGGTAAGGGAGAGGCCACAGAGTGTACTACAGCTCTGACACGATGACAGATGAAGATAAAGAGGCTACTATTAAAAATGGGAGGGGTCTGTTTTCAGATGGGCCTTTGTGGGCACGTGCAAGATAAAGAGCGCGCAATGGCGAGAAAAGAGGGATGGGCCCTCAGAAGGCGTGGGAGGGCACACAGGCACAGGGCAGGCTGAGAACAAGATGGGGGGGTTTCATATTTTTGGCCACACAACTGAAAGATCTTTCTTTTTTTCCCACAAAACACGGGTAGCGAAATGTCATGACAGTGCAGATAGAGAGAGAGAAAGACAGAGAGTGAAAAAGACTTTGCTGAAAGATGGCCAAGACTGATAGTGCTCTGAAAAGTAGCTCTGTTAGGTCTTTGGTGGGACCAGCATGTGAACAGAGGCCAACATGGCCGCCGCTCAGAAAAGAGCTCTCTCATAAGTCATGCCTCACCTACCCGACATCCTTCCTCAGTGACACATCAGGTATCTTCTAGAGATATATTGTGAGAGAGTGAAGTAGATGAGTGGATAAGATCACATTTCTTGTCAGAGCTAAACGTGTAAAACCTACGGCTGGTGGAGACGTTGATGGATGTGATGAGTAAGAACGCTAGGATTGCGCACTGTTTTCGCTGACAAGCATAACAGCCCACCATAACTTATATAGGACACTACTATTTTTAATGAGTTCATAAATGAAAATTATGGAAAATGTTTTTGGATGCATTGGCCTCAGGTGTTAAAAACAACCTGTGTGTGTGTGTGGGGGGTGGGGGGTGGGGGGGGGGTTGTTTCTGAGTAACCTGAATCTAGCTGCAGTGGGAGGGCGCTCTGAACTAGTGTTCAGTGTATCATCACCGTCAATCTGTTTCAGCACGTCCACACACATGTTCACATCAGCATTAAAAAAGCGCTACATTCTTTTCAAAATCGCCATGCTGCATTTAGCGCATAGGCATTTAAAAACAAGTCTTTATTGCCTCACACACCACTGTGTTGTTGACTACTTGGCTGGAACCTGAATGACTGTATACAGAGGAAGTGGCAACAATGTGTTGTATACGTCTTATCTGTAATCGGCATCAGAACGTCAGACAGTAGTAAAGCTTGATTTTCCAGGGCCCTGGCCCACGTGGAGCTATAAGCAGTCTGGGACCAGCTAACTGAGCGTCCCCATCTACTGTATAGATAAAGAGATGAAACATCATATCACAAAACAAACATTTCAAAATTTTGAATATGTGTAGAAGTCTGGTCTAATCAGTGCAATTAAACATGATTGAAAGCAGCAGTTACAAAATGACCAGTGAGTTGGCAGTGTCTGAAAATGGAACATTTCCAAAAACAAAAACAAAAGCAGAGAACTTTTTCAGCTAAAACAACTCATGCAGTTAGGGAAAATAATGGCCATAGGGAACTTGATGAAATGGGGAGAGTATTTGCAGAAACGGAGGGGTGGGGGTGGATTAAAGGAGAGCGATGGAGAGAATTGTGAGCCAGGGAGTGAGGAATAGAAGGAGGGAGGGCAGGATAAGTTTGGGGGGAAAGTTAGTGGCCCAGTGGGGGTTTCTTCTAGAGTTCAACCTCTCTGGCTGGGGAAGGAAGGGGAGGAGGGAGAGGAGGAAGGGGAGGCAGGGACCGGC
This sequence comes from Perca fluviatilis, assembly GCF_010015445.1. NCBI lineage: Eukaryota > Metazoa > Chordata > Actinopteri > Perciformes > Percidae > Perca > Perca fluviatilis. The sequence goes on along the minus strand of NC_053116.1, from coordinate 20,985,549 downwards.
CTGGGTCAGCAACAGTATGGAGTATGTGTAGATTAGATGTCTAAACTCACTCCGCAAACCCTCTGAAGCGTTGGAAGACTCTCAGCTCACAGTGCTGTATGCCAATAAGTGAAGAACCTGGGGTTAGTGGTCTGAATTATAGTCTCAAACACAGTAAAAAAGAAATGTCAAAACCAGGAGAGAATCGGATAAGGTCCATAAATCTCCAAAAACAAGAGTTTCAAGTGTGAGCACATGATATTATAAATCGATTGTGTTGCGGCTCGCCAGTCCAGAGAGCAGCCCTGGCAAGCAACACTGATGTTACAAAGAACATTTGCACACCAGGGGATAAGCCAGTTTTTAGTTTCCAGGATGCAGTTTGAAACTAGCAGCAAAAAAAGAAAAAAGAAAATACACAGGAAACAGAGTGAAAGACGAGTGTGAGAAGAATGCTTGTCGATCATAAAAATGTTACTCGTGGCAATGATGATTTAATCTGAAATGCATCCAGATCAGGAATTTTTTGAATTATTGTGTAAATGGGTGGAAAAGAAGAGTCAGTCGTTTTTAACAACAAACTGTTAGCAGGGGCATCTTTGATAGATAATCGTTTGTTATCTAGCCTCACTGTTCTATTCTTGCTGTCATAAAGCTTCCTCTTTATGACCCGACAGCTGTTTGAAAACACATAAAAACTACTGATGTTAACTGTTTGATGCAACAAAAGAGCTGTTAAATGTGTGCCTGTGTGTATGCAAGGAGTATCAGCCCACATGTGTGTATGACTGCTCAAGTGTGCCAGCTTAACAAAATAAACAAGAGATCTCAACTGAAGGAAAAGCTTTTAAGTCAATAAACAATTTAATCGAAATCATTCAAAATAGCCCGAAACGTCAAAGCATGGTTTCTTTCATGAGACAGGAAAAAGAGTGAAGTGTGAGACAGATGAGGAGGGAGGATGGGGAGGAGGGAGGGCACTGTGTGTTTATGGAGAGCGTAGCCAGCAGCACAGATTGACAGGAAATGTTGTCTTTTTTGCCTGCTGGGCTGTACCACTTGTACTGGTCTGACAGGGGGGAGATGAATGTGCAGGGCACACAGACGAAAGCCATTCTATTATCATATATCTCCCATTGTATCAAGCTGTTTGCTTTAGCTCAGCCAGAGTCGATCCGTCTGCTGAGCAACAGTTAGGACCAGTGACAGGCTTTTTTATTGACCGCCTATTGATTTCCTTTGATTTACCGTCACTGTGAGGGCAGTGCTATGTTTTAAATTGAATTATTTCAGCGATACACAGGACAGTCTGTGCTAAAGAAGACTGAATGCGGAAGGCTCAATGATACATTCAGGTGGTACATTAAAATGAATTACTTGCACAACCTTATCACATCTGCATCCTTGCATCTCTCTGTATTTCTTCTCAATACTGTTGCTCAGAGATAAATCACAAACAAGGTCAAGAGAACCTGTGAGAAGTGTGTCCAGCACATGGTGTGTTTGTATACTGGGAGTATTTGTCTCTGTAAATGCTCTGCGGGGATTGAGCAAGGCAGCCCTCATTCATCACTGTTAAAGCACTTCCAGAGGGAGAGACAGAAAGAACTGCCCATCCTCTGTTCCCTCAAACACACAGAGAGGAGGGAGGGATTTACCCTGGCATCTGGTTTCTGGGTTCAACCACAGCACAATGTTCTCTCTCTCTCTCGCTCTCTCTCTCTCTTTCTCACACACACATACTCACCCGGCCAGTGGCTGGACTTTAATATGGTTATGATTAGAGACGGGGGCTCAGAGAAGGGAGGGGAGGTGGGCTCATATTTACTGCAGTGGAATTGGGGGAGGTGCAATGGAAAGACAGACAGAGACAGGGACCAGATCTGAATGGGACACGAGGGGAGGGGGGCTGTTTGTTTGCATTCTGGGCTGAAATATAAAACACAAAAGCAGCACGGACAAAAACGCAAAAGAAGAATAGGAATAGAGTTTTGTCCCTTAACCAGATCAGTCCTTCCTCCAGTGCAGGCTCTGCTGGCCGGCCCCCTCTCCTCCCTCTCCCTCCCTTCTCCCCCCTCCTCCTGGGTCCCTCTCTCTAGCCCTTCCTCTATGGCATTCTCTCTCTCTCTCCACCCCCTCTCAGAGCGTCATGCCGAGGCAGTTGGTTCGCTCCGCCGTGTCTGGGGCTCAGCGAGAGCTGTGAGAGGCTGTGAGAGTTATTTAGGTCTGTTACAGCAGACAGAGAGCAGCTCACCCAAGGGCAGGGGGAGAGTAGAGAGTCAGAGTCACGCTCAGCTCCACTCAGCCAGGCAGGAACCAGATCTGCATTCCAGCTGAGAGGGAAAGAGGGGAAATCCAGCATCGGCAGGAAAGGGCAGCAGAGAGAGTGACAGCGAGAGATAAGAGCAGGCAGGGAAGGGAAGGTAGCAGATCCAGCTAGCTGGTGTTGCTATTTGTTGTTGTCACTGCTCCAGCGGGTGACGTGAGCAGTGGAAGCAGGGCAGGACACAGGCAGGACTGAGGGCTCGTAGTGATTGTTGCTGAGGGCTGGGGGGGTGGGGTGCCATGTTCGACTGTATGGAGGCTCTGGGTATGGGCCCCCGTCAGCTCTATGATGTCACCAGCCGCGGTGCATGCATGCTGCGGAAGGCGAGCCCCTTCTTTGCGGGGCTGGACCCCTTCGCTTGGACAGGCAGTGCCAGCGTTCAGTGTAAGTGGCATTTCTTGTATGACACAATCATGTCTCTCGCTCTCTCTCTCTCTCTCTCTCTCTCTCTCTCTCTCTCTCTCTCTCTCTCTCTCTCGTATTCCTCGCTTGCTTACCCCTCAGGGCTCGACCAAGGGGGCTGCTGTCACAGGAAAAGACTGGGACGTTCTCCTCTCCTCTGCTATCCTCTCCCCCTCACAGCCCACAGCCAGTTTGAGCTGCTCAGCCATCTGAAAAAAACTCTGCTATGATATGATATGCACTGTGTGTGTGTGTGTTTTCGTGTACTTGTGTGTGTAGATGTTTGACTTGTGGGTTTGAGCCCATGTAGTCAAGTTTCAGTGACACTGTGTTGCCACCTGAGGTTTGACCTTGCCAGGTGCTGTATACTAAAAAGTACAGTATGAACAGATGAAAGAAAGAGAAAAGAGGCGGTGTGTGTGACAGGAAGAGAAAACACGGATGCTTTGGATACCCAAACAGGTTTAGTTAATCTGTCTGTCTTCATGTGGGTTTAACTCTACAAGTTTGGTTTTTGATGTATTTATCATGAAAGGTTATTGACAAATATAGCCTGTGTAATATTACAGATGTTTAAAAGTTGTGTGTAGCCTGATGCAGTCCTCATAAGTCAGAGGTTTGTTTATGCTTCTGGATACAAGATGGATAATGATATTCCGCTGGAGCTATGAATTAATAAGTAGATGAATTATTTAATGGATAAATTAGAAATATAGAATGCATACCCAGTCTAAAAAAAAGTTGATGGATATTCTGGCCAGTTTTCTTTTCTCTCTTTTGCTCTGTCAGACTCTCATTTTTCTTCACCCGTCTTCCACCTCTGACTTCAGACAAGGCTCTGACTCTAACAACAGGCCTGTCTCTGGACAGACAAAACTGGGGTCCATTTCCATACACTTCCAGGGGGCCTCTACTGCTGTGAGAGAGCGTGTGAGAGTGGAAAAGGAGTGGGGGTGTGTATGCATGGCATGGTGGGAGAAGTGTGGAGGGATCCAAGCCAGATATGATAGTGTAAAAACAATCAAGAATACAAGAATAGATAGAGCGGTGGGATAAACAACTAACCTGTGTTCTTGTTTTTGGAAAGCTTTTTGAATTTGGTTCTGATTATTTTTGGTATTATTCTGTTTGTTCATCCTCCTACTTTTTGTTCCTTTTAACTGCCTCTCGGGGCGAGTCATCTGTCTTCATTAATCGTGAAGACACCAGCGTTTCAGTGGCTGTCATGCACACTGGCTGAGCTTTAATGAAGACAGATGCCCTGTCAGTGGAGGCCGAGGCCAGGGGGGACACCAGCCAGCCCAGCCTGCTCTGCTTAGCTAGGGGAGCCCTGATGATAACAAGATGAGATTTGTTTATTTAATCAATCAGACTTCTATGGCCTCTCCTGTTAACCTATTCACACACATTTGAAAATTAGGCCTCCAGATTCCAGAAGTAAATTTTTCATTTGAGTCTTTGAGAAAAATCAAAGAGATTAAAAAAAAAAAAAAAAAAAAAAAAAGAAAATCCTGAGAAGCTGCCCCGAGGGGAAGGGAGCTGAGTCTAGCAGAGCAGAGCAAAGTGGAAGCTGGTGTGGTGTACTGTTTCAAGCCCTCTGTGCCCAATAACCTTTGTAAACAAGGCAGCCCTATCCCCACATGAGGAGCCATAATGCCTCTCTTTGCTGAAGCAGTTGCCTCTCATTGTCCTCATCAATGAGGCTGATGAATTGATGTTTAAGTCTGATATCTCATTAAGCCAGCCCAGCTGCACAACAGAGGGACCTGTCTGGCTCCTAATGTCACGCTCTCTGCACACCAAAATAACCACCGGGTTTGTAAAGAGAGTTACCTGGCCCTTGCATGATACTCAACAATGAATTACTGTGGTCAAACTGTGTTTTTCCTCTGTTTGTAAAAAGAATTCAACAGTGTGGAAAAATATGCGCTTTGTGGTAAATTTCATGAAAACATCTTATCTTAAAATGGTCAGTATTTCTTTAATAATCTGTGGGAAATGCAATTTAAAATGTGTGTCCCCCTAAATCTTACACAAAATGAGATCTCCTGTTGTCTCTGCAGTAAATCTCCTGCGGTGATAAGTGTCACTGTTGTTAGCCCGGGACAGTCAGAGGAGTTTAAAAGTGTGTGGTCAGTTTTCCTGTTTTTGTTCACCAGTGGGAGACCTCAATGTCAGAGGTTAGTGAGAGGCTACGGCCTGGCCAATGTCAGATCTACACCATGTGTGGTGGCCTTGTCAGCTTGCTGAAAAGGAGACCCTTTCAACCAGCTTGGCTTGTGTAATGCTCTTAAGTGCCTTATACCACGGAGCTAGTACTACATCTGAGCTGCCCTGCCAGTAAGGATAATGGACACTGATTTAGTCATACGTCAATGAGAACTGAATTAGTCAACTGCCAGGGAAGCCATTTCAGAGAGCCTATGCAGACCGATCCCTTCAACTGCCAATGTTCATTTGCTTAGAAGAATGAGGCAATTATGCTTAGCAGTTCTCCAGGGTCAGAAGAAGGGGAAGTGTGTATTTTTTTTCTTCACCAAATCACACTCGTAGCTAGATCTTTTAGAACACTGTTTGGATATTAATTGTGATGCTTGCAAGTGATAAAAACAAGAGAGTAACATGGCAGTAACAGATTGCTAAAGTGATCCATCACCAAGTGTGCAATCACACACAGGCACACACACCTCTTTGTTTTCCCTTAATATGCTGTTCAAATGTGAATTGAGGAGCTAATTGAAATGGGGGACTATCTAGGCAGCAATGGCAGAGAAATAAGAGCTTCCTGTGACCGCTGGCACATTCTGGCCCCCGATCATTTTCTCCCTGATGGAAGTCCGCAGTTATTTCATTATAATTACAAAAGATTCAATTAAAAGATTAGAATGCCTGAGGGGGCAGGACTGGGAATAGATAGTGGATTCTTGGGTAGGGGGGGGTTGTGTGTGTGTGTGTGTGTGTGTGTGTGTGTGTGTGTGTGTGTGTGTGTGTGTGTGTGTGTGTGTGTGTGTGTGTGTGTGTGTGTGTGTGTGTGTGTGAATAAAGGAGACTTATAGTACCATGGTTGCAGTTCTAATGAGGACTCGTCAGTTCTGTTATATATACATAAACCTTGTTGATCCTTTCAAGATAATGTCAAATGAATGGCTGAAGTTAAGTAGTCAGCTGGTCCAAGGTCACTGAGTCGTAATTGATATGACCTCAGGAAAGACCTTCACTTGTGTCTGAAAACAATTATGCCAATGCAACTAAATGAGCTGTTTGAAGTAGAAAATCAGTTCAAAGGGAAATGTACAAAACACTGAAGCATGAGAGTAACCTTTTCTGTTCTTTAACTCCAAGCTGTAATTGAAAAAACACCTCATTTTAGAGTGCAGTTAGTGGATGGAGGGCCCCTATTTTGCTAAGCTGCTCTCTGGGGTTGTATAAGTGTTGTATAAGTGTAGGTATTTGTTTGTACATGTGTGTGTATATGCATGGGCTGATACATGTATGCAGGTATGTGTGTTTGTGTATGCTGTATGTATGTCGTGATAATACTCTATTTTGCAGAAGCTCAGGCAGCTCTTTTTGTTGTATTCACACTAGCACTCTGCAATGACAATAAATTTAATCTGAAACTATAATATTAAATATTGTTTCATTTGGCAAGAAGGCAAGTTCATGCTAACTCCATAATAGTTATATGGTAATTTCTGTATTATATTACATTACAACATGGAAAAGATTTTCATAGCATGAAGCCATTATTAGTATAAGGGCTACTTGTGTTGCAGTATCACACCACCTTGCTAACAGATCTGTCTCAGCTCTGCAGTAATAGCTGAGCCCATTAATAGGCCGTGCCGCCTATAAATAAACAGTTTCAATCCCTGCAGTTGCTTAAAGTTATTTCCACAAGCCCCCTTTTCATGTGTGATTTTGCATATATATGAACGTGTCAACTTGTGCTTGCGTGTGTGGCGCCTGTATGTGAATTATTATATGTCAATGTATGTAGTGTTTACATGCCTGTTTGGCTGACTTTGGTCACACAGACTGCTGTGTCAAATCCAGAGACAGACAATGTGCCAGGCTGGATTCCACAGACCTGTGTTGGAATCCAGCTCTGCTCTAATAGAAGTTTATAGCCTCAGCAGCGTCAGACACACTGGTGTAAATAAAACCCATCAACCACCGTGTGGAAGCTGAATCTGTATGACTTCCTTTCCATCTTCATTACATTTTTAAGTATTTCACAAGAGTGCTAACGCTTACGCTAAAACATTAAGAGGAATCCTGCTCAGGCTGTTATGAGGCAACTGGGCCAACAGTTTGCCCCTTTGTATCAGCAGAGTATAAAATGTGGACTTTCAAAAGTTCTTTCACAATAGTTTGCTGGTCACTGAGGTATTGTGGCTGCCCACCCTAACACCAATGTCTGGCTGCTGTTATTGTAGCAGTTTACTGAGAACAGCTCTTTGCCTGCCAGGCACATTTTCCCTTGTACAAAGGCGTGGGCAATTGGCAGGCAGTGTGTATATGTGTGCACCTTGGCGTTTGTGTGTGCGTGTTGTACACAGGCATGCACCTGTGAGAGTTTATGTCACTGGTGAGCACGCAATGTACTGTTGCGCATGTGTGTTTGTGTATAGTATATATAGGAGTGTGTGTATGTCAACTAGCTCGGAGCCATGTGTGAGCGGAGAGTGAAGATAGCAGTTCTGTTACCACCATGTTATTGACTGACGGCTTGGCTCGAGCGTTGCTAGGGGCTCACTGTTATGAGAAGCGGAGGGCTTGGACAGCCAAGCTGGGACTAAAAACCCAGACGAGCCTGACTGTCCTCCCTCTGTGTATGTGTGAATGGGCTGTGTTTACGCAGCAGACAGTGTTTGGCAGGGAGTGGTGGGCGGCTGGTGTAGTACAGCTATTATCTGGGCTCACGGTTGGAGAGTGATGGAAGAGAAGTTAGCCGAGGGAGGGAGGGAGGCCCGCTGGCGTTGTTTTCACTTGGATATTAGTCAAATTCTGCCAATGTGCAACTGCCATGACCACTTCTGGTTAATGGGGAACAAGTTCATTTATACCTAACATTAGTTCATTTGTTTTTGTGTATATTTTGAGGGGGAACAGGTGTGGTGTGTGTGTGTGTGTGTGTGTGTGTGTGTGTGTGTGTGTGTGTGTGTGTGTGTGTGTGTGTAAGCTGATATGCCTGTAATTGTGTACTTAACTGAAGGTTTGAGACTTTTTACTGGGGAAACATAAATTTCAGTGGAGAACACACACACACACACACACACACACACACACACACACACACACACACACACACACACACACACACACACAGTGGGCTTCTGTGTTTACTCACTGACTATGTTTACACCCACACATGAAACCAGGGTATTGGGAGAAATCAGGTGAAGACAGGAAACAGGAGAGTTTGTTCACATCTTGAAAACTTTACATATAGCTGGTCAATTATCAGATTTCTCTCTGTCATATTTTTGAAGACTCTCAGACCACACAGTCTTTTCTTTTACTGTGTGCCTGTATCTACATTTTACAAGTTGTCTACTCTACAGTGGAAACACTTATTTATTCAAGTTTCTTTTTTAGTCAGATTTTGGATGTATTTATTTTGTATACAGGAATGCATAGTTACAGTAATGACCCTTCCTTTCATCCCACTGCATTGCATTTACAGTGCTATTTTCCTGTGCTGGCTCTAAATCGGGTTTTTGTCAAAAACAATTCAGATTAGTGCAGAAAACCGACAATTGCCACATAAACCCACTCACTGTTCAGTGGTGCCCTGTAGTAAATGTGTTGCTCTGAATCTGACACAAGAAGTGCATTATCACTTACACACATGACACACACTCACGAGCAGGCATGCATAGACACAAAGAAAAAAATCACAAGCTCTTCAGGAGCTGCAAACTAGCAGATAATACGACCATGTCTACACTGTAGCATGACCTGTGATCGAATAAGAGCCGGCTGTAGTCATCCTGTCAGTAGGCCTGGATTTATCAGCTCCTTCTCCATTGTTTGAGCACCTCACATTTGCCAGAAAACACTGAGAGTAAACCAGCCAGCCAGCCAGACAGACAGTTAGACAGGAAGCAATCCAGCAAAGGAGTTAGGGGCTGCTTGGGATGATTTATGCCTTGTTCAGGAATGTTGAATGAGTTCAGGGTGCACTTCTGTTATGGGAACTTACTGAATGGGCATTGATTACTTTCTCAGTGACGTATTCTCTGAATGGTAATAGTCAAATGTCAAAATGTGATGTTATTGCTTCATGTTAATCTCACATGGAACTTCCAACACATCGAGAGGCATACATCGAAGGAAATGAATCACTGTTGGGCCCTAATCTGAATTTCTTGTCAGTGTTCTGACAGCGTCCGCCCAGACGCAGAGTTGGGCAACCTGTTAGCGGTTGGTTGCCAAGCAAAAGTGAAAAACTCTGATATGCATCATTGCTCCACTAAACCACTCAAAGCAGTAGTTTCTCAGAGTGACTTCTGGTATGTCTGTTTGTGCCAGTTTAAGGGGACTTTGTGCCAGTGTTTCAAACATCACCACATACTCACAGAATGCACTGCTAATCACTCAGAAATCAGGAAGCCACAGTCATTTTCTGGCTACTTTCTCGTTGTTGATCTTACTCTCAGTCTCGGTCTTCGCTTTTGTCTCTCGCAGTGCTGCCTTAAAGTCCTTCCAAGTGAAAAAATGGAGGGAAACTGTAGCTAGATGCAAATAGTTAGATAGAGGGATTAGATAGATGGCTAGGCCTAGGTAAAAAAAAACAAGAGGAAATGCTTAGTGTAGTGTGTGCAGACGCTTGGGCACAGACATTTACATGTTGAGTGGGAATGAACTGTGTGCTACTACTGTGTGCTTGTTCCTTCCAATAAGAGGTTTGCGTTTCCCCGCTTTGGTCTGTGGTGCTTCCCCAATGAGCTGGAGTGAATACTACTGTTGTTGTTTACATTATCCTCCTTTCCCCTCACTTCCTCTGACAGAGCAAGGCTACAGCCAGGGCTGGGCTACTTCTACTTTTGTAAGTTTCTATTGTTGTGGGGAGGAAGCAATAGCAATTGAACGAGCACTAGTGGCCTTGCCAGAGACAGACAGGTGAGATCCAGGGCTACAGATGGTGAGAGGAAGTCTGGGAGAATGAGGAACAACCTGAGGATCAAAGGACTCAGGGTTTGCCTCGATGACTCTTCTCTACTCTCTTCTCTCCTCACCTCAGCTGTCTGCCTGTCTTCGCTCTCTGTCTGCTTCCTCACCTGCCCGTGAATTGTCCTGTCTTCTTGACATGATCAATGGCCGAGGCCTGCGCCACATTGCCAGGTTTGGGTTCACTCTGCAGTCACCGGAGGAGAGCTGTGTTCCTCTCTGTCTTCTGGTGGGCAGATGAAGAGTCAGCTGGAGCTCACCACAGGGATGAGGGGGCACATTTTTTCCACAGGTCTGCACTTGACTGTCTGCTTTTTCCTGCACTAGCTATAAAAGCCCACTGACTAAAATGCTTTCATTGAAAGTATGTTTCCTTTAATTTCCCCTCTCTTTTTAATACCTCCTTCCTCAGGTTTTGTTCAAGGACATGTGAAGGGAACTTTTTTTGCATGGGTTCACTGGGGACAAGCAGCTTGGTGGGCAAGTTTGTCCGTTTGAAGCCAACTTGTGTGTTTCTTGACAGGGTTGTGTGGTGCAGGAAAAGGGGGGTGCTTGCTGCCAAATGTTGGCTTGGCCGACTCCATCAAGAAAATATCAAAAGGCCCTTTATGAGGTGCTGTAAAGAAGAAAGGGTGTTTTGAGAGCACCACCAGACTGCAAGGGTAATTCCACTTTTTAAAATGTACCCTGAGGATACAGGCTTATCCCACCTGCTGTCTTTCCTGCTCTGCTTGTACGCTTTTTCAGGGGAGCTATAGTTAAAGGTGTGTGTGTGTGTGTGTGTGTGTGTGTGTGTGTGTGTGTGTGTGTGTGTGTGTGTGTGTGTGTGTGTGTGTGTGTGTGTGTGTGTGTGTGTGTGCGCACGTGGGTACGCGCGCACGCGCGCGCGTGCGTGCTAGACTTGTGTGCCATGTCACGTTGTATCACTCCTGAAATGTCCAGAGATTTGTCATTATAACTAATGGCAGCTATGAACACATGCCAAAAATGGGTGCATCATGTGTGTTCACACATGTGTCTGTCTCTCTTTGTGTTTCATGACTTTCTGCTGGTTCTTACAAAAGGGTGTAAATTCCTGGAGGGGTGTGTTTGTGTTAATGTCTGGTTTCTCACTACTCCTGGCCAGCTTGGTGTGTTTTCACCACTCAAACCTGAGCCATCTCCTGGTCTACAGCCCATTTTTATCATAGACCTTGTTTTAAAACACAGCTTAGTGGGGCCTCTTTAGAGGCGTGAGAGTGAATTTGTCTGTGTGTGTCTGTAGGAGCCCAGGTAATGAGCTTTCTGACAGCTGTTGAAAGGGCATTGCTACTTCTCAGCACCTTTTAATGAAAGCATCCCCCCTCCTTGTCAACAGACACACACACACACACACACATTCCTCCCTCCCTCCTCCCAGCTTTCAACTTCCTCACCATATAAACCATTTCTTTCTCAGTTGCAGGCAAGGCAAGTTACATTGTGAGTGCTTGTGTAACTCAACAAGAGAGACTTGATAGTCCACCCACCTAAAAGCTTGCAGGTGACTCAACTGTGTGCAACAGAGCTTGAACAGAGCAGCAGTATTATACGACCTGTGGGAAATGAGAGCACATGTAAGAAGGTGTAGCAGTGAGGGACACAGACAAGTGGTTACAAGAGCAGTGACGGAGATCCTCCGGAAAGACTGGTACTGACAAGAGGAAGGAAACGTGCCTGTTGTGGGGGACCTTGTAGCAGAAGCCTCAGAGGGATGGCAGGAAGACGTGGGCAGAGAAACAGAGAAGGAGAGTGAAACATGCTGGCACCAGAGACAAGGGTGTGGTAGTTTCTTTTCCTCTTTCATGAAGCGCAGTTCTTCATAGAAACCTTTCGGTGTGTTGCTGGTCACTCAGTGAGCGCCCTGCGGTGCTGTAGCCTCTGCCATGGGGTAGATTGCCAAGGGCACCCTCATAGGCCCCACCTAGTGTGCCAGCAAGTCTTCCAACCCACTGTTCACAATCCTGTCTCAATCTGCTCCCCGTCTGCCACTGCTGTCTGCCCAATGCCTACCCCTCTTTTCATAGTGAGACCTACTGCGTGCCCCTCTCTCACACACTGCCTCAAAGTCTCACACTCTTTTACTGCTCAGTGCATTCGACAAGAACACGCAAGCTTTACAGGCTGTTTAATGAAGGTAGAGGTGGAGACAAAGGCCCCACATGCCTGTGCTTGCAGTTTAACACAAAAAACATGCATACAATGAGCCACACACACACATATATTTTTTTGGGAACAGTGGCGCTCACTATAGTGCATTGTTATGAACAGTCCTTCATTTGCAAAACAAATAGACATAAACACAGAAATGTGTCACTCATGTACTGTACTCTAAGTACACTGTCCTCACACAGCCTGTGCATTCACTCTCACATGCCAAGACTAGACCTCTTGAACAGTGTCCCGCTGAAGATTCAATCACACCAACAAGTCACGTAGACAAAATCTGCCTATTGTGAAAGAATACTTGTTACCCTGCCAGAATGTCATATGCTGCTCAGCTAAAAGGAGTGTGTTGCAACAAAAAACATGAGAGCAGCATAGTCACGGCCTTTGCTCACATACATTAGAAACACTCCCTGTTCCAGTTGAGTGAACAACAGGCAGCTTCAGTGTTACCACCACAGTGTTTTTCTTTATAATATCTTCCTATTCAATCTTTTTTTTTTCTCCTAATGTATCTGGTGAATCTGAAGGGACGTCAGTTGGCCCAGTTGACTTGACCTAGAATTTGAAGTAATTGACCTAGTTGAAGTCATTTTCAGCTAAACAGCTATTTCTGTCGTGTGCAGTTAGATTTGACATCTAATGAGGTTCTGCAGAATGATGTACTGCACATCCCACTCACGCTGAAGCACTTTAGTGTAATGTAGGGGCGGATTGTTGTGCGGATTGTTGTGTGTGTTTGTAGCCAGTGAGTATTATCCTCGTGTGTGCGCGTGTGGAGTTTGTAGCCATTGAATAGTATCTCTGTGTGTGCGTGTATATGACCAGGGGATTAGGCCTGGTCAGTGCAGCTGGGCCACTTGTGCACAGAGAGCATTGAGAGAAGGGATTAGAGAGTAAACTGATACTTAGCAGGAAACGAACAGTGGCTATTGGTAACTCAACTATCCCCCTTCTTGCCTCTCTTATCCTCTTCTCCTCCCCCAACAACAGCAGCCACCCACCTATCCCACTCCTCTCGTCTCATCTGTCCGTCATCGGCTCACAGGCCTCGGCCGGCGGATTGATATGCAAATGGTGCCCCAAGCCTCGGAGCGCTGATAAGAAGGGCCTCTCATTTCACAGGGCTTTGTTTTCTAAACAGTGATGAGCTGAGTTGAGGAGACTGGGGAAAGGGGCTGCCTGAATGGGCCCTCTCACTGTGGCGCCCTGGGGTAAGTGGTGCGGGGGCTTTGGATGGAGCGGGCTGAATGAGGCGAAGTCTGGGAGGCGGGTACAGGAGTCATGTTCTCTGGCAGGAACCAGGTTCAACGTGTTGACGGAGCCTGATGTATTTTCTCTCTCACCGCCTGTCCGAGTTTTCTCCAGGATGGCCTTTCTCTGTTTGGCTCGCTTTCTTCCTCCATTTAGACAGTGTCAGTCAGTGTTCGTTACTTGACGCCACATATGGTTTGTCCTTTTCTAATGGGGTTTTCAGCGCTCGGTCTGGAGCCTCATTTGCTGCTGTTATTATTGCATAAACACAGAGGTTCATGGCACGTTCAGAGGGTTTCTGCTCTCCCACTGACCCTATACTGCTTTGTTGCATTCTGGCCAGGGAGATATGAGAACTGCTGTAGAAACATTCAGCGGGTGTAAACTTCAGGTTTTAGTTTGATTTGCACATTTGGCTTTGGGATCGCTCTTAAAAGCTAATGGAAAACATCTTTGCCTCCAGCAAAGTAAGGCTTTCAAAGGAGGAATTTGAATGTGAATTCTGAATAGTCAAATATAAAAATGTATATGAAAAACAGATGTTTGAGCAGCAGGCAACAAATGAAAAATGTCTGACATATTTCTGTTACTGTCATTAATGAGTTAGTAGCTGGGCAGTCACAGCAGCTATATACAGAAGTGGTAGCAATGGTCAGCTTGGTCTTGAACAAGATTTGCCCTCAGGAGCAACTGTGTCCTCTCCTCCCCCTTTCCCCCTCTGCCCCTTTCTCTGTTTTTTATCAAGTTCCACTTTTTATGCCCCTTTTTTTCTTCTTTTTGAAGTCTCCAGTCTCTTGTAAAAAGCCAAGCTGGTGGTTTTTGCCTCAGCCTTGGGTGTGAGAGAAAGGAGGAGTGGGGGTTGTAGGTTAAGTTTAGGCTAGCCCTCTGTGCTTGCCATTGAAGGTGCTGGGGGGAGGTGGGGGCAGTAAAAGTTAGAATTTTAGAGCCTCCCTGTTTTTTATTTTATGATTGGCTTTTTTTTACGGGCTGGGAGCTACAGCTGGTGGTGTGAATAGCTGCCCAAGGTGACCGAGTCCCAATAAAGTGTAGGCCAGCCGGGCTGGGGCCTCCAGTCCAGCCATGGGACTGCCTTTATAGGCCGCCTTACGAGCTTAGGCCTCTATTAAAACCTGGCAGGGCTGCACTGAGGAATTTAGGGCCAGGAAACAAGAGAAAAATAGGGTTTGTGTGCCGGGGTGGTGGGATGCAGAGTTGGGGGGGGGGGAGGGGGTGAAGTTTGAGGGTAACTAAGGGTGAAAGTTGAAAGAGCTGCTGTTGGGTAAGTGGATGTTCAAGTGTACAACGTATGGATTCCATACTTCCCCCGAGCAACATGTGTGTCTATGAGTGTATGCAGGCTAGCATATGTGCCGAGGATCTGGTCCTATGTGTGCGCAGCAGCTTATGTTTCTCAGGGGAAGTATGGAATCCATATGCTGCACACTTGGAACATCCAAAAGAGCCTGTATGTGTTCCTCTTTGGAATATAGTGAAGTTTAATGTACCATAGCAAGTATATGACTCAGGTTTGCGCTGACATCACAGTTGTGTTCCAGTTTAAAAGGTAGAAGAAGAGCTTTGCATGCATGTGTGTTGGACATGTGTCTACTCTTGTGCGTGCAAAATGCCATCATGAGCTGTTGTCAGTCCTTGGAATGAGGAAGAGCCAGCTATGACTCTTGGCTGCAACAGCTCACTCTGTTACCCGACCTTATCAGACAAGCTGTCGATCAACAGCACTCTTGCTTGCTGCTATAAAAAACAGTTTTGTCTCTGCTGTCATACAGTCATCCTTCCATTGTTTCACTGTGTTCACACGAAACAATAATCTCCACAAACATGCACATGAGTGCTGCCCCTTAGGGTGGCAATTGGTCCTGGAAATAGAAACTGTTGCCTATCATTCATATTCTTTCTCTTATCTTATCAGTTCTGCGCCACAGAGAGACAAGCTAAAAAGGAATATGTGATAATATATCTCAATCCACCTTCAGGGCAACTGAACATCGTTACTCAGCATCTCTTGCTGGAAATGCTGTCAGCTGTCATATTATGTTTGAATGCAGTTGAACACACTCAATTATCCTCATCTGCTACATGTATTGACAAGTGCACATTTGACATTTCTGACTAGCTGCAGGACAATGATGTTTGACAAATCATGTGTCTTTCTTTTCTTCTTCTCCATAGCGGTGGAGACCCAGAGCACCAGCTCAGAGGAGATGGTACCCAGTTCTCCGTCTCCACCTCCTCCACCTCGTGTCTACAAGCCCTGCTTTGTGTGCCAGGACAAGTCCTCAGGGTACCACTACGGGGTCAGCTCCTGTGAGGGCTGCAAGGTGAGAAGAACCTGCCGGAGCCTTTTGAGCTTTGCTTTCACTGGATTTATTACATACATTTAGAAAAATGCGGGGTTGAAAATTGATATTAGGTATTTGTTACCTGCCTTTTCTTCAAGATAATGGAAGAGTCTTGTAGGCAGTCTGAAGCTACTTTTATAATGTGGGTTAGATCGTAGAGTGAAAAATGGAATCACTAACAGAAAGAAAAAGAAAGTGAAAAGCCCCGATCATGACCATACAAAGAGTTTAAATGCTAGAATGTTTTGCTTTTCTTTTCTGGATTCAAGTTAGAAAAAAGAGATGAAAGAAGGGCTATTATGAAAGAGAAACAGTTAAATGTCACATCCTAAATATGATGACTTGACTATAATGTCTTTTGCCCTATCCCCTTTTGTCTTTTGCTTCCTGGTGCTCCAGGGTTTCTTCCGCAGAAGTATCCAGAAGAACATGGTGTACACCTGCCACCGAGACAAGAACTGTCAGATTAACAAGGTCACACGCAACCGCTGCCAGTACTGCAGGCTGCAAAAGTGCTTTGAGGTCGGCATGTCGAAGGAAGGTGAGCCCTCCCGGAATCCCAAGATATAGAGAGACCCACTTCTGAAACATGGATATTTACTCACATGTGAATATCCACACACACAATGCTGCAGATTCTTAGATCATACATTAAGACACAGTATGATAGACCTGAGTACATTGGAGACATTGGCAAGCAGATGATATTTAAATTCTACTTGGCTTTTTACCACCGAAGGAAAGATCTGACCTGATTCACACAGTGAATTATTGTATTCATCTATTATTAAAGAGACTCTGGGAAACTATGCAGCAGAGAGTGCAGAAGCAGATGATGAGCCTACCAGGGGTGGTGATCAGGGCGAGGCTGGGCAGTGTACCAATCATATGACTAATCGCTTTACGAAATGATTCTGACTTCCTATTTCACCACAGAACTTCGCCCCTGTGGCCAGCACAGACACTGCTTTCATTCATAAAGGCAACAGAGCAGAGAACGTGATTTTGAGTTTTGACAAAGCTAATGGCGCCAGGATTCACGCAGTTATGTGACCTCTTTAGTTTAACCTTGTGTGTGTAAGTGGCAGTTGCTTGCCCTTCACAGAGCCCGTGGGACATGTATGTGGGTGTAATGTTTGTGTGGGATGTGTGTTAAGACTGGGATCACATTGTGCCTCTGCTATTACTGGATATCCTGAGAGGAAGGAAAGTATGGGAGGAGGAGGGAGAGGAGGCAGAGAGGGAGAGAGTGCAGGACTGGCTTATGTGCACCGGTCAAGTGGATAGAGAGATGGACCAGGAAGAGAGCGGGTGATAAGAAAGAGATAGCGAGTGTCTGTCCCATGCTAAAGGAAATATGTTAATACTGTTAAGAGCAAATCTCCGTTGCTACTGAGTTCTGGTTTCCACTAGCGAGCACACTGTCCTTGACAGTGAAGTAAGACACAGAGTATGAGTGCTGTGGATGTTTTTACATGTGATCACAGATAAAGAAGAGGAACATTCTGTAGCTGATCTGTGTTGCATCTTGTTTTTCTTTACAAAGCGGTGCGCAATGACAGAAACAAGAAGAAGAAGGATGTGAAGGAGGAGTTGGTGCTTCCAGAGAGCTATGAGCTAAGTGGAGAGTTAGAGGAGTTGGTCAATAAAGTCAGCAAAGCTCACCAAGAAACCTTCCCGTCACTTGGCCAATTGGGCAAATACACCACCGTAAGTCACACACACACACACACACTTATACTCACAATCACCCTACACCGCTGTTCACTCATACTGTGTGTGGCAACATTCTTCAAGCTATGCCGTCACTGAGGGCTCCCAGATTGCATGCAAAGACGTAAATTCACCGTAGCTTTCCCCAACATAGTGGTGGTTTAACTAATTCAGTTCTCCATTAAGCCATCTGTGTGGCCTCTGAATGATTGATGCAACATGTAAATGGATTTCTCCCCCTTTGATTGATGTAAAATGTAAATGTTGTGTTGTAAGGCTCGGACACGGTCGCTCTTGATGCAAACAGGGTTGCACATCACCTCTGTAACAACATACTGATCTGTGTGTGTTGTGTGTGTGTGTGTGTGTGTGTGTGTGTGTGTGTGTGTGTGTGTGTGTGTGTGTGTGATCAGAACTCCAGCTCAGACCACCGTGTCCAGCTGGATCTGGGTTTATGGGACAAGTTCAGTGAGCTCTCCACCAAATGCATCATCAAGATTGTGGAATTCGCCAAGCGGCTGCCGGGTTTCACCACCCTCACCATCGCTGACCAGATCACTCTACTTAAGTCGGCCTGCCTGGACATACTGGTGAGGAACTATGGTTTTTTCCCTTTTGTCATCTTCACTTGCTCTTTTCTTACAAATAAATGTACTTGACAGATGAGTAAATATTGGCATCTGGTGGTGAAAGGTGGTAGTGCAGGAAGGTTTGTCCAAGTAATACTGAGCCTACTGAAAAAAAGAAAGAAAAGAAACTGAGCCTACTGAATTCTTGGTGTGAAAATAGTTAAACACACAGACACTTTGAGCTGATATCTGTGTTTAGCTAATACAGATATTTTTGCTGCTGCAGAAAACCTTGTTAAATTACCATTACATCATATTTTGCTCAATGCTTACAAAGTTTTCCACCTTCTTTTGCTCACAGATGCTGAGGATCTGCACACGCTACACTCCAGAACAGGACACTATGACTTTCTCAGATGGCCTGACTCTGAACCGGACTCAGATGCACAACGCCGGCTTTGGACCACTCACAGACCTGGTGTTTGCCTTTGCTGGCCAGCTTCTACCCCTGGAGATGGACGACACAGAAACCGGCCTCCTCAGCGCCATCTGCCTCATCTGTGGAGGTACTGCAGCTTACACATACACACTGACTATATCCGTTTCAGCATTCATGTCACTGCTTTGACATAATTAGTAATATAAAAGAGCTAAATTATTTCACTTAATAATTTAACTATAATACAACTTTCTACATTTCTTTTTCTTTTTTATGGCTATGTACAATTCTGGTAAATAATAGAGAATGTAATGTGTTTTCTGCACTCTTCACCAGACCGTATGGATCTAGAGGAGCCCCAGAAAGTGGATAAGCTGCAAGAGCCTCTTCTTGAGGCTCTAAAAATATATGCACGCCGCCGTCGCCCCAACAAACCTCACATGTTCCCCCGCATGCTGATGAAGATCACTGACCTCAGGGGTATCAGCACTAAAGGTTAGTGTGAAGAGAGTAATTCCTACAACAAATTTTGATTTTGAAAAAGGCCTGGCCGCTGTCATAACCAATTTGTTAGTGTCTACTAGCTTGAGTCTTTTGGTGTTTCATTTGTGTCCTCTTTTTGGCAGGGGGAGCAGTGTTTAAAACATGATTAGTAATCTAGCATCGCCATTTTCTCTGCTTCCAGGTGCGGAGAGAGCCATTACTCTGAAGATGGAGATCCCAGGGCCAATGCCCCCTTTGATCAGGGAGATGCTGGAGAACCCAGAGGCCTTTGAAGACCAAACAGAGGGCAGCGAGAGCCCGCCGCCACCTCCACCACCACCTCCACCTCCACCACCAGCCCAGGTCAAGCAGGAGGCTGAGGACGAGGACGACAGCTGGGCCACAGAGAACGGCAGTGAACCATCGCCGGAGGAGGACGAAGACGACGATGAGGACGTGGGGGATGAAGATCGGGATAGGGGCTCGGACAGTGATGGGGAGCCCTGGGGGGTTCTGGATGCCATAGATGGGTCGAGGAAAGGCCTTGTTGGGAGGGCGCAGTGAACAGAGCATTTCGTACATACACACACTCATGCACATACAGGTTCACACACACAAAACACACACACACACACACACACACACACACATACATAGAGACTTACAACACAACCTCACTCACTCACCCACCTCAACAAAATGCTGGCCTTCCCTCCCCCCTTTCGCTCTCCTTACTGCACATCACTGTGTCCTCCACTGCGGAGCACAGCAGAGCCTTATGAGACACTTCTAACTCAGGCCACATGGTCCATGACAAGTGAACTACAGAACATTAAAGTAAAGGAGAGATGACAGTAGACCATATGAATTCCTGGCATAGCCAAGAGGGAAGTTAACCTGACAAAAAGAACAGAAACTCTTTGAGAAAGATAAACGTCATTTTTTTCCCCACTATTGTTGTTTATATCTAAATAGGGGAAAGGCCAAATCAGACACCAGACCTGAGCAGTTGACTTGATGGATTACAACAAGCACATTTCTCAAAAGACAACAAGAGTACAGGGCAAAACCAAATTGAGTATGCTAATCTTTTGTTTTTGTGGTTATTGCTTTTGAATATTGTTTTCCGTTTTACTTTACTTTCTTTTTTTCCTTCAATTTATGAATAAGTCCATACATATCTATATACCATTATATTTTTGTCTTTATTTGTTATTCTGGTTTTATATATGAATCCTTTTAGATGAGTATTTTCTTTAGGAAGAGCTTTCCTGAGAAGATATTCTGAGGAAAAGAAGGGTAATCAGAACTGGCTGGGTCTTCCTTATCAGCTACATATGCTTAGCTGGGGCTTTTTTGGACACTTTGGCTCACTGAGGATGTCAATGATAATCAACCCAGAACACTATTGTTATGTTGCAGTGACTTAATCAGTTTCTGTTATCAGGGAATTGGCATTATTCTATTTTGCTCTCGTTGTAGCCAACTAAAGCTGTCAATGTGGAAAGTAAGTATCTTTGTGCCAAAGTTAGGACAGTCATCTTTGGAGCATGAGTTTGACTACTGGCAGGGACTCCAGCCATGATCCAGCACTCACTCACACATGCACTAACACACCCTCGGTCTCACAAACACACACACACACAAACACAAACAAACAGACTCATACACACACTCCGTTCACTCTACCCTCAGCTGTAGGAGACGTGCCAACCTGGCATCGACAGCCTGCCCAGACAGAGATTTACACTTGACCGTATATGTAGCACTTTTGCGATCCTCTATTCAAGGAAGGCACATCTCGTCCGCTGAGAGTAGAGTTACTGTCTGTGAGCTTATATCTCATCCAGCATGTCCAAACTGATGACAACATCAACATATAGAATACAATCAACCTTAGAGCACTCCCTGATGATGTCAGTAGACAAATGCACACTTTCAGCATGGACAAAAATATCCACACACAGTAGCAACATCATGCTTCAACACAACAATCAAAGACATATGCAAGTCGAAAGCAGGAATCTCTATGGAAAACATTTTGGAATCAGACTCAGGGCTTTTCAGTAAGGACCAAACCCTAGCTGCTGTCAGGCATGCTAGAAACAGGCAATATTTATGTGTGTATTCTTGACTCCGTTTTGATCAGCTCAACCCCTCTACGTGTACACAGAAGGTGACAAGTCTGAGAAACAGCATGGATGCCAGTCTGACTCTTCCAGAGGGGGACAAATCATCGTCGTCACCAACACTGCCTCGCCTGTGCTCGCGCTGGCATCCTTGCATCACACCGCCTTCTCATCCCAAAAGCCATTATATAATTTTGCCTTCTTGTGTATATCCTCACTTCCCTTTAAAGGAGCTGTGGAGGATTATGTGTTCTCATGTATCATTTCTTTATTGCCAAAATGTCTCAATAGGCGATCAGCTGGGAGAGCGCGGCTGAAATACAGTACAAATGTTTTTTTCTGTCTCTCTTTGAAGCAATATGAACATTCTTTTTCTGTAGCGGTGAGAGGCCCCATTTTCTGAATATGGACAGGTCTCATCAGTGTGCATGTGTGTGTGCGTTGTGTGTGTGTGTGTGTGTGTGTGTGTGTGTGTGCGTGCGCATGTGTGTGTGTGTGTGTGTGTGTGTGTGTGAATGCTTTAACATGTTTTGAGTCATTGGGTGAATGTCCTCAGCACGGTGCTGTCACACAAAAACTGTGTGATGACCCCATCCCTTCTCTCTCTCTGCTGGCTTGTCATGATGTCAGTGATGGTAATGCAGGCAGAACATTGAGATTAGGTCGTTTCATGTTTTCATTTTTAAACATGGCCAAGGTGTTGTCTATCTTCTGTTTATGTCAACTCTTGTCATACAAAGAAAAGCCATATAAACAGTAAGAGGCACAATAAACTACTTTTGTGAGATTACTGGACTTATTAATTTAATTTTCCTTCCTCATGCAAAATGTAATTCTAACAATCACGAATTTCACTCATACAGGGAAAATATGGGTCTTCTACCCCTGTAAGGTAGTAGCTTTGAGTGAATATAACCATGCATTACCAAATGTATCAGTAGAGGGAGCTCTTGCACCATGACTGCAGGGTGAACACTGCTGCATGGAGGATAAGAGCAAGGTCTGTTAGGTCATGGAGAGCTGTGGGTGCAGAGGCCCATAAATCACAGCCTCCTGCTGAACAAGGACATCAGATAAAGGTCTGTTTCTAAGATTTGTTCACAGTGCAGTTGGAGGTAGCGTAAAGTCCTTAAGTTTTGTCTCAAAGATAGAGTGGTTTAGAAGTTAAAAAGTAAATGTGTCTGATATGATTCATGTATTGATTTTTCGAAAGGTGTACAGAAAAAAAGAGTGCACATTAGAAAGATGTACACCACAAAAGAAACAAACAAGACATTCTGCTTTTCATGTCATTGTATATTAATTATATATTGGTTTGTTGGACTTTTGGTTGACCAAAACAAGACATTTGAAGACATCACTTGCTGCTCTGCAACGTTGTAATGGGCACTTTCCCCCTATTTTTTATGTTTCATAGACTAAACTATTAACCAAAAGAAATCTGGCAGATTGATAACGAAAATAATTGTTAGCTTCAGATATGAATCGTGTGCATATTGCCAAAGAAACATAAAAATGGTGCTTCCAGCTAAACAGTCAGAACATGGTCCAACATGATTTTATTGGACTCATGCGATATTTGATCTTGTAAAAGGGAGCATCTTGGATCCAAAACTGAGTCTAGTTTCGTAATGACCTGTGAAATTTGAAAGAATGAAAAGAAAAACATGGCCTTAAACTCCCAAAACACATTTGTCAGAATATTTTAAAAACTAGTAAAAACTACTTTTGAAACCAGCAAATGAATAAAACAAGGAACACCCTTTAAACATATTTCAGATTGCTTATAAATGTCACAAAAAATCCAGAGTCATTTATTGTCGCAAATGTATTACCTTGAGTACATCACTGTCACTGATAAGACCAGCTCTCTTGACATCCTGAGAAAGAACAGGAACCCTCTTCGATAGTAAACATCTCTCTTTTTTTCCAGCGTACCAGTGTGGGATACTAATGCCTCACCTTGATTTTATTAATAGAGAGAGAGAGAGAGAGAGAGAGAGAGAGAATCAGAGGAGGGTGATAAACAGAGATGAGATTCTATCAATTATATGATTGCTTTAATTAACTATCATTAAAGACAGATCAATAATGCCAGTGTGGAATTAAAATCAGGTCCATACATTATACACTATTTTACAAGGAACAATCAAATGGCCTCATATACTGAGCCCCTGCAAGGTGTTGCCATGGGAACCCATGGGAGGGTTTGGGTGTGCTTGGGGGAGTTTAAAGGAGCCAGGCAAGATTTCTATATACTCATCCTTCCACATCAGTGATGTTGGATTAACTAATTACTTGAGGTAGGAAGGCTTTTTCACTGGAAATGAAAAAAAAGGATGGAAATGGGAAAAGAAAGGCCCCTGGGAAAAAATGTATAACTGTACAATGAACCAATAAAGGGTAAAATCTCCCTTGTAATATTCTTCCAGCCTCAGGACATCAATTATTCATAAAAAATAGCAAAGAATCCATAAAGGTAGGTCATGAGTGCGGCATACCAAAGACATTGATTTGAATATTTAAACACAGAGAGAGCACATCCGCTGAGTTTGCTCTGAACACGAGCAAACTGCAGTGGTACCTGAGTCAACACACAGGAGAGATAATGGAGCAGGAGAGGCCGGCTTCTCAAAGAGTGATCGGGAGGATAAAGCTCACTGAACCCAAGTGCTCCTGGCAGCAGTTAGGGAGGAAGGGCCTGAACTCAGGGTGTGATAAAGGCAGTGGAGGTGCATGCGATAGAAAAAACTGTGGGGTCTTTCTGTGTGGCCCTAAAGCTATATACAAGACAGAGAGGCGTATATGTCACGTGCGAGATGCATGGAGGTGGAAGCGGGGTCACAATGTGAAACAGCACATCATTTACAGAATGTCTCCTGCTTGGGTCAGAACAGACAAAAAGGACATGCTCGTCATTTGTTACATTATGCAGCAAATCCATGGAGGGTTGGGAATCAGTCAAGGGAGGAGTGGAGAGGGGAAAGTGAGAAACGTTTTCAAGTGCAAAGACCATAAATTTAACACCTTCCACTGTGCGAGCAGAGAGGCAGGCGGGGGATCTTAAAAGAAAGGGTAATGCAGAAAGTGATGAAGAAATGGATAAAGGTATCTGTGACAAGTGTGAGAATGGAGGGTGTGCCAGCAGTAAGGGAGGAAGAGGGAATAAACAAGGCCAGGTAGGGAAAGGGGTGATTTGAGGAAGGGGAGTGAGAGCTGGGGAAGGCGGGCGTTGGGGTCATAAAAACTAGGAGATGTGTTCTGGCCTCTGGGTCTTCATATCTTTTACATTTCTAATTAAAAGAGATAAAGAGTGAGGGAGTCATCAATCCCACAGTGATTTCCCAGTTAAGGTTTTAGAGGGGGCTGTAAACTAGGCAGCCCGGCATCATTGATTTTATAATTAGCTACCGTCACCCCAGACTTAAGATGGAGGGAGTGTGGTAGATGGAAGCTTAAAAGAGGGAGCAAGAGACTGCCGGAGGAGTGGGGAAACACAAGGATGAAGATGATGAGGAGGTCAGGCCTGAGGGGAGCGTGCGGGAGAGCCAAAGGTGAGTGGAGAGAATGAAACAGGCAATGAGCCAAAATGGGATATAGGTTATACAGCTGTGTGAAAAGAAATGGCATAGTTAATTACCAGTGAAATGTCATGTGAGGATCAAAATATTGCTATGATCTCTGGCTAGAAAAAGACACATTAGACCAAATAATAGATACATAAACCATTTTATTATACAGAACCCCACCCAAACCCTGTTACATGACTGATGAGAAAATACACGGCGGTGTACATGTGGGATAACCTCCACACACAAAACTTCAAAACAAACCATAACCACTGGAGCTTTATTGCAACTGGAGACGGTGACCCGACGAGGAGCACTCGTACTGGAGCTCTCAGTGGAACAACAAAAGACTAACTTCCCTAAGACATAAAGTCAGATTACAAGCACAAACAAGGACTATGGAGAATACATGTAGTGTAGTGTAGTGTGCTATCTACTGGGAAAGAATACCAGGCTCCTCAAAACATTCCCACTTTTATACTAAGGAGAATCAACATGTACCCAGTAACACGAGGATGGACAGACATTTACTCCTTTCATGACTACCTTCATAATCCTGTTCCTCCTGTTTAAACATTCAAAATCAATTTCTCTCACCTTAAACTCAACATGCCGGTATCATTCCCTTTCATTAGCACCAATATCTTGCAACAATATAACTCGTATATCAAATCTTATTAGAGTCAAACATGAGTATTTGAAAGCAGAAGGTGAAAACAAAAAAAGTGTTGATTAAATATACGTAAACACAACACACAATGATATTAATAAAGATAATGATAATGATGAAAGGACACAACTGACATATTAAGTATCCATACATCAACTTTTCATCTAAAAACTCTTTGATAGTAAAAATAGGGTGCAAATACAGCAGATAAAATCAAGCATCAAAGTTTCTAATCTTCTTAGCCAAGCATGGAAAACTTGTCACACATTGCACGGACAGTTGTGTGAAAACACCTAACTAAACCTGAATATAGTTTTGTTGCAGCATAACTCAGAAATCATGAAAAATGCAAATGGTATTGATTAAAAGGTAGGCAACTATTTTTTTATTAGGCAGTATATTTCCATCGGGCTAGAGGAAAATACCAACACCATGTCATGATGTCAGGATCTATGAAGATGATTTTCTCTGACTCTTTTTTGAATATTTTAGGCACAAATTTTGAACTGCACGAATGTGAGAAAAGATTTCTGTAAAATACAAACTGTAACAAACACTACATATGCAAATAGACAGCTAGTAAATTCGCATTTCATTTTGATTAAATCCAGGATCGTTACAAGTAAAAACTGCAGTTCATCTATAGT
Organism: Perca fluviatilis; assembly: GCF_010015445.1. Classification (NCBI taxonomy): domain Eukaryota; kingdom Metazoa; phylum Chordata; class Actinopteri; order Perciformes; family Percidae; genus Perca; species Perca fluviatilis. Next base: position 20,959,649 of record NC_053116.1, on the reverse strand, counting down.
GAAAAGCTTATGAGCATTAATTTTATAATAATGATGATATGAAGGTACTGAAGTAGAAAGTTGCATCTGGCATCTATTTAAATTAATAGACTTTAAACACAATCTGTTCAATAAGCTTTCCATTTCAAATGCTTGTCCATCTTAGAGCGCCTCTGTGTCACTAAATCTCCTTAACTGCATCTGAATGACAACAATCAACTGCTAATGCGTACAAGAAAGTGCATATCAAATCTTAGTTCTGAGTAAATGGAGGAGAAAAATGATGTCATAGACCTACATCACTGCAATTCTAGCATGAGGCTGTATCATTACTTTATGCTGCCGTGAATAGCGTTCAAAGCTGCTGTGGAGAATTTAATGCTGGAAGAGAGTTTTGCCATGATTTCCAGTGGAGCTGGGCCTTCACAAAACATCATAATTACAGTGCCTGTCATGACTCCTAATCACAAATGTCATAAAAAATGACATAACAGCCATCGTAAAGACTCGACATAGCAATGATTCAACAGAAATCATTCTGCTACAGCCTGTGAACTCTCAAACGCTAGAGCCCATGCTCAAAAGCACGCTGTTTCAAACTGTGCAACCACCTGCCTCCACAAGCATTATGTCAGTCCTAAACACAAAACAGCGAGGGCAATAACAACAGTCTAAGAGGGGAAAACCAAGGTTCACGGCAAATACGATGTAAATTGCATATTAACATTTTGTCTGTGTAGTGAGTGAGCTGTATCTGTGCTTGTTGGTGGAAGTAACGTGGAACCACGTTAACTCCAAGAAAGTGCCCTTCTTCCTCGCTTTGATCGCTCGCTGTGGCTGGATGTCAACTGGTTACCATAGCGAGGTGTCGGCCAGATCACTGGAGAAGGAGACAAAGCAGAGTGCTCGTGTGTGAAAAACTGAAAGAAACACACATTCTGATTGAAAGAGGAGGTTAGACTGAAGGAGCGGGTGAGTGGGAGAGAGAGGGCTTTAATGATGCTGAAAATTGGCCCGTGACTGCGGTACACCCCTCAGGTAAATCATTGCTACAGCTTGCTGTCAACTTATCTGTCCCCTTGTCCTCCCATCTCGCCCCTCCCACGCCCCAGCTCTGTCTCACACAGTCTCCCCCGCCTCACCCGGACTCAACTTCTTTTACGACCACATATTCAAAACTTCTATCTTCCAGCCATACTCACCCTGTCACCATAAATAATTGGTTGCATGTGTTTGTGTGCATTAGCAAGCTTTGAATTCATTGTGTACGCCTGAAACTATTTCTGTGTGAGACCAGAGGTAGAAAGCAACTCAGTACTCAGGTACGATGCTCAAGTACAATTTTAAAGTACAAGTACCTTATTCTTCCTTTTTAAGATACTTAAAAACTTACCAACCACTGCATTTATCTGGCTGCTGTGTGTACTAATTGTACACACAAATCAAGTCATGAGCTCATGAAATATGACACATTGCTGGTGTTTAAAACCAGCCAGCGTGACAGGAAAAAAATTGTTGGCTTGTTTGGCCTCAAAGAAATTTTCATTTTAATATGCAGCCAGTAATGCAAAGCTCCATTTTTTTAACTTTAAATCTTCAACTGTGTTTGATTTGTTACCAGCTGTGGTACTGTTTTCACCTTGTGAGTCTCATCTACTGCAGCAGAAACTACCACAGTTGTTTTACAAGGTTTTGAGTACTTTGGGAGGTGTTTATATGTCTGTCTGTCTGCCTGCCTGTCTGTCTGTCTGTCACCGTGATAGTGTCACAACCGAGCAAGATGCAGTCACGAAACTTTACAGACAGATGGGTAGTTGAGTTAAAAATGAAGGCAGAGTTCGAACAAGGAAGAAGGGTGTGGTTCGAGCAAAGGCGCCGGAAGTAAGGGGACAGGAAGGGGCCATTGTGTGTGTAAATATTCTATGATGAATATGTGTTTGAGGGGAAGGTTGTACCTGAGAACAGTGTCAGCATGCTCAGGCAGCAAAAGTGCTGTTTCCTCTCCAGAGCTGGGTCTTGCACATTGAAGTATATCAGATTCCTCCTCCTTTACACCAGAGAGCAAAACACACACACACACACACACACACACACACACACACACACACACACACACACACACACACACACACACACACACACACACACACACACACACACACACACACACACACACACACACACACACAAAGAGCTATTACAGTCTAATAACTTGCAGACTATCGGCCTAATTACTTCTCGGAGATAATGTCTATATCAAACGATCCACTGCCCATGTTTAACTGGTGTTCATGGCTATCAGCATGAAGACATAGCTCGTTTTCAGTATCACGTGCAATTAGACTATGGTGACGCTGAATGGCTCAGAAAGCGTGTCTCACCGAATCAGAGCTGTGCGCCAGAGTGTCAGCGTCGGCCTGGTGTGGCGATGAGAGCGGGGCTGGTTGGTTGATGACTACTGCGCTCCTCTCCACCTCCCTGAGGGAGGGAGGAGGGGTGGCAAGGAGCAAAGAGTCCAGCTGGCCCGGCTCACACAGGCTGTAGTGTCCCAGAGATCTTGGTGGACGGAGGGGTTGCAAAGCCTCCGGGTTCTCGTCCTCAGAGTCAGACAATACGCTGCCAGGCCGCCCTGCCAGACAGAAACAATGGCAAAGAAAAAGTGGTCACTTTTCCTCAGAGCACTGCTCCTGTAGCCCCCACGACACGCCATTCTGAGCAGTATTTAGTGTTGCTGTTGAATGATAGTTAACATTTTTACTGTTCACATCTGCAGGGCACACAGTAGATTAATGTGTGGCTCCATTCACCTGTAGAGGCAATCGGGGCAGCGCTCCACTTGGCACTGGCCACTGTTCCCATCTTCTGCTCCAGCTGACAGATGTATTCCATCAACTCCTGTAGTGAAAAATACAGTCATCATATCACACACCAGGGCAGATCTTTCATCATGGCTTTAGCAGCCATCACTCTCATAACCCTCATGATGTCCAACTTCTTTAAGCCAAACCCACATAAAATGGTTACAAATACACAAACACAACACTTGCTATTATATAAACATCATTATCACTGTTCAATAAACATTTAAACATTTGTTTGATTTATGATCTGCCACGGATTGGCTCCTATGCTCACATACGGCCAATGTTAAAATTAAGCTGGACACTGATTTTAAAAACATTGACTATCTACTCTGCCAGTAGCGGACGAATGTGATGGTGGTTAGCCAACAAAAACTCTGCAGGCACTTTAACAGCAGCAGCACTGACTGCCCTGAAATCTACTGATTTATATTGCACTATAAACAATTTATATTGCACAATAACAACTAAGAAGACAACAACAGAAAGAAGATTCCTAACACATGGGACGTTCACAATCCGTGTATACTGTGTATATGTTGCATCAGCAAGTGTTAGGGATATAAATACATTAATACAGAGATTTTAGAAAAACAAATATTATTCAAAGGTACACTCGAGCTTAGCTTTGTACTACATTTAAAGCTGATAGCAACTAAAGTACTGCAGTTGTGAGCTGATAAGAATAAAACTGATACAATTTACTTGTTAATCCATACAAGCCATTCATTAGCCTTGAGATCAGCTGATAATAAACACAAAGTCAGTACCCGTGACACAATGTATGCAGTGTTTACACATAAATATACCATCCCAAAACAGTATAGTTTCCCACATTTTGGACAAACTTTCTGTCAACATAGATTCCAGTTTTCCCATGTGACCTATCAAACTGTGTTTCTGACCCGTTTCTCTGCAAGTAGCTGCTCCTTCTCTTTTTGGGCGACCCTCAAGCTGGCCTTCAGCTCCTGGAGCTCCCTGCGGGTTTCACTCAGCTGAACCTGTAGGCCAGATATCAGTGGATGACAGGATTTGTCAGAACCACGTAACAGATACTGTGACTTCAGAAGGACAGCTGTGTAGTATACAGAGTAAATCTAAGTTAAGGCTCGACATTTTGGGAAATTTGCTTTCTTGCGTGGAGTTAGATGAGAATGTCAATGCTCCTCTCATTTCTGTATGGTAAATGTAGTTTTATTTACTACAAACACACTGAGCTGAACTCACAAAATGACCCTATAACAAGAAACACTGAATGCAGTAAGCTCTTAGTATTCTTTCTCACCCGGTTGCAATCCTTTTCTCTCCCAAGCTCGACCTCCAGCTTCACTCTCTCCATCCTCTCCTCCTGCAGCCTCTCCTCCATCCTCTGCATCTCTGCGTTGAGTTTCTCCAGACGCTCGTGGTCCTTCTGTCAGGGTGACACACACAATGTGTAAAAACTTGACTCGACTTTACAGCTGCAGTGCACAATAAGATAAACAATGTTTGCCACTTAGGAGAGCTATGGGAACATTTAATCTTGAAGCCATCAGATGCTGTTTTGAAACATCATGACAGTAATATTACATCAAGATATTTGGACAGTAATGGGACTTATGGAAAAAATATATTCAAAACTCTGCCTCAGTACAAATGTATTAAATTCTGCACTTCAGGTTGGATGTTCTGCAGGGATACAGTACCTCAGCACTGCGCTGCAGATTCTGCCTCTCCTGGGCCCAGCGGGCTCTTCCCTCTCTCTGGGCCAGACTGGAATCTGCAAGCTGAAGGGTGAGCTGGGCAGCCTGCAGACGAGCCTGATGCAATTCGCTCTGCCCATGATCCCTCTGGACCACCATGGCACTTAGATCACTCTTCAAGCCCTCTGCAGCACGCTCGCTGGCGTTCAGACGCTCCCGCAGGCTCCGCATCTCCTTCAGTGTGGCCTCGTTCTCCGCCTGGCCACGAGTGGAAACGAAAGCGTGTGTTGGCTACATATCTGTAACTGTAGGTGATTTGCCACATAATGCCAATCCAGAAAATAACTAATACTGAAGTACTTTGAAATGCTAAGTTTTAGGATGTGCTGTCATATAACTCTTATTTAAAGCTTAGCATATTTATTAAAAACTACATCCATATATAAGATTAAATCACAAAGTAAAGGTATAATAGAAAACAACATCGGATCTCCAGTAATTGAGATCATTTGTTTGCCCCAAATAAATTCTGGTGTCAAGTGCAAATACTTCACTGATAGAAGGTGCTGAATTAAAAGCAAGTACTCTTTGTCTGACCTCTTTCCTGTGGGCAGTGGTGAGTTTCTGGGTGAGGGTGGTGATGCTGTTTTGAAGCTGCAGGACACTTGTGTCTCTCTGGGCCAGCGAATTCCTCAGGCCTTGGAACTCCTTAGACAGACTTCGGAGTTCACCTTCTGTCTGTTCCAGCTTGGTCTAAAAGAAAGACATGACACAGATGGGAAAAGAAAGTGAGATGTGGAAGAAAAGAACAACGGACACACAGGTTTTATAACGATATACAGCATGTTCTGAATTAGAACTACCTGCAGGCTCTTTCTCTCACACTCATCTTCTTTTCTCTGAGCTCCTGCTCTCTTTGCTCTCTCCTTCATCCTGCACACACACAGATTTAGTTACTGATGATCAAAAGTATTCATGAGACCCACATAAAACTCAAATAAGGAGAAGAGACAAAGCAGAAAAAAAAGAAAGAAAATGTCATACCTTTCCAACTCTGTCTCTCTTTCTACAGTTCTCTGAGTCAGGGTTTTGATATCCTCCTCCAGCTCTTTGATTTGCACTTTGCTCGCCTCCCTCGAATCCAATAAATCGAGTTTCTCCTGGGCTAGTGATTCTCCAAAAGCCTGCTCCTCCTAGCAGACCAGAGGCATTTTTAATTTTATTAGGAATTTTAATTTATCGTGGCATAGACAAGGCTATCCATATAAAAAATATTTTACATTTAACATTTTTAATATAACAACCCAGACATTTTAATGAATTACTGTAGAATTTTATATTAGAGCATTGTTTGAGCAGCGACGTGCTTTTCATCAGAGAATAAGGCCACACATAGAAACTAAGTATGGAAATTGTAATAGGGAAATTGGTCCTAGTCAAATGATCTTGCCCCTGTCATTTGCTTAGCTCTATACACCACCTTCTGCACCATCTCCATCTCCTCGACCTTCTCTCGACTCTGCTTCATCTCTTCCTGCAGGTTGGCGATATCACTTTCTAGCCCTTTGCGTCGTCTGTCCCAGGCCTCCCTCGCCCTCTTGTACTCCTCCTTCTCTTTCTCCCTCTGCCTGTTTGCCGCCTCCTGTGCCTGCAGCAGCTCGGCACGCTCTCGCAGACATTCCTGCAGTCGACTCTGACAAGATACAGGAGGAATCGGGCAGCGGATGGGGAATCATAATTGTGCTCTAGTCTTTGTGTGCCAGCAGTAAACAACAGTAGTGATTTCCCAACATATGTTTTATCATTCATTTTGGGAAACTGAAAACTCTCCTTCAATAAAATATCTAGTAAATCTTTGTTATGCTTACCTGCAGCAGTTCAGCCCTGGGCACTACCAGCAACATGTCTGTGCCTCCTTCCTCTCCATGGAGCTCCTCTTCAAGGGTCACCAGATCCTCAAGTGGCTTCGGAGCGCAGAAAGTGAATTTGGAGCTGCGGGAGAACACTTCCCCCTTAGCATCGATGTATACAAACTCATACTCTTGGGAGCTGGGCTTGGGTAGGTAGGAGGCTAAAAAGTGTTGGAATAAAGAGGAGATATGTTGAAATGAATTTTCAGTGAAGAATAATTGTGTTTCAAAGTAGCCCAATTTTCATTGATGAGCTTGCTCCCAATTATGCTATATATAGTGTTGAACAAAGAACAATGTGGAAGCTAAATGCACTTTAGATAATTTATCTCTATTTTTTGGAAGAGCTAATTTAAGATGACTATAAATCTTTATGAAACAGCCTGACAGACAGTATTTTGGTATTCATACAATACAAGTCTTTAAAGAGCATTTATTTTACAAATATGGTTTTAATATTGTAATGCATAAAACATTACATTTTCAACATGAGAATTCTAATTGAATTTCCAAGACGTTTTGATGTATTGCAGCAACAGTGATTTATGAGAGCATGGTTGCAATGCAGCTTCCTACCACCAGTGGCAGCACTCAGGTAGGTCAGCACCATGGATGCATTAGGTCAGCACAGGTAAGCGATAAAGAAGAAAAAAGATGGCGTCGCGCGCCATCTTTGAATTTTACAGTGTTCGCAAAGACTTATAGAATTACGCGGCCTCCTTAAGATTTAGCTGAAGTTTTGTAACTGTACAGTGACCTGGAATAAACTTTTCCCATTATGACATATCGTCGATAAGTCCCGCTTACTTCGAGTGAGTTCCTGTTTTCGTTATTCTTCCGCTGAAGTACTTAATGAGCACAGGATACCTGGGTGACTCCAACGGCGCTGTTTCAGGGCTAACGTTAGCTAACTTTGAACAAGTGCTGTGGTTCTTAAATAAATAACCGTACTCACTTTTTCTCACTTGTTTTCTGTCGTACTGGGGTTAACTTGGATGAGAATATTAAATTGCATCTGTGTCTGTACAGTGAATACATCAAAGGATCAACTGGATTTTGTTCAAAAAGTTAGTGAAACTAGTGAATGAGGACAGGTGCTCTGAGGAGCAGCCTGTTGTTTAAATAGCTCCAATACTGTAGTATGCTCCAACAAGCTAACTGCTCATTAAACACACATGTTAAATATGTAAGATACCTGTTCAGTAAGAAAGCAAACAGCATGTTGTTAACGTTAATGATGCTACCCATGCTCTCGGTCTCTCAGAAAGTATCTGGCTAACGTTACGTTTATCAGCATTGCTGATGCTACTAAATACCGGTAACCGATTTTTTTAAATTATAGCTGTTCCATTAATAACCTTGCAACAGACTTCCAGATTATTGAATTTACCTGCATGTGTCAAGATCCAGTCTTTATATATATATATATATATATATATATATATATATATATATATATATATATATATATATATATATATTTCTTTTTTCAATTAATTCTTTCATTTTTATTCCTCAACAAAACAGGATTGATGATGTTATGGCTCGTGCTTCCGAATCTGACCGGAGAACAGCCAGCAACAGCCCGTGACTTCATCCAGCCCATAAAGTAAGCTAACGTTAACCTAATATTATCATTATCTCACACAGGCTATATGTTCATGTTTAGAGTGATTTACTTTTTTGTACAGTAAAAGGACCAAATGAAAAACCGAAAGGGACATGAATGACATACAGCAAATGTAGGCCTATTGTAACTTACAGCACCAGCTTTCACAGTCACAGTGCTGGCAGCCAACTTTTTTAAATCCCTGCATCGCTGATGATAAGGAACCATCAGCAGTTTCTTTAGACTTTCCTGTTTTTCCAATGCAGAATGACATTCTGTTCAAGTTAGTGATAAATCATTCTACTAGAGTTCAATGCCACTCCTGGTGCACACGTGCCTCTCGCACTTAATCAGGCTTATCAGTTGCCACTGATAGACAGAATAGAGTGAGCACTGTATTCTGCAGTGACTATTGGTGGTCAAAGCAGGCTTTGACAAAGGCATTGTCTTTGTCATCCTCATTACTCAACCTCCTGCAACCTAAAGAAATTAATTCAAACCAAGCTGTCCAAGCTGAGGGGAATATTTATCTTCTGTACCGGATAGTTTTCCCTTTCACATCTGTGGAAATACTCTTAAGATAGAAATAACTTAACATTTTCCTCCACTCGCTACCCTATTGTGTACAAGAGAGCAATTCAATTTACAGAAACATCCATCTCCTGCTGAAGGTTTTATGTGAAGATCTAAGCACTGTACTAGTATAGATTCTGCCTAACTATGGGAAATAAAATACAATTAGAAAACAAGGGCATGAGTACCCTGGAAGTGCACACAGCAGTTGACATCTGTGCCCTCTTGATAGTCAGCTGGGGCAAGTGCCCAAACAAACGTGTGGTAGTCCTTCACTGATAACCATCCCACCTGAGGAAGAAATCATGCTGTTATTTTGCAGTTGAATACATCCTTATTCACTTGATTTTTATTACAGTCATCAGGTTAACAATACCTTGAAGAGCCCTATCCAGTCATTGCTAGCCCAGTTGTGCTGTGAGCTCAGTGTGTAGTGGCAATCGACTCTGCTCTGAGGGAAGTAACTGCAGCCCACATTTCTGAACTCCACCCGCCACGCTTTTTCCATGGCAACACAAAAAAGGCAGGCTATGTTGCACCTACAGGGAAAAAATAGAATGTTCCAAATCAAGTTATTTATTAATTAATATTTTGGGTTATTTAGTCCAATTTCAAGGTAGAAACTGACATGCATGGTTAGATAAGCTAATTGTGAAATAGCTGGCAGTCTGTGAATATTACATGATATATAACATGTTTGTCACTAGGGCTATTTCCGTCATCATCAACATAATTTTCTATTGTACACTGTCACTTGTAAGCATGCAGTACAAGGTGTACAGTATGGGGCCTCCAGCATGTATAGGGCTCAAATCTCAAGTCTGTGAATTTTGAGGAATTCATGCCTGCAGTTAACCACATCACATGGAGAGATGCGTGGCTTACAGAGAGCATTATTTATTCATTTAGCATTGTGTGGGATGTTAACCCCACCCTAGGTCATACTGTATGTGCACAACTGTTGAATGTACCCTATCATGTCAGAAATTCAACAGACTAATATGACAATGTGCAAGAGAAAAATATTTAGGGGGAACTCTAAAAGCCCTTTTTTGACTTACAGCGTACATATGCTGCAATTGTGGATTAACTGTGACTTTGCATACTTTATATTTATCCCTGAGGTAGGCTACAGTCATAATCCAGTATAATTATAGGGGTGTAGAGTTTTCTATTTTAGTAAAGCATCGTTCTAAATTTAGGAATAAGGGAGGAAACTTTTCTTGTGTTAATACTGCTGAACATTTTTCAGATGCCGTCAAATACTATAGATCAGTGACTAAAATATACAGCTAGCTTTAGGAGGGTTCACATTACACAGCACGAGGCTTGAGGCCCAACAGTAGCACATGTCGAAAAGTCTGTGCAATCCACGTCGATGCGAGCTTAGGAAGACAAACATGTAAACAAAGCCACTAAAGGTAGATTTGAACCTGTACTCGTTCATTATCATTGTCCAATTAGTTAATGTGCCGCGCGTGCACGTAAGGCAAGAAAATAACAGGCTTTGTTAACTACAAAAGACATCTGCGCACATTATCTTTCGACTGTCTCGGGTATCTCGCTTACCTTTATCGCCCTCACTTCTTTGTAAACTTCTTTGTCTAAACGAGCCGTCTCTATCAGATACAGGAGTCGCAATGCGTGAGAAAACAACAAAAACGTGAGCGAAACAGACGTGCTTTCCTCCTTGGACTCAGTTGCTCAACTAACCCGAAACAATAACAAAAAAAACCCAAAGCAAAACACAAGCATGACAGCTTCACTTCCACCGTGGAATTATGGGAGCTGTTGTTCACCACGTCGATAGAATTACGATGAAACGCCGCACTTTAAACTACAATCCCCAAGCTCAAAGCAGAATAGCAGAGGTCGCTCTGGAATCGTAATATGATGCTTTTCACCGCATACCGTTGTTTTTCTCATCGGATGTCAAAGCACAGAGAGACAGTGGTTGTCCGACAGAGTTGTGCAGATTGACCAATGGAAATAAGTATGTCTTCTGTGCGATGAGGTAAAAAAAAAAAAAAACGATTAGCGGGTGAAACAGCAAAACGGATGTGTGCAAAGTGGGAGAGAGCAATTTGGTCCTTAAATTCAATTTCTGTTGTGATTAATTTTTCAATTGCAACTGCCCATCTCATAGGCTACACATACTATTTTGCATATGTTGTCAACATTGTTATAACGCATTATTTGCTATGCAGATCGAAGGTAGACAATGCACACTATAAAGGCTATGTAATTTAAATTACAATTAAATACTATAGGTTCTTTGCAACCTCCATATTATCTCTATTTCATTTTAAAGTTCTCTGTTAGATTGTTTTGCTGATCAGTTGAATCAATGTCCTGCAGAAGCCAATTAAGCAGGATTACTGAGTTACCTGTATAACCGGAACAGATCTTTTTGACATAAATCCATGTTCCGGGTTTCATAGCGATTTCAGTTAATTTTTTTTTTTTTTTAAACACAGTCATCCTACTTTTTGCCATGCGCCACAGTTTGGCAAGGTTTGAGAGATGCCTCCTATCTCCCATAGTGTGCCTTGTAACATGTGTTGGTAGAAATGAAACAGCATGGTGATATTACGACACCGGACAGCAGATGGCAGTATACCATCTTGAAAACCCAGTGCCTTCCATTCAGTCTGTCACATGCAGACCATATTCCTAAACCATGTATAACACACAGTGCATGTCCTTTAGCCTCCAAAGACCAAAGTCCTCATGGCCTTCTGAAGTCATCTTGGTGCACATTTCTTTCCATAATGTAGGAGAGCCAATAGATTAGAGAAATATAGTATTTAATTAGGCTGCGGCATGAGATCCTAAATATAAAAGTTAAATGCTATGAAGGCCGACATCTCCTCAACTTTGCACTAATTAAGCCTGCTGCAATTAAGGTTTTGCAAATATTACAACAGAACAGCAAAGTATATGAGTAGGTAGATGACGTTACCCCAGGATAAGGAGGGAAAAAAAAATCACTTCAATATCATTGCAGTACACTAAGGACGATCAGTTGGCTGCCTGGGACTACAAAAAAGCAGAAACCTACATCATATAAGTGTAAATTTAAGTATTTAAGGGGATCATGCCTCAGTAACTGCTGCTTAAATAATGCTCATCCTATATTATTATAGTTATTTGATGTTCTTCCCATAACCTGCTTATTTATCTCTGCTCCATTGATGAGTCAATCCAGTCACACAGTACTTTACTCCTCCTCAATTAGTAAGTCCAGTTTGGCTAATTTAGTCTGTTGAAGACACTATAAGGACGCTTCATGTAATTTTATGTCGACGGACAGTCGATGTTGAGACCCTATAAATTGTGTTTAAGTGGATTAATAGTGTGCTGAGCCTGTGTGAGCAAAGTGGTGCTGGAAGTAGTGGCTCTCTATGCAGTACGATAATTAAATATGTTGTACTGCAATGACTAGCTTACATGTGTGTTTTAGGCTAGGATGTTAGGAAAAGAAAATATAACAAATGTTCTTAATTTGATTTTGTAGCAACTGTACGTTCCACAAGATTGTTGGTGTCTTGCTTCTGTTTTTTTTTTTTTTTTTTAAATCATGATATCAATTAACCAGTAAAAAAAAAAAAGACATGCATGAATATAAAATACCTCTATATAAATCAATTATTTATTATTGGCTGGCTTTGTACGTGTTTTGCTAATTGTTTGGTGTTTTGTGGTACGTTTTTTATATATATATATATATATATATATATATATATATATATATATATATCAAGGCAGACCTCAGTTGACTTTGAAGACTCACTGTTGTGTGAAGATGGCTGTGCGGTAGGAATGTGAGGTTTCACCCTAATAGAGACTAGACTGAAAGTGGATTGTCCATGAAACTGCTTGATCTTGACCTGGCTGTCTGCTGTTATGGCTCCTCTGTCTGTCATAACCCCCCACCTGCACACACATGCACACACATGTACAAATAGGCTACACACACACACACACACACACACACACACAGACAGACACAACATATGAATGTATAGTTTTTTACTTTTGGGGAAGTGTGAACTGGACAAATATTAAGAATTAGATGGAAAAACACCTGTCTATCAACTGCTCTGGCACAAAAGCCTCTGCATGCTGTTTATTTATCTGATGCAGAACTATTCCACACAAATTTAATCCCTGACGTCTGCTGATTTCTAGCAGCCTGGCTTGGAATGCCTCTCAATATAAGAAAATGGTATAGCCCCTGAGTGCTACTGCAGTTTTATTACCTGAGGTGCTCTGTCTGAATATAGCTTACCACATGTCTGATTCAAAGGGAATGGCAGGTATGTGTCACTAGTCATAAATTGTAACTTGCCTTCAGCAGTAATCAGTTGCCAAGGAAACCTCAAATGGGATTATGACCTTCTGTTGTGTGTAGGCAAGTAAACTGTTAAAGTTGTCAACATCCAATAGACAAACATTCAAGATTTATGTATGTAAACTATTTATTTTCTAATCATACTAAATTAACGCAGGATGTGTCTTGTGTGTGAAAGAGCGTTTAGAAATATTTTTTTTCTTCTATCAAGGATATAGTATATTTAAAGCAATCTGTATTTTTGAGTTAAATAGTGCCTATCACTGTGGGGGGTGAGTCATGACATCCGTGAGGGCTATGTGATATAGTCAAGGATAGGCATTAGAAGGGTAGAAAACAAAGAAAGAGGGAGCAGAGTGCCTGGAAGGAGGGCAGAGTGTTGGGAGGGCGGAGATGGAGATGGAGAAATGGGGGACGGTGGTATTTAGTATGCACGGCCAAGCTGCCCCATCTGCTTAGCGCAGCAGTCCCTGTCGTATAACTGTCTACAGGCCGTGGGCCACATAAAGAATGTCTCAGATTTGATGTAATTCCACAAAATTAATGACAGCTTTACTCGGAACGGGCCGTGAGGGAATGATTAGTGTTTGATCGTCCATCTGATCAGTTCCCTTGGCTGGCTGCAGGAGAGATGCTCGACTATATGTCTGCATGTTGTCTATGGCAAGCACACACAGATATACCTATCCCAAAATCACCCCTGGGTCCCCACGCTCCAGTTTAGGTTTGAGTTCTGGTCCTGTTTCCCCTCAACACAGACAACCAATATCTTGTTAAACTCTGTGCTGTGACACTTCACATCAAAATGAACACCTACTGATGGGCTGGATGCAGGTCCCGCTGGTGGTGTGATTGTGTACAGGGCAGTTTTTATTTCAGGCTGCGCAGTATTTCAAAGGAAAGTGGGCCAACGAACATCCAATTTAGAAAACTCAGAGGTCACACTATGACCTTTTACAAGATATGCTTTACTGCTGCTGTGATTGGAATTGGGTATTAGTTTTTAAAAGAGATGGGGAATGGATTGGGAATTTGAGAGAAGAAATTGATCCTCTGGATGGATTGCAGGAGTTGGACAAGTGGAATTCCTCTCTTCCTTATTAATTCAGTCCCACCTCAGCCGGCCCAACCCCCATCTCTTGCCTCCTCTTGGGCTGCTGCGTTTACAAGCAAAGGGGGCATTCTGTTTTACAAGTGAGCCTGGTGCGTCTCGGTGTGCTAGAAACATTAAAATTGAACCTGTCTTATCTGTGCAAAGCGTGAGGCTTTACATCAGAGGCTGTCGTGCTGCTGCCATGAGGCTCCTGTGTGCTTTTATGTAATGTCGTGCAGTCAAAAACCCAGCGGACAATTAAAGTGAGCTGATAGATAAACAAGTGATTGAAGACAGGGATGTTAGTTTGTGGAACGTAAGGTGGAGTTGGGGGGAGGGGGGAGGAGGGCAACTTCATTGCAGAACACTTTACTATTGTTAACAAGGCCAAGTCTAACACAATGGCATGCATTTCTCAGCCAAATCAAGTTATATCATCATCAATTTATATAAGCAGACTGATCTAGGGAGAAATGTTGTTTTCAAAGTTGTACCTATTTTGTGCTGAGTTGCATATGGCAATGCTAATTTCCCATCTGACCATTAGTACTCTGGTCCAGTACCAAGCACAGGGAGCCTAATTCAGCAAAGGCTTGGGGAGGGTTGTGTTTCTGCCAACACAGATTGTCGGACAGATTGGCAATCCTTCACTGTGTATGGATGCAGTGTTTTTCCTTGAAATTGTTGGCCATTATAACAAATTACTTGCAAAAACACCATTAAAGTAAACAAAAAACCTCTTGCATCTGTTTGATGCTAGGCCTGTTCCAGTTCAATTCCAACTCAGTTCATTATCCTCTCTCAGTTTCCCTCTTTCTGCCGTATTTTTCCATTTTTGTACTCTCTTCCATAACAGTCTTTCCAAATTACTTGTATGTATTTCCTCCTGCCTGGGTCCCCCCCCCTTCCCAGTCGGCATCCTCTGATCTCCTTTCATTCTGCTTTCTTTCTTGGCCCACTCCTCCTCCCCCTTTCTCTTTCTCCTCCATATTTTATATTTTTGGCTGAGCTGAGGACCTTTCTTAGCGCAGTGACCTTTCTGGTTTTAAATTAAGCCCCGCTGCGGCATGTCTCTCTTCATAGACCGCCGGTTACGAGCCTTCAGAGAACCGCAAAAAAATAACGATTCTGATGAAATGGCCCCTTTAAAAAGCTCTTCCAAATTCCTTTTACATTTTTCTTCCCCTCTTCCCCCCCTTTCTGGTCGCATTAATATTCACACTAATGAGGAACATCCTAAAGAGCCGACCATGGAAAATGTTGAGACACATGCACAGGCCTCCCTCCCCACATGCACATCATACACACACTGTTGCTCATTGCTAATGGGTTCTAATCAAATGCCATGTATGTTTGAAGTGATTTATGAAAACTGGGCAGCGTATGCTTCCTATGTGATTGCTTAATCAGAAAGAGACCATTTTTCAAAGAATAACTCAGTTTGTGGCCTTTTAGAAGAGACCATACTTTACATTATGTGATTAATAGGCTTCTATTAAATTGTATTTAGATGATGAACAGTTTTTTACTGCACTGAGGTCATGTTGTTACCTGGTTGTTCTGAAATTGTTTCAGTACTTCACATATGTCCAGAATTTCACAGTATGCTGTCAACAGACTGGTGCTGTGTTAGGAAACCAGGTGATGACAAACCTCAGTGCAGTATAGTCATACAGGACCTCCCAGGTGCAGAGTAAAGTTGTAATATCCTCGTTCACATCATCCTCTGGCCTCGTGTACATAATCCTGTCTTGCTTTCGGTAAATGAAAATGAGGAATCTGACTCAGTCAGCCAAAGCATGATGCATTATGCCCCAAATTAAATTGAAACAACATGAGCTGTGTTCGCTTTCCAAAGCCACAATTAAACCATACCTGTTCATTGCGACCCTATAAAGCTCAAGACAGAAAGCAATGGCAATCATGGGGAATAATCAGAGTAATTAAGGTCAGGGCTGAGCTGAGGGCCATTTCGGGCTTCATGGGAAAAGGTCTCCAGTGGGTGTTATTGAAGTACAATGTCTTGGACACACTCACAATTTAGGTGAAGAACTACAAAGTTTTACTCATGAGTACACTACATCACTATAATCTACTCATGAACGTGGGTGTGGCAGACCTATAACTTTTATTTTGTCAGGTAATGTCTGTGGGATCAAGATTTTTATTGCAAGAAAGACCTAAGTGCAGCAGAAAAAACAAGCAAAGAGAGAAGACGCACAACAACCGCATCAGAAACAAAGTTTAAAATCCCACAGTGGGATGTGACATTTAGTTTTTAAATCCTTTGATATTATTTGAAGTAGGGCTGGGCGATATGGAGAAAATCAAATATCACGATATTTTTGACCAAATACCTCGACATCGATACCGCAAAGATATTGTAGTGTTGACTATTGGTACTTTCACAAAATATTTACCCAATGAGATATTTTGAATAATCATCAGTAATGTGGATATAATGACTACGTGGGTAAAGGCAAATAATAGAACAGTTACAACAGTCTGGTAGGTTCAGAAAATGACATCACTTTACGGTAATGCCATATTATGATATCCAATCTCTAAGACGATATCTAGTCTCATATCACGATATCGATATATTGCCCAGCTCTAATTTGAAGGCAGTCTTTTCCAATTCAACATTTATCTGTGCAGTATCTAGAGTTAGCTAGTTCTGACATCTGGTCTGGTAGCTTTACATTTTAGAAAAGATGTGATATACTAAGGCAGCTTTATTAGTAGACCTTTTATAAACAAAGATGATGGTATGTAATTCACTTCTTGTTGTAAATGAGGACCAGCCTGCTTTCTCATACAGTGCACAGTAATTACTGTGTTTATCTCCTAATGAAGCATAAGGCACAATGGTTTATTCTGGAAGAAGTTAGCACCATACTGGGTTTATTGCAATAGGAGGATGGCTATATTTAAGCACATTAGAGCTGCACTTTTTCCAGTTACATATTTCCACATTTCCAGTTACATATGTTTTGTCATAAAACATCCACTGACACCCATGCAGATACAAAAAAGAGTGTAGGGAAATTCAGAGCAACATGATGTGGAAATATGCAGGCTTCAAATGTGCTCGTTTTCTTTACTCAACAGATTGGTCTTCTCCACTAAGAGACCAGCACACTGTAACATGGAATATTAATTCAATCCCCCCTCCCCAACAACATGCAGAGATGATTTCTGAGACCTCTCCCCTAAGGTGCTTCTTGTAGTCTTGGTAACCCTAATGAATTATGGGCCAGCCCAGTTAAAACATGTGTGGTATTACCCCATTCCAGGGTGTGTCCTCCTGGGTGTATATGAATCACTGATCTCATCAGAATGGTTCTCTCTTGCTCTCCTTCTCTCTCCTCCCTACTCTTCACGTCTCTCTCTTTCTCTCTCCCTCCCTCCCTTCGCTCCCCTCCCCCATACCCTGTCACACTCCAGTCCCCTGGGGCGTCTGTCTGGGATCTGCCAGGCTCATCAGTGTAGGAGAGGAGAAGGCTAACTGGGAGCCCGTACTGGCTGTAAATCTGACCAGAGAGGGAGGGAAAACCTGCAGTTGCCACACTTCCACTGCAGCCCAGTAAGTCCAGCAGTACCCCAGTACACTGAAAACCTCTTACTTGCATCAACATGCGCAGACACACATGCACACATACTCAACAAGGTAGTTTTCACCCAGGTGTTCACTGCCATCAAAGCTCACCTAACTTAGTGTCACTGCAATTTACTAAACAACCTGAGAGTGATAATGCACTCTCATACTATATATTTACCATTTTTTCCTCACAATCAACCAGCATGCATATACATGCTAACGGGGCTTGTGTCTTTCGTCAGGCTGTTTTATTGTCGATCCCTTACACTATCATGTGTCTGGTCTATGGTTAAAAAAAAAAATACATACAATTTTGCCTTGATATGCCTATATCTGTGACTTAAGAGTCTCCAAAATAATAC
The DNA here is from genome assembly GCF_010015445.1 of Perca fluviatilis. Lineage (NCBI taxonomy): Eukaryota > Metazoa > Chordata > Actinopteri > Perciformes > Percidae > Perca > Perca fluviatilis. The sequence continues at coordinate 20,941,625 of NC_053116.1, read as the reverse complement.
ACATATTGTATGACTGTCCGTTTTAAGTGTTTACTATTCCCTTAAAGGAGGATGATGGCAAATGTTTGCTGCTGAGAGTTGGGTTGCATGCTATCCAAGTAGTGGGAAGTATTATTTAATCCATGGTTTTATGCAGAGGTAATTTCAGTCGTTATAATTAGCACTGATCTGGACTGCAATGCAGTGAGGTGGGTCCTTCTCTCTCATACATACATTTAGCTGGGTGTAATACCATTCCATACACATAGACACACACCCTCCCTTTCCTTATCTGAGAAATAAGCATTTTTACAGAGTTTGAGCTGTAAAAGGAGAGGAGCAGATAGCCCATAAATCTAGCCATAAAAACGTTAAGTTGTCAGAGGTGCCATCAGCTATCAATCGTGTGCGGCAAGCTGATGAAGGGGAAATAGGTGATAAAAAACAGCATTTTAGGGAAATTATGTCCAGTCTTCCATTTGCGAAGTGCTGCAGTCGCATCACGGCAGAATCTTAATCACTGGCTGGGGTGGCCAGGGACTGTTCCTTGGTGTGACACTGAGGAGGAGCACACCCTGGTGGGAGGGTTGGATATTGAGGAGGAAAGGAGGGCCGTAGGGGAAGAGGGGGCAGCAGTGTAGAAAATTATACAACTAGCATAAATCACTTCTACACTACCGTTTTTCTCTCTTCCTCATTTTCTCGCTTCCCCCATCTCCCTCACGAGCTCCCTCTTTCTCTGTTCCTTTCTATCTTTCATGGCTACGCATCTTCCACTGCTCCTCACCCTGACGGTCCCCCTGGCTTTCTGCCCTTTTATTCTTCTTTCAGTCCCTGGCCATGCTGGTCACCGTTACTACCCCACTCTCCATCCATCTCAACTTCATTTCCACTGTGGTTTGTTTACATGCTTTCTTTATTGATCTGCTTTTTGTTGCCTACCAGGGATTTATCCCCTGTCCATGGGACTGTATTAGCGAACCTTGAGATTGACTTGTCTCTCTGAGATGGTTCAGATATAGTCTGTACTTGAAATAAAAGAAAAAAACCATCTGGCCTAACGCTTATTTCACACTTTATCAGACAGCACTGTGACATGATTCCTGGTTGCTTCTTTATTGTGGAATTTCCTCCCCAAATAGAAAAACAACCGGTGATGCTTTTATATCCAAAGGCATTTTAATACAGGGCAGATTCATTGAAACAGTTGAGAGGCAAAAGTAAATTATGCTCAACACCCTATAGCTGTTTTTTGTTTTAACTTCTGTATAATACAGTGTATGTATATTCACGTCAGTGTAACAGAGTGTGGGCTTATAGCACAGAGAAATGATATAACGCTATCATGTGAGAGTACACTTGCCTATTGAATTGATAAATGCCTTCATTGTCTGATCTGTGACTCCCCTTTTAATCTAAGGTCATTTGTTAATTAATTTGAATAGCCTTACAGGCTCTGGTTCTGCTCCAGTGGTCTTGGTTGAGTGATGTCATCCTGCACGGAGCAGACTTTAAGCACTGCGAAATGGATGCAGTGATGCACGTTCATCTGCAGTGGCCCCTCTAGTATATTCTGCCCTGTGTCCATTTATCAGGGGAAGGTGTTATGGAGCACAAAGCAGTCCTTAAGGAGTGAAAAGTGTCAACGCCATGTTTCTTACTTATAATCGGCAAAGATAGAGTGGACTATTGATTGAGTGTATAGAGCTAATAGTTCTAGTTCTGATGAATTTATGAAATAGTAATGTTCATCTAGAACTGCCACAATGCTGGCTTCATTCACCAAAGTTACTGGTCAGCGTGGTTCTCTGTGGTACTGGTGGTTTAGATGGAGACATTAAAGATGCTCTCTGGCAGTGATCCCAGTTAGCCAAGTCTTGTGACAGGGGCTGTGCTGCCACCCTTAGTTAGACTGAGGTACTGTGATGCAGTATCCATTCCCACATCAGTTTTGGTGGGCTACTCTGCAGTTCAGTCACACAGCATGTGTTTGTGACAGAGGGTAGTTTAACAACAGATCTAATCTAACCTTACTGCATTATAGCTAGTGTACCAGTGAACATGCAGGCTTCATGTAAAATGGACTGTCACAAAGATATACTGTCCCAACTGTGTTTTCTACCCTCTCAGTGGCATTGTTTAAAAACTAGGCATTAACTTTGTGAGCAGTGCTGGATTCCTGTGCATTTTAGGTTTTGTTATACATTTAGTCCATCATGTGTGCCTCATCATTCCTTATCTTATCTTTTTTTTTTTTACACCTTAATTGTTACTTATTGATTTTTTTTGGTGCTGCTTTAAGGCTAAAGCTGGCATGTTTTTTCCCCCCATGTACATTTGATACACAGTAGTCCCTTGCTCATATTGAAATGATTCTCCATGCATATTGTGTGACTGCTCACCAGCTATTATTATTTTTGGCTTTTAAACATTGCCAGAATATCTCTCAGCGGTGTAATTTGCAATTTTTGAAAGAGGCTACCAAAACCTGGCCTTCACTTCAGGGTGTATACTTTTGCAAAGCTCTGAATATCATTCTATATCCCATGTTGGTATTCAGAAGTTCTTTCTTTTCACCTGTGTGTTTAAATACTTAAAAGAAGTGATAAACCTCTGGGAGGTTCAGATGATGTGCTTCCTTGCATAATTCCTGGCTCCTCAGACATTTGCAGTGCCTCTTACTGACATTAAGCCCCCAACAATGCAGATGGCATAAATTAGAGGGTATATGGCAAATTTGTTAGACGCAGGACCATTTTTCTTGGGTTTTCTGTTGTAGGGAGTGGTTTTCCTTTTCTGGTAAAATGTTAGTGCAGTGACAGCTGCATCTGCCAGGGGGCAGTCGAGCACACACATGAAGGCAACAGAGAGCCACAGACAGTCCTGCCTCTGCAGATCTCCATTTCTTCCTTTGTGTCAATATTGTTTCTGTCCTTCTATCAGAAGATCTTTAAAGCAAGTTGCTAATTAAGCATATCTGTGTAATGTATGAATCATTGTTGAGATTATTACTACTATTTTAATTATTTGAGCTGGGATATAGTTTTGTGAAGCTCTGCTGTAATTATAAGCACTCTAGTTTATATCCCCTATTAATGTTCTCTTCATTAGCATTAAATCATGTCAGTCATTTTACATTTAGAGGTCAAAGGATTGAAATTGAGGAATTCAAAATGAGGAATGGAGTGAAAATGATCTTATCTATAGGACAATGTCTGGGGGAAAAAAGCAATGTTAAGACGTTAAAAGCATTCAAAAAGTTTAAACAGCGTACATAAAAAGAACATTTATTCACTCTCCAAAGTAAGCTTGCCAGTTACAGTTCAATGAATTCAAAATGTGGAGTTGTAATTTTGTACCCATAAAACTGTTAAAAGAATTTCATTCATTTCACTACTACTCATTTCACTACTCGGCCCATTTATGAGCAATAAGAAATAGATACATAAATGTTATTGCACATTTGAATAATGGTGCTGCATTAAACTTCTTACTGAACATTCACCAAATGGTTTTGTTTTTTCTCCTTTTTATTCTAAACCAAAGAAAGTAAAACCAAGTAATGATTCCAGGCCACTAATGATGAAGTTTTGGATGCAGCCTTCAATTTTTATTATTATTTATATTTGTTGTAATGCTTCTTTATATGTTTATAATAGAACATAAAACATTAAAATTAAATGTTGCTGTTTGTTTTCATTCACAAGTAATTTGTTTCCTGCATCTCAGCACTTTGATTGTCGGTGTGATTAAAGGTTTGCAGCTTTTGCTCAGCGGGTGTTTGCAGATAAGTATGGTGATTGCAGAAGTATGGTTGCATAGCACGCTGTGCAGGTCTATCTGTTATTGTGCTGTTAAGGCAATTATATCCTAGGTTTAAACTTGTTTTTAAGCCCTATGTCCCTTCTGTTTCCTTAGCCCTCCATAGAAGAAGTCATAAACCTTTTTTTTCTTCAAGCAACCGTGTTAAAAAGAACAACTGTAACTTGACACACAGACTTCTCTACTCAAATGCCAGGGGCAACTTTATGACTCATGAGAATGGGGACACACGGCTAAATAGATAGTTTGTGTACAAGCCTATCTTCTAGTCGAGCATTCCCTTGGTTTCAAACAAAACGTGCATTTGGACAACATCTGAATGGAGGCCATTTTGGATTGGCCTTATGTTTGCACAGCCCTGGGATTGTGCAGGCACTAGTGGGGGGATGGGTGGGCTGCTGCTGCTACCCAGAAGACTCCTGTTAATGTTTTAGTCATTCCTGAGCCGCTGGGCTGGGAGACAGATTCAGTCAAAAAGCATTTGAGCACCTTTAGGTCCTCAGAGTGATTTACTGCGTATTTGGACATCTGCAAAGAGCTTTTGCACCTTGAAATCTCTCTCTCTCTCTCTCTCTCTCTCTCTCTCTCCCGCCTGACTATCCCTCTTTGCAGTAAACCCTCGGGAATGTTCTGTCATACTGAGTCACCTTGAAGGTATCCAAGGTAGAGTCACTTCCTGTCACCTTCTCTCTCAATGATCCACCCTCCCTCTCTTCTACCCCTCTATCTTACCTCATCTTTCTATCACCTTCAAACCTTCTGCTCGGCCCTCAACCACACCCCTCTCGTCTTGGCCATCAGATTTAATGTGTCCTGCTCCTGTGTCTCTTAGCCCACCTCTTGCTCACCAGCTGGACTCATCAATCCACGTGACAGGTGCTTGTCAGTCTGCTCCTTACTGAGCAACAGCCCAAAAAGGAAACACAAAGTCTTAGACGGCACCTAGACAGAAAATATGTCAATATATGAACACATTTTTATAGGATATCTATCCTCACTAACAAGACAAGTTTAGGTAACTGATAAGCAGTTATGAGTAAGTTGCGTTACCTTGACAAGTTGTATTTACTGCTTTGTGGCCTATGGCGGCCACCCTGAGTCAAGTGAAGAGGAGAGCTGTCAATGGTCATCAATAACAGGTCTGTGTGGGGTGGGTGGTGCAGGCTGTGTGGCATGTGTTTTAGAAGTGATGGCCAGAGGCCCTCTGTCTCAGCAGCTCTGAAAATATGGTGTCATTAGCATCTGTGTCTCCATAACTGGGACTGTTGCTGAAGAGGCCCAAACATATCTGGTATGCAGTGTTTAGGAGGCACGCAGACAGGATAATTGCTGGGCAGAAACTGTCCGTAGCTCCAGACTTTCAAGTGTTCACTGCCTTTGAGAGTTTTACACCCCAAGTGGCTGAATAGCCCAGGGGAAACAAGGTCTGCATTGATTTATTGCTCACCCTTAAGTCTTTTGTTTCTTAAGACCAAGGACAACTCAATCAGCCACCAAATAAGTCTCAAAATTGAGTTTGTAATATTAATAATGTTTGACTAGTTAGTTATTGCAAGGAAACATATAAAGTAGTAGTATAGAGCTAGTGTGTCTTTATCCTTAACGGATGCATTCCCTGAAATGTTTGGCCACAGCCGACTCTCCCTGCCAGTACCAGTGATTAAACACAAGAACAAAGTGTTCTCATTGAGGTGGAGTGAGATTTGGAACATCGTCAGGGTAAATCTGTATTAAATCTGAAAGTATTTGCATATAAAATAAGTGTTGGTTAGCTTTTGTTTGTTGCAACATCTTTCTTGCATGCCAAGCTGCTTGATAACAGTTACACAAGTGTAGGACTACACTGTTCTTTATTCAGTTTTTTTACTTTATAGATATATTTTTGTGTGTATGAATGCACCAGTGAGACATTGCAAGTTACTACTTAGTAAAACGTTGTCTCCCTCTTTATCTCTCCTCTCCTCCCTCACTTTCTTGTTAAAACACAAAAAAGAGTTCATAATTAGTTGCATATGGTGCTCAACTGGCATACCCATGTATTTGTGTGTTGGCCAAGACATATTTACAGTCAAATATTATGTCTTGCAATAAACATATTTATTGTTATATTAAACACTTGTGGGGATGGCACAGTGATTGACACCACAATGAGAAAAAGAGTAGGGAGGATGTGTATGACTTTTCATTTCATTAAGAGCGATTTTATACCCAACATCTTTGTTACAATTATGGTCTTGTCAAAAAAAAAAATTCTGTTTAACATTTTAGTATTTATTTCCTCAATGGGGTGGAATTCAGAAGCTGGACACAATAAAAGCAACACTCCTACAATGTAATGCAAATGGAGTGTAAATAAAATCTACCTGTGTAACTTGTAGTTTTTGTTTTGACTGTCAGAGGTGTTGATTCAACTGTAAATTTACAATTTTGTGCCCCCACCCTCAATTTCTTTTTCTTTGTATATTATTTTCCAGAAACATTAGGTACACCTTAGAATATAATGCAAGCCAATGCAACACATTTAATAAATTGGTTAAATCAACAAATATCTGATATAGTCTTAGTATCATCTTAGATCAGCAGTATTCATTAGATGTATATTGTTTTTAATTGCACTATATTCTACAGGATTTCTTTTATTGTATCCACAAATAATTTGTCAGTCAAATGTGTCAAACCGTATTTTTTTGCCATGTCAGTTGACAAAGATACACATACATATCTGATTTGTATATGTCTGAATCCACACAGTCTTTTTCTGACCACAAGGACATTGCACACTTTGACTATTTTGACAGTAAAAGAAATCTGCTAAAACAAATTACCGGTGCACAATAAATATATTGTTGTTGCCTCAGCCAGCTCAACCCCAAACTGAGGAACCTCTGGCTTGTCTCAGGATTTAGCTCAAATTAAAGCTGGACTATCTGTCCGTTTGAACAAACCCCTGCTTAGCCCTCTAAGGTATAGCTTGAAGTATGCTAAACCTCAGCCAGCAGCCATTACTTGCCAGTGCTATAAATGCCCAGATGTCAGTACCTAAGCAAAGCTTGACATGAGGAAAAATGATTAAGACAAGCAGAATCTCTGACACACACAAAACACCAACAGCTGCAGAGAGATAAATATTTCCTCAAGGTTATTGTTTCAATTAAATCCATCTGAACGGATGGAACTACTAATACATTTTCACAGTAGCTTTAAATTATGTATATGATAATGTGACCCACAATGCTCTACTATTCCCATAGAGGTTAATGACTCATGTAAAATGTACTTAAGAGTTGTGGTGGAAACTTGTATGCATTGTGACAGTTTGCAATATACCTTGCGATGTAAAGCTAGAAATAAATAGTGACGAAGGCTTTCTGGCTATTTGATTAGAGGCTACCTAATGGCTTCCATGTTGCTCTGAAATGCTTGGTAGTAGTGGTGGAGACATACTGTAGAGTTGAAAGGCACTAGTGAAAAGAGTGACATCAGCGTATGTAACTGGAAACATATGAAGTCTTATTACGTAGTATGCATCGTTGCCGTAATGGAACGTGAGGTTAAACTCCTTCACAGGTGTCAAAAAAAAAGAAAAAAGACAGGCAACATTTCTGAATAATTAATATGGAAAAATCGTTGAAGGCAGGAAAGGCCTTGGTGGAGCCATGTTGTGCTGGGGCATATTTCCTCTTATTTGGTCAGAAGTGGATGAGAAAAGATAAATCCTTTTCTGTTGTGCAGTTCCACCCACTTGACCAAATAAGTCCCCAAAGCCACACTATACTTCACCTTTCTTTGATGCAAAGCAAAGGGTTTTGTGGTCTGATTAAAAATAATACTTTTTTCCCTTTTGCTAGGATTTTATGACAATGGTATATGCATATACTCGTGTAATTATTCACAGGGACATATTAAGGCTCCAGACATGGGTGTGTGCTTATGCAGACATGGAAAACAGTGAAGTAGAGGGAAAACTGCTTAGATGGAGGGAATTAAAGACCTTGTCAAATGACCGTTAGTGGTTAACTCTCTAGAGGTACCGCAGTGGCAGTCAAGAGTGATGCACCACAGAAAGTGAGTCAGAGTCACAGCTTTTGCAGTTGTAGACGATTTTAAGGACCCGTGCCAAATCCAATCATAAATAAACAGACAACCTCCCACTGAAAGTTAAAACAAGGGATCGGAGTAAATTTCATTCCTAAATTTATAGCCCGAGTTCTTTATACAAAAACTGACAGTAAGTGACTGTTAAACAAGATTAAAAAAACAGTTTATTGATTGTAAAAGGTCTAGTAAAGAAGACCTTTATTTTTGAGTTACGATGTGATGAAAAAACTGTGAAAAGCTATGGCTCATGAAATATCTATAAATACTCAAAATATAGCCAAAAACTGGAGCCTAAGCTTTGTATAATAGTTTTTGTTACACCTAATTTGAAATGGGAACACATACTAAAACACATATTCCATGTTATACTCCATGTACGTGTCAGTCAAACATTATGCTACTAGGAGATTTTTCCAGGTACAAGTCCATCTCTTCACATTTGCCCAATTACTGCAATAAAATAGAAGATATCCTGCTCCTCGGTAGATATTCACAGAACTTAAGGGAAAAGCAGCCAGTAGGCAATATACTGTAAGCTCAAAAGTGTAAGATATTTAGCAGTGTTGTGTTTCAGAATTGGGAGGTAGTTGGGATTTCTTTTAAATAAATTGCAGCCTAGCCAGTACATTTAGCACACTAGCCTTAAAATGGGAAGTTTAATCAATCCATCTATATCTATTTCTCTCCATCTTTACCTCAGTATGTCTGTTTATCTGTAGTGTAAACCAATCAAAGCATTTAAATCATTCTTCTTGATTTATGCTTTTCATTGCAGCTGGGTTGTGTCCTCTTGCATTTATAGCCGCCTTGCTTTGTGTGTGTGTGCGAGCTGTTGTGTGGTTCCTACAGCCTGTATTTGTTGAGAAAACCTGTCATGTCTTGTTTTGTTTCTATATAATTAAGTTTTGCTTGGATGTATAGATGCATTTGATAGAATGACACTACTGTTATCTTGCCCATATGGTGATGTGATGGTCTGTTGGTGCATTTGTGTGTTTGTGAGGATCTCGTAGAAAGACTGGCTCTAAAGCACAGCTTACAAGTGTCTGTTGCTCTCCACCCTGCAATAGTCTACACCTCAGAAAGATTGGATCGGCACTTTTTTCACAATGAGAATAAAAGGCTTCAGATTCAATAGCTGTAGCTGTGATGTAGCGGACACCTCCATATAATATTCAATTCAATTGTCATAAATAAAATAGCTGTTTAACCGGCTACTGGGTCAGGCTAGGGCTGGGCAGTATCGACAAAATCAAATATCACGATATTTTTGACCAAATACCTCTATCGATACCGCAACGATATTGTAGTGTTTACTATTGGTGCTTTCACAACATATTCACACAATGAGATTTTTGATAAATAATCATCAGTAATGTGGATATAATGACTAAGTGGGTAATGGCAAATAATAGAACAGTTACAACAGTCTGGTAAGTTCAGAAAATGGCATAACTGTAATGCAGCCTTTAAAACCAGGAAAAGACAACACTTATGTCATATTACTATATAACAATATCCCAATGTGTCAAACTAAAGGCCCGCGGGCCAAATCCGGCCCCTCGCGCATTCTGATCCGGCCCGCATATCAACTTAGGTTCACAATAAATTTTGGCCCGCCTAGTTGTGCGCCAAACCAAAAACATGGGAAACTGTTTTTCAACTTGCAATTACGCGACACTCAAAGCAGAATTTGGCAAATTTGCAGACTTTGAGACTCAGAAATTCCCACAGAAGCAGAGAGTTTGCATATTCAGGCTGTGAAAGAGCTTGTTGTGAGTCGGCTGGGTGGCTACTTAGAAAATGTAATCATTGTTTTGCTCGATTTGCTAAATTCTAGGATGGCTTTGGAACTTTTTTGCTCACTTTTTCAGGGCTTTATGTGGACCAAACTGTACGTGAGAAGACTATATGAGACATGCAATAACTGAGTCAAAGATATTTTACTTTTTCGATGAAATAAAAGCATGTCAATAAACTATACATGTCTGGCCCTTGGTGCGATTCTCTTTTTCCAGTGTGGCCCTTAGGGAAATTGAGTTTGACGCCCCTGCTCTAGACTCACTCCCATCAAAAACAGTCAGCTGCATAATAAGTTTCCTGCATTAGAACTCTATTAGACTGTGACTCTGTCTGTCGATTGGTCCAGACTGAAGTATGTCAACAACTACCCAATGGATTGCTGTGAAATTTAAGGTCCCCAGAGGATGAAGCCTACTGAATTTGGTGATCCCCTGGCTTTACGTTTAGCATCATCATCACCTTGACATTATAGGCTTTTTAGTGAGATGTCTTGACAGCTGTTGGATTGCCATGAAATGTGGTACAGATATCCATCATGTGCAGAAAATTAATCCTAATGTGTTTGGTGATTCCCTGACTTTTAATCCAATGAGGTTCACTTGGGTTCATTTGTGGTTTTGATTGAAATATCACAAAAGTTATTAGATGGGTTTGCCATGACATTTTTTATAGACCGTTATGTCTCCCTCAGGGTAAATTGTTATCACTTTGATGATCCCTTAACTTATCTTCTATCACTATCATTGGGTCAATACTGTACTTTGGTTTATGACTAACTACCTGCAAAACATTTCCAGACATTTTCCATCAGCATCAGCTGTACGTTATCCGTATTCTGTCATCATAGCTCGTCTGCACATTCTGTAAAAACATCTTGTTTAGTGCCGTTAGTAAATGTTAGTGCGGTAATAGGCTTAACTAAGATTGTGAACATGCTTTAACGTTATACGTGCTCAACATCAGCATTCTAGCATTATGATTCTGAGCATCTTAAAATGCTCACAATAGTAGCTCAAAGCACCACTTTCCTAAGTGCAACCTCACAGAGCCACTAGCATGGCCATAAACCCATAGTCTTGTTTAAATACGACTCTGACATTGTCTCAGGTTATGTGTATAACAGAAGTGTATAGAGCTCAACAGTGACCGCCCACTTTTTGAATGTCTCTGGTTCTGGAAGTGATTTTCACCATTCAATGGCTCCATTGACATTTTATTAAATGCTTATATAAAGAGTTTTAAGCCTGGAACTAAGCCAACCAGCTGTGAGGTGAACAGTGACCATAAAACATTTGATTCAGCGCAAAAGGAAAAGGTACAAGTGTATACAGAAACGATCATAGATCTCAATGGTAGCAGCTCACTATAACCGTTTGCGGGTTCGCGGATGCGGTAAACATTTCCATAGTAACGGCAAGCTCCACCGATCAGAAACGTCGCTGTTACGCCTAGGAATGTGGGTAGTGTAGTACTTCTCCATGATAGCACAAATACAGTGCCTTGCGAAAGTATTCGGCCCCCTTGAACTTTTCGACCTTTTGCCACATTTCAGGCCTCAAACATAAAGATATAAAACTGTATTTTTTTGTGAAGAAACAACAACAAGTGGGACACAATCATGAAGTGGAACGAAATTTATTGGATATTTCAAACCTTTTAAACAAATAAAAAAACTGAAATATTGGGCGTGCAAAATTATTCAGCCCCCTTAAGTTAATACTTTGTAGCGCCACCTTTTGCTGCGATTACAGCTGTAAGTCGCTTGGGGTATGTCTCTATCAGTTTTGCACATCGAGAGACTGAAATTTTTGCCCATTCCTCCTTGCAAAACAGCTCGAGCTCAGTGAGGTTGGATGAAGAGCGTTTGTGAACAGCAGTTTTCAGTTCTTTCCACAGATTCTCGATTGGATTCAGGTCTGGACTTTGACTTGGCCATTCTAAAACCTGGATATGTTTATTTGTGAACCATTCCATTGTAGATTTTGCTTTATGTTTTGGATCACTGTCTTGTTGGAAGACAAATCTCCGTCCCAGTCTCAGGTCTTTTGCAGACTCCATCAGGTTTTCTTCCAGAATGGTCCTTTATTTGGCTCCATCCATCTTCCCATCAATTTTAACCATCTTCCCTGTCCCTGCTGAAGAAAAGCAGGCCCAAACCATGATGCTGCCACCACCATGTTTGACAGTGGGGATGGTGTGTTCAGGGTGATGAGCTGTGTTGCTTTTACGCCAAACATAACGTTTTGCATTGTTGCCAAAAAGTTCAATTTTGGTTTCATCTGACCACAGCACCTTCTTCCACATGTTTGGTGTGTCCCCCCGGTGGCTTTTGGCAAACTTTAAACGACACTTTTATGGATATCTTTAAGAAATGGCTTTCTTCTTGCCACTCTTCCATAAAGGCCAGATTTGTGCAGTATAACGACTGATTGTTGTCCTATGGACAGAGTATCCCACCTCAGCTGTAGATCTCTGCAGTTCATCCAGAGTGATCATGGGCCTCTTGGCTGCATCTCTGATCAGTCTTCTCATTGTATGAGCTGAAAGTTTAGAGGGACGGCCGGTCTTCGTGATTTGTAGTGGTCTGATACTCCTTCCATTTCAATATTATCGCTTGCGCAGTGCTCCTTGGGATGTTTAAAGCTTGGGAAATCTTTTTGTATCCAAATCCGGCTTTAAACTTCTCCACAACAGTATCTTCGAGACCTGCCTGGTGTCTTCCTTGTTCTTCATGATGCTCTCTGCGCTTTACACGGACCTCTGAGACTATCACAGAGCAGGTGCATTTATACGGAGACTTGATTACACACAGCTGGATTCTATTTATCATCATTAGTCATTTAGGTCAACATTGGATCATTCAGAGATCCTCACTGAACTTCTGGAGAGAGTTTGCTGCACTGAAAGTAAAGGGGCCTGAATAATTTTGAACCCCACCTTTTTCAGTTTTTTATTTGTTAAAAAAGTTTGAAATAGCCAATGAATTTCGTTCCACTTCATAATTGGGACCCACTTGTTGTTGATTCTTCACAAAAAATTACAGTTTTATATCTTTATGTTTGAGGCCTGAAATGTGGCAAAAGGTCGAAACGTTCAAGGGGGCCGAATACTTTCGCAAGGCACTGTAAAACATGTTTTTCTTAAAACAAGGTTGATATGCTTCTACAGGGGCATAAACCTTTGTTTCAAAAGCTCATAGCTCGTGGTAAGTCTACCTGGGATGGCTTGGACATTATGGCCAATCAAAAATCCTTATGGAGAAAATAAATGGGATTTTTCTTCCGGAACAACACTGTTTTCTCTGATTGTTAAACGGGCAAAAACGGGCAGGCTGATAATCAGTCGACCCCTAGACACAATAACACATGAGTAAGTCACATTTCAAAATCAACAGAGGGGGTAGAATTGAACAAAACGTATAGAAGGCAGCTCAAAGGCAGTATTGGACATAGCCCCAGCGATCTTTATTGTATTTCACTTTACTAGAGTCAAAGATCCAACATTTAACATCTTTAGAAAAGAGTAGATGGCCCACCAGTCCACACCCCTTTTATATTATTTAATTAGTTTTTAATTCAGTGGGCACTGGTGACACAAAGGAAATGTACTGTAGGTGAGTGACCTAGCGTAGCTAGATTCATAAATGTTACATTGCACGGCTGGTTTGACAATTTTTCAATCTGTACTGTATCTGTACTACCACCACAGAATAGTAAAGCGCTTCTTCTCAGAATTCTAGTATCTCCTTTACCCCATAAACTGGTCATATGTTGCCTCATTTACGAACAAGACGAAAGATCTACAGCCATGCTAGCAGATATGTGAGGCTGTACTAAGGCACAGCAGTGATTCAAGCTAAATTATCACAACAGCATACTGACCTGCTCACTATAATAATGGTAACATGCTGATGTTAAGTGGGTATGATGTTTACCATGCTCACAATCTTAGTTTAGCATGCTAACATTTGCTAATTAGCACTAAACACAAGGTATAGCTAAGGCTGATGGGAATGTTTTTAGTGTTGCATGTATTTGGACATACACCTAAGTGTTTGAACAAGAGCAAAAGTCCCAAAAACTCGAGTAAAAATGAAATATCACTGACTGCATATTATTTAACTAGTAAAATAATTATTTTATCTCAATATTGTGATATCCAAATAAGCTACCATTTACTGCAGGACTGCAGGTGCCCTGGTGGCTTAATAAACTGTGATCTCAATGCTCATTGTTGAATATCATTTCAATCTCTCTGTCCCCTTGTTTCCTGTCATTTCTCAACCGTCCACTGCAGTTTGAATATTGTTGTACTGTAGTTAATTTTTAAGTGAAAGTTTACTAGAAGCACTGGAACTAGATATACTTTAATTATTGTGATTGCTTTGTCATCATTTCATACTCAAACAACTGGAAGCAAAAGCATTTTTTACATGTGTAACATGAAACAATTTGTTTTCCATAATTTTGATATTTCATAAATGCAGGCCAGGAGGCAAAGGAAATGCAAGAAAATTTTAGATGACACACTCAGTTTGCCTCTTAATTTAGTACCAATATTTTGTAGGTTTATCCTTTTTTCTGGTCTACTAGTTGTATACACAGATGTTTGTGCATTTATGGGAAAAGCACTTTTAAGTATTACTGTTCAGTAATACCAAACAAAGTAGACCTATCACATTATTTCAATTGCCCAGCAGTTTTTTCAGACTTCATATACATTACTTAGTGATTGATGCCTGCAAAAGCAACAGACCATGGCTCACTCTCTGATTGCCTGTTTACAGGGCTCTGACACTTTTATAGTCCTCCTAATACCATTACAAAGTATTACTTCAACAGCGGGGCTCTCGCCTTTCCTGTAGAATTAGATACAAAAGGCTGTTTGCTGTGATCACTTGAGACAGCACAGTTGTGAAAATGAGTTTTTGTTGAGGCATGAGGACTTATCGACATTTTAACTTCCACATTGTCAGTGGTGGTCTGACAGATTTCATTTAACTACCAAAAACACACTAACATGCATGAAGTATTTTAAAGTTGCAATGTAAAATTATGTACAATGTCATCTTAAAACCTGTACTGCCCTCACTGTATATGGGTGATACAAATGCTGATCTTGTAATTGTTTTAGTGCAAATAATTGTAAATTGAAAATGGTCAAAAGCTCAACACAGCTTTTGAAGATTTGCTGTATTCAACCTTTATTTATCCTCGAGAGATCATTGAGGGCAACCATCATTTACAATGTCATTGAGTGAAGTAAAGTTCAGGTTGATATTAACAGTAGGGTAGTGTAATAATGTTTCAATGATGAATCACAAATTGGGCTGAAACAAATTTATTATTGCTACATCTATTGATTAATATTACTCAGAAATGTGTTCTATTATTTTTTCTATAAAATGTTAGAACTTTCAAAGTGGCATATACCAATCCTTCGTTTTGTCTGACCAACAATGTCAAAAAAAATTAGTAGTCTGTTACTAAGACAACACTGTCTTTAGATGCCTCACAGTGAAAGTGTTCCGGTTTGCGTCATCAATAGCTTGATACAGCAAGGGGCGTTACTGCAGCTCTGACAGCACAGCAAAAAGGAGGGCTCAGAAAACGGCATGCTTCCTGTTTGTATGATAAATGTCAGCACAGCAACAGTGAGTAAAACAAAAATCCAAATCAAAGAAACACAAAACTACTGAAAGCCAAATGTAGAGAGCCTTTTAAAAATGACAAATGTGTTGAGTCAGTCATTTTGCTGTGACGGCTCAGTTGCAGGCAGGCATCTTCTTCTTTTCTGTTGTCCAGCAGAACCATAATATTGTTGGGTCAGTGTGGTTACCCCCTGCTGTGAGGGCACCGTGGAAATGCCCATAAGCATGCCACATTATGGTGCTATAGTGTGCTATACTGAGCGAGTAAAAATGACAGTTATATTTCCCTTATTTAAGACGCTGCAAATTTTCTGTCCTTTTAATTGATACTTTTTGCAATTTGCAGGTTTGTAACCATTAACTTTAAGAACTATACTGCACTTACTGTATTATGTTACATGGTTTGTTGGTATCGAAATTCCTAAATTTGATCTATTTAGTTTGTTAGGTATTGTGCTCCAGTTGTGTAGGTTGCCCCTCTTCTTTGCATTATTGCCAACCTGACATCCTGAATTTTACATTGTGTCCCATGTCTTCATGTTCTTACTGCAGTCACAGCAGTGATTTTTAGAAAGTAATCTAGTAAATGCTACATTCTCCCTAAATGTTTGCTTAATTTTGATTCCTAGCTGCTTCCTTGATTGCTGTAGGCCTAGGCCAATAACCTGCAGCTGGGACGTCATGTGTTTGAACAACCCATAGATCGTCTACATATATTTCCGATTAACTACCAGTAGGAAACAGCATCTGAACTGTCCTTAACCACATTTTCAGGACTTTTGTTAACCTCTTATTTGCATATTTGGTAATTTTATTTTCCAAAACAGTGCCCGTACTTTCAGATTAATGCAGATGTTTCTGCCGCTAGGGGTCTCTCCAATCAAAACAATGGATGGTAAACAGAGACTTTTGATGACGTTGTGGAATTATGGGGTTGTAGTTTTCATTGTTAAACACCATCGCCTATTAGAATGCATCTGTTCACGGACAAGTTTACCCTTTCAAGTCCACCCATTCCGACGGCCGTTGTTGCGCAGAAGATCTCCCAGCTGCCCGGAATTATCTCCCCCTTCACTTTTTTGTAATTTTAACTAGTCGTTTTGGTGCCTAACCCACCTTTTGTATTGTAAAGACAGCTAAACGCGAAGGGGGAGATATTCGGCAGGGAGGAGACTTTTGGCACAAACACTGGTAACGGTAACGGAGACGTAACGTTATGGATGGCCGCTGTTCTAACGTTAACTATATGTCCCAGGGCTGTAGTCAGCTCTCATCCCGACTGAAGTCTCTTTCTGTGACATTGTATGATTTACAATTACTTTCGAATGTATCATCTGGGTTCCCATGTTTTGAAGGAAGTTAGAGTAACTACAGGGGTCAAAGGTTATATGACGCCACTGACAGGCGACTAAACCAAACGTCCCGTGTCAGAAATAAAATTACAGGTTTCTCTGGCTTTGAAAATTGTTGGAAACATTTGGGATAGTGTAAGTACACAACTCAACAAAATATATAATTATATATAAATATATATTATATAATATATATAATATATTTTTGTTTGTCTCTTTATGGGTTTTATTTAGATTATATTTTACAGTTTTATATTTATTTTTTTACATGTTCACGTCTCCTGTAGTAGAAATAAACTGTACATTTTCTTCATTCAGGATAAAGATTCTATAGAGTTTATATTATATTAAAGGTTACTTTTTACTTGTGCAGTGCCTGTTCAAAACCAGACTGTCCTCACCAAAATACTGCTCTATAGTTCGATTGTCCAAGCAGCTTATTACGAACTATATTTACGTTTGTTGTAACCACGTTAGTACGTAACTACGTCACAAACGTAACTTCGTCTGTGTAACAAAAGTAATGCACTTACGCTGTAAGAAACTTACTCATTTTAACACAAAACATGAAAAACCTAACCATGTAGATTTGTTGCCTTAACTTTACCAAGTAGTTCTGTTCACAACGTTGACCAGGTGTTTAAAACTGTGACTGTTTCACAACATTAAATAGAAAGGTCGTATATGTTGTTTTGGGAGTCATTGGCAAACAACCTAGTCTGTCGTTAGGTATGAGGATGTGTGGTTTAAAATGTGCCTGTTTGGAATGGGCGACAGTGCACTTCCTTGGGTCCTCAGCCAACTATAAAGTCAATCGGATGAACTGTTGCTGAGCAAATCGAAGGACTGAGACCCCTTCCTTTCTATTTAGAAAAAACTGCTATTCATTTTAAATCTTCCTCCTCAAACTTACAGCCCAGAACAACAGTGGGTTTGCTTGTTTTAACATCTGCATCTAGAGAGAAGAACCAAAAGCATTGAAGGATTAAGAGGTAAGGTGAGGAGGAGGAGAAATAAACGTCAGGATTTTTTTGCCTTCTTGCCATAAAATGGATGTGAAACCTGCTGTAGCTACTTGGAAGTTATTGTCAGTGAGGATGACTCAGCTGGACTAAAAAGTTTGATGTAAATTGTCTAGTGAAATGGAACTTTCATGAACTAGAAGTTCATTTTTCTCTGAATACTGGGGGTCAATTTGGCAGCAAATTCTACACGGCTATAGAAAAGAAAAATATAGTTAACAGAATAGGGGAGAAATGGAACAATCTCAACACAGAAACGCATAAGGCAAACTTATAAACAGGACGTGTGTAATTTGTGCTAAATACAAACCAAGTATGAATCAATACATTAAGGATCTATCAATATGTGTTGATATTGAACAACTAACTTACTTTACTAGAAAGCTGGAAGTTATTGAAAATATGTTTGGGAGCTTCATGAAACAAAATGCTGGTTTGGATTAATAAAGCCAAAGACTGGGGGCGGGTTAGCTGGAATACGATTATAAAGTGTGGTAGCCCATGTGATCTTCAAGATTTCTGTACTTGTAATTATAGTATAGTAGTAGTCTGTAAAATCAACTCTATTTTAATTACTATATTTCTATTGCCTTTTCATTTGCTGCCAAGACTGACCATTTTATTTATATATAATGTTTGTTGTAATTTAAAAAATAAACGCGCACACAAAATGGAGATACAGCAGAAAAGTAATAGTGGGCAAAAACATTTGCTTATTGTTTGGTTCCAAGATGTAAGAACTTGTGATGTGGACTGCTTGACTCAAAACAAAAATTGCACATACGCAGAGAGTGGCAAAATTGCACTGAATGTCCACACAAATGTGACTTTTATCTTTTTATTAAAAATGTTCCATCAGGAGTTTCCCTTTCATGCCATCAATCATGTGGAAAGACTCAGAGACGTCTTTTTCCAAATGGTAGATATCCGATTTTGGAAAAACTCCTCTCTTGTGGTTATTATACCCACACGCAGTATGGGAGTAAGTTGTAAAAACGACATTTTCCTCCCTCAGTTGAGTGTGCATAAATAAACACAAACAAAATCTTTTTGCCCAGAGTATCCGTCACTCTCCTTCCAACTGCTCCGAGTGAAGTCGGTGTGTTTGCGTGCGGGCGTAGTTCTTTGTGAAAAAGATGGCCGTGAGAATCTATGCAGATCTCATATGTTGTCGAATTTAAACAGTATTGTCCTCATCATGTGCTGTATGTAATGTTTATGCAACACACAAACTTTACAAACTGTAAAGCCAACAGTGAAATATCTGATAACAATTATGTATTTTAGTAAGACAAGTTCTGAGTAGTACAACACTTGACCTACATTCACAATCCATTTGTAGTTTTTAGCTGCAAAACCAACACTAAACAATACAAATACTACTCTGTTAGCTTCTGTGATTGCTGCTCTAACCTTCAAAGGTCAATTGCACCATTTCTGATATACATCCTAACTGATTATGGTGCTGATGGGTGTTTAGCTGGTGCTGCAGACACGTAGACGTTAGAGTTTTTCAGAGACATCTGACTCCAGTGTACTGCATCTGAAAAACTGTATATTTTTAACATAAATATTTGTAGGTTGTCCCATTCCGGTTTCTTGTTACACTTCTAACACGATGCATGAACGAAGAAAATACAGACGTTAGATCTGCGACACAAAACAGTATTTTTCTTCAATGGAAGCAATATCAAAGTAAAGGAAATATGCACATAACTGAACTGAATACTGGGTAATAATGTTTATGATATTGGCATCCGGTAGACATAAAATAAAGGATAAAGGAGAAACAGGATAATGATTACTTTATTAAGAAACATACTCAGAGGTGACTACTGTACATTTTACATAACTTTATAGTATATTACACATTACATTTTAAAATGATTCAGCATTATTTAAATTAAAAAAACAACTATTATTAGTTTGTTTACTACTATGCCGACTTGAATAAATGATATTGGATTTACAAAAATATTATGCAGTAAAAAAGGATTACATAATTTACTGTCTGTATTATTGCCATGCAGACTTGTCATTATATAACATTTGGTGAAAAACTCACCACAAAATGAGATACAACTTTATAAATACAGAAAGGAAACTGGGTCATAGCTGCAGCAAAGAGGTTCTTTGTGTGCACACAAATATCTCAACTCAACAAAAGTATGTTTCTAGTAAATACTGTTTCAGGCGTAGCATACAGTTTTGCCATCACTGCAGTAAAGGATGTACTGCAGCAATTCCTAATTGATTTAAAACAGTGATGCTCATTTAGCAGCCTGTGGGTCACATCTGGCTCCAGCTTAAAACGGCCCACCCGATCAATTTCTCGGCTGTAAGAGCCAGTGCCTCACAGTCGATTCAATCTGTAGTTTTAGGAACATCATTTAATTGCAGTTTATACGGTAAGGTTGGATGGCTAAACATTGAAATGCTTGTAATATACTGTACATCTCTTCCAGCTCTTGGAATGGACTTCCCCAAATTCCTGGCAAACTCAGCAACCTAAATGGTCTTTTTGTGTTTATGAACAAATATTTCTACTTCGGGATATTTCCAGGATTCCACAACAGGCTTAAGAGAAGCATTGGCACGGGAGATATGCCAGGGAGGTGTTCTGTGGACCACCAGTATTCAATGTGAAAAATTAGATTTATTAGAACATTTTATCTACTTCCTGGCTTAAGGTTTTGTACTCACTCTCCATTTACAATGTGTGATGTGTTCACATTGTCAGTTGAATTTTTAAATGTTAAGAAGGCCTGCTGTAATTAAACCCCTGAGTAGAGATTGCATGTCATTTGCATCAAAGTGTGCAGCTGCTCTCAGTTAGGTATTTTATTTGCTGCAGAAATGCTAAAATATTAGATTACAGTTTGGTCTGCTAATACACACACCTAGCCATTAAGCAGTGTTTGCTCGCAGTGAAGTCTGTAACACAGAAATTCCCAAATTAAAATGGCTGTGAGTCTTAAGAAAACATTGTTTGCAGTGATGTAACACTTTTCAATGTTTGTTGTTGTCACTGAGCATTGCTATAATTCCTTAATGAATAATACCAGCACGTTTCCTGGAATGTGGTAGGCCTATGTAATGTTGGGTAAATATAATGTGGAGATTCAATGATAAATATAACTCTTGTGTTCATTATTTCGATTTGTATTATGCCACTAGAAATAAAATAAAAATTTAAACAGATCAATCTTTAGATTTTTTTCTTCACATCTTTCCTCTCATTTACCAGATTATATCTTTCTTTTACATGAGAAACGTTTTTTTGTTGTTTTGTGTTATTCCCTGCAATATTAGTCAACAGGTTCCACCAGTTAGGATGACTCGATGTTGCACATTAATTTGTATCCTGTATCTTAGTCTCGAAATGATTGCCATATAACTACATGTAAAACCCTCTCACGCATTTAATATCTTACCGATGCGGATTATTTTACAGCCCCTTCAATCGTTAATTGTGCAATTAAATAGAAAATTAATTTAGGCTCTGAAGCGCCGATGCACTTTTCTAGTGATACAGCAGCAGAAGTCAGGGTCCGAAGTTTTGGAGTTTTGTTGGCTTCTCCATAAAATCCCACGCAGGAAGAAAAAGTGAGAGAATGTGGTTTTTCATCGCCCTATTACTCCTCTGAATATGTTAATAAAAGTGCTGGTTTGTATTTAAGTGTTTTTATAGAATAATTCACAGTGAAAACCCATGCACAGCTTTTTAAAATCACCACTTTAAACAACAAAATAGAAAATACGGAGCAGCCGGCACGGGGCTACAAAGTTTAGAAATCTGATATGGGGGCTCTTGATTTTTATTTTACTTATTTATGTTTCTCCTGAAAATAACTGAAGTTTGACAGAATTCGTGTCTTTTTTGAATGAGTTGAATGAATATTAATAAATCAGAGGATAACATATCTCGTTCCGACGCAGTTTCACATCCTTTTTTTCATATCCTGTTAACAATTCATAACAAAGATATGTTTGGGTTGGCCTATAAAACCAACACTTTAAAAATAAGAAATAATCAAATATAAAACAAGAATTTGTTTTTTCAATAATATCCGAGAAGGGGAATCGCAAAGTTTAGTCGGTCATTCAGACTGAAAAGAAACCGATCAGTGAATATGCATCGGTCAGCCAACTGCTTTAACATATCCTTTACAGATGAGAGTAAAGCAGGTCAATGATGAGTCTACTTGAAATATATGAATGCTTAACCAATTCTCAGTAACTGGAATCTGCTCTGCAGAGGATTTGAATATTTGGTTCAAAGTTGAATGAGATATTTATTAATTTTTTTTTTTTTTTTTTTTGTTTTTCCCCCAATTTTCTTTTTTTTTTTTTCACCATAATTCCACTTTGCATAGCCAATCTGTCTTTAATTTAAGTCAAGCTTTGGTTACTTTGTTGTAGCCTATATAATGGATTTCAAAAATCGGGACGAATTGATGTTTGCGCTTGCTTTGTAAAACAACAAACTCTTCAGTCTTCAGGACCACCATCATGTTCATCGCCTGTTATAGTCAAATGTCCAATACACGCGAAAAGAGAGGGATCTGACTTAAACCTGTAAATCATAGAATGTCATTCGACTTTTAAGTCTATATACAAGAAATAATCTATCACACGAGGAGTCTTTGTACACATTTAAATCAATGTTTTTTTTATGAGAAGTCTGTTAGAATGTGTTTATTAAAATAGTGTTCACTACTTTTGCGATTCTCACCATTATAAGTATCACATTTAATATTAAGCATGCGTTCTTTGCTATAGGCAACTTAGTTACTCACAAACACATTCTTCAAACATGGCGTAAAACCGACATCAATGGGTTGAACTGAGGACAGCAGTTGGCAAATAATACATGCATGAATGCAAAATATGAGTTTAATTATTGTTTTATTTAATTTTGCTGGGTAGGGCTAGTATCACGTGCACAGGCTTGGTTGCAGGTATAGGCGCAATGAGAAAGATCACATTGCACACAGAAAACCCTTCTCTATTTGAAGCCGTTTATTATAATGTGTTATAACCATCCAGTTGCATAATGTTTAGACCTATAGTATCAACCTAACGCATAAATAGCGATAGGTTATTTTAGCAGCCATCTCAAAACTTCAAACTCACTTTCACAAAGAGCGGAAACACGCTCTAACTGATGTTTTTGGTCAACTTGTCATTTGTGAACTTAAACTCAAACTGAATTCAGAATTGCTTTCAGTGGTTTCATAGTCAGTTTAAAAAATTAGAAGGAAAGCCCCATTGCCATAGTTTTTGTATTTGAATTTAAATGCCACCTCTAAATACCTTACTTTGGTGGCTCAGGTACAGCAAGTTCCCGTAGCCACGTGCTTCTGCTGAAATGCTTAGGGCATTTCTGTGATGAATATTCTTGTAGCAGCGAGGCCTCAGTGCTGCTCTCTGCAGCAAACTGCGTCAACAAACAATTTGGATCAATATAGTAGGTCCCTTTAACTTTTGCCTTGTTGAAATGACTCTGAGTATGGCTTCCTGCGCACCATTTCACTTCAAGATGTCCTCACGCAACGAGTTAACCAAAAACAAGCAGGTGCGACCATCATGTTCCAGTCCACAGCTCTTATGTTGACTTTAGTCTCTTCATACAGCCACTGAATACTGGATGAGGAAGTTGTCACTAAATCGCTTTCTGTAAATTTCTCGGATTTTTATTTGGTGTCTTCAAGCAAAGTGTGCTTCACAGCGTGGGCTATATAAATGAATCATTTGCATATATCAAATAGCTTCACGTTTTAGGTTCGGCACAGCAAAACAGATTCTAGATTTTGAACTATTAACGATAGTGTTAAGAAAGTAAGATGAATAAGATACTATTTTAGGATAGTTTATTCCATACATGTTGTCTTTACGTAAATGTAATGTCGCCTTTACGCTCCACAGGAAGTATGGTACATTGTAAATAGCATTACGAAACATTTAAGAATTAATAGATAATGTAAGGGGGAATGTACATCTCGTCAACGAGGTGATTTGAGGAACGAAATGTAGAATTTGTTATTTCAGTTTTAATTATAAAAGAAATGTATAGAATAAAAATGGATCTGCTGTGCTGGAAGTGAATGCAAGTTCGTGCACACTATCCCCTTTCCTTTTTAAAAACTGATAGGCTATGATTGCCTTTTATATATAGCCTACTCGGATTATTATTTGCGTTGAGAAACCGTTTTTATTTAACAGTATTGGCAAAAGAGTTCCTCAGTAGACGATGTAGCTGCGTGTTAAGCTCACAGACATCCATAGCGCGTGGCCTCAGCATTTTGACACATTTTAGATTTGTGAAGATTTTGAAAACGGCATGGTGTTACAGGCTGTAATGCGCATTAAGTGGCGTGGAAATATTGCCCTATAACGCAAGTCTCGAGATTTAGGAAGACACCCTTGGAGGAGATTATTTTGATACAGATTGCCATTTCCTGGAATTTGCATAAAGCTGCCGGTTGAAAAAGAGGTGACTTTCAAAAAGCCCTAAGGTTGTCTAAAGGGCCCGGTATAATCAATTGATAATAACTTCTAATCACCTTTAAAATATACATGCCAAACCTTAAATAACTTTCTAATTTCAAACCTATTTCTAGAAATAAATCCTCACCAGTTGTAGTTCAGCAAAGATCTCTGTTTCTGGACAACACATCAAAGCATAAAACATTTTAAAATGCACCTGTATTCATGTTTGCTTTTAGCTAGCCTGCATATAGTCTGAAATATGTCGAGAAAGTTTAAAGCGCTTTATTCTGTGAGAGAAGAAGTGGGATGATTAATGATGAACGTGTGTGTCTTTTGTTTTGCTGTCTGGACGGATGGAGCGACCGCCTCTGTTAACTTGAACTTGGACTTCCGACAAGACGCGTCAAACTGTGGATTTATTTTGTCTGCTTTGTTGCCCCTTCACCAACCAGACTACAACAGGGAAATTAAGAATCCACGTCTTCAGGACTATTGTAGACAGCGATAAACGTGTTGACCACATTAATACAAAAATAAATAAAGACTGTTTGTTTATAAATCATATTCAGATATAAGACAGCAGGCTTAGGCCCACAATAATGACCAGACACTACTTTGTAACGTGTTGGTAGAATAGGTTTCATTAGAACTAAATAAAAAAAACATATCTTAATGAAGTACCTTGTGTCAATAAGTCGTCAATAAGTCAAAACATTTTATCCATATTACGCTCCTTTGATGACTGTGCATAACAGACATTATCTCATGGGGCCGCGCATTCCCAACTTCCATATTGGGAATCTAAAATATACTTTGTCTAAAGTTGTAGACTATTGCTGTGTAGGAAGTGTAATTACCCTCGTATGAAAACATCCAGATGTGTATATCTATTTATGTGATCATGCTTATGTAGCCTGTTTTCTAAATGTTACTACATTCTGCCAATGTTTGATGCTTGCATGCTTGACAATACACCTGTGTTGTATTCCTATTCCTAATTTAATCCCAATTCATGGGCTTCCCTCGAAATTGTGAAACTACACTTTGTGTTGCATAAATGATGCGCAAAGGTGTCTTCCTCTCAAATTTGATGAAATCGTGTCAGGGTCGGGTAATGTATCACTAAAGTTTTAATAACAATAGGATAAGTACACTGAATAAAAAGGCTGTAAAGCCATGTGTTGTATTTTGTAAATCCACTTTGGCTTGTCTGTAGCGGTGGTCTGCCAGCCTGCTCTCTGTCCTCTGGGCGCGGCTCCGCCTGCCTGCTTTATTTTGCGGTTAAACCCCAGCCATCCTCTCATGGTCTACCTGCTCTGGGTGACGTTAAACAACAGTCTATGAGTCAAATCCGAGGTAAATTAGCCCTTAACTGTAGTGTGAGTAGTCTTTTTCATGCATGGCTTCCCAACAGCATATACCAACTATTGTAGATTATCAGTGGTAAATAAAA
Organism: Perca fluviatilis; assembly: GCF_010015445.1. Classification (NCBI taxonomy): domain Eukaryota; kingdom Metazoa; phylum Chordata; class Actinopteri; order Perciformes; family Percidae; genus Perca; species Perca fluviatilis. The sequence goes on along the minus strand of NC_053116.1, from coordinate 20,915,954 downwards.
AGATGGCTTTACCTCGTATAGTGATTATCATACAGAAACCATCCACCAACATGAACAGAAATATACTGAATTTCAGAGAAGCCATAATCTCTGAATTTAAAGCCTCTACTTTGATAGAATTGCTGTAATGTATAGGATATCTGTTAACTTCGATATGATTAAGAAGAGTCCGTCACATATGAAAGTTTTGGTGGGTAAAGTGTGTGTGTGTGTGTGTGTGTGTGTGTGTGTGTGGGGGTGGTACTCCTCTGCCCACCAAACTCTACATTTTTGTGTCCTATTATTCACTGTATGTCGTTTCACAATACAATTTTGGTTTCTTGACAAACATGGCTTCCCCTCAATGACGCCAGTTTACAGTGTTGTAATATATCCATTTTGAATAGAACTAATGTGGCATGCTAGAGTCGGGCATGCATTTTCAAATGTGCTCATGCATATGCAGCAAGATCCCGTGAGAAATAAATGTGTGAATCTTGAGCTGAAATTGAAAGCAAAAAACTCCAAAGACATAATCCATTTACGCATGTTGCGGCCTGTTTAAATGTCCCTCTCTTCTTGTCTAGCATTTTCATTCTGTTTGTCACGCACCAGCACTGCACTACACTGCCTATTTATAGATTTTTCACCACGGTTTGTCATTTTCTTGACAAAATATCTTGCCTTTCGGTGCCCTTACTGCTAACATTGAAGTGCAGTGGTCTTGGCTTATACGATTATGATTTTTTCATCGTAAATGAAAGGGTGGCCGAACGGAAAACACCAGATTGAGATGCTGTTTTAGTTTTGTAGGAATGTTTTCATGCCAGTGGAGTGCTCTGCTCTCCCTCTAGCCTGCTGAACAACAGCAACAGCCCACTTTTATCAACACACACACACCACACACACACACACACACACACACACACACACACACACACACACACACACACACACACACACACACACACACACACACACACACACAGGCTGTGCACACTGGCAACATAAAGCAATACGTATTACTATAATGAAGCCAATTCACCTTTTTGCAGAGGTAAATGTGGCATTAACATGCAAAATACATGTAACGCGCCAGACCAGGAGCTCGTGAGTCACACACGCAACTTCCAAATGAGCACCAGTCTTGATTTACTATGAGATTTATGTATGCACTACAGTCAGATTTTTGTCCATTCAATTAGTGCAGATCCTTGATGGGTCCAAAGTTTATCCCATTGAGTTTGACATGTTAATTTACTGAAATCTTCGAATCCTCATTCTAAAAATGCACTTGGACTATAATGGCCTTTATACTGCTATAGTGTGCGAATCTATTTGGTTATTTTGGTTGACCTAGTCCACTGCTGAGTGAATTAAACACTTGGTTTACTTTGATTATACAATATAGAGCTAAGCCTGAAGCTGGCTGGAAACTCATAAACATAAGCGCAATCTGATTTCAGCATGCATGGCGCAGACTCTACCTGCAAGCTGTCAACACATTCTTGGACTGCTACATCGCCTTTTCAAAGACTTTTTTTATGCCCACGGATTTGCATCATTCTCAAGACCGGTGAGATAATGTTTGACAAGTAATAGTATTGCTTTTTATTGTCATTTTTATCGGCGTTTAACATTGATACGAAAGGGACACGGAGTCATTTTGATGGAGGGACTGCACTGCACACTGCAAAAAAATGTGGTCATTAGGTAAATCAAGGCAAAGGAAACTGACAATTGTGATAGCTGCACTTGTTTCCATTAAATTATTTGGAGTTATGTGAATAAGAGCTATACGATTTTGAATTATTTGGGATGATAGAGTACTATTGTAGCCTACTGCTGGATCAAAATAAAATATGCTACACCTATGTATATAAGGGCATATCCTGCGTATACGAACCATTGACTCAGTCTTGTGCACATGCAGTCAGTTCCTGGGAGCGGAAGCCGCAGGTAGGCAGCATTTGTATGGGAATGGATGCTCTCCCCTCCCCCACAAACCTCCGCATCAGACGGGCTCTCTCTCCGTCTGACAGGGCCTGTCTGGAAGGACATCATGTCTGGTTGTCAAGATATTTACAGCAGCACATCATGGCCGGTTGTCAAGATATTGATAGTCGTTTCAATTAACAGTATCTGAAACCGCAGCGGAGAAGTTTAACGCTTTTCAAGAAATATTTTTTTTTAAATGAAAAGTGGACAAATGTTTTTTTATAAAGGGAAAAAAACGTTTTTGCAGTGAAGTTCCACCTCAAACTGTATAACCAGCCACCACCAAACACTTCAAATGCCTTAAAACGGACACTGCAGCAGTTTTTATATTATATCAATGTTTTGGTCTGTGATGACGCATTCTATGTTGTTTCAATGACGCATGGTTACAGTTTTAGCCTTTACCTAGCTGTATTGGAATTTGGTTTTGGAATTTGATTAAATAATACTAACGGCAACATGGCTATTATTTGTCTTTTCGCTATGGCTACGTATTGCTGGTCGAGTTGTAGGAACTGGAATACAATATATGGTGACTAAATTGAAATGTAAACCCAGCTCATTAATTCCATATTATCCTGCTCTTCCTAACCTTATATTTAAGATGTACAAATGTACACAGACGTACACAACAGCATCTCTGCTGCATGAAGTGAAAGTTTAGGGTGGATTATGGGTGAGAAAACATCAACTTTCATATCAATTGGCTTGGCCTTAAATAGTATATGTTGGTGACTAAATTATTTATTTTTAAATACATTGATAGGTAGTTTAGGTGATAGCATTACATTTAAAACCGCCCTGCAATGGAATATGTACAAACTTGGAAAAAAAGTAATTTTCATTCTTTAAGAATCCACCTGCGTGTCTGCAACCTGTCCACTGTTGATGAAAGATAATACAAACAAAAGTTAGCAGTTAAAGTTCGATATATTTTAGAATCCATTATGAATTAGTTTGTGCAGGGCGTGCATTAGATGCCAAAGTATCATGTATATGGTTTAATGATTGGGTCGCTGGTGTCTCGGTGCACATTTTGCTGCAGTGGAAATGCGCCAGACACTTAAAATATTTAATGTTAGGCTAATCATTTATTTGCTATCACCATAACTGTATAATAATTGTATTAGTTCTTGCAAAAGTTAAAAAGAGAAAATATGAATCATGTAGTCATTTATATTTAAGATTTTACTTTATTATACTTTCCCTTTTTTCCCTAAAACATTAATTATGAATTTGTTATAGTAGTATCAGTTTTTGAGAAAACCAGAGATGGGCTTGACGTGTGATTTATGATTATTGCAACATAAAGTGTAACTTAATCAAATTTTTCTAAATGTAACAACTTCAACTATTATCTCTGAGACTGTGCCGCCTGTTTGACCAACGCTACATCATCCGTGTATCCCACGGGGCGAAACTATTACCTTAGCACAAACATTTGGGCATAATTTGGAAGTTAGGCTGAATGAAAACAAAATGCACCAAACTCAAAATAACATTCTATCATTCATAAACAAAAAAAAAAACGTGATCTTCTCAAGGTCGGAGCTTTCATGGAAAATGTTAGTTTGGAAGGAGCCGGTTTTCTGCAGCGCAAAAGCTGTCAAATTCCTGATCCTTAGGGGAGGGAAAAACACAAGGGATTATTTGGAGTTCTCTCTCTCTCTTCGCAGTTCGCACACAGCAAATATTTTAGAGTAAGGGTCTCTAAATAACAGCTAGTTTGCATGTATACTCTAGTGTGAAGTTCATTCTTGTCTGTCTAGACTCTGATTACGACCCTGTTTGTCTGCGTTTTTTTTACCTTGACCTTGGACTTCCGTGCAGCTGCCGTTTGGATGAGCCCTTCGTAATTTCCTTGAGACAAAAGAACTATAGTCTGTCCGAGGAAGGACAGGGGTCTAGCTTCCTTAGTATACTAATACTTAACGGTGGCCTGATTATTCCCAAGGCAACTCAGCAGTGCAAAAATGTTGATAAAACCCTTCGTATGGCTGCTTGTAGCCTCCTTTATGAGTGACTCATGGGATAGGCATCACAAAAACTCTATTTTATGGACACTTTGTGGGCCTATCCCATCGGTAATATTTCAAACTCAAAAATACAGTCAAGTTTTAAATATTAACCCAGAAGTAATAGACGATTTCCGCAACTGATGTTAGTATGGGGCCTGGTGACGAGGAGAACTAAAAGGACGTTTTAGATTTAGAAGAGAGCTTTAACCAGTGGTTATTCAAATATGAAGGAGGATGCGTGTAAAAATAGTGTCGGAAGAGTTCCTATGTCCGCATTTCTACCATGGTGTCTAATTGAAAAAGGTCTGTACACACAGTCTAGCTGAAAGCGGCCCCTTGTTCTTATTTTCGCCTGGAAGCGTCAGCTTCACTTGTATGTTATGAATGAATAGCTTAGTGAAACAGAAACATCACATGAAGTCGTTTAATGCTCAGTTTAGTGCAGACGCTATCGCTGAAAAAGCTTAGACCGAATACTATGATGGAACATATATTTGCCCAAACCTATTGCGGGAATATTTAATAATGCAAGTAGTTGTAGCCTGAACTAAACGATGCTATCATTTATTGTAGGGGATTACTGTAATTATATCTTCACATGAAAGAGACATACGTAGGCTACTAAAAGATCATTTACAATGACGGTATCTTACCTGGAATTTTCACCTTGTCCTTTGGCTGTTAATGCTGAGGTGCGACGACATTCAACTTTGCCAATACTAAAACTTCTAGTTCTGGTTCCACCACACAAACCACACGCACATGCTAAATAGTATTTTTTTTTTTTTTAACCTAACTGATTAATACAAATCAACACGTCATGCAAAAGTTTATAATATGCTGGATTTAGGCTCCACAATATCAACCTCTAAAAGGCAACATTAAAACATTAAAAACATAATTAGTATGCCCTGCTGGAACAGTAATAGTCCACAACTAGTCACTGATCCTCATCTCACCATGTTAATAGGTGACCCAGTGGCAGTTGTATACGGGTTTAAAGGAAATGCGTCCTTCAGAAAAGGAGTGTTGATAAGATTGGACGGAGACACATTTGCTTTGACAGAACTGTTTCTTGATGCGTAATACATACATGATATACATTACATTAACTACAGACCAGGGATTCCAGATTAAATAATTTTCTATTAGGCTACATTTACTATTCAAACTAAACTTCAGCCGGAACATATCATTTCCATCAGTTATACACAAAGTTTGCGCACCAATACGCCAAGAAGCAAGTTGAAAGATTAGATAAAAACAATTGAATAAGAAATGTATGTTTTTATTTTCCATGTACCAACTGTGACATGTATCATATGCTATTATATTCTCTGGCAGTCCCCGGAATCGGCCAAATTTCACAGGTTGTTTTCGTTTGCCCCAATCTTGAAAGTATCCAAACTCCCCTTTAAGGGTGTGGGTCTAAGTGATTTAAACCAATGATATGACTCGGTATTCTGCAGGAAAAAACTGTGACATGTGAGGCAGTGGGTCTTTAAAGGGCTGCTCTGCCCCAACTCACAAGCCCAATCTCGTAGGACTTGTTAGCGTATCACGTGCCAGATTCTTAATGAAGTGGACACACGAGGGTCTCGAGTGCGCATGCGCTTGGTGTAAAATGTAGTTGGAAATGAGGTGTCCGTCTTGGAGTAGTCGACTTTTAAAAAGCATCGGCAGCCCCTGATATGACGACTTCGCTGGTCCTGCATCCACGCTGGGCGGACACCTTGATGTACGTTTATGAAAAAAGCCCGAATGAAAACAACCAGAATAAAAGCCAAACAATGGAGGGACTGAGCGGTAATTGCCCTGCGACCCACTGCAGGGACCTGATGTCGCACCCCGCGCTGGGACGACATTCTGGCACCATAGCGACCCACCAGGGCTCCGTCTACTCGGATATTTCTTCTCCAGACACCGGCCGGCAGTGTCCCGCTCCACAAACATCATCCAGTGCATCTTTGAGCTACGGTTATCCATTTGGAAACCCATATTACGGCTGTAGATTGTCTCATTCGCACAACGTGAACTTGCAGCAGAAGCCTTGCTCGTACCATCCCGCAGAGAAATATGCCGAGCCCAGCACAGCGCTGCCCACGGAAGAACTGTCTACCAGGGCGAAGGAGTTTGCCTTCTACCCGAGTTTCGCCAGCTCATATCAGGCTGTCCCTGGATATCTCGATGTGTCGGTGGTGCCTAGTATCAGTGCCCATCCCGAACCGAGGCACGACGCCTTGATCCCCATGGAGGGCTACCAGCACTGGGCTCTCTCCAACGGCTGGGATGGGCAGGTGTACTGCTCCAAAGAGCAAACACAGTCAACTCATCTCTGGAAATCACCTTTTCCAGGTATGTAAAAATTATGTTTGATTTTTCTTTTTTTTTTTAAGCTTCTCCAGGCAGGTTAGTCCAGCGGCTTGTACGCTTGAAATACCTGTGCCATCACATTAAGAAATCTATTTAAATGTAGTCAGATATTTTTACTCTGCTGAGATGTTATGCTTAGTGTATACATTTATTTTTTGTTAACGTGCCAACATCAACTTACAAAGAAGTCCAGGGAAACTCTAAATGTTGTGAATAAACATACAACTGTCAATCATATGTCAGTTACCCTATGTTCTTTATGGACTCTGTTAGTAAAGGCAGTGATATTCTTCTGTTTGACATGGAACAAACCATCATGCCTAGTTATCCTAGAAATGTGCGCAGTGCATACCTTTGCCCCCTGTTTGACAATATAGTGACTAAGCTAGCCTACTGTGTTTTGAATGGTGCCAATAAATCTCAGCGCCCTGCGATGTGTCCACAGTCTCCTGCATCTATCTATCTATCTATCTATCTATCTATCTATCTATCTATCTATCTATCTATCTATCTATCTATCTATCTATCTCAGGATTAATTTTACAACATTCAAAATCATGTTGCACGAATGGTTCACAACCACTGACCAGTTCACATTATAGGCTTTATTTCAGGCTCGCCTTTTGTTTTACTTAGTATCATACATGCAAAATACCTGATGATGGACACAGGGGCCCGTCCAGTATGCAGTTTACAGAGTGTTTACTACACTGCTTCTTTTACCACAAGGGTTTATTATCTAAGTAAAATCTGTAGGTATTTTAATTTAGGATAGGGAAGTTATCAGACCTCGACTGGACCTCTCACACAATATTAGCCACCTTTTATATTGAAAACACACAGGAGCAAGCCACGCATGCACGGGCACGCAGTCAAATGCGCGCGCACACATGCACAAAAACACAAGCGCGCGGTCCTTGTCATTCTGTCTCGCTACACACACACACACACACACACACACACACACACACACACACACTCACACACTAAACTCACCACAGACATACACAACTATTTTGCTCTAAAAAATAAAAGAAATCCAGTGAACGCCACTCAGATGTGTGTGTGTGTGTGTGTGTGTGTGTGTGTGTGTGCATATATATATATATATATATATATATGTGTGTATATATATATATATATATATATATATACACACATACATATATACACACACATATATACACACACATACATATATACACACACACATATACATATATACTGTATATATAGATATGTGTATTTTATATATATATATATATATATATATATATATATATATATATATATATATACACTATTTTCCTATAACACGATATTAAAAAGAGAGGCTAATATTTGAATATTAATTTGCCTAAATCAAGAACTACCATAATCATAATCAATCATAATATCCACGAACTGTGGAGAAATATCCACAGCCCATAAGTGTAAAATGACATGGGGGTAAAAAGTGTCATGTCTCACAGCTTGCCACTATTTCTCAAGGTATTGCCATACTTGTCCTGTCATGTTTCTCGTTGACTGCCTTGCACTCAGCTCCAGTCTTGGCGAATGGGTGTACTCCCAGAACCTTTTTTACCTGAACAAATAAGGTACCCACTGCCAAAAGGTTCCAGGGCCTTTTAAAAAGAACGTAGTGGGGAAATAAAGTGTGTCTAATTTTTAGGGAAATTCAGGGAGTTGATGAATTGTAAACTTTCACTTAAATTACGTGTACCGTGTGACTTTATGATCATTCAAAACGTTTGTTTTGTTTTCAATTGCAATCACTTTAGTTGCAGATAGTGATTTCTATTTTTTAACCAGGCTCTGACCGGCGTATTGCACATTGCACCCACATTGAGACTTATAGGACTTACACACTCGTACCCCGCAGTTCAATGAACATCTATAGGATAGATTTATCTAAGATATCGTTAACAAGGTTTGTTGTGTAGTAGATAGTCAACCAGAAGATTAAGTATTGACGTGTAGTAGCCTAAGGAGATTGTGACTGTAACTTGATAGTGATTTTTCATTCACAGAAACAAAGGATGGTCTAGCACTGTAACACAAACGGAGTAGCCTACATTTTACATTAGTGAACTGTCTTACGACAGACGATGACGATTTTATTATGGCGTTGTTACATGTCAGGTGCAGTATACCTGAGATCCTGCCCCCCCACCCCCCTATCTAAACACTGTTTGCTTAGGAAGTACACCAGTTTTGTCAACTGCAGTTGCTGCTATTTTTGTGTGGTGAACATTGCGGTGTTTTTTGCGCATAGTCTAATATTTTCCTGGCATTTTCTCCTTTTTCCTGTAGATGTTGTGCCATTACAGCCTGAGGTCAGCAGTTACCGACGTGGGCGTAAAAAACGTGTCCCTTACACCAAGATCCAGCTGAAGGAGCTGGAGAAAGAGTATGCAGCCAGCAAGTTCATCACCAAAGACAAGAGAAGACGCATCTCGGCCGCTACCAATCTCTCAGAGCGTCAAGTCACCATCTGGTTTCAAAACCGGCGAGTCAAGGAGAAGAAATTTGTCAGTAAATCCAAGAGTAATCACATGCACACCACTTGAGAAGATCAACGACCTCTTTGAAACTACAACTCATACCTTCCAACACATCATGCCATATATTTACCTCTTGCATCGAAAATCGTGGCTGAAAAACATTTTGGCAGTGTTTTTTTTTCTTTCTTTTTTTTTTTATTTAACTTCCATCATCTCCATCGACCATGCCACCACGCCCCCTGTTTTCAAGTTAGAGCTAATGCTCTAAAAACTGTGAAAATATTGAAAGTTCACTTCACATTTGTTTTATATGAATGTACATATATAAATATATAATATTTAAAACGATATCTGTATTTCAAAGACAAGTGTTGTGTTTTTCTTTTAGTGTGTTCAAGCCAAATCTCAAAAGGACTGATGGCATTTCTTAAACTTACAATGAGCAGATCAAAACAAAGGAAACAGTTTGATGTCATTTTAGAAAGATAATCGCCACATGGACATCAGTTGTGGCGTAATGACACGTTGAACTTGAGATTTCTTCAAGAAAAAAGCTCACAAAGGACTTTCGAAAGAAAGAATGATTTTCTTTTTTAAATATTCCTTCTGAATTTCAAAAGCTTTGTTCCTCTGTGTGGGAAATGTTCTCTTAAACCTGGGGTAAAACAAAGGCTCGTATGTTGTTAATCTGTATAGTGCAATGCCTTTTTATTTAATTCATATTATCTAGTATGGCGGAACTGTAAACTGGAATATCCCAAGACCTGTATGTTTTCCTTTGTCAGTGAAGGATTCTGTCATGCAACTGGAATGATTGTAAACCATTAAAAGTCAGTGAGTATTACACATAAATGCACAATCGTTTTATTTTATTTTTTGTCTTTGTTAGTGTAGCATTGCAGCTGATCACACGCCTTGTGAAGCCTGTATTTTCTACTTTGGTGCGGTATGTGAACTGTATTGTGGTGTTGAATTACGTACTGGAAACGTGTTTCATAAATAAATGATGATTATGAAAACGCTTAAATATTCAAGTCAATCAACCGTACTTGCAGCATTTCCTTTCGTTTCAAGTTACCCTGGTGTCATCAAGCAGCAGAAGCTTTAACCAGACGACAGGTCTTTCCTCTTCAAGCTGAGTCCATATTATCAGCAGCTGATGGACGAGTGAGGATTGTATGTTGTAGAGTGTTAATTAAGCATCCTGGAGTCTTGTTAATGGCAACGGGAGAGGACACAGTGATTACGCGTGGTTGGTGAGCAGCAATGTGCATTTTCTGACACCAAACTAAGAAAAATACCAAATTAATCATGATATTTAGACCCATTCTTATTCCAGATCGAAATATTCACAGTTGCAGGATCTGATCTTTCAAATGGAACATGCAGTTTAGAGAAACAGCCGGCGGAGAAACACACGCACTATATGTCCGAATCCATCCCGCCCTGCCCTGCCCTCCAACCGCAGGTTTAATCAAAGTGAATGCCAAAGATGTTTTACCTGTTAATTGGCAAAAGTTCAATTTCAGAATAATCGCAAACTGACCGAAAGGCAATTAAAAGCGATTTATGCTTCAGCTCTCACAGAAACATTTACTGAGTGACCACAGCATATTAGTTGCAGACCTTTTCTTACTCCACAGGTACAAATTGGGTATTGTTGGTCTAATAATGAGAACATTATTACCCGCACCCTAAGAGTTCATCGAGCACTTTCTCTTACCAGTCACCGTCCAGTGCACTTTGCAATGTAGCCTACTATATTTTTCGGATTATTCTTTCTGTAGATATTAAGAATAATTGCGTAAATTAAAATGGCAACGCATTTACTTTTACAGCACATGATACCTATATTATGTCTTGCAGCCCCGTGCACTTGGATTTCTTTAGACCTGCATGCTGTAACACTGTTTCAGGATGTAAAATAAACAGGTGAGTTAAGCAATGAACTTGAGGATGCATTTGATTCTGTCGCCTATATGAACTCCTTATTTTATTAATCAAAACACGTATTGATGGTACAAGTACACATGCGCTCACGCTCAGTCCGAAGCTGCATTGCAGATCGAGTTCCTCTAGTTTTATATAGAGATTATCCTATATTATTTACAGATGTATGTATGGACGCGGAAAGTTTTTTGTACATGCGACTAGTGTTTTCAACCATTAAGGACTCACATGCAAGTTAGGCTACTTCAGTTGTAATTATGAAGGTAGAAAAAAAGAAATAATGTGGAAAAATGACATTTAAAGATGATTGTTCTGAGAATAATCAAAGTTCAATGTTATACTTAAAACTAGTCTATCTCAAGTCTGTAATTTCAGTTTTTTAAATGAATAAACATACACGCATCTTAGACGTAGCCTAAATGTAAATAAATGGCTCTGTCTTTTTCTTTAGTGAAAATAATTCACGTCTAAGGCCTAAATATTTTTGCCTAATATGTCTAATGTTGTAGCTATTCCCCAAAACAGCATATCTACAACACAGTTAGATGGCTGGTGTTTTGTATCCTAATTTCTCTACAGGCGAGGCGTTGGCTGCACTCTGGTCACTTTTTCCAGCTCTTCTGATTTTTTTGAGGTTATTGATTACAATCCAAGCCGTCAGACTTCAAGTTTTTGTTTGTCTGCTTCCTGGATTTTCAATCCTTGTGGAAAGTTCTGGGTCTCCTGATTTACCCTTGACCATGACTATGCAGTCACTTTGACCTTGACATCACAGCAGATTGTGAATAATAAATAGGGGGCTGGACACCAATGCTGGCGGTTTGTTTGTAGACAAACAAGGTGTTATTTCCCTGTCTAGACAGCCGGGCTTAATGACATGCCATAAATACATAAAAAAGGGGAAGTGTAGCGAAATCCTCTGACCTGCATTTCTGACCATCTCCTAGAGCCTTACATTAACATTTGGGCTCTGTTTTGTGTTTTCCAGAAGTCCCCTAAAAGTTGTTGCTCTGGCTCATGCACTCTGGAACCACCAATGGCTTCATCCACTCATCATGAGGTGTGTGTTATTGACCACGAAGGACAGGTAGGACTTTTGACGTCTCACACCAACACCAGTAATCCGCAGCAAGCAGCCATACTGTCTACACAGCGAGAGGAAATGACAATACGACGTCGCCCACAATATAACGATTAAAGGTATGGCCGTTTTCTTCTATGGCAGTAGGCCTACGTGGACTTTGTTTTATGACTGTTTAGCTCACAGCAAACGCTGTACAATGAACAGACAAAACTAACTTACAGAAATATGATGGATAATGTGATTTGTACCCTTTTTTCTTTTTTTGACATAGTTTTCTTCAAAGTAAAGAGCACGCAACATTAAGTTGAGAGAAAAATAGACCTGCTTTAAATATAGTTTATAGCTTACATTTTAACTCCTGGTATTTAGGAACATAGCAGAAATTATAATTTTACAAAAGTTGTCTAGCAGTAGGCCTATATTAAATGTATTTCACATAAAATAACTAATCTCAAACATGATGTAAGAAAGCTTGTTTAGGTGTAATTCAAATGGCCACTGTTTATTTAAAATGTAGACTACATGGAAATGTAAATAGTATTTCGAAATAATACATCCGCAATGTATAAATGCAGAAATATCCCCATACGCATATTTAAAATGGTTTCATATAGGCTTCACTTGTAGAAGAAAATCGGGAATTATGTTCCGTTAGTCCAACACTGTCATATATACAGTTTCCTCAAAGTTATTTTATTCTGTTTGTCACCTAAAATAATCAAATAACATACAACGCCCGAGATTAACATTTAGGCTACTATGCCGAGCAAAGGAAGACCCAAAATAAATCAACTAAAGCACACAGCTTCTTTTCAAATAAAAACACAAAAGAAACAAAACAAAAAGCTTTTAGAAGCTTTGCACCCTCATCAGCCGCTGATTTTACCTTGAAAACGTAAAATGTATAAAAAGTAGCATTGCTTTTGGTTGTGTGTGCGGCGTCAAAGCTGCAGGCCGCTGTCAGCCAGACACATGAGACAGGGGGCTGATAACCTCTGGTGGTGACCAGAGGAAAATATCAGGAAGTGCAGCAACTCCCTCTAATTTAAGGATATTTTAGTTGAGTTAATTTCTGGTTTCATTGTTATGACTCATTTAGATTAGTGTTGGTAGTTATTCTTTCATTGCGTTCGACAGTATTCATGAAATATGGAGTTGACAATTATCATTTTGATGCAGAAGTTTTTCTAACTGTTAAAGTTGAAGGCCTGCTTATAGTGAATGCTACAGCAAAAGGCGGTCCCAATGGGTTTCAGCTGTTTAGTTATGACATTGTTGTTTACATTTAATTTTACTTTAATGCAATCAAGGCATTGCTTTGTGATTTGATGGATCTACTGGTGGAATATATCCGATCATGGAAATCACATGTCGGAGCAGTGTAAGAAAACAAAGATAGAAAGAGGTTTGTGACGTTCAGTTTTTGAGTTATTTAGTCATATGTGTTTATTTTTTCTTTTAAGTATTTGCAGATATGATGCTATAAGAATACAGTATATTCCACACATTTAACAGCACTGTTGTTTGAAAAGTCACATTGTGTTAACGCGTTTTAAAAATGTAACCCATCTGACTGACGACATAAGCCTCGTTTGGTTTGAAAATGCATAATTTATTGATCATAAATACACAGTCCATAGCTGAGCTATGGACTGAGCATGAGCTTTTTACATTTGATTTTTCTGATTACATATTACATAAACACACACACACACACACACACACACACACACACACACACACACACACACACACACACACAAAATAAAGTTTCTCAGTCTGGAATTGAAAATTAAAAATGTAAAAATTAGTAAATAAAATGCAAAACTTGAGCAAATACCCTTGTGGCAGCTTATAGCATTATAACTTCAGTCATACGTTCAAATAAATCAGATGACGCAATGGCTTTACTATAAATGCTGGTTTGCAATGTTTAATTTGCGCAATGTACATAGGAATTACACTAAATGATAATTAAAATGTGTTATATTTTTATGGAAATTGAAGTAGACCTATATGCTACATTTTCTATATCTATTTTTATTTTCCAGGTTCATATCCTTAATTAAAAAAATGTAAGGAATAGAATAGTTTTTTTCCCCCGAATTAGTCTATATATAATGTATAATGTAGAAATATCGTTTGTTGTAAATGAAAAGATCAGCAAAACGTTTCAACTTCAACGTTTCCACTTTTGTGGGTTCTTTAGGCTTCCCTTGGCGGTTTGTTTTCCTTGAAGAAAGCTTTAAAAGGGTTGCACAAGGCTATAACTGTGGCAACCTGCCTGCAGAGAATCAAAGAGAAAAAGGGAAGAAAAGCCTTTTGTTTAGGCTATTGCCCTGTCTGGACAGGACCAGTGGATTCCAGGAGGGCAATTTCAATATCGAGCAGACAGTGTACTAGACAGTGACCTTGACAGTGCTCGGTTTACCAAGTTCTTTTTTTAACAGCAGATTTTCATTTAGCTAAATAAGAGCACAGGGCCCCTCACGGTCACATATGACATCATTGCTGAGCTAAAGATGACGATGAACAGACGATCAATTGTTTGAATGTGAAATGCGGATCTGTGGGAGTACTACTGGATCGGAGGCGTGGAGAGACGAGGCAAGGAGGCGCAACACATGGCCTCTTTCTCCGAGGTAAAGTGGCGATTTAGGGATACAACGTTACTGACTGGATGGCCGTCCGGGCCATTTTGTTGTAAACATCACACTGCGCTCTTTTGTTTTTGGTTGCGGTTATAATAACACGAGAAGCGATACCAAGACACCCCATTGCTCCTCATAAGACTGAGGCGCAATATATTATATTGGATTGATGTTGTGCTGCATTGCGAGACTCACTAACTAGATGCAAGTATGTGCAGTGATAGGAGAGGCAATGAGTCCAAGGGACAGAATGATACCGCTACGGATTCCTGAGCGCTTCTCCAGTTTAAACATTTGATATTTGTCTTTCTATTTAAGGCTAGAGCAAGGCCCGGTGCCTTTGGGTTAGATAGGGTAGCCTACATGGTCACAAGTTACGGATACAGCTATCAAATATCAGCCGACTTGCAAATCGTTCCCAAACCAATGTTTAAATGAATGCTGATGTTCTCATATAACACTTCATTGGCGAATTTGTAGCACCCAACCAGCGCCAGTCAGCACGCATGTGCAAGCTGCTGTATCCCGGCACATTTCTGTGAATCCTTAACTCATTTAATATCAATTATTAATGAATTAAATCAGCCTGTTTATTATTTGTCTTATTTGGACACTTATTATTTTGTTTTCATGATGCCATGTTAAGGAAGACGATATGTTACTTTTTAAATCAGCGGCGCATCCTGGAATATATTCAAATTATTTTTATGACTCGGGCTGTTAGCCCTCATTTTAAGCTGGCACAGCCTAACAGGCTGTTTATTCTATTTTATTGATTCTAATTTCTACCTTTTATTCATTTTGATGAAGTATTTGAGTTCAATATCAAGTTCAACCTGCCGTGACTCTGCGTCGTGAACTTGAATGGATGGACGGCGACGTACATGATGTGTGCTGGGTATATTTAGGAACCCGTGTCATTGATGAGTCAAACTTTTTGTCGTTGGCGTAGTCAGACTTTTTTTGTTTTTTTAAATTGCCATAATTGAGACATAAGCAGCTCCCCACTGCTGAGTTATTAAAACTTTTGAATCCATAAATTGATGTTGTCTGATGTAGTCAAGAGGAGGGGTGGTGGTAAATTATAAATTTATAAAGGGAAAGAGGGATTAGCAAAACAGTTGCTGGACTGATATAATATAATATAGAAAGTTGTTAAACGATTGCAAAGTTTTCCTAGATTTTATTTCTAATTAATCGAGGAGTCTGTAGACCCGGGAGAGGAATGCAAAAGCCAAGGGTCAGTCATAAGAATATGTTTGAGGATGATGGTTGGGCAGTTTGATGACCAAAGACCACATTAGAAACCCTTGCGCCAGCTGTTGGCAGCATGTCTGAATCTTTTGCACATCATGGCGAAGTGTTCTGCAGAAAAAGTGAATCTGAAAAGTTTTTTTTCTGTCAGAGCAGAGGCATGACTACAGTAGGCCTATGGTATAGCACATATTTGTTCAGTGTCAGAGCTGCATCTACAAATCAACTAATTAGCGAGATATAAAGCAGAGAGACCCTCGGCTGATTGAATCAGTTAAGTGCCCTCTGATATCTTGTAAAATTCATATAAAAGAATTGTGAGAGGTATAACAATCCCACCAGAGTTTGGCTGTGAACGTTTATTGGAGGTATCTGTTAAAACTGTTCATGTGAGGTGTACTAGGGAATATTATGTGAAATATACCCTCTTAAAGTAACCTTGTAGAATATCGTCCTCTTTTACAGAGCCAGTGGCTTCAACCTGCTGACCCCGTTACTGTAAATATGAGTAGAGTGCGGCAATGAGCATCAGTCTTTTCTTAAAACAAGCCTGTAAAATTGGGACATCACAGCTTTATATGACATGGAATTCAACCATAATTTGTTAGAAAACAAGATGTCCTATGCACCCTCTCCTTCAAGAAAAAAAATAGTTTTCATAAGAAATAGAATTTAAAAAACTTTTGCCAGCTTATAAATATATTAAACGAGGCCACGGACAGTTCCACTTGTGTAAAAGGAGAAGCAGCCTGGACTCCTTTTGGACTCGGTGTGACTCAAGTGAAGAAAAACAAGATCCTACATTTTTAATAAAAGGTTTATAGTATTTTTAAAAAGCATATAAACCTCTGTAATACAGAAGTTAATGTTTTGTTTTGTCTGAGATGGACCGAGTGGGTGGTACCATGTGTAGCAGAAGTTAGCCTGGACACGTGGTTTGAGGATGACCAATCAGGCGCCCCTCCAGGTTTAACTATGTTAAATGTCAGATTGCAATAAACTAGAAGCTGTTGGTCGGGCCCGCGGAAATGGGCGAGCATAATCTCCTTAATCCAGGGTTTGTGGGACCTTTGGTAAACATCCACACTGGAGACACATTTTACTTTCCGAATTTTAGAGCCTCAGGGGGACAACTGGCGGGGCTACCGTCGCTCTCCTACCCGAGAAGGGACAATGTTTGCTCCCTCCCGTGGAATCCTTCGGAGCCGTGCAATGGATACTCTCAATCCTACTTTAGCAGCCCCGTGTCTATTAACCCTTCTTTCAATCGGTCGTGCGAAATTAGCAGACCAGAAGAGGGTAAATGTTATTATAACAACGGCAACGGGAACAGGGAGACCTGTTCAGGTGGCAGCAGCCTCAAACGAGAGGATAGGGCGAGAGACACATCATCATTAACATCTGACCACGGGATGCACAGTGGAATTGGCAGCACAGCCACCTTCTCCAAATATGATTATGGGACCGAGCAGCTAACGCAAGACCCGCCATCCTGTCAGTCAATGGAGTCCGACTCCAGCTCCTCTCTGCTCAACGAGGGCAGCAAGCCTCCATCCAGCGACACACAGACCCTGGTGTCACCGGGAAGCCATTCAAGCAACATAGCCGCAGGAGGTGGGTGCTATTATTATTATTATTATTTTTTTTTTTTTACCACAAGTATTATAAACGCACGTTCACATTATTTAGAAGAGAAGTGCACATAGCGTACAGTTGCGCTATTACACCGTCATTAGAGCTTGTTACCTTGATGCACAGCTTGCAGCCTCGATTAGCCTGCAGGGTACTTGCGTGGTGTGCAAACGCCGCTAGGGGTTGCCCTAAAATGCCTCACGCGCCATGTGGTTGTGTACAGTTACAGATAACCTCACCAAACCATAATGCCCACTAGCTTTTGAATAAATGATCATCCCTGTCATTGCATTTGCACACCTGAATTCAGGCGTATACATGTTTGGTGCATTGTTACACGTTTGTACTTAACAAATTAGCGCAGTGATTTAAAGAGGAGAGGCGCTTTGGTTGACTGCATAGATAGAGAGTTTTCTTTTTAATGACTCGTAAACAGAATTAATATCTGTCGCTGTGTACTCAAGAGTCATTTAATATGCTCTGAAACTCGCAAATAAGTAGGGGTATTTGCAAGCACGACTTAATTATCACGTTAACTGCAACAATAAAACTTCCTGTGACACACGCCGCTGTAAACAGGCGGTCTCTATAGAGAGGGTTGAAAAATACTAAAAAAACACCTATGATCAAAAATTGCACAGCATTGGGCATGTTCCGCTGGTCCTGATATTGGGATTGAGATCAGATAGGTCCAGGCAGAGACCAAAACAAATCCAGTTTGGCTGTGTGTGGAGGAAGCTACAGCTTCCAGGGGCGTCAGTCCTTTGAATCCTAATAGAATCCCTACATGGGATCTTTTTCAAAACACAGATGATTTAAACATCGTCTACACTTCCGCGGCCGCAGACATCTTTGGGAAGTGCTTTATCATGAAACTGTAATTTGACTTCTAGATCGAATTTTCTGATTAGTCTCCAGTTTACTGCTCAAATGAATGTTTGATTCACTCAGCCCACAGTAGGGCAATTAGCCAAGCCTCCCTTGGACAACTGACGCCCTGTAGGCTCCTCATAACCTTGGAGGTGACCGTGATATTGCAACTGTTGCGACTAATCCGTTGTATGCCCCCTCCTCCTCCTCTCTCTCCTCCAGGTGCCCCGTGGTACCCGATGCACACTCGGACCAGAAAGAAACGTAAACCGTATTCCAAACTTCAGCTGGCTGAGCTAGAGGGTGAATTCATGCTGAATGAGTTCATCACCAGGCAGCGGCGGAGGGAGCTCTCCGACCGTCTGAACCTCAGCGACCAACAAGTGAAGATCTGGTTCCAGAACCGCAGGATGAAGAAGAAGAGACTCATGCTGAGGGAGCAAGCCTTGGCCTACTTTTAGAGATGCGGCAGAAGGTGAATCGATGGGCAGTAAAAGCCAAGCCTTCTGCGTTCCCTTAGGTCTTATTTCAATGCATGCACTCATATATCAATCTTTTTGACATTGCAGGCAATTATTACAACATTTTCTGATATTATTTTTTTGAAAGGTGCGGGCTGCACAAGCCCAAAACAAGCCACTATCTGACATTCAATGCTATAGTCAACATGACAGTAAGACTGCCTCTATGTTTGGTATAATCGCACAAAAACTGTGAGAATGTGTATTTCTGTGTACGATGCATCTCTTGGTTTTTCCTTATTTGTCAAGAGACGTGTAAGCCACGCGAAAAATGCTGTCGATGCAATAGTTCATCTTGGGATGACCCATAATGACAACATCCTTTGTGTTCCATTTTTCGTCAGAGAAAGTGAGGAGGGAGCGGGGCCACTAGGTAAAATCTAAAAAAAATTAGGCCTAAAAATAGCAGTGAAGTCAGAAAGGCAGAGAAGCCTGGTTTGATCCGCATCCGCGCACTCATTTATCTGAGGTTATGAACTGATAAAGAAGAATCTCCCTCCGGGTTGCTTAAAACTTCCACAGCCATAATTTGTTGGGAAAGAGGAACATCATCGTTATCTCCTTTTCACAGTTTTTGCCACTCTTTGTGGGCACGTTCACGGTCACGGACAGGAAGTCTGTGAGTCTGCATGAGGAGAGGGAGGACTAAAACCGCAATGTAATCCATATCGATATCTTTATGACTGCATTGGAAAAAATGAATTGCCATGTCTTTGTTCATGTGCTAACACGTTTCTAAAGGTATTTTTCTTACTTGTATTACCTTTCAACTTGTCTTTACAACAACCACAGAATCCTGCATGAGTTGCATTTTTTTAGTTGAGTGAGATCACCGTTTGAATACGGTTTTGAGCTGCTATTAAAGTCCACGTCCAGATCGTGCCCGTTAAAAATAGTGTATTCAACAATAAACTCGCCAGGATCTGTAATGGAAATATTCACCAGTATAAGTAGGCTACATTTTTAGGCCAACTTGGTTAAACAAGGCTGCCGCCTAAAGTTGCAACGGAGGAAGGATGATACGTTTTTAGGCCTGAAAGAGCATTTTCTTAAACTTGGTGCTCATAATAAAAATAAATATGTAGAAATTTAGAAAAGTTAATCATAGGCCTATATGTGCTCCCTTAATTCAGTGCGAATGCATCATCTGTCATGTATAATGAGTAAGCTATAGCAGTGAAATGTATTTGCAGCATGTTATTGATGTGAAATAGCTATAAGTCATGTTCTGCGGGCCACTTTTTCTATAGGTGATTTTTTTATTATTATTATTTTTTGAACAAATCAAATGCGAACACAACCCTAAACATTTTTGACACAGACGTCTACAAAGAATGTATTATTATTATTATTATTATTATTATTATTATTATTTTTATTATTAGGATGGAAGGATGGAGAGCCTATCTGGCTACTTAATGTACTTGCTCCTTGCAACGTGCTTAATGTTTTCCCTTTCCTTACCTTGTACTGGTGTATACCTTTGTAAAATTAAATTACATATGTTACTATTCGCATCCTGTTTGAGGATCCCTTATCGCTAATAGTGCGTTTTGTTATTGATCGTCTTGTACAATATAGCATTCCATATAGCCTATTTGTGGTTGTAAGGGTTGGAAATGTAGGCCTATTATATCATACTGCCAAGGAGGTAAGAAATGGTATTCAAGAAGTTTTACCATACATAACATTTAAAGAAACCCTGTTTCAGTGTAATAGTTGTTTGTTATCGTTTTTATTTCGTCCCTCATCGCATTCCCTTCTTTGCGCTTGTAAGGATTGCTACGTTGTCTTGTAAAAGTAATACTGATATGAATGTATAAGGTCTTCAATAAACAGAATATTGAAACGTTTATTGGTGTCACCTCAGTCTGTTATTGGGTTGCTTCTTTGAATGTCCTGCTTCGAAATCAGCTTTTCGGAGTGCTGCTGACTGGTGGTATTATTTTATTAGACGTGAGCTGTAACGGTTTAAAAATACATGTGTCCAACGCAGTGAAATGAACATTTAAGGGAACATTTGGAAGTATTTGAGAGGGTGTTTTGTTGGCACATAATTGTACATGCTGTGAACTCTAATCAATAGGAGCCCACACAGGTTGGCCTTGTTTTATTATGGCCGCTCAGATAGCTATGATATCTTTCCATGCAAAATGGCGGCCAGATGCAAATGCTAAACCCCATCTTGCATTGACTAGTATTTCTATTTAATATATACAACTACATTAGTTTAAGGCAAAAAGTATTTTTCAATTTTTTTCTGAAGTCTTGTGCTTTCCCTTGAAGTTTGACCTAATCAATGTCACTGGTATACAAGCCTATAATGGCGCAGCTAAACACGCAATAGCTCTGTAAAGCAGTAATAGGGTTACACCCCAGTGCTCCAAATAGCCAAGCCTTTTGGACTGGCTGTGCATGCTGTAGCTTGAGGTTTGCATTATGGATTTAAACGCGTTATAATGACATATCAAAACATGGTTTATGAAAAGATGAGCACAGATTAGATAGAACTGCTTACACAAATGGCATACATCTTTACAAACGACACACACGGTTGTATATAATAAACCCATAACACAAAGCTCTCTCTCTACTGGCAAGGAAGTGTAAAGCAATGCGATGCCTTGCAGTGTTTTCCTATCTGCTAACTAAGCGAGCATCAATGCGTTTGTCCTCAACAGATTCCAGTCACAGTTCGGTGAAGTAGGCCCACTGGAAACGGTTGTACTGTCTCAATGTTGAGATCAGATGTTGCCTTTTCAGTGAACTGTGAACGGCCGCCCCTGCAACCGGCGTCTGTCTATGATCACAACACAAATACACACATGTAAGATGAAGTGAGCTTATTACTTAACACAATCCTCTTGGTGCTGTGTTAACTACCGACTCGAACGTTTATCAGTTAAGATATAAGATACACAGTGCAATTACGACAAGACATGGCTCTGAGCTGATTGCTTCAGTATGGGAACTCTTCTATCTCATAGTATATGCTGTAGTGATGCTCACAGAAGCCTCTGCTTTTTGTGCCTGTTTACCTTACTTCAAACCTCCACCTTCCCAAATGGACTACACATGCATAATAGTTTTGTGCATTGTTTTACATGTAAAAAGGGAATATAAGAACTGTAATATACTCCATGAGAGGAAAGGGCCGTCTGCACGCGCTGCTATTCGATCGGGCACAATGCGTCAGTTTGCAGATATCAAAAATAATATTTACTGTATAATATGCTGGTTACATCTGTAAACGTTATAAACAAATCTTGGAATTACAATATATTTCTAGTCAAAAATACACTAGATATCATGATATGGCATCCGCTGGTTTTATGTTTTAGAAAAATGTTCTCAATATACATTTACGCATCTGATTAAAAGTGATTTTGAAGAATCACATCAATTAAATCACTGCCTAGAATTTGAACATAAACATCAGCAGAAATAATAGCATCTGGATTTCAATAGTTTCCTCCGTATAAAATGAGAAATACAGGCGTAATGTTTTGATATGCACTCTTTTACGCACAGACGACAACACTTGTTTTAATCCAAGGAACACAAAGTGCATTAGTTTTGAAGTGTCGCCAGACTGATGCAAAGCATAACCAGTGAGTGTACCAAGTATTTGCTGCGATATGATAATAACCAAGACTATGAAATAATACTAAGATCTTAAATTGCGTGTGTTGAATTTGATCATTCAGAGGACATCATTCATAACAACTCCAAACTTCTTAGCCGATCAAACGCGCTGTTAACCATGAAAGGAGATAAACTAGTGTCTTGTGTCTCTGTGTTGCCTTGTTAAATGGGTTAGAGGAGAATAATAGATGCAAAATGCACCATGACGCTCCTGACTGTCCTGCAGTACCTCAGCCATTATTTGTAAAAGAAATCTTCAAGGTCAATTATGTTACAAATATTGTCTACAATCTCTTGAACGAGCTCTTGAAATTTAAACATCAACAACTGTAATAACTTAATTATGTCCAATTATGTCTAGTGTAAACGCCTTTGTGCTTGTAGAAATGCGCAAATGGAAAGAGCGATAAAGAATAGATATTAATCAGAATTCATGATTTGTTATATATATATATATATATATATATATATATATATATATATATATATATATATATATATATATATATATATAGTTCCGCTTAGTGAGGAAAGTGTGAATTTCAATTCACAGCTGCGATAATTTGCATAATTTGTTAATACAAATGTATTTTGACAAGGAGAAAATGAGTGTAAGCAACTACACCACTCACAACATTGAGCACAGCGTGAATCGTGTTGGCTACCAAGATTAAATGATGCAAGCGGTGGTTTGTGTTTTTACAGGCAAGTTAGGTGATTCCTGTGTAAAACGGTGGGATTATTTGGCCTGAATAACATGGCAGTCTGGTCTTTGAATGATGCCAAACGGATATCTGAACATGTAGTTTTAACTTGAACTTCAAACCACACTTATCTGCTGAGGTTACGCGTGGCTATTCTGTGTATCCTATTACTTCAGGTATTTCTGTCCTTTATTTTGCTTTTGCTTGTGACAAATAATCTTAGGCTGGAAACGTCCAACAAACCACTTAACAATTGGACCGCGTCCATACCTGCCATCCAGTCTCCCCAAATGCTAAAAATGTACAGGTTATAAGGAATTAAAAAAAAAATACTCAAAAGAAACCATAGCGGGATAACCCCAAGGTATTTAAATTGTAAAACAGGATGGAATCTCAGTTGGCTTTGCAGGTCTTTACAATAGATCTTTCACTGCTCTTGAGCACTTTTGACTTTGAGACTGGCTAAATCTGTTTATGGCGGCCTGTCTCCGCGTCCCAAAGGTCAGTGAGCTTCACAGTGCCCTTCGCAGAGAACTTGTGTGGCATGTGGTCTACGTCCCCCGCCACCCCTCTGCCGTTTATGGTACGAAGCTGGCTAGAGAAATAGAAAGCAATGTTATTCCTGTGTGTGTGTGTGTGTGTGTGTGTGTGTGTGTGTGTGTGTGTGTGTGTGTGTGTGTGTGTGTGTGTGTGTGTGTGTGTGTGTGTATTTGGATGGGTAGGTTGGGGGGGTGTTAATGTGATAGAGAAAAAGAGGATAGGTAAAATGCTTAACGACTATTCATATCGTTTCACTCCTTTTAGAACTGTTATATATTGATTTTGACATGATTTGAAATGAGTTCTCTATGTGCTCCATTTTTCTGAACTGTACTATCTTATCAATTTGTTTTTCAATAGCATCGCACGTCAGACAACCCCTTAATACGGGGTGTTGCTTTTTTGAAGGAGCCTCTTGCACTTGATGGAAAGAAACATCTTGGAATTGATTAATATTGATTGACGCCGCAATTGCGGTACCGTTTTCATTTTTGTTCATTGCAGCCTCGTCCTTGTCCTTTTTCATGTTGTATTTTCGAAACCGTAACAATCTAAATAATGTGTACAGAAGTCGTCAGCACCTAAATTTATATTATTTACACAGTATTATTTAATCTCGGTTTTTCAATCGCTGCTTATCAACGTTTTGAATACATGTGTTGATTTCTCTTGTTTTTGCTGTGTAGTATTTTGGGCGTGGGCTATCCTCTCTAGGCCGACTCTGAATGTCAAGTATGCAGCACAGAGCTGCACAACCGGCGGTTCTGCTTGAAACTCTTTCAGTTTAATTCAAGATAGACAATTCTATGTCACCTGTTTAAGTTTGTCCTATATCGGTTCCATGCACATTCAGTGTATCATGGACTTGTTTTCTATAAGAATATTCATATTTTCACATGCAGTTTCTGTGTGTAAAGGTCTAGCTCTGAAGAAAAGTTTGGAAAACCTGCAGCTCAGACGGCAAGGCAAACAGTAGTACTAAGTGTTTGAGCAGGCATTTCAACGATATGAGTCTGCAGCAAAGCTCAGAGCTTCTATTTTGGGTCCACATACTAAACCACTCTTGTGCAAAGCCAGCGCAAACTAAAATAATGCATTTTGACCCCCGGTGCGGAAAGAACCAACCAATGCGTGCGTCGCCTCAATTGAAATAGATCTGTTCTAAATACAGGTTGAATTCGCTCTGATTGGACATACATAAAAAATAAATATTTTGCAATTTCAGTCACTTATTCCATGTGTCACCTAATTGTCCCTCTGCATGCTCAATGCCTCACATTTCTTCCGACAAGACGTTGGTTACAACAGACAAGATTTGACCAAATAATATAAGAAATACCATCGAGTGAAGAAACCCTTGCATCTAAAGTCTGACAAATGATATGTGTATAATTACTGCACACACGCAAGATATGTCAAAATATGACCAAACTGAGATTTTGTTATCATTTTGTTATTGTCACCAAACAAAGTACATTACATGTAAGTCAACAAATTCCAAAACAAACCATTGCGTAATGGTTCACAGGTCGTGCGTAATGTTGTGCAGTCTTGTGCGTAATTTCCGAAACCTGGCAGAAACCGTTTAATTAGGACAGTTAGTCAACCGTGAATTGTTTTCAAACACTGGACATATTATCCCTGCTGATTTCAAAAAGGTGATTCAGATATTTTAGCAGATTAACTGTGCAGATAATAGAGGTCTAAAGGCGCCTAAAAATATCTTCTTGAATATATCGGCATGTGACAGGCCATAGCCTCAAGTAAATTCTGCACAAATGCTCTTTATTTTGACTTTTGTAGAGTGGTATTAACCGTGAAACTAAGATTCCCTCAAGCAAAATATCATACAAGCTTATTTTTAGCTGATCTATAATTTGTTACAGATAGATAAAAATCCGTGTTTACTGTCCCTCTGCCCAAAGGATTTCAGGTTTTTCCAGGACATCTAAATAACACATAGGAGCTAGAGCCAGCAGTCACTATTGGAGGATTTCTTGAGATGTGAAATCATTTAATACTTCTAATAAAAAAGTTAACACATTGTTGTGAAAGCTTTATGTCCTAGTGGTTGAAAGAGAAATACACTCTGGAGATTGCTCTAAATGTAACGGCAAAAACACATCCTTATCTTGTAAGCTATTGTTGCCACCACAAACGCTTCACGCTAGGTGCATTCACTGAGACCTCAGTAAAAAAAAAACAAGGCTCTTTAGTGTTGCTTGAAACTGTTCGCAGCTCATACGGCCAAGTTTAACTGCCCGACTTACATCCAATTAAACTTATCTAGGCCATGAGGGGACAGTAATATGATTACACAGGCTTCCCACATTTAGCCTTGACTTCAGCTAACTGTGCAGCAGTGTCTTGGTGAACTGAACCCATTGTGTGTGTGTGTGTGTGTGTGTTTGTGCTTGAGTGTTGTATCATTTGGCACAGGATTTATCGACGCAGAGCCAAAACACTGCAATATTTAGCGCCATTTTTGAACTGAGAGTTCTTAACAAGAGGGTGACACCTAGGTTAACCATTGTAATTATGGTGCTAGCAATACATAGCTTAAATTCCACAGACACAGTCGTAAAGTGTGTACTCCGACAGTAATATTTAGGCAAAGAATGACAAAATATCTTCTCTTTGGAGCTCCTCAGACCATTTTGACTATTACTCGGAGTGGATGGGACATAACACTTACAATATTCTTTGTTACTGTATGAGTCTTTATAAGATAGAATAAGTAATGGACTTATAACTCAGATACAGACCCTTTTGCGTGCAAACTCTGCATACTTAGCCTGCTCATTTGGTGCAACCAAATCAAACTTTCCTGGGTCCTACTGCTAGCGGAATATCAGCTGCTGTGAGTCCATCTAGGGAAATTAACACATGGTAAACCTTATTTTTTGACTGATGGTCCGAGCACACCAAGGCGAGAAAAGCCAGTGTTTAAACCCTCGAAAGGCGGATATTGCCAAGCGATGGACATTGACTGGTCATATTTTGTCACATAATGACATACACCGCGACTTAAACGCAGTCATTTTAAGTAGTGTAGTATTTAAACTACTCTTTTGCATTTTTCAGTCGTCTTGATTAGCAGCCCTGACTTTTGACTTTTATTAGTGCATCACTTATTCATACCCTCACATTACTTATTTATACCGCGCTAATACGCATCATTGAAATGATTATGATGAGGAAATGATTTGACAGTATTGTTTTGGACTGTCTGTCTGCTGAAAGAAAAGTTTGTAGTTTTTTTATTTATTGTTATGAGACGTTTCTAATTCTACAGATGATATCATCAAAGTAATGTTGACATGCGGAACCTTTATTATAGGCCAATTAGTATGGCGGCT
This sequence comes from Perca fluviatilis, assembly GCF_010015445.1. Lineage (NCBI taxonomy): Eukaryota > Metazoa > Chordata > Actinopteri > Perciformes > Percidae > Perca > Perca fluviatilis. The sequence goes on along the minus strand of NC_053116.1, from coordinate 20,888,872 downwards.
TTCCAGTTTTTAGGAATCTAGCTTGAAATTCAAGCCCGGCGTTTTATTTTTATTAATTACACAGTGTAGCCTACTATATCTATTATACCGTTAGAATAGGCAATGACATTTTGATGTGCGAATTATTATTGTTATGCAACTACATAACACTTATGCCGCAGCATGTGTCGAGCATGTGTCCATTCAGTCCACAGGCAAGAATGTTTATACAAATATTTCCATAGCTGCGGTTGTTCATCCAACAGTAGCAGTACGTCACAAGGCGCAAATACACTTATATATTCTTGTTGTTTCGTACTGTTTGTCACATTCACAATCTCTTTTATTTTGATTATTTGACTGAATGTTAATCCTTAAAGTAATGTTAAAACACATAATTTGAGATTGTATTAGGCTATTTTAGTAGTCTTAATTGCTACATTTCTTAAATGGACACCCACAACCAAGTTGCAGAAAATACGTTATGGTGTTCGGTGTGAAAATTCACCTTTTTTTAAGTTGCAGAATATCTAGTTGCTGAAATCCAAATTCCTCTCATTCTCAAGGTTTATGGTTTTCTATAGAACAAAGGGATTAGCGTTACTACAGCCATTCCGAGTTTTATGGAGGACGTAGAGAGGATTTTAGTGGTCAAATTCAAGTGCTGTGTCTGGACAGCTGTCTGCTTTCTTTGTACTTGGATGCTGGATGCATCATGTGAGACAACCTTTTGTCTGTAGGGGTAGTAAACAAGCTAATGCCAATGCCACCTTTTTCACAAATACGCCTGCAATGGACTCTCATTTCCAATGCTGAGGTCTGATGCTGCTGCTTGTTCTTCGCCTTGCTGTTGAAAATCGCCAACTTTGTTTTCCTTTTTTTTTTTTTTTTTTTTTAAAACAACACAGGTGTCCTCTAAGTGATTGTAATAGAACCCTGGTGTTATTGGACTATTGGATAATAATTCAAAAGTCTATTGCAATTCAGGAAGTAGACTATTATCATAAACAATGGGCCATCATATTAATTTCACCTTGTGATAGTATCAGTTAGTCTATAAAGATTCAAAGATGGCCCTCAACAGTATAATTAAAAGTTTACAATGACGCAGGAAAGAACACGCAGGCGCATCTTTTCTCCAAACCATTCATTTATTACATTTTACTAAAAAAATGTCGACATTCTGGTAGAAAATAAACTGATCATAGCAGCTTGGAACATCAGTTGGGACTTATTTAATTTTAGATGGAAACGTCGGATACATTCCCTCTGCTTGGTCAATAGGCCCTGTCTGAGTAGCCTATAAGTAGCCGTTTACAAAAAGACTAATTGTTGCTCTACTCTGAAGCTTATAGAAAAAAAGATGCAACCCAAAACATTTAATTTAATCAACTAGGGATTCCACTTAGAAATTATATCCCAACATATCAATTTGAATATTTTCCGCAGGCTCAGATTTTCTGGGCGGTGTTGTCAATAACCACTCCAAAGTGAATAGTGCTGAATCCAGCAATTTGAGGGGGAGTAATTACGTTTTTTTTTCAGAGTTTGTGTTTATGTCATCAGGGGACATTTTCCCACTGGAGGAGATGCAAGGTCCCAGGGCTTCACTGGTAGTACTCCTGCAGGAACTTGGGATCCAAAGTCAAAGGGAATAATGAGAGTGAGCCGATTACTTTAGCTTGCACAGTCAACATGCATGCTGTGTATCCTACATTGCATAACCGTTGGTTCATCTTCATTTTACAACATAATTATAGTCGTGCACCGCCATTCTAGTGAAGCAAGGTTTTTATGTGGTGAAAGAGAGAAAAGGCTAAAGAAAATGGATGACGAATTAATATGTTGCGTCTTTTTAAATAGATGAGCCCGGCTCATCCACACCTCTGTTTAATAATCATGTGTGCATCAGACTCGTGGAGCCTCTATTAAATAATAAAAAGGATATAAATAATAATAATATAACCCTAGTGAAGAGATATCTTGCATATTCACAGACAGTGTAAAATGTCCTGGGAGTCCCAGATATTTGTATGAGAATATGAATCCTCACTTTGATTTGTTAAACTTTTTGTAAATAATGAAACGATGATTAGGCTCGTGGGATTTCTTTTTTATCGGGTTTATACCTTCTTTGGGCTACATTCACAGCGACTGCTGACCTGTACTACCTTCTAAATGCAGATGTTTGTAACAGTGTCAGTGATAATAATAAAACATTAAAATTGCCAATAGTTGAATTGTTTGGGATATGGATAACAATTAGCATTATATAATGTTATGAATTAATTATAATTTAATATTGGTAATAATAATAATCTTACCTGTACATTTCCATAACACTATGAATGTCACTGAGTGCACCTCTGCAGTTTGTGCTATGCCTGTTTAAGGAGCTGTAGCTGTTTAGCTAGCCTACCACCAGCCCATAAACATAAACACACACAGCACACATCTCTTTAATTGTCATAAGCCAGCAAACAGGAATCTGTTACTGGTTTTCTTAGTGCGCCTGTGGTGTTTGAAAATTATTCGTTTGAACCTCCTCGATCTTACCTAAAGCCAACCACTCCTACACATCCAACTCTTCCAAATTGATATATGACAATATCTACTTTCGATCACGTGTCTGCGGGGCGACTTAGACGGATTGCGCGTCATCTCGCCTTCCCAAATTTTCCCCTTCTGCTGCAGCTCGTATCCAAAACATCTATCTATAGTACGGAGTACGAGAGAGAGAAAGATGTTTAACTCGGTGAATCTGGGCAACTTCTGCTCCCAGACGCGCAAAGACCGGACATCCGAGTTTGGGGACAGGACGGGCTGCGCGTCCAACATCTACCTCCCCAGCTGCACCTACTACGTCCCAGAGTTTTCTGCCGTGTCCTCGTTTCTTCCACAGGCCCCTTCCCGGCAAATCAGCTACCCTTATTCCACAAATCTCTCTCAAGTACAGCCGGTACGGGAAGTTTCATACGGCTTGGACCCTGCTAGTAAATGGCACCACAGAAGCAATTATGCATCGTGCTACTCGGGAGAGGATCTGGTGCATAGGGACTGTCTTCCACCATCCACCATGACAGAAATGCTTATGAAGAACGAGAATGTGTACAGCCACCACCACCACCATCACACCCATCCGGGCTCCAATCACCCCTCCACAGGTTTTTACTCCGGCGTGGGGAAAAACAGCGTCCTCCCGCAAGGTTTCGACCGCTTTTTTGAGACCGCATACTGCAGCAGCACGGACAATCAGTCAGACAATTGTTTACAAAAGGGCGAGGGGGGGAAGCTGGAAAGCGACTCCCAGCAGCAGCAGCAGCAGCAACAGCAGCCCATAGCCTCTGTACTCGGAGCCCCGGAGCAGGAAAAAGACCCAGAAGATGAGGAGGAACATACAAATTCAGGCTCATGCACTTCTTCCTCCGCAACAACCAAGGACGGCACCGCCAACAAGAGCAGCCACTCGAGTAGGTATACCGAAGCTGTAAAATGGGGGAAGGTTAAGGGGACTAGCCCGGTGTTTTGTCGGTCAGATTTTATGTGGAGTTTTATAAGCATTCAAAGGATTTTATTATAACCCTACAAAGCTCTTTCTTGCAACGAGAAGAATTTTTACGATGGGAAAGCGCTTTGAAAAAAAGGGGATGTTATACACAGACGCTTCTATGGTGAGAGTCTGTGAAATTTTTAAGAGAGAGCTATTGTGACAAATGTTAACTTTGATCATGAACTTGCGTTGGGCATTTTAAGGGATTTTCTCGTTGGGCTGTCGAGAGTAAAAACCAATTGGGCAGAACATTGCTTTTGGCGTCTTGTGAATTTTCTTTAAGCACTGGGTTTCCCCGCAAAAGACATGCTGCACATAGTATTACACACTTTACGGTTAAACGCATTCCTCTCTATCTATCTAGATATCTATTTTGATATCTATCTAATGACAGATTAGAATCGTTTCCTCCATTTACAAGGAGGCAGTAAATGAATATTGGTAGAGAATCAAGTGATTTTGCCTCGTCCATATATGGAGAGAATGCTAGGTCTGCAATAAATCTATTTCCTCAGTAGCCGCTGAAAAAAAAAAAAACTTAAGTCCAAATACATTTCCTTTTGCATTTCACCTCTCTACTAATGATTTGCATGTGACCTTGGCATTACTGTTAACTTGAAGGACCAGAATGAAGTAGAATGATGCTTAATTTAAGTGCCTACATTGCTGTTATTGCAGCACACATATCCCATTGGTGTTTAGCCTCATGTACTGTACATTGCATTAGCCCAGCCAGGCTGCAGATACAAGCTAACTGAGGCTGCCCCTCTTCCTCACAGAAAACAATAAAAAAAAAATCTATTTCCCCAGTCACCTGTTTGATACGAAGTTATAGGGCCACAGAGGTCTGCATAGGCCATTGGAAACATGGGCGATGCATTTCAACTCACTGCCAAAAGATTGTGTAAATTGTTAGTTTAGCTCCAGAGGAATGTGACGCATATAATGCGGTGAAATACTTTTGTTGTTGTATATTTATAACAGATAAACACGTACTTAGAGCCTGTAAGTTGATATTATTTCCTTCAAGCGATTCGGATATTTAACACTCTTTATGGCTGGTTTATCTGATAGCCTCAGCCACTTTGCCTGATGAATGTTGACTGAAATGTTATCATTAGCCTACTAATGCCATTGAATTATTAGCATCTGGTGAGCCTATAGTCCCCTCAGCACTAAAGCCTCCTTTTGTCCTTTTTTTGTAAATATTAGCCTATTATTATTGTTATTAATTCATGTGACGTTGTTTCTTTTTCCCGTGAAACTCTGATTTAATTTCCAATTTTATTCTTTTCTTCAGGCACTCCTCGCACAAGGAAGAAGAGGTGTCCATATTCCAAGTTTCAGATTCGAGAGCTGGAGCGGGAATTCTTCTTTAATGTTTACATCAACAAAGAGAAAAGGCTTCAGCTTTCCCGAATGTTAAACCTCACCGATCGCCAGGTTAAAATTTGGTTTCAGAATAGAAGAATGAAAGAGAAGAAGCTGAGCAGAGATCGCCTCCAGTACTTCTCTGGAAACCCCCTATTGTGAGCAGGAGCAGAAAGTGTCACAATCTTGGTCAGTGACATTAAGGCCTACTCTAATCTCATTGAGTTGTAATCGTGGGCATAACCATTTTCTAAAGGAGCCCATATCACCAACAGTGCAATGTTAAAGTGGACAGTAGGAGTAATAGGCCTGCATGGGATGAAGTCGCCATTTTCGTATTGCCCCACGGGCGACGGTGAATTTCTAGCTGGTCCCCAGAAAGGCCTTCATGGTTAGAATAATCATTTATACCTATGCTGTTCTTGAATATGTCTCTATTTATCACGATTCTCCATTGTGTTTATTATATTGTTCATATAGACATACTTGTTGTTAAAATATCAAATGTAACAACCAGTTTGAATCCTTATTGCGCAGACAACTTTTAGCTCTTCCCCGTTCCTCTGGTCTATGTATATAGCATATTATCTAATTATTTCTCGACCAGAGATATGAACAAGTTATAGCAAATCTCCTGGCTACATTTTTCGCAATTAAGAACTCTGACGTCCAATCTGTGAAAGTATATCCCCCTGTACAGAGCAGCCTATGCAATTTGCATTTGTGACTGTAAATAGGCGTATATGTTGAATTTCCTTTCCCCTATCCCTGCTGCTATTTTTCACTACACTGCCCATACAACTTTAACAGCTTTAACGCCAACACTCGTTAAATTATTTGCTTAAAACATTGGTGCTTTGGATTCCAGAGAGGAGGAACAGATTGTTGGCCTGTGTATCATTAATATAATACATATGAAATAAACAGAAACGTATAGGCAAAACTCAACGACTTTGTGCTTTTTGTGCTATCATTGTCACATTTACCATTACTGATATGCATTTACTTTTGACAGTTTGCTGTTTTTGCTCGGTCGTGAGTCAGAGCTTTTTTGAAATAGCAAATATCTCATGAATGTGTGAATAGCCTACAACTGTTGGCCTACATACATAACATTAGCACACTTTCAACTTGTGCCAATGGCCACTTCATGATGATACACATATTTGCTGTGGTAGATTTGGTGGCGGTTGTGAAACTGAGGAATAGTGTCGGCGGGCCTACACTTGTCAGATTTTCGGCTATTTCAAGGTTACACCACTCTGAAGGATCATGTTTAAATGTTAGCAAGCGTGTTAAACGAAGATAGAGCTCAGATCTTAGAAATGTGGAGAAAGAGAGTGGAATGATAACCTCTTTTAGTGCCCACTAAATGGAATCGCCACTCTTGTAGTCTAGACACTGCCATAAAGACAGAGGCACTAAATGGCTATTTTTTTTCTCTTAATTGCACCGTCTGTTTGGGGGGAATGGCGTTCACTTCCGCAGTAAATAGTAAACAAGCAAGCCTTGATGCCCGAAGTGGAAACAAACTTGCCGAGAGCTTTCGACATGAACTCGATCTGTGTAGTCTGTAACAAAACCCCATCCCCCTCTGCACACAACCGTCATGTCCACCATTCTTGTAATCTGGATATTAGAAACCGCAGCAAATCATTTCTACTGTAGATATGTTTCCCCTGATTAAGTTGATTTATTTAGCCTGTTTATTTATTCCTAAGATTGGGCCTGTCAAAGATCTCGAGGGATTCTAATGTGTTGCTGTTCAGATTCAGCTGCATTTGAAATAATAATAGTCTATTTGTCAGAGCTGACCGCAGACCTCAGCCTATTTCAACACATGCTATGACAAAATCATTGTTGACTAATTGGGCCACGTGTTAGGAGTTATAAGAAGAGATAGATAGGGGAAAGGAAATCACAATTGGCATGTTCATTTTTTTTCTTCTTCTTTTTTCAAATGTGTGTGCCTTGTGTTTAGTGTATGTGTGTTCCCCAGCATATGTGCATAATGATTGCACGTGTGCATTAACTACAATTTATAATTAAATGTAGTCTTTGAACTTCAATAATGTCAAAGCCTTCACCTTTAACCCGCTGCAATAAAGTGGAATCAAGGAGCCCCTTTAGCCCGGAAATGTGTGCAGCGGCGGAATGGGCCAATGAGAGTGAGTGGGAACAGAAAATGGAATGTGTACAAAGACCAACTTTGACCCGTTCGCATTAAACTACAGCAGGTAACTTTGCCAGCTTTAGCACGCCCAGTAAATACACTTTATTGTCCTTGTAAAATGTATACGTTTTCACGCATGAGACGTTTTAAAACATGTTGGTATAAACTGTAGACCTATATTCGCATTCTCTAAAGAAAAAAAAAAACATGTTGGTGCGTGGCTGTCACAGTGTGCTTGTCGTAATGGGTGGTTCTGTAAGTGCTAAAATGTGTGTGTGTGTGTGTGTGTGTGTGTGTGTGTGTGTGTGTGTGTGTGTGTGTGTGTGTGTGTGTGTGTGTGTGTGTGTGTGTGTGTGTGTGTGTGTGTGTGTGTGTGTGTGTGAGTCAGTCCATCCTTTGAGTCCTGATACTTTAGATGGGATTCCTACTCAGGCTGCTGTGCATGGATCAAAGAGGTTTTACAGTGCAGACTATTGCACGGTTCTGTATTTACTTCTGAGGGTTTGCTTAAGGTGTGGGTCGTTTTGGTTAATGTTGGGATATGGGTTAAGGTTGTGCTCAGGGTTTACGTTATTTTAATGTAAAGAAAGAGAAGAGAAAGGGGAGAAAAATTCTCCCTGGTTGTATCCTTTTGGTGCATGTATTAATAAATAAACTTGGCAGGTATTTTTTTCTACCGGAATTGAGATCCGGGTTAATCTGCATATGTCAGTGTAATATCAGGAAGGACAGGGGGCCGTTCTGACAAAAGAGAGGCGATGCACACAAGCGGAGATCAAGGCTATAGGAGCCCCTCTCTCGCCACACCCACCAACCTTGGCCCTGGGACGGTGACGTGAGTAATTCTTATGGTTTCTCCAACACTCAACGTCACTGACGGAGAGAGCTGCAGAGGCTCCTGCTTATGTTGTCCATCAACCACACGGGGGCCAGGAGTCTACGGCCTCTGCACGGTTTTGTTTCCTCAACGGGAGCTTGAAAACGTTTTCTGAGTTGGATGCCTCGCGGTGACATCAGAGTAGTATTATTAGTCGTAGATGCAGCCTCTTCGTGATGTGTTATGTGACAGATGCACAGTCCGCTCCGCTGGAATGCGGCTCCTGCCATGTCTCAGTGTAGCTTGGGTGTTGTGGTGAAGGAAAATGGCGGCTTGTTTTATGTAGATGAGGTGAGCCACGAGGGAGAGGATGTAGCCTGGTACCATTAAAATGTATAAGGAAAATTGATTAATTCAGCTCCATAAAATCTGAGGAATTGTTTTTGAGGAATCTCAGTTTTTCGATCTGATGCTGTAAACTATCAATAAGACTAGATTTTATTGTATTCTTGGAATACAACTAGGCCATAAACAAATAATATTTGCTTCTTGAGTTCAGGGAAGAGTGTGTATTTATGTTGAAAGTTGTGAGATTATATCAATAGGCCAATAAACCTAACTCAAATAGTATGGCAACATAAGGAATAGCATACTTACTGAATGACATGAAAACTTTTTCTTTGGCAATAAAATTAACAGCTAAAAAAAATTAATATATATATATACATATATACATATACATATATATACATATATATATATATATATATATATATATATATATATATATATATATATATATATATATATACACATACATACATATATATAGTAAAAAAAATCCGCTAACGGTTTAAGTGCTTTTGATTGTATTGAAAGTATTTAGCCTAACAGTTATAACTTGTAAATTGTTATTGTGATTTTAATTGTAATGTATTTACATTACAATTAAAAAGGGGGTATGGAGCAGTAGGGATATTCCTGTTTTTTCTCTGCACATACTAATCAAAGGGTTATAGGCTATTGAATGATTTTATACAACAGTGTACCACTCACATCTCAGCACCTATCCTGTTCTATAGGGCCATAAAACAGTTCCACGCTGTAAAACGAGCTCCTGCTATTGCTGCAACCGAATAACTCTCAAAACGCTTGAATTTACATGCGCGCATTTGTATGGTGCTATTTATTTATTTATTGTTGCCACCAAGCTTCGTGTGACTGTAAATTCATTGAAAGTTTTCATTTCGATATCGTGGCTGGTGTGTGTTTTGGTGTGGTCGTGAGTGGTAATAATGTAATACTGATGTACTTTGATGGCGGTTCTGGTTTTTAATTAAAAACGTACATAATTCTGGCACCATAGGTTTGCAGTTGCGCATGGAGTGGACAGCAGCATGAAAAAGAACACAAAGCACAACCTCCTCACGTCCAACTGGAATGATATTTCAAAGTGGCTGCCAGGAGCAAATTAGTTGTGTCGCCCCAGTGGCTCCTGATTAGTACAATAAGGAAACCCGCTACCATGCCTTCTGTCCCGCAGCATTCAACACCCATACCTGTTTGCCATATAATCACAGCCTCCAGGTTTGCAATCAATTGGACGACAATTTAGTGGCGAAAGCGCTGGCTGTACTTTTGACAAGTGTAAAGACCGTGGTAAAATACAATCGCAGTCAACTGTGTGTGTGTGTGTGTGGGTGTGTGCGTGCGTGCGTGTGTGTGTGCATGCGTGCGTGCGCGTGTGCACTCACAAATACAGCATGTAGGCCTACATGGCCTATGTAAATAAATACATGCAAGCTGAGTATTTTACCTGAAAGTGACTAAATTATACAGAGGCTGTAAACACATGCAGAAAGAAAATCACAGATTTGTAGGAATGTCCTTTTGGAAAACAAGGTTGCGTTCGTGTTTCCATGAGAGAAATAGACCTGGATATACAACAAATAGCAACAGAGTGCGCGAATTGTTATGGAAGCAGAAAGGAATGCATGCTCAGTGAAAACTTTGTGAATTTCTGTTTTGTTCTTAATACTCATCTAAACAATAGGTCGAATAAGCCCATTGCCCGACTTTAGGCTATTTTGCCCACTCTTAGGTCTGTAGCAGCAAAGTGGCTTTTGTCAGCAACTGTTTGCTTATCTCACTTCTGTGTCATAATACTATGTGTACTGCACAATTGCGTGTGATTGTTTCAGGCTCAGATCTTCTGCCATTATGTGCAATCATAATGTCCATTCTATACCGGCAGACTCATGTTGCAAAGTCTGTGGCATTATAACGCACATATTTGCACATTGTTCGGTCTGTGACATCAAAACACTCGTATATGGCGCTGCCAGGTCTGAAACAATACTGACAGTGACATCACAATACTTATTTAATTATTCTGCCAGGTATGTGACATCCCCACAAGACTACTTTTCTCCCTATAATTGCAGGTCTATCTATTATTTCTCTGCACTGCAAGGTATTTGAGCTCATAATTGCAGGTACAAGGCGTCACAATGTTCTCTACGTCTCTTTGAAATGTAAGCATTATTTAGAGCTCAGTGCTCCTTGAGAAGTTGTATATAATTTGTTTTTATGTGCATTACTTTTTTGTGCTGGGCTGAGTTTGAGGTAGCCTGCAGGCTATAGGTGTGAATGTGTCATAAAGCAGTTTATCTATGTGTCAGCAGTGTGAGTTTGTGAGGTGGGCTATATGCCTACATTAGGTGTAGTTATTAATGTGTCCCTATGAGGCAGAGCGTGCGTGTGTATTAAAGAAAGACGGAGTGTGAAAAGAATATCCTTAATCATTTATTGCAGGATTTTCCTGTTCTTGGGTGAAAACTTTATTCTTCAAAATGTAAATTTTTCACGAACTAGGCTACATAAAACTACACTTGCTTGCCAGTTTATAGTTTAAAATATGAGCTTTAAAAGGGTTTCATGAGCCCAACATGGACTCCACACATAAGATCACGTTGTCCGTCCGTGTATCCTCAATTAATATACAAATCACAAAAACTGAGGCAAGTTTTTCATCTGTAGCTATGAATGGCCATATGTCTTTCATAAATGTGCGGAATGGAAAATGACCACAAAGACACCGTTTATCGGTTATTTTGAATATTTATTTCACTCACTTACAGTCAGTGTATCAAATGCAAATACATGTTCGGTCTCATCTCGAAAAATCAAAGTACACTTGCAAATGCAAACAAATATTCAAAGACATACATTTCTAATAGAGCCTATCTTGCCCTTGCCTTTGAGAATGATTCTGAACTGAACACAGACAGACGGACAGGCGCGTGCACGTCTCGCACAAACCAAACTAGAGGCACAAGCACAGCCGCATGTGGTGGACGATTTCAACATTTTAAAGTGGCTAAACGCATGCCATCATTATCTGCATAAGCAATCTTAACATGTTTGCTATAAGCTGTTAGTAATACTATCTAAAATGCTGATGGACACAGTTTTGTGGCAGCCCTAAAACCTTATATGTATTTGGCATGTTGCATTACTGCTGCCTCAATGAACATTTGTTGGAATTATAGAAATTACACATCTAGAAAATGAAATTAGTTTTTATAAGCTTTGTGTATTTTATGTCAAATAAATAAACCAAACAATGTTCGACTTTATATAGAAATGAATGTTGTAATAAACCGGTTGATTCTATATGAAGTTTTGTTTTCAAACTATATCGAGAATTAGGAAGTGGTGAAGTTTCAGCAGCAGTGTATTTGTAGTCTTTCGAGTAACTGCGGATTTGTTTGAACTGGATGTCCTAAAGCGTACTGACTGCAGCATAGAAGACACAGGCCTGACACAAAACAACACATGACACACGGAACGAAGACAACTGTTTTTTTCACAGAAGTGGGGAAATAAATAAATGTATCATGTGGGTTAGAAACTAACTTCATTGTATTAACCCGGGCAAAATGCCTAAACAGGTCCACAATTTACCCGAGGGCAGGGTAATAAATGCAAACAACATTTTGAACATTTAGTCTTGTAAACTAGGCTTATATGAGATATCCCAATAATCTGTGTTCTCATGTGTTTTAGATTTAGATACGTGTAGTTGAGGTCAGTTTAAGTGTAACCTGTTCATTTAGTCATATGCACTGTATTCATGTTTCGCAATAGTAGGCCTACCTTCTAAATATCGTTTATTGCACAGTATTTGTTTATGTTGTTGCTACTGACTTAGGATATATAGCCTATATTTTTACATTTTCACCTGAACGGGACAAATTTGAACTCTTATCATAATGTTGGCAACATCTGGATAGTTTTGAGGAGAGAATGAGAATTTAGATTGTTCAACCTTTTTATGTTAAAGAAAGTCTATGTGTATAAATACGCAATCATTTTAGTGAAAGCCATACTTCATTTACATACCAGCTCTTCTGGCCCACACGTCTGAGAATGAAAACATGAACAAAAACAAGAAGAAGAAGAAGAAGTTTACCATATTGAAAGCACATGTGAAGCATCAAGAAACATAATAATACAGGTTTGTGTATAACAATAGCTCAGGTATGCAATTAATTATTTATTAGGCTATAAGGTATTTAGTTTCAAAAGTGAAAAAAGAAGAAACATTACGCTTGACGTAATTCTGTATGAGTTTCCTTGTACAACCAAAATAACAAATAGCCTTATAGGCCTACCATCCACTATAGCGTATACCAGTTCCGCCGTCTAGTTAATATGTTGTTGCTCATTTCAAGAAAACACAGCCAAGTGCGGTCAATCTAGGTAAAATTAACTAATTGAGCTAATAAGATATAATGTGTTTGCTTTTTTAACGAATTGTGGTCTAATTCTGTTAGTAGTAGTGAAGTTATTTAAAGAAATATGCAATTAAACAATAGGAGGGTCAAAATAAAAGACCAGACCTAACTAAGGTTTTAGTAATTAATGCACAGAATGTGTTTCTGTAAATCTACAAAAGCATGTCAGTAAAACGCATTTCGGAAGGTATCACAATCTTAAATTTAGCAGGTCAAATTCCAAAGCGAACGTTTTAATTGCTGCTAAATGCTTTTAACAACGTCGAGGGTTAAAAGTTCGTCTGCATTTTGACGATTTTGTCAGTTAAAAAATCCTAAAGACGTTCACACATCTGTTCAGACTCCTTTGGGTAATACTTCTGCGTTCAGCTTACCTTGCTAAATCGGTGGCAACAACAAAGCAAATCGATGAAAACAAACAAAAAGAACATACACCTCCACAGGCTGGCGCCAGGACGAAAATGAAATCACATGTTGACCAAATTCATTTTCTTTAAAACATCTGAAATTCTGAACTTCAACCGAATTAAAATACTTAAAAGCCACGTAGTAAGTGCATAAAAATCCTGCTGCAGCAGTCTCCCTTTGTTCCCCCTGGTGTGGGCCTGCTGTCTTGACCAGCGTTTGGCCGCTAGGTGGCGCTCTTGCTCCATCAAAAACCCTCCGGTTCCCCAACTTGACCGCGCTGACGTCACTTCAGTCTGGAGCATCAAGGCCACTTCCACGCCGCTATTGGTCTGAAAATCACATGACATGTCTCCCAGCATCCATAACTATGTTACTGATATTTTTGCACCCCCCTCCAAAAGATGTCAGCATCCTACTGTCCTTATTCTCCTGGAGAAATCCCGTAGTTCAGACCAGTGGAACACCAAACGATTACTGTGTTGCCAAATGCAAAAATGTCATGTCCGAATAACATAGCGTCCGGTAACTTCCTGATGGATTCTTTAATGGGAGGATCATCTTCCTTCAGGGGTGAGGGTTATTCCAGCAACCCCGGGATGTACATCCACACAGCTGCAGAGTACGGATATTCGGTGATGAGAAACATTGGTAAGATTGGACCATCTGCCCTCTCCAAAAGAGACGAGGTTCCTCCGGGCAGTCTGCCGCTCAGCGGCTTCCAGGATGCGCCCTACCTGTCAACACAGCTGGCCACATGGACCCCAGGCTCCAAAACCAGTAGGGACGAACAACCTGTTGCCCAGTGTTTACAACCGTGCTCGTTTCCAGGGGGCAACGTCAAAGAGGAGGCGTTTTGTTGCCTCTACCAGGATGACAGCAATAAGGGGAAACAGACAACAGAGTCGGCCACTTACATCCGGCTCGGTGACAATAGCTGCAGGTCTGAGCAAACCGCCTCGTCCAGCGGCTGTTTCCAGGTGTACAACGGAGAGAGGCCCCAGCAGGACGACCAGCAGTTCCCCTCCGGCTTCTCTCTGACCCACTTGGCGACATCTGTTGAATCAGCATCAGAGTCGACAATAAGTTGCAGCAAATCGGCGCAGGACACAGCGAGAGAGGTTTCAAAGACAGATGAGAGTCAGAGCAGGAAGGAAGAGAAGGCCAAGAGTGACAGCTGTTCAGATAACTCGGACGGGGAATTAAAAGGTAGACGACTACTTTACCCCCTCCTCGCTGACACACACACACACACACACACACATATACACACAGGTTATTTACATTCATTTTATCAGTACTGTGTGTGCACACGCTGTGTTGTGTCAAGGCCCAATAATGCAGACTTGTGTTTGATCGCAGTCAGGGCTTTTTTTGGGTTTGGGCATTTGACAGCCTCGCCTAGCAGGGGTTATGGTGCCCGTGGCATTTAACACCTTTCCTTTAATGTGAGAATGTGAGATGGGCAGTTATCATTGAAATAAACACGCTCACACACAACCACACACATATCACTCTCTCATTTCCTCTCTCTCTTACATGGGTCATTTCAATTGTGAGACGTAACCATTTTTAACACAACCATGTTACGCCTCAAAATGCCGCTATTGAGCCAACATAAAATTGTACGGTTTTGCTCCACTGTTGAAAACCTTAGTCATAATGCCCTGGCTTCTTGTAAACCTCAGGGAACATTTCTCACTATTATGTTTCATAAATACATTTACACTTTTCTACGTTGATACAACCATAATTCAAGATAATTCACTCCAGTTTTTATAACATAATTAGGCTATATAATATGAATGTTTTCCTTTATGCTAACACTGGCAGCTTGATAACAATGAACCGAATTTGTCTTTTTCCGTTTGACAAAACCACAAATAATTTTTATTTGTAATAACAGTTTTAACGGATTTTTTATTAAACGGTAACGATGGTTTGATAATATTTAAACACATACAATAATAATACTAATTGTTGTTGTTATAATTATGCCCCTAATATAATAAATTGATGCTAGCTACAACTAATGTTATTGCACATCCCTGTGCCATTTGTCTTTAGCTGTTATTTAAAATTAGATTCAGTTTTATCATGTTATTTATGGATTAAGTCTCATAGACGATCAACAAGGTCTTTTTATTTTATTTTAATTTAATTAGAGGATGTAGCCAGGCAATACGACCGTATTGTGTGTGTGTGTGTGTGTGTGTGTGTGTGTGTGTGTGTGTGTGTGTGTGTCCTACTGAATTAAATGTTTTAGTAATGATTAAATGTGGGTCACACACTGAGTGTTCACATTAGGGTAATTATTACTGTAATGTGTGTGTGTGTGTGTGTGTGTGTGTGTGTGTGTGTGTGTGTGTGTGTGTGTGTGTGTGTGTGTGTGTGTGTTATCCCCTAGAGTCTGCAACCTAATCAAGAAATTAACTGAATGAACTGCAGCAATGTGATTTTCCCTGCTATCACCAGCATGCCTTGTTTCTTTGTCTTTTCTAAATCTGGTATTATGCTACAGAGACTTCCTTTTGTTTGGGATGAACCTACAAAAAAAATCATTTGGCTCCTGCTTGCAAAGGTAATAATATTTTATGAGAGTCTAAGGTCCAACACAGACAAAAGAAGTGCTTACTCGCCCTAGTTTGATTTGATCTAATTATAGCTGTACATCACACAAAAGCAATTTGCAAGCAGTAGGAGTTGTAGCGAAAGGTGGGATGTTCAGCGTTGTTCATTTGTTCAAGTGAGAGTCACGAAGAGTCAACACTCAGGTAAATTTGTTCTTCTCAACTACTCATTTTGATCCAGATGAACGCTATTGAATGTACATGTGAGATATGGGCGTGTACATGTAGCAGCCTATGTATTAATTGATGTTATAAAGCTGTATGTGATCTCTGCACAAAATGACTCCGTATTTGGCCTCAGTTGCTCATGATTGTCTTTCTCTTGCTCCGGTAGATGATTTATTCGCGGAAAAGACAACGGGAAGCTGGTTAAAAGCCAAAAGTGGAAGGAAGAAGCGGTGTCCCTACACAAAGCACCAGACGCTGGAGCTGGAGAAGGAGTTCTTGTTCAACATGTATCTGTCTCGGGAGCGCCGCCTGGAGATCAGTCGAAGTATCAACCTGACCGACAGACAGGTCAAGATCTGGTTCCAAAACAGACGCATGAAGCTCAAGAAGCTCAACAGGGAGAGCCAAGAAAGGGAGCACAGTGCAGTTTATAACTATTCCTGAAGAGATTTCTACCTACACATGCATTCACAAACACACACACATACACACCCATACACATACACATACACACACACCCTACAGCTCTGCATAGACATTACAGATACAGACAGACATGCATGTGTCATCTTATAATGCATTCAATAATCATTCATCAAATTTCTCTTAATGTGCACACCAGACACTCACATACACATGGCGTGCCTTCCTTCCTATATGAACTATGAAACGCTGCGACCCGCAGACTAGACAATAGAGTTCCAGGTGAACCCTTGCAGCAGCATTGGGACAGTGAGGTGCTTTTACCTTGCAATGATAATTATAATATAACATGAAGCAAACGAGGAAGCAATCTCAAGCAGTCTATAAATAACTCGTGGCATGTAAGCAGTTTCACTTTGCTGTGCTACAGCCTAATGTATGTTTTGCCACTTGTGCTGCTTCTTCGTTGGTGTCTGTTGCTGTGGCATATTCTTCGTGCAGTGTAATGTGCATGCACCAGACGATATTAAGCTATGTCATGGCAAACGATTCCAAAACAATAAAAGGAGGGGGAAATGGAAAGGTATTACCAACTTTGTCCTTCCCCTGGCATAGTGGTACAAATGAGAGGGAGGGAGAGACACTGCGGATGAGAGAAGAGGTTCATGGCAGTTTTAATAGAAGTGAGAGACCATAACGTTGATTTAAATATTATCCAGGTGACCACAGTAAGTCAAGGTCATAAAATTCTAATGTCAGGTTCGCCCTGGAAAGCGTTGGGGGTGGATTTTATGATCTGCAAATATAATGTGCTGCAGCAGTAAAGATGCGTTTAAAGGTGTGTGTGGAGGAGGGCTAATCCACACAGCAAAGACTGCAATGTGCAGGATCCAGCCGAGTCGCTGGGCTGGAAGGAGCAGCCGCCTCCACCCGGGATAATGGAGCAGGAGATAAGAAAGATGGTGGATAAAGGGACAGCAACCGCGACGGCTGCAGGAACAATAATAACAACAGGCATCACGGCAAACACGTGGATAACTAAACGCACCGGGAAGACTTCTGCAGGAGGCAACAGAAGGTAGGACTCAATTTTGTTTACGTAATGTCTTTATTTCCTGTTTTGCAAAGTATGCCACATCTGTCAGGGGAGCCTTTGCTTGACAGCTCGTGTGGCACGCATGGTGCACGCCTGCACACGTCGATAGTTTATAAGTTGTTGATCATTCAGCGTGCTGCTGGTTTCTGTTTTTTTTTTTTTTTACTGCAATCAGAATGCTGGATGCTGAATATTTGGCATTATGTTTGTGGATACTTGCTGTGACTGATTTTCTTCTGAAGTTTTGCTTATTTTGAACAGTTGAATAAATGGTTGTGCTGCGCTGCTAAATTCTATTAATGGAATTAGAACAATAGCATATTAATATGAGCAAACAAGTAAAGCCATGCCGAGCTAAAAGTTGTCTACAGGCAGTGATTAGAAAGTAGTTTCATTTCAGCCGTAGACCATGTTGTGTTTTATTGTGTTGGTACTCGCCTTTTCTCTTTGTGCTGAATGGTGTTAATCCTCTCTTGGCTTTTGCCTGCATTGTCCTTTCCATGGATTTTAACCCTTTTGCACGAAGCTGAAGCGTGGTTTAGGTAGTTTCATGTTGTTGGGGTTGGCTTCCTGGCTCGGCAACAAGAAACTGCCTTGATTACGTCAGTTCGTCTTCATCAAGGGCACAATTTCCGCTGAATTACCCCCTATACTAGCCACCCAGGTCCCCGCAAATGGCATTGTAAATGAACTGAGCTGCAATACCTTGGACAGAGACGTTTTCTTTCTTAGCTGTTATTTTGTGGTGGGCTGTAAAACCTTCTGAGGCTCTCAGAAGGAGAATAGGTTGTAAACAACATGGGTAAAGTTTTAGACTGCGTTGTATTGCATCTGTCATCACTGGCTGTCTGCTTAGGTTTAGTGGTTTCAGCTGCTTTATGGTGATTTGAATAGATAGATGGATGGATAGATAACAGTAGATAGATTTAAGTCACACATTTGACTCATTAATTTATCTGTCAAATGAATCTGGGTCTATAACAGGAAATGGATGCGAATTGATATTTCCATGATATTATGTGAGCATAAGTCTTGTTCTTGTAAAAGCTAATACACGGCTGCTTGAAATGTAGGCTATTATTCCAAAATGCCGTGCAACCCCAATTTCCAATTTGCTGCAAAGTTTTATACTGAGAAATGGCCTAATAGTAAAATATATGTGATACTATGATCTAATTCTTAATTTGAAATTTTTTCCACAAACTTCAACACACATTATGACTTACACAAAATGACAACAATCATCCCATTAGAAGTCACATTTTGCTAATTGAGGCCTATTTTAATTTTTCAGTGAAATGCCATTATTCTTCTTTCTTTCTTTTATACATTAAATAGCTTAACTCGTTCATATCATGTTTTATTTGTTCTTAATCTTGTTTCATTGCATAGTTTGGAGTTAAACTTTTTTTCCCCGGCCCGTTAACGAGCTGATGGGACTAGCGAATCTTAATTGTATTATATTGCCCTAACTATTAATTAAGACCTACATTTTGAAGACTTAGTCCGAGTTTATAGTAGTTATATATATATATATATAGTTTATATTATATATTTCCAATTTACTTTGATTACAATAGCCTCACTATTAAATTATATTTTATTTCAGCAACACTGAATTATTTGACTTAATGCTGGCACATAGGCTTATTTGTTTATATCGGAAACTATAGTCAGTGAGCCACTAACCACATATGGGCCTAACTTTATTTAAGTCTCGCCTAATCCATTTTATTATTAACATTATGGATGTGTTTAGCAGAGGTGAAATTAATATAGGCTATTAAGGAAAATGAAAGTCTTGAGGAAAGTGATGAGTTTATCTAAAAGAAAGACAATAACTTATTTACGTAACTGTTTTGGCGCAGTCAGCATCTTTTCCTCAAGACAGTCCAGTGTTGATCCTGGTCACTGTTTCCCCTTGTTTTCTCAGCCCCCCCTCCCTTTGGCGGTAGTGCAACTGGAAGAGACAGTCTGGAATCCAAAGTCACTTTCATTCAGCTCAGTGAATGAGTGTCTCCCTTGGAATGTATCACTGACAAAGACTTTACAGCGCTGGAAACAGCCCCGAGAGCTGCACAGATTCACCCTAAAACCATATACACATAAAGCAATTTATTTCACTTTGTAGTGGCGCACAGGAACTGAAGGCTTTAGTCAGCCACTTCCTTGGGACAGCTCAAGATGTGTTACTGCCACTGGCATGATCAGACATGAATCAACTATGCTAACGGATTTCTTTTTCATTTTTTCTGACATGCATTATAGCTTTTTCTTTGAGATATAGGGGAAAATAAGCTCCTCGTGCTTTAATTATACCTAAAGTTTTTTTTTTTGTTTTTTTTTTAAGATAAAGTTGGTAGACGATTAGATTCAGAAGACGAGGACCGTTAACTTTATTTCACTGGAAATGTTTCGATTTGTTTTATTATATTGAATATTGTTGGAGAAGTAAAACTCAATATGTAGCTTTAAAAAATTGAATGTTACGCTAATTAATAATCGGGAATATTTTTATCTGCATTGAGTGGTTTGAAACTGGCAATCAACTATGTATACGCAGAAACAACATGGCTGCAAAAGTACCACAAATAGTGTCTTTTGTATTCAAGAGATGATGATCAATATCCCTTATGAATTACCTCGCCTTTTCTAACTAAGAAAGGAGGACGGGAATGCAACATGTTTGCTATCACAGCGGCAGACCTAGTCTATATATATATATATATATATATATATATATATATATATTGCAATAGCAATAACTCTCAGTTAATCTTATGCTGAACAATGGATGGATTTGATCAAGTGTTTTGATTTAAAAATGCTTTTGGGACAGTCTGAAAGGATAATTTACCATTAAGAGGCGTGTTTGGATGAAACTGTAATATGCAGGGGCATATGTGCGGTCTACGTTCTGTCAGCACATAGATGTTATAAATAACTTTTCCTATCCACTTTGAATTTTCCATATGCAGAGTTTAAGCGCGTGTAATACGGTCCAAATGTGGCCTATATAGGCCAGTATTTACAACTTAGTTGGTTTAACTGCGCAGTGCGTGTGTTTTTGAGAGAATGGCCTGTTGGAGGTTCATGGGCAAATGTATTTTTCTTATATTTTGACTATTTCTTGGAGGAAATTAAGCTACATTTAATATCTTCAATATTGACAGAATGGATAATGTGCCTTTGCCCTGCCATCACACAGAAGCCAGCAAATGTGACTGCAAGAAAGTCATGTTGCAACCCAGAGCGTTCGTTTGGTATTCATTCATTCAGCAATGAAACAAACTGGTTGTGCTGATGGAAGTGAAAACAAAGTTCAGACTCCCTTGACAATGAAGACGAATCATCTTTGCATGCTCATTAATAATCAGTCTTTCGAATTCTGTGCTTCTATCTGCTTTATGATTATAATAATACAAACAAATAGTAATCTGCAGCCAGTCATAATCTACCATTCACACATTTAAACTGTTAAATCTGAAGATTGTTGTTTAACCATACGGACAGATTCATGACCTTAATCGAAGCTGCCCTGTTCAATAGTTATCGTTCTTAGCATTTTTATCCGAAAACTACATTTAGGCGAAGCAAACACTTTAACCAAAGTGAGCTGTAGCTATTGTAAAGGCGCAGGTCATTTAAAACTTGTCTTTGCCAGTATTATGAAGCATCACCGCACTGCGGCGGCGCCAATAGGCTGCACCCAGATTGTGTCTCACTGTAATTTTTTTGTCCGTTCGCTTATTATCTAAAACAGAAACAACATTATCCACCTCAGTTAGGCTGTGACCATGCTAACAGTAGTCCTATAGGCCTTTATAATCCTTATTTGGTCATTATTTTGAATAGAAAACTGAATCGTGTAACGTGTAGAAATGTCAGAGCCAGACTGTGGCGGAATAATACATCCGTTTGAAGCATTGTTTTCATTCATTTATTTAGTTGTTATAAACGTAGGCCTTTATGAATTACTTTGCATTTGAGAGGTATAGGACAAATGACCCTGAAGATGAAAACACAAAGTAAGCTCCATGATCAGAGTCTAAGGCTAGATGGTGTGTGTTGTACAGACTGTAAAGCTTTCAGAGGCAAAGTTGTGATGTTAGACTAAATGAATAAAATGGACCTCACTTGACTATAGACGAACATAGAGCCCATCTAAAACCAAACCAACAGTTTCGTACCATTTGTCTCCTTCCAAACGTGTACTGTTCCTTTATTTATCCATTTCTAGTATCCACTATTGGTGGTACTGGATCATGTTCAAAATCAAGTGACAAACCATTAGCTTATTTTTTGTTTACAAAATAGCAAATAGCAGACCGTGTTTCTACACATGTTAAAAAATGACATATTTAGCGATGCAACAAAGAGGCATTTCTTCGGCAGTATAATCTTAAATGGTATATTGTGTTCAGGAGTGCCAGAAACAACAACAAAGGAATATTGAGTGATGTAATCGTTTTTATTATTATAACCCAACAAACATGATAAACGACTGGAATAGATATGCTGCATTGTAAAAAAGAAAGAAAATTCTCAGTTCTCCTTAATGGACACACACACACACACACACACACACACACACACACACACACACACACACACACACACACACACACACACACACACACACACACTCAAAACAGGCGCACACCCAATATATTTTAATACTTGAGTTTCTTAACCTTCTTACATTTAGAGAATGTGTGACATGCACCTACAACACCAAAACAAATTCCTTGTATGTGTAAAAAACGTACTTGGCTTTTTCGGATTCTGATTTTGACTCACTCACTCACACGCACGCACAGACACACACACACACACACACACACACACACACACACACACACACACACACACACACACACACACACACACACACAAAACAGGCGCACACCCCAAACAATACAAAGGATTATTCACAGGATTACTCTAGACATAGATACGAGCTATATAATGTATTTATATGACCATATGTTATGGTAATAAATGGCCAATTAATACTTGTTTTATTCTGCTTTAATGGAAGCAGCAGAATAAACGGACTTAGACCTTAAACCTGCAGAAAACACTTTAAAACGATGTAATTTAAGATATGGGACATTTGTTAAACGGCTGTATTTCTGCAGACATGTGGGGAAATGTTTGACTCTCCGCAGACTTGCGCATTCATCAGCACTCACCAGGACACCATTTGGCGTAATCCGGGTTAAGGTCTGGCGTCTGGCCTTTTAAATTTCATGGTTGAATCTGAACTCAGCAGCATGACAAACATCACACTTCCTAATGCGGATACTTATTACATTTTGTTTTACGTCATGACGTCCAAATAACATATCAGTTGTTTTCCAAGTGTATGGAATTAATTTAAACTAAAGTAAAATTTAGTCTAGACTAATTAGTGACGTCATGTGATCCTTGTAGCTTGGCGATGACAAAGGCTAGATTTGTTTTCTAGAGATTTTCCCTACCGCGCGTTAGTATCACTCATAAACTGGGATTTATTTTAAAATTAGTCTTTTGGGCTCTCTGTTTAAACTGTCAGTTCGTATTTATGGAACACAGTGCAGCCATGCATTTCGAGTTAATTCCAGCATAGTGAAGTGTTATTTGTTCGGCTGGACTATAATTTCACTCTTGCAGGTCTACACACCCTTATATTTAGCTCCCTCGTCTTAAAGTTGTCAATAATTCAATTGAATTAGTTTTTTTCTTCAAACTACTGGGCCACAGTAAAAGAAAAAATATATATTTAAAACAGCAATTACGCACATAATCATAAAACACAAAATAAATTGCCTACACAGATAAAACATACATGCATACAGGTAAGATTAAAACTAATCAGAATGACACTCCTCGGCATCACCGTTTCTCAAACATGTACAAATACACACTCCTCCATCAAAGTCACCACATCACAGGAATATAACGTGTGCAGCTTTTAGGATTTTATAAAGCTATGTTGTTGTCGACCGCATCCAGTCTACACATGCGCATTAAACTTTCAGTATTTATGTCACAATTAGTCTAATTAGTGTTCCCTGGGACACTGGTGTCTTCTTCGGTTAGTCTCGTTCCATCGTATATTAGTATTGTATTATTGGCTGTGTCGCTGCAACCCTGCAGATGAGTTCAGGGCTGTTTCACAGTCTACTAACTGACAAGCTACTCTAGTATATCTCAGGACAAAACGGTAAACTCTTGTCATTAGATACAAGAGTAACATTATCCCTGTTATAAAAGCTTTCATAGTTAGACCTTTAACGAACCTTTTTACCTCCTCTGCTCTCTGCAGTCTTCTGTTTCCTGTCTCCGGCCTTTCTGTTTGATAGGAATTGTTTCGCGTGCATAAAGTGGTGGTGGTTTTATGTTGAGCGAGGAACTCGGATGTAGTCTTATTAACGACACGTTTATGAACAATCAAATGGTCCTCGTTAAAATTTATTGATGGGCATAAAAACATAGACGGTCACTAGCCGAATATAACCCGCTGCAGTGGGCTGCTTGTCAAGAATCTGAATCCCCTCCTCTCCTATCTCCGCAGATCCGAAATGTTTGGTCGGTTGCGCCCGTTAAAACGGTGCAAACTTAATTGTTGGTGTATCCTGCATCCCGTATTTTCATTCCCTCTCTCGTCTGTCTAGTCCTGTAGCTACTGTGGAGGCGAAATAAACAGCATAACACAGGAAGTTATAAACCCTTCACCTTATCAAATGTGCTGCTGCTTTGATAAAGATAAAAGGCCTCAACGATACAATAAACACTTTAATGCTGTAATACTATCCATTGCAATAACACGGGGCTACGATAGATTTTGCCAGACAGAGATTGATTACACCATCAAATAGTGCCTTGCTCGGTTTTAGACGTAACACTGCGCAGGTCTGTACTGCGACTAGAGAAAGATCCACTAGTAGCACTACCAAGACACGTTTTCTTTATTAAAGAATCATGGTTGTTAAAGTTACCTCTAATACGTCCCAGAGAAAGAGCAAAAGAGCACATTCTTTAATCCGATTATGTGCACTGGTATCCCAGGATAAGTGGCGCATTGATCCACTGTACAATTTTTGCGGGGGTAAATATAATCACGTGTCGGTGAGCCAGCCAATAGCAGCCAGGGAAGCGCTGAGAAATAATTACCTGCCTTGATTGTTCTATGGCTAGATAAAAAAGTACACATACACTCCATATAATAATCGGATGCATGTAAAAGAGTCGGGGAAGCTTCGACATGTCGACCACGGGTCCCATAAGTAATTATTATGTGGACTCCTTGATCAACCATGAAAACGAGGATGTCCTTGCTGCAGCTCGGTTTTCGGCTCCCGGTTCGCACCCAGCCGGCCCTCGCCCAACGTCTCTAGTACCGGAGTGTGCTGACTTTCCTTCCTGCAGCTTCGCACCCAAGGCACCCGTCTTCTCCACCTCCTGGACCCCTGTACACTCCCAGTCATCAGTGGTTTACCATCCATACAGTCATCAACCTCATTTAGGCACAGACTCGAGGTATATGCGGTCATGGTTGGAGCCGATATCAGGCGCCGTGCCTTTCCATGGCTATCCGGGGAACAGCAGGCACTATGGGCTGAAGCCCGACGCCTTTCAGGAGCACAGAGCCGCCGAGTGTCTCGGCTCCAGCGGACGGACCTACACGGATTATCTGTACTGCTCGTCCACTGACATGCGAGAGAAGACGCAGCAAAATATCCCCTCTCCCGAGTCGGAAATCCTGACTTCAGGGAAACATAAAGACGAGAAGCCGGAGCTAGATCCGAGTAAGTTCAAGCTCCTACAGTCTTTTACAACCGGGTGGGAGTTTTGGTTTGGGATTGTGTAAAGCTGCTTTTGCTTAGAAGCATTTTAACGTCCCGCATAACGTGAAATTATAAACTGTTTCATCCTCCCTTTTCAGCTGAGCAGAATCGCCTTTGCTAGGGGGGAAAGCTTTAGGAACTATAAAAGACAAACGCTACTAGGCTAATATTGGGGCTATAAAACCAGACGGGGTTGTAAACATGGACTCAAACCTACAGGAAGACGTTGAATTTGGAAGGCTGTTGCGTAATGGTAAAACATGCAAGGTGCTCTTTTTAAGAGAACAACCTAAACCGACATGTGATATAATATTCATCAGTTAATGCTTTATAAAAATGCTTTATTATGCCTTTTTACGACCATATGTTGACCCAGTGCCATTACGCACGGCACATGCAGCCCTATAAGCCGACTTCCAGTCCTGTTTTTTTTTCTTCATGTAGGCCCGTCAGTTTTGGGCTCTATTTGATGGGAAAATAGGCGTACATTATTTACCAACATAATCAAAAGAATATTATATATTGCATATAAAATGTGCTCTCCTCTCTGTGTCCAAAACAAATTCACATGACTCTTCCAGCCAACTTGA
The DNA here is from genome assembly GCF_010015445.1 of Perca fluviatilis. Lineage (NCBI taxonomy): Eukaryota > Metazoa > Chordata > Actinopteri > Perciformes > Percidae > Perca > Perca fluviatilis. The sequence goes on along the minus strand of NC_053116.1, from coordinate 20,863,039 downwards.
GGAATGTAGGGAGATACTGGAGGACTTTCACCACGGACCTGTAAAGGCTTGAACCACGGGCCATTTTATGGGCCAATAAAGTGAATAAGCGCATTGAGTATTTTACGACGGTGTTACTCACAAGTCAAGGGGACAAGGAAGCAAATGAGTGTAGGGTTGGATAGTCTGAGGCTGAGAATCTTCCCTCAACATTTTAACTATCAGCTTAGCTTTATTGGTAAATATCAAACTTGTGTATGTCTTGTCACTGTTTTCAATTGTAGCACCTTGTGATGAGCCCACGGAATTTCTGTAAATCCAAAGGCAAATTTTCTAAAAGCTAATGTGGTGGTCATTTGTCATTGTTTCACTTTTTAAAATGCCTCACAGTGTTGCCCCTATTTTCTGTCATTATTATTATTATTATTATGATTTTTACTTGCAGATAACCCTGTGGCAAATTGGATACACGCCCGCTCCACGAGGAAGAAGCGATGTCCATACACAAAGTACCAGACTCTCGAACTGGAGAAGGAGTTTTTGTTCAATATGTACCTTACTAGAGACCGCCGATTCGAGGTCGCGAGGGTCCTGAATCTGACCGAGAGACAGGTCAAAATCTGGTTTCAGAACCGGCGAATGAAGATGAAGAAAATGAACAAAGAAAAGACCGACAGCAAAGAACAATAATGTGTGGACTGCAGTCACAAAACAACCATAGTAACCACTAGTCACATGGACAGCACAGATGTACCAAAACACACGATGATCCCTATCTCTCCTCCTCTTCGTATTTATCACTATGTTGGATTTTCTATTAACCTTAACTTCGAGACAGTTTGATTCTGATTATGTTATTTTCCAGTGCACACGTGTGTGTCCACCTATATATATATAAAAAAAAGAAAAATATACTTCTAAGGGAGATAATTACGTTCTGCCTTCACTTCGAAATACCTTTACGTTTTTTTGTAAGAGAAATTATACATGTGCAGTTTTGGACATGTTAAAACTGTCTGAAGAAAGAGAATACTTGAATTCTTTTGAATTTCACAAACCCATAATTTATGATGTGAATGTTTTCTTTCATGTTTCTTCCTTTGTACGTTGTTGTGCAGGTGCAGTATTTTGTACAGAAATGGAACATCTGCCATCGGACTTGTCTGTCTTGTATTTTTGTGATAGTTGTTGCTGTATTTGTGCATCTTTTTTGATTGTAGCCTACGAGTTTAACGATAGAGTGTAGATACAGACTTCTGCAAATATAAACATTATCACTAAGTGCTTGTATGCTGTGTTCATTGTGACTCACGAGGGTATCATATTTGCGACCAAACACATTTAGTAATTAGTACGTGGCGGCAGAGAGGGCCTAACAAACAGGATCTCATTAAATAGCAGCTTAACTATTTGCTTGATTTAAAAAAATCAAATAAAAAATCCCGCAGATAAATTGAGTTACCAAATCACTACTGGGTAAGCTACATGTTGCAAACAGATGGATGTTTGCTAAATAATTATGCCTCCACAATTCTTCGTCTTATGTTTTTCCCGATGAGCATTCCCCAAGCAAGCAAAGGCCTATATGAGCTCTGCCACCGCAAATAATGGCGAGGTCGAAAACGTAACATTGTCAGAGCAGTTAAGGCTTTAGCAAGACGACATTGTTTTTATTTAGCTTTGCATTGCTTCAAATTGGGGTCTTAATTAGAATTATTTATGCCTCAGCCACGTATTTACAGGTGTGCATATATTTAAGGATAAGTGCACACACGCCAAATAAACACAAATAGCCCTGTTTGGTCTTTTGAGGAGAAGAAAAGTACATTTCTCCAACAACAATAAGCACCGGTTTTACTGAAAAATAATTAATTTTGCTGTTTACGATGTTACTAACATTGGTGATATGTAGCTGTAGGCTATTGTTCATTTAAATTGAATAAAAAACTTATAGGGGCAAAAGATATATGTGATACATGCGCGATATTTGTTTTATTGCTCTATGCCCCGCTATGTGATGTGTTGAAAGTAGCCGGAACTATTTGTGCAGTTGTCGCACTTCCAAGAACGTATTCGTGTATCAATTTTAACAACTGCTATTAAGTATTTTTCTAAATGAATTATCTTTATAAATAATCGTATTGCTGAATTGAATACATTCGCCAGGCCCACATGCGATCAGAAAATCAGAGACTAAATTTGAACATTTGAGTGTAAACGTGAGAGACAATTTCCCAAGTCTCGCATTTGTTTCCTGGGATAGGCCTAAATTGCCTTTTTGTGGTGGCAAACAATACGGACAGGATGCTGTAATTTCAAAGCCTAATCCAGTGCATTTCCGCTCAGCTCGGACAAAACTGCCAGTTTTACAGCCCCTGTTGGAGCTCGGCTGTTTGTCTCAAATGCAGACGAACAAAGCAAACTCGACTAACTGGCTAGACGTCTGGGCTAAATTACTTTATGGTTTTAATGGACGGTGGTGGTGGACTCCTTCAAAGGAGAGTCATGCGCACGCATGCATGCAAGACTTTTGCCTTGTGAGCCAGCCGCAACCCCCTGCACTTCATCACATGAGTGGGCTATTAGCCTACAATTAGATGGGAAAACGTCAATAGTTATTGTGCACAAATATGAGTTCTGCAGAGCACTGTTATCTCTTATATGAGAGCAGGTAGCGGCCATGGCAGGGAAAGGATACAGCCCAACAACTACTTCAAGCCTGCTGTAAAACAGAGGAGACTGGCGGCATGTAGTTACAGATCTGGAAGTAAATGGCTTCTTTAACGCTGCTTTATTTTCAGGAAAAGTACGTGATACGTATAACGTTTGGACAAATGGGGAGACCCTTTCTGTCCACATCACAAATGTTTCTGATTGGTGGATTCATTCAGGTTTAGGCACACATCTGTACACTAGATGACGCTGTTGGTCCATGTTTTGAGCAGGGTCTGTGCGTTGAAGGGCTTCTTTACAGCTCTGTGGCTTGGCTGAATAATGAAGAGTAACCTATCGATGACAAAATGACAGATATGCTCATCCACCGCATTTTGTGTAATAGGCCACAGAGCAGCACTCCAGAATGCAGCGAGCTGGTTGTTGTGTTGGACCCAGTAGTGTGTGTGTGTGCATAAACAGGACTTTTATTTTATTTTGTTTTATTTTATGTATTTTATTTCTGTCTCGTGAGTTACATTTTTATTTTACTTTTTGTCACTTTTTCGGTTTAAACACTTCACGGTCACAAAATGTAGAAGTTAATTGGGATGTTGTGGTATATATTTTTATTTATTATTGTGTACCCAATAAAAATAGGATTATTTTGCTCAGACAGTATTTTAATTTTGACAAAGGGCAAAAATATCTGCATTTTGGATAGGAAAATACGGTATTGCGTTTAGATTCTTAGTTTTTTTGCATTTGTTTTTCTCATATTTCATGGTGTAAATTAAAAAAGAATAACTCCATTAAAATACTTAAGAAGAAAAACACATAATTAACATAACATAATAAATGAACAGCCAGAAACAATTAAACAATTAAAAAATATAAATACTTTAATAACAATTTGCATTAGTAACATCAATACAACTGACAGCAGAAACAACAGCAACAACAAAATTATATAGGTTATACTAGTCGCACCATACAACATAAAAATAATAATAAATAATAATAGTAGGCCATAGCCTAATAATAGTAATGTTGATAATAAAAATAATTTCAGTGTAACTGCACAGTTTGTTAAAAAAGACAGCTACTGCTCATTTACATCGTGTCGGTTGTGACGTCTGTACCAGCAGCTCAAAGTCCCCAAGAAGTGTGCAACAATGATTGGCAATCTGCATATTTATAGTGTGTGAAAGGTCTATAAATTCGCCCAGTGCGCCTTACATATTTTACGATTATGTGTATAAAACGTCAGTAACCGCAAAAAAAAACAACCCACACTGGCATATTTGGAGATAGAGCCCATACAACTATTGAGCTGGGAAATGTGCGCGCGCTCATTGTAGCTAAATATCTGATGTAAAATTTTATGAACTCCTCCACGTGGGAGATTTACTGCTTATCCTCGTCGGTTTTACGGGGTCAGTAAGTGGCACCTAGTATTCACAGGTCGTGTTTATATTTGCGTGTGTCGGTGTTTTACAGCGCATGGTGCAAGTGTGTCGCCCTGGCCTTTACTCGATTACACGAGGATGATGTTATGTCTTATTCTCCTACATTGTTTCACTTGCATGTCATAGCTTCAATGTTGTCTTGCTTTTGCATTTTTCAGTGTTGCTTTATGTAACGTTTTGGTGTTTATACTTCCCAATTGCTATGTTGACCTCCTGGAGCCCATAAAAGCTCCACTATTTTCTAGAAATTAGTGTATAAGCTTCAGTAGGGCCTGGCAGGGAAAACAGCAACTCATAACAGCTGTATCCTTTTTTAAAGAGGGAACCTTCCCTGCTTTGTACACCTCATAACCTCCATGCAAAGACAACAAGCAAAGTGTATGTGTGTAATGTGTCTTAGTCTTTATCTTAACCACTCCACATCTCCATTGATCAGCTTATAACAAAGCTTTTTTGTGATAAACATAACATTGATCATATTTAAAGCCTCTTGGGTTGTTGGTTATGATTAGTGCAGCTCTTTTCAAGGTGGATATACGTAGGGCCCACGTCTGACCGGTCGTAGGAAGATGAAGGGGTGGGGGGTGGAGGAGGGTGGGGGGCGCTTGTGGTGGGGGTGGTTCGGTGGGAAGCTAAAAAAAAAAAAAAAGGAAAAAGAAAGAAAAGAGCAGCGTCTGTGACTGTGCCGGTGGAGCAAGCCAGCTTTAACCTTTGCTAAGGCACACCCAAAGCACATGCCATGAGCCGGGTTTGAGCCTGCGAAACCTGGGGAAAAACACTCACGACTGCGAGAGGAACGGCTCACACAGAGTGAGCTGTCGTAGATTGTCCAAAGGGGCAGCGTTTCTCCTAGTTCCGGTTTGTCTGCCTGTGCGCGCTGTGCGAGTTGGGACCCTAAACAAAAGGCTGCCATCATCCTAAAGGAGATATTCTGCGAGAGAGCCCGTCTGCTTGATGCTAACTAAACATGAGCTCCTATTTTGTTAATCCTCTTTTTTCTAAGTACAAAGGCGGCGAGTCACTGGAGCCAACTTACTACGACTGCAGGTTTCCACAAAGCGTTGCCCGCAGCCACACGCTGGTTTACGGACCCGGAGCAGCCGCACCGGGCTTTCAGCACCCGTCCCATCATGTGCAGGACTTTTTCCACCACGGGACCACTGGGATCTCCAACCCCGGATACCAGCAAAACCCCTGCGCTTTGGCTTGCCACGGAGACGCAACGAAATTTTATGGATATGAAGCCCTTCCGAGGCAAACGCTTTATGGTACCCAGCAAGACGCAAGCCTAGCGCAATACCCAGACTGTAAATCGTCGAGCAGCTCTAACCCCGGAGAAGGACAAGGCCACTTAAATCAAAACTCCAGTCCCAGTCTTATGTTTCCTTGGATGAGACCCCACGGTCAGAAATATTTCCTATTCTTTCGATGTTACTCTGTGCGCGCGCGTGTATGTGTGTGCGTGCGTGTTTGTATGTGTGTACGTGTGTGTGTGTCTGCTTGTGTTATGTGTCTGTTTGCATTTGTGCTAAATATTGTTGAGTATGCACGAGTGTGTCTCTTAACTATAAAACGAAATAAGTCAGGGAACATGATGGGGCACATACAACCTGTACTGCATGCTGCTGTTAACTCTGCAGCACATGTCCATGCAGGGCTGAATTTTTGCTTTCAAAAGTGCCTTTAAACAACGAATTGCTGATCACATCTCATGACAGCAGCTCTTTGAAGTCAAATATCGCTGTCATAAGATATTTCACAAACTCTAAACGCACTAGGGGGAAGAATTAATAAGTCATAGTTTAAAATATGGTGGTGCCACACACACTAGTAGCATGCAGAGTGACAGGAGGGTTAGCTGAAACACAACATGCCCCGATTATCCAGAATCCGGGTTTTAGGGGTTTGGGGGTAATTTGACCCACAGGCCCAATGTGGCTCAGACTCATACAGCCATAATCATAAGGGCTTTGTAGATATTACCTCCTCTCCATTCATGGATCATTCTGCTCAGGCTATCAGGCTACATTAACTCCACACAGGTGTAAGCTTCATTTTTTATCTGCTCAGAGATATTTATCATTAGCCTGATCCCCATCTGTTGTTACAGTGCAGCTTAATCTCATCTCTTTTCTCATACTTTTCCCCCCTCTTCTTATTTTCCTCATGTGTGTGTCACTCTGTGTGTGGCTGACAATCTCAACCAGGCTCGTCTAGGCCCTGTTGCTAGTGAGGAAAACCATACTAATTTATGTGCTTCTACGCGTAGTTTAAATACTAATCTAAAATAGAATATATTGATTTTGGTTTGTAGGAATTTATCATCAATACACTGATGGCAATATAGGACACCCTTGCCTAAATTTATAGATATATTAATTAATAATTGATAGCCATTTTCAATACAAATACAGAATATATTCTCACAGTAACTCTTTAGTGAAAGTGGGCGTAAAAGTCGGAGCACCTGCAGACAGATCTGTAAATGGCACAAACATAAGTAAAACATACAATTACGTTTAGAAATTCCACACGGAATACGAACTGTATTGCTTAATAGATTTACCCATCTCACACTTTAAATAAATAAGCCCCCTCCCGCTCTTGAGTGAATGTGAACATGAGTGAAAGCTAAATGAAGGAGCTGAACGATTAGTATTCATTAATTATAAGTCATCTGAATGCTTCTTTTTTTTTTATTGGGGACCGTTGTCAGTCCAGCTAACCTCTTGGCTTTATTTTATTCAAGCCCCAGGCAGACGGAATGGGAGGCAAACCTACAGTCGTTACCAAACTCTTGAACTGGAGAAGGAGTTTCTCTTCAACCCTTACCTGACCCGCAAGAGAAGGATTGAGGTGTCTCACGCCCTGAGCCTCACCGAGCGGCAGGTGAAGATTTGGTTTCAGAACAGGAGGATGAAGTGGAAAAAAGAAAACAACAAAGACAAGTTTCCGGGTCAGAGAGGAGAGGCTGAAGCCGAGGCCGAGGAAGAGGGCAACGAGGACGGTGAAGGGGAAGAGGCAGAAGAGAAAGAAGCGGAAGAGAAAGAAGAGACCAAGGAGTGATTTTATGGTCCTTTTTATGGTTATATGGCTGAAAAAGAGAAAAGAGAGGTCCCATAAACAGACGAAGAGTCACAAGGAGGCAGAGAGCGTCAACTTTATGACCACCCTTTCATTATGTCAAGAGGGAACAGGAATCCCTCTTAATATTGCTGTCATAAGTAGACAAAATTCTCCCTTCTCACGATTATCCTAACATGAGTTGCATTTGGATTTGGATTCTGTAGAAGCTACACACGCTTGTAGCTCATTTTCTTTGATAGAACAGTCACCCTTGCCAAAAGAGGGTCAATTAAAACGCATGTTAGATGGAAAATGGCTTAGCTATTTTTTTTTATACCCATTTTGCTTTTAATAATTGTATCAGAAGCATAGCCAAATAAGATCAAAACATGACCAACGCCGACCTGTGTTGTAAATATATTATAGCCTACATTTAAAAGAACATGGACGTCATTTCAGAGTAGCCTTTCCGAAATTGTAAGCGAAATGTATGGCCTATAACTTAGTAGTAAGTGTTCAAACATCATCGCAGCAGTTACATTGGCTAACGACCTGTGTAGAAACCACAAGTTTTATTATTCTAATTGTTACTGTTACTGTTTTACTCGTTTTCATGTGAATGGCCTAGACAAAGATAGCCATTAGCTCCTCAGACATCTTTTTCTAGGATTACCAGGGAAATGCAATCGTTTGAAATCCTTTGATGCTACCTAAACCTGGGGGAATTGCAATAGAGATTTCTGAATATAGAGATTTCATATGGTTTTAATTTTAAAAGTGTTCTATATCATCATTATATTAAGTTATGTATGTAGCATTTAGCCTACCCAATATACAATATACACTTGTTGAAGACAATTTGTGAGTCTTGGGAAGACAATTAGTTTAAAGCCAAGCAAACTATTTTGAGATTGTACCACGGCACTACCTAAACTCAGAGCTTTGCCTTTGCTGAATTTATATTCCTCACTTGTGGCATCGCTCTGATTCGATTGCAAGCTATTTCCCCAACAACTAAAACTGCCTATAACGCACATTTACTGTTTATGATAATACATGCTACAATTACAAGGATTTTAAAATAAGGGAATTTTTATTTTAATGTGCTGGTGACATAGCGTAGTTGTTTTTGCACTGAATATAATCTTTATGTACGTCTTGTTATATATTGATGTTAACAATATGCTCGTTTCCTGGTGTTTCTCCTGTGAAAGACGGAATTGTGTGTCCCCGCCATTGTTGATGTAAAATTACAAATAAACAAAATGGCTCACAATAATTTCTGTTTTGTATTGATATTACAGCCTCGGTTACTGAAATTATCCCCCAACACATAAAAAATATGTGAAGTGAAAAGCTAAATCACACATTCTGTTACCTTTTTCCCCTTCTATGCTTTTCTCTCTAACGACTTATGAACTTTGGGATGCTGTAGAGCCAAATATGAGCCTCCGTTTTCATATCCAGAAGTAGTTTGATACAAACAATCAAGACAAATCAATGAGGAAATGGCTAAACGTGCAACAATGTTGATGTTTTGATGATGCTTTGATTTTGCGCCCATATGCGCTAAAAACATTTACTGGCTGTGGCAGGAGGGGAGAGGAGGCGCAGGCATATTGAATAGCCTCTTGGCTAAAGTCAGCCTAATTTAAACTTTTCAACCAATTCGATTAAAAAACGCCAGACGTGCTTTTGCAGACGTATCCCTTTACCTTTTAAGGAAAGGTTGCGAATCCCATTCACAGCATGCTACTCTCCAAAGCCTGAGTCGTGTTTGATTCATCCTCTTAATAAGAAACTTCCTCTCTTCAGGGAGGACACGGAGCTTTTCTTAATGAATCTTGGGATGAATAATGGCTGTTTGAGATGAGATGAACAAACATCTGGCGTGATGTTAATAATCAGACTAAATAATGGCAAAGCACGAGGGAGGCTTTATCTGTCTATACCATGTGTTGTGTGAAACGTTGTGTCCAGACAAACCTCCGGAAAACACCAGAGCGTTGAAATCAAAGCGGATAGGAGGCCAAGTGCAGGTAACACCGTGTGTCTCCTCCTCTCCTGTCCAGCTGCTGCTGCTGCTGTTTTTATGATGACTGTTGAGAATAAACGTTAACAGTCAACATACAATCAGAGTACCACTGAAGTAGCACAAGCACTTCATGTGTCTCAAACGGTGCAGCAATGTAGGTCACTTGAGATGTTGTTACAATAAATAAAATACTCAGTCCCGTATAGTAATCTGATGCTTCTTTTTCAAATCATGAAATTTGACCTCTTCCAACTACTGTTTGCAACAGAATTCCACCCGCATGTTACTGAAGTACGAGCTGTATTTTTTTGAAGGCCAATAACAGACTAGTAGTTGTGTGTGTGTGTGTGTGTGTGTGTGTGTGTGTATATATTTTTTTCTTTTTTATTAGAACTAGGCTACATCTCGACTAATTAACAGTACCGTCTCTCCGTCTAGTTTTCTTTCATGTGTCATGCAGCTAAATTATTCAAGTCTGTCTGGTGCGTCTCCGTTTTACCCGTTCAGTTACAGACTAGATCTGAACAAGCTGAAGTGATCCATTCGATGTGTATATGAGACACTATACTGCAGACTATACTGTAAGGTGGGACTGTTATTCCTTGAATGAATACTATTTACTTAATAGGTATTTCACTTTAATTCAAAAGTTAAATACGTAAGTTTAATAAAAGTGTGATTATTTATTAAGCTTGAAGGTAGATATGAGTTTTTTGAAAAATGAAGGCCTTAACGGAACCATGTATTTTTTTGTAGACACATAATAAAAATAAACAAACCTGCGCAATGTTCTTCAAATAACGGTTGTTTCTTAATAGTTTTATTTATTTGTTTTCAGTGAAACGAACTTACAGATAAACAAAGCAGAGCAACATGTATTCAGTTTGATTGGTAAAGTTAGTGTAGCCTAACAAATGAAAATGAAAGCATTGCGCAGTTTTACGTACAGGCTTAACGATTGCATTTTAACTGTGTAAAAAGGCGCATTGCTTGCAAGCTGCTTTTCAATTTTCCTCAATGTAAGTCCATGCTGATACCACAAAATCAAATAGGGTCTCGCAGATCCTCAGTTTAGGGCTGTTTCCCCCCAATTGTGTCTTGTATTTGTCTAAATGAGACAATGTTGCGTCAAAGCGCAGCCCATCCAGGGTGTTTATTTCTCTATTTACTTGCGTGGAGTCTTTAGAAAATTCCGGATGTGTCCCCAAGTCACAGCTATTCTGCACCGTGTGTGTGTGTGTGTGTGTGTGTGTGTGTGTGTGTGTGTACTTTTACCACAGGGTTGACATTACCAATAAAGTTTAAGTGTACCTGCTGTAAACTTTATTGGCGGTGTAAAGGCACGGCTTGGATGGGTCTGCATCTTTTGTCTCTGTGTGCCGAGGCTCAGTGTGGAGATCACGGCCTGCAAGGACAAGGTGCGCCGCTCATCAAGTATGTAACTTAAATGCCTCTGATTATTTGGGTGTAGTGTGTTTATTTTATTCGTTACTGAGACTACGTGCCATCATTTTCTTGGAAAAAAAGAAGAAGCTAGAGGTCTTGTTCTAGTGGGGGAAAACCTGCGCGTTATGCTCAAATTAAATTATTTCTCATCTATTGTTCTCTTCATCTTGAATCCTCTTACTCTTATATCTCTTACCATGCAGTATATTTGTCAAAGGTGAAGACATTTTCTTGTAAACCTTTGGTCGCCTCATGTTCTCATTTATAAGATGAAAAAATGTATGTCCGTAGTTTCAAATGGGTCAATTTGTCCTTCTCTGTGTGTGTTACTCATATATCCTGTTGAAAGTTAGGACAAGATTTACAGTGTATGTTGTTACTTTGTCAGAAGGTTGGAAACCGCGCGCGCGCGAGCCTGTGTGTGTTTAGCTGTTTCAAGTTTAAAAACAGACTATACTCCTTCCAGCACTCAAGGCTAGCTACATTTTACATAATCTTGATATTACGCATGTACCTGGAGCATCTAGTTGATGTTTCATGTGATCATTGGAACCTTATATCTGCTTACTGGCATGCAATCCATCCTGAGACTCAGTCAGAGAGAAAATGGCCCAATATGGAAGTATCGTTTAGCTAATTGAAGTTTAATTGGACGTCTCTCTCTCTCTCTCTCTCTCTCTCTCTCTCTCTCTCTCTCTCTCTCTCTCTTTCTCTCTCTCTCTCTCTCTCTCTCTCCATGTCTCTCTAAGCCTCTCTCTGTTTCTTTTCCTCTCTCCCCTCTCTCTCTCTCTTTCTTACTCACACACTTTTATTTCCCATTTCCCGTTGGCTTGGGTACATCATGACATACAGCTTGTCCACCAGGGGAACTGTCATTTTTCTTTGACGCACGTCTAATTTGTGACATATGGGAAATCTTAGTATCACGTACCATGTCGTGTGGCCATTTTTAGTTTAGTGCAATCGAAAAAAAGAAAAGGGGGAAAGATGGGTGCAAACATTCCTGGTTGTTAAAGGGAGAAATTTACAGCTGAGTAATAAAAGTTTACGACTGAATCCTCCCTGCGATTGGTTGCGGCGAGCCACGTGGCACACGCTCTATGAACATGAACTTTATGCTGTTGTCTATTCTCTGGTCCTTCCCTTGTATCAGCAGCAGACTAAGCTTTGGCGTAGAAACGTCTTTTTTCTTAACTCTATTATAATACTATAATCATTTTTCGCGCTGCTTCCTGTGATATTCATCCGATCTCCGACTTCCTGACAGAGGGATCTTCGGGACAGTCGCCGCCTCTAGCAGCCGCTGCGTTTATCCCCCCACCACCCCCACCCCACCCCCGGAGGCAATAAAGCCGCGACTGGGAAGAGAAAAGAAGCAAGCATGCCTGCTAGAAAATACTTTTCTCGGCAAACAGACAGTCTGCCTCCATGAGCTCCTTATCCGGGATGTGAAGACAGTACGTGGGAGATGTGCGCTCTGTTGATATTTCCCACTCGCCTTCGTGACCCCTCAGCCGCTGTGTTCGACCACAGCGAAGCTACAAACTACGGAGAGCGTGCTGGGGTAAGATTACACACATATCTCTATCACTCTTTCTCAATGTTTTCATGTTGTTTGGCAATCAGCTGGTGGTGGCTGGGTCGAAATAATGAATGATGCAGTGTGTGTGAGTGAGTGACTGACTGAGTGGGTGAGTGAGCGAGTGAGATGTCTATTCTGTGTAGTTGTGACCTAACCTGTAGCCTGGGAGGCTGCTGATTGTACCTTCCTGGAGCTGGTGTAGCAGCACCTGCGTGTGTATTGAACGCTTTAGCCTACATTAGCGGAGCATTTTAGAGATTCTGTGCCGATGTGTAATAAATTGCCTACTGATAGTAAACTTTGTCATCACCCATGACCAGGCAGTGACAAATTACATGCATGTGCTCTAAATATTGTTTCCATACTTCACGTCATATTCAGCCTGTGCCAAGGGCCTTACAATCATATCATATATGCAATTTGACGTACACGCACCGCGCACACGCAAACACAGACACACACACACACACACACACACAAACAAACAAACACACGTATATATATATATCCCGGCAGTGCCCCCTAGCGATCAGAAGTGTTGCATGTGGAAGTGGGCGGGTGTTGAGGCTTGTTGTTTATGGCTGCTGGTTTTCGGCGGCGGTTCACTGCGGATGTCAGCTGACCCAGCTGATACACTGCTGCCAGTGAGTAACATCCATGGTAACCGCACGAGCTGACACCGAGGAGTGTTTCTGAGTGTCTGATTTGTTGTCACCTCGGAGAATGAGAGAATGGTCTGTTTTATTGTTTTGTTCTGATATAATGAGATGCAGTGATTTGTTATGTGATGCTGTGACATAATCACTGACGACATTGATGATGAGCAGGATGAGATTTTATTTAGCCAATACCATTTTCATTTTACACCATAAGCAAAATATATTATCACAAATATTATCATTGAAACCACCAGCATTAACATTTTTTTTTATAACATTAGTTATTAGTTATGATCGAACTGCGTGAAACATGGACGGGGCCAAATTCCAAATACAGTCAACAGTCCACTTCTTCGATTTCTTTCCAACATTTTGACAAACATTGTGATCTAGATTCATTTCTAAATATCCTCAGCATGTGGAACATCACACAAATGTGGCTGAAACCCATCTTTATACCAGTTGTGTGTGTGTGTGTGTGTGTGTGTGTGTGTGTGTGTGTGTACTTATTATGTGCATTTGGAGTTGAAAGCGGTTGTCTTATCAAAGATCAGTTTGCTGAAATGCTCCCTCTGTGTTTTATTATTGTCTGTGCAGAGACAAAATATTTTTAGTGTCATAAAGTGATTTCATGTGTTCCCGTCCCCTGCTGAAGCTCAGCAGTCTCTGCATTTTAATCTTGTGAAACACAACTATTGGTGAAGCCTTTGAAGTCTTATAACCTACTGTTACACACGTTGCTTGTTTTTCCCTTATGAAACATTGCTATTGCAACGAGTCGTGTCCGCTACTGCCCAATACTATGCCTGTAGAGAGAGAGAGGGAGAGAGAGGGAGTCTTTTATACATGACGTTGAGGTTGGGTAAATCTTGGTTTAAAATAAGAGGGGAAAACCACAGTCTATTGTTTTGCCCTGCAGTGTTTTTAAAACCAGAGATAGGTTCGCATTAAACTCCATGAAGTCATGCATCTGTCCGCATCACCACATTTAGAACCTTACTTACAAATCCCGACAGGGCAAAAATTTTGCCTACTAATGGTCATAATTTATGATGTGTGGATCAACATGCGCTCATTGGGCAACAGCTTCCTGAGTGCTTAACGAGCATAAAGTCGAACACTTCCGGACATTAATTGGGCTAGCCAGCGATGGTAAAGTGCTTATAGAGGGCTTTACATTGTTAGTATGTGAATTACTCCTTATTAGTAAGGTTAGAAGCGGGGGAGAGGAAAAAGCATCAGGGGCAGACCAGACTTTGCCTCCCTCGCTGTGTTTTTAATCATGGCTGATAATGCAGAAATTTTACAGGCCCCATATAACTAATTCTGAGTAATGTTGTGCAGTTGGATATTGATGTATAAGAATGCTAAAGAGAAGCTCTAAGTTCATGGACGTGGATGGGCCCTGTTGTGTTGCAGGGGAGCAGGCTGTTAAATTAGGCCTTCAGAAGAGCCAATTAAAGTGTTCATTTAAAAACGATCCAACATGATTGTAACTAACATTAGAACCTCGACGAATATAATAATAAAAGAAATTATGACTGAATACTAATGATGATGTTAATAATAATAATAATAATAATAATAATAGTCCTGTTACGCATGATTTCCATCAGGTGTAGCCGTCATTGCGCATTCACCGTAGATAACTACAAATCAAGAGCATATACATGAATTATTAATGCTATTTGTTAATATCCATGGCTAGTACTTAGTATCAGGCTATTTTTTTATATATATATATATATTTTCGTCTTAGACCTTGCTGGTTCATTCGTTCATAATATTCTTTTAAAGATCGTGCAAACGTAGACCAAACAGCTTCTTTCCTTCCTGCATCAGAAGCAGCGTTTGTGATTTGCCTCACGGGCCGCAATAAAACGCTAAAACACGAGGGAAAGAATGACCTTTCTAATTCTGCACACTGGCACAACCTCTGCTGCATTCCTGCCTCTCCAGTCCACACATTGGCTTTAGTGTTCAGCCTTTATTTACAACCTAACTTTATGGACCAGCGCGTTTTTTGGGTGGGCTGACTAACAATTGAGAAAAATCTGTGCTTTTAAACCTAAATAATTAAATCTAATATGTAATAGTTTAAATAAAGCTTTTAAAAGTTCTGTTGATTTGAAAGCTTTTTATAATGAGTAAATTACAACAACTGTATGGTGACAGAACAGAAATTGTTCAAATGAAACAAATGCTTTCACAAATCACACATGCTGCTTCTGACACCGTGAGCATGACAAATCAGGACAGAAACACTGTCTGCCAAAAACCAAATTCATCACATTTTGGGCGTCATTGCCTTTGTTTGAATTTAAATTCAAATGTCATTTAGCATTTAAGGTAGTGAATATACTTTGTGTTATGTAATGTGTTATGTTTGGTAACATCGTGGGTTAAAAAATGCATTCATATAGTTACATCCTGCTATTGAGTTTGTACTGTCCCATGATCAGCTAATTCGTTAGTTAATATCAAATTGAAAAGGAAATTATAATCCCAGGACAGCAGTACTGGGACATTATCCCTTCCAACTTTTGCGCTTTATTTGCCTCAAATCTGTGCGTCGCGGATGTCACATATGGCCACGAATAAGGTGAAGGGGAACTTTTATTGCACCAGCTACTTCCTTCTCTTTGTTCTTGTCTCTTTTATGGGCTATTCAGGATCCCAAACAACAGACCAAACAGTGTTGCACGTTTAGGCTGCAAGTATTCACCCTATTGAAGAAATCAATGAGGTGGACCAATAGGCTGCTGCGTTTGAACAGACATTTTCAATAACTGTATTGATTATTTTATTGGTATCTATTATGGCTTGTTGCAAAATGTCAAGATAATGTGAATGATATTGTTTTAAATGAATGTGTGGATTGTTGTTCCTGTCTAAACGGGCTTGTTTTTTAAAAATAGAATTCTGGTGGTGTAAAACTGCGCTCTTATCAGCTGTAAAAAACATTATACAATATATATAATTATATGGATCACAGAAAACTGGGTGAGAGAAGCTGGTCAATTTTATTTCATTAATATGGACTTGTTACGCATTTACAGGCAGCACATTTCGCCCTGACATGCGCTCAAGTCTCGCAAATTTCTTGCAGAACACCTCTAAAGTAATTTCCAAACCCATAATTTGCTGCTGAGATAATTATCGGTTCCCCTTTCCCCTGTGTGTGTCAGAGGAATGCCGAAGTATGATCAGAACAGGGGGAAAAGGCATAAGCATTTTAACACGTTGCATTTTACTGTAATTCCACTCTAACTTCTGTGCGTACATTTAAAGCATGTTGTTAATTGTTATGAGTTAAATAGACTGTACCTGAGAGCTGTGAGCTCATAGTGAACACCGAGCACTCTTGGCCTGTGGAGGACTTTGTCTGGCGTATTCTGGACAGTCGCATAACTGATTACATTTTCAAAGAGAGTGACAGAAACGATTTTCTTAGACGCAGCTCTTAGTCGGCCGGACCTATGCACGCTATTTCCCTTGACTTTATGCCTCCACGTGCTGTGCATTGCTTTAATTTCTGAGCCTGGGAGATTGCTGCTCGTGTTGCAGGGCTTTGCTGCAGAGATAGTTGTTGGTGTGCTGGGGAACGTCACTTGTTTTATTGCCCTCACAGAAGAGAGACCATAAACGCATTCTTACCACCTACACCCTCCCCCAGTTCACTGCAAAAGCATTGAAATTGCTCACATGCCAGATAATTCATACACAATGGAAACATTAACAGTATGTTGGAAACTCGTCGATATGGCTGAGATAAACAATAAATTCTAATATGAATTTCAGTCTTTACACAGAGGCGACGTGTCCTGCCGGATGAAAGCATGTATATTGTAGCCCATTGCTGCAGTGGTGTTATGAAATTAAAAACTGAGTTTTGGAAAAACACACACACACACACACACACACACACACACACACACACACACACACACACACACACACACACACACACACACACAATAACTCAGAATCACAGGACAGGGTTTTGCTTTATATTTCAGTAAACTGATTTAATAGCTGATTTCCTGAGTTGCACCCTATAAGACACATTTGGCGTTGTGTTTATGTGTTTTTATGCAAATTGTTCGCCTTGCAATGAGTGTGATCACTGTACTGAATGACACTGCCCACATTTCACATCAAACTTCCTCCCTAAACACCACATATTCTTAAACTTCAAGTAAAAATGTCTCATCCAGCCAAGCTTATAGTGTGCCACTCCAACTCTACGTTGTGTTTATCGGCATTTAGCACTAATGTTCAAGCTCTGAGCTAAAAGCTACAGTTTCTCCTCAACTCCTGCCTCTCAATTGGTGGAGAATGGTCAGCTGACGTTGTCATATTGTCTCTCACCGAGCCAAGCCTCGGCTATAACACTCGGGTTTGTGCGTCTTAACCGGAGATTGAAAATTAATAATATTGAATCCTCAAAGTAGCCCACGTCCAGTTAGAGAAGCAGAAAGTCACGGAGAAAAAAAGAAGACCTTGGAGAAAGGTGTGGTTGGTTGACACAGACGGGAAGGAGATTTACTGAGAACGAGATTGAAAAGAGACCGATAAAGACGTGGGGAGAGTTGGAGAGAGGGTTACAGGCAAGGTATGAATTCTTATTTCGCAAACCCGTCGCTCTCCTGCCATTTATCCGGTGGTCAAGATGTTTTGCCTAACGTACCCCTAAACTCCACCACCTATGACACAGTCAGACATTTTTCGTCGTACGGTGCTGCTGTGACCCAGAATCGGATATATGCACCTTTCTACTCTCCTCAAGATAATGTCGTTTTTGGGTCTGGCAGGGCACAATATGAATATGGATCAAACGTGTTTCTTCAAGACAAGGACGTGCTCCCCAGTTGCAGACAAACAAACATGGGACTCAATACACAAAGTCACATTGCTCAAGAGTACAGTTTGGATCAAGGAAGAGCAGGAGCGCAGGATCAGAAAACCAACATCCCGATCTACCCGTGGATGCAGCGAATGAACTCACACAGCGGTGAGTTTTACTACGACAAATAAATTAAGGAAATGGGCCAGTTTTACGATATGTCTTACCAAGAGAGTAAGTTACTTTTTATGGCCCCATAAAACATTACTGTATCCCCTCGACTTGTAGATGGGCCTTTGCATGTGCAAACAAACAGCTTTCATATTAAGAAAGATATAGTAGTTAATGAGTAGCGTGAGACAGAGAGAATACATTATGCTTTTATTATTTTAGATAATAAAGCAAAGATGCCCTATGAGATAGGATTTGTCTTTCAGTGAAAATGTGTTTATTTTTCTTCGTGGATTTGGATTACAATTATGATTTTTAACAATGCGATAAAACTTATGCTCAACTGCTTCAAAGTATTATTAGAGCACAGCATGCTTTTTATGTCAAACGTGTCTTCACCTTATAAACGATTAAATTAGTGACTTCACTTTGTATTTCAGCAGGAGTGGGCTACGGGACAGACAGACGCAGAGGACGTCAAATATACTCTCGTTACCAAACACTCGAGCTGGAGAAGGAGTTTCATTTCAACCGCTACCTGACCAGGCGCAGACGCATCGAAATCGCAAACGCGCTTTGTTTAACAGAGCGGCAGATCAAAATCTGGTTTCAGAACCGACGCATGAAATGGAAGAAAGAGAGCAACCTGACCTCCACGGTAACTGGAAGTGAACAGACAGGAGCCTCTCCAGAGGAGGAACGCAATGGCGAAATTGAAGAAGAGAAGGATGAGGACAAGAAGAAAGAATAGTTCAAAAAAAAGAAGAAGAGAAAAAAAAACACCTGATGACCATCAAAACCCAACATAACTACCTAAAAAAATCTATATGGACTTGAGAGCGACTTCACTGCATGATGGCTACCCGCAGCTCTCCCACTTATATCCTATGTTGACTACAGGAGTGTTGAGCCTTAGAAATCCAGATTATTTCAGCCACAGCCCCTGTGACATTTGGAGCGCTGATCTTTTGTTTGTTTGTTATTGCAATGCCACACTTGTATTGTGAAAATAAAAAGAAGTATTAATTTCTACTTTATTTCTTATGCCAGTAAAATCTATGTATTACCCCCCACACCCCATCCATCACTGTGAACTCTTTGATCACCTCACAAAATACAGTGTTGGTCAGACTTAACTCAATGTTGTACATGCCCATTCCACGGAAGGAACGGACCGGCGGACACTTTATTTTATAGTATCTAGTACTTGAATCATCCGCAGAAAAGTGTCCTGTATAAACATGAAAGTTGCACGAATAAAGACTGTAGTCCACACACACACACACACACACACACACACACACACACACACACTCTCTTGAAATGCCTGTAAATAATCAACAATATACTATGTAAATCCTGTGAGGACTTATGTGCATTTAGCCGCTTTAATAGACGCTGCATAACATACAATTGCGCTTAGCCCCTTTTTCTGATCATTAAAAAATTTTAAAAAATTTTTTTTTTAATTTTTAAAAATTTGATAAAAATGTCACCCTGGTCTTGTGTTTTTGGTAGCATTGCACGTTCTGAGTCAGATGACCGCAAGAAAGATTTCTTAAAACACGGTACACACTCAGTGCGTGATTGTGGAGGCTTATTTAATTTTAATTTTATCATGACCTTTATGGTCAGGGGAAGCTGTAAAGCCAAATTGGTAACAAATAAGCTAATGAAGTGATTTTAAAGCAAATGTTGGCCTCTTAAATATGAAATATTCAACTTTATGATTAACATAGAAGCACGGGAATGAGTTGTTGTCCAATATGCAGTTACACACTATAACATTCCTGTAGCTGTATTACTACGTTATAACACAACTCCCAGCGATGTTCAAGTTTCGACTCCATATGAGTAATACATTTTAACCAAGTGAGCACTTTAATTCCTTTCATTATTATTGTTATTATTATTGTATTTTTTTATTATATGGGAGTATTGGTGGACTCGCAGTGTGTCAGGGGCAGAGAGCTCTGTCCGGTTCTGACCGTTCTGCCCCATACCAGACACCAGATGACGCTCTTGTCTTACTGTCCTGCCCTTTTTGCGCTAAAGATCTCTGCCTGGTCCTCAACAACCAACAGCTCAAAGTTTACCGGACACGTTTCTCCTATTCATCAATATCCCCATTGAGTATCAAAGCCAATTTATGACTGGCCAACATGTGCACGTGATCCCATACAAATACCCCATATTTGGGCAGCGCACGTCGGATCAAGAATTAAAAAAAGATACCAAAGCCTACTCCACCTATAAATCCTGGATTATTTTTTTAGGGCAGACAGCTCTGAATTTTCCAAAAGCGGCTACAAAGAAAGGCAATGATCAACAAAAACAAGGAAATAACCGCAACATACACGCCGCAGCCCTCTCTAGGTTAAAAAATAAAGTAGGCTATCGGTGATAGTTTAAAAAATGAGCTCTTATGTTGACAGCTGCAATCTCAGGCAAACAAGCGAGACAACTTCTCCTAACACTATGTTTAGTTTCGATCTTTCTGGGCGCACGTCCAGCCGCTATGAGGGTGTTAATGTGAACGGGATATTCACTTGTCCCGTCCCCACGACCTCTGTTGAACGGGAGGAGATGAAAACTAGCCTGCGTGGCAATACGGATACTCCTCTCCCGTCAGGACCACAGATAACCATGGTCTCCAGTAGCTCGTCCGTGGACGCAAGCGGGCTCAGCTACTGCAGCAGCGCGCTGCTGGGACTAGGGGCAGACAGAGACCCGGAGAGGAGCGCAAAATCCGGCGGCAACAAGAGCCAGGAGAGCGAGAGAAACGCGGAGAACACGCAAACGGTGAAACGACACACAAATGTGAACCAGCGTCAGGACAGTGAGCAGCGGCCACAGATTTATCCATGGATGACAAAACTGCACATGAGCCACGGTAAAGTTTGCCTATTTTCTAAAGTGCGACTTAAGATGATTTCCCTTATTCACTCTTTACGCTGCAACACTTCTTTTCGCCCGTTCTAGTTTCCCTCTTGAGTTTTATAGGCCAAACGCAGGAAATAATAAAAACTCGCGGTCATAAATTTTATGACAAAGGCATCCATTGCTCGTAAACCTGCTCTGTTACGGTGAAGAGGTGATCTGTGGGGTGATTTATGGTGGTATAATTGGATAAGAGAACAAAACTGTGATAAAACTATGAAATAATATTCACAAATTCCGATCTAAGTATTAGTTTTTGCCTTGCTTCGTTTATAGTCTTAGTTCATGTTTTACAATATCAGGCTCACTGTGTGTGTGTGGGAGAAGCTTTAGCCTTAAATTGAACTCTGGGAAACACCAATGCCCTGACCCAATCATGAACTTTTCACCTCTAAAAGATTAGAATAGGCGTGCTCCTTCTCCATGCCTTGAAACCACTGGTTGTCTATAGACTGCGTGTGGACAGCGAGCACATTTGCTGCAAAAAGAAGCTACTTTTGTTTTGTGTTCCTCCATATGCAAACATCCAGGAGCACACAGCAGGGACGTTAAAAATATCCAAGTCTAAGAGCAGGAAAGGCCTGTTGCTTTACTAAGCACGCCTGTTCATGAGCAACTCTATAAATAGGAAGACATATCTGGAGAACATCAGATTCCATTTTCTAATCCCACTTCTTTAGATTTTACACATCTGTTTTTCCTCCCACGCTGTTTAGTCCTGTGCAGCGGTATTAGTCGAGGCCAGTGTTTACAGGGAGGCCAACACATTATTAGTTATCTCGTTTTACATATTACAATAAAATACGATTTCTTAAGTAATAGTATTGTGTATATGTTTTAATCGAAAATAATGTAGAGGGCCCTCCTTTCTTTAAACGGAGTATATTTATTGGATGTAGTTACACTATCCTTATCAGTCTGACATAGGCTACATTTTTATTACACAAATCCACAGTAAGTAATATCAGGTTATATAAAGATGTTTGATCTTTTAAATGAGGGTGGAAGTGGACATAAATTAATAGATGTGTGCTTCTAATGCTTATTTATATGGATAACCAATCTTTTTTTTTTTATATAGGCCTATGTAATAATACTATTGGCCTACTATAATATTTATTGACCACTACAATGCTGCTGAAAGCTAACTGATTTTAATACCACTTCAGAATCGGAGGGTAAGCGGTCCAGGACCAGTTACACCCGCTACCAGACTCTGGAGCTGGAGAAAGAGTTTCACTTCAACCGGTACCTGAGCCGCCGCAGGCGCGTAGAGATCGCCCACACCCTGTGTCTAAACGAGAGGCAGATCAAAATCTGGTTCCAGAACAGACGAATGAAGTGGAAGAAGGACTCAAAGATCAAAGTGAAGGAATAAAAAGTGCACCAGAGAGCGGGGTGCATGCAGCACGTTTTCAGCCCCACGTTGCACAGTGCTGGAGTGCCGCCTGACCTCCGGATGAACTGCTTGGAGCAATGACATCATGACACCGCTCTGTGTGCTTCATCACCAATTATGTGTCACTTGCTGCAGTTTGGGACCTAATGTATTGAATATCACTCACTTTGATCAATCGGTTTACATTTCTAAATTAATTTGCTGCCCATGCGATGATAACCTCACTTTGCTGCACGAAGGGGACAAGAGGTTGAGGGGAGCATGGTCCTTCCCGCTGCAAGGCTTTTGGTCTGCAGTGCACTGAAAGGCTGCACAATGCTACTATTAATCTACGTTTTTAATTAGGACAGGAGTAGTGGGGGATGGGTGATAGCCCGCATCATTTCCAACACTAGCATGACCACGTGATAAAAAAAAGTTTAAGGTCAACGAATCAAAATAAAGACAAAAAATATGACTGGCTGCTTAAGAGCAACAGCGAGATAGTTTCCCACCAGTAGAACTACTTTTCCACCTCTTTCTTTTTCCTTTGTAAATTCACTCTTTAATATGTTGCAGTGGTTGGATGTGTGATGTGTTCAGTGAGCTAAAATCTTTGTGAGTGGGTTTCTGTGAAGGCATCCTCCATGTTGTGTGTCATATCCTTGTGAATCTAAATCATTGTGTATAATTCAGCGACTGTATGTGATAATATTGTGATGTGCAATAAAGCCATTTCTCTCGCCCTCTGTAAACTTAAGGCGCCTGGTTCGCACGAGGCCTAATAACGGTTTACACGAGGCCTAATAACTGATAGATGGCTTAATTGTCGATTGTAACCAATAAAGTCTCATCATTAAAATTAAGGAATTGTCCTATGGTCAGTATGCACATTTCTGGGGGTTTTTTCTTCTCATATCAGGGGTAGCGGAATCACACAGCTGGTGTATATGTAATGACTTCTGCTATATGTCTACTGAATTAAACTACTATAGAAAGTTACTTTACAAAAATAGCCTACTACAGTTTTTCTTTGTTTCTTTTGTTTCATCCTACTGATCACGTTTTTTTTTATCCTGGCATGGAATCCCCAGAATTTCGTTGACTGACAAACGCGCTCTGAAGTTTAAGGCCCTCATAAAACTTTATTGCCCCTTTTTCAGCACTCCACCACAGGCAGACTGCCGTTTCCTGTTTTGTCAGGGAAGGAAGCGACACACTAGCCTGTGATAACACACCGCCCACAACACAACATGGATGCAAAACTTTGGTTTCCTGTGGCCGCAGACTGACGCGCCATCACTGTTGAGACCATATGGCAACTTTATGATATCGCCCTGCTCTTTAATCCTGGCATCATTACGCTGTAGTTAAAACAACACTATCTGCTACAGAGGAAATCAAAAGCATGCCAGTTGCTGGGTGTTTGTAGTAGCAGCTTTTGTAAAAGTAGAAGCAGGACAGCCCAAGGTTATTAAGTAATTTCTCCATCACTACTTAAAGAAAATAAAAATCAACTCACCTCTTAAACTAATAGCTTCCTATTCAACTTCCTTGACGGTTATGAGAACCGGTCAGCACAGCGTCCACTTTCTCTGCGCTCTGTTAGGCCTAACCTATGCATGGACAATGTATTGAATCCCTTTTTGAATGTCTTTCTTTTAGGATATTTTAAAGTTTACAAGGTTACATATGCCAATTGCCCCAAGCAGGGCCTGTGAATGGTGCACAGGAAGCACGTGGTGTCATTTAAGTGGGTTTTATGGCCTGGAAGAGCTGACAAACCTTCGATATATACACATCATATATAATCTTAACTGTCCGGAATCGCAGCTGCTGGCTTCCCCTTATCTGAGGAAGAAAGGGCTTTGTGGCATTGAGGATGCAGTACCTTTCTCCGGACTGTGTAGTCGGGTGGTGGGGAGGACGGAGAGCTGCTGCAGTAAGTTGCTTTTAACTTTGCCTTTACAGGCCTGCGACTGTGCTGTTATTTCACCGTCAACAAATAATGCGTAAGTTTTATATTAGCGTGACTTTGAATGCATGGCTTTATAATTAACGATGTGAATTCATAGTGAATAAGCGTTTTATATTTTTTATATATCAATAACCGGAGAAATGTTTTTGATATTTTAAAGGAGGTTTGGTGTTGCATATTTAGTCCGAGAGAAACGGGATTATACGGAAATGCCGCTCTATTTGGATTGTCAGGAGGATTATTATTTTTTCGCAGCATCATCTTTATATGTGTAGTCTTACCATATTTTAATCTTACGGAATTAAAAGCAAAAAAAAAAAAAACCTGGATGTTGTAATGCCTTTCATCACATTGGAGATACAGTGGCAGTCCGTTTGATTCAACAGTTTGCTTGTTAATGCTGTCAGTGAGAGAATATAAACATATTTGAAAGAGAGGTGACTTGAGGAAAATGAAAAGACATCCATAAAATCATCTGGCGTTCAGCTTCACCATTCACCCCACCCTTTTTTATTTTTTGTTTAATTCTTAGCCAAGTCTCTTAGTTCTTAGTGTCACTGACACAATATGTTGAAAATAAATGTGACTTTGGTTCTGTGTGATGCTAAACTGTTGTCTTATAGTTTGAAATACTGCACCAAAAAAGCTATAAAATACAAAACCTTATTAAAATGCTTCATCTCACTGTCACATTGACATGAGGTTAGTGTTTGTCCTCATGAGCTCCTGTTGTTTTAGGGCCATGTCTGGGCCAACAGACAGGTTGGATTCAAAGGCACTTTGCAGTGTAATTATGCCTGTGAAAAACAGTGTGGATGTAAGCTGGAGGCATGACTGTTGCATGTTTTTTGCACAATATAAGGAATATTTGTTTTTCACCCTCATACCTCGTGTTGTCCTCACTGCAGGGGCAGATATTACTGAATTGATCAGTTTGGAGACTGATGAGGCAATGCATCTCATAAGCTCGATAATTTTCTGTTGCTCTGTAGGGCACATCATTTAATTGCCCATATGTCTTTGAAAGTAGTTCAGCCTAGAAATACTGGTATTTTCTTAATCAATGTGTGGAATTGCAAATGGCTCATTTTGAAATTAAGTCTTGTTTGGGTGAGTGTAGCTAAGCTGAGCGAGCAAGGGTGCTGCAGCATCAGATCAGAGGCTAATGTAGGAATTTAATATAATAGAAATTGACCAATCAGCTCTCATCCGGAGTTTCTAGACTTAAGGTTAAGATATCATTAAATCTGTGCACCTTCATATATGTAACACTGTGTCATCATGACACAGTCTGTTGTTTTTGACCTAAGAAAATCAGGATCTCTTTTTCAGTCTGATGTTTTCAGGTGTTCAGGAGGATCAATTATACACTTCCATTAGGGGGCGCTGTAACACGCTCCTGTGTGGGTGAATCACTGTGGGGGCAATGTGTCCACGTAGGGGCATGGATTTGTGCTCTTTTCATCCCATGATTTTACTTGATTTCGCCCTCTTTTTTGAACAGTTATTGCCCTATTTAGAATTATCAAAGGGAGAAAATTGTCATCATAAACTCCCTAACTAAAATAAAAAAGAATCCAAAATGGACAGATGTTTTCCTATAAAGACATCATATGAAATATTTTCTCTTCTCCAAAAAATTTGAAACAAATTTGTTGTATGATATGACATCTTCATAGAAATAGCAGACCCTTTTTATAATCGAAATGAATATATTGTCATGACTTCTCAGTCATTGCACCTTGAGAGGAAGTTTGAATCAAGTATGTTGTTGAAATCAAAGTCACTCCATATGAAAATAATCTAACATCACTACAGTGAAAGTGAAACCGTCTAAACTTCCGTTTTCACTGCCATGTTATGTGCTGTCGTATTCCTTTCTTTGACCTGTGGAGCTGACACATCATTCAATCCTCAGAGGTCATTTCCGGGTGAGCAAAGACTTCCCTTTGTCTGAGCCCAAATACAAACCATAAAGTCCCATTACGTCGTTTTCGAACGCAGCCAGAATTTATTTACAATGTGAAGACAAAGTCCTAATTCTTTTATTGACTGTTCGCCATAATTCAGCCGCGCTGAAGTCCAGAGATTTCTATTCATAGAACATTTGCCCAAGGAAATACCAAAATGCTTGCAAATTTAATTTCACTGTCTAAAAAAAAAATGTCCCGTCCTAAATGTAGCTGTCCTCGGTCCCAGTACTACAGGAGCCCACACATGCCATAGCTTTTCTAGGGCAGCGTCCCTTCAATTAGGCTAAATAACAGAGGAGATCAGACGCAGAGGGACAAACTGAAGGATCATTAAGATGAAATAATAACGCAACATATCAAAACTGTTTCGGTGTTTTAAAACTGGGAGATTAACTGTAGGTAACTTGAAGGAGAAATGTTTTGTCTTAAATAAATATATATGGATGTTCGATTATTTATATAATTTGTTGCTCGTAATTTCAATTGATTCATTTTTATTTATTATTATCATTTGTATGAT
The DNA here is from genome assembly GCF_010015445.1 of Perca fluviatilis. Lineage (NCBI taxonomy): Eukaryota > Metazoa > Chordata > Actinopteri > Perciformes > Percidae > Perca > Perca fluviatilis. The sequence goes on along the minus strand of NC_053116.1, from coordinate 20,836,345 downwards.
ATGGTGGCAATTTTGAATGGAGCAAAACACGGAATAGGGTATACACACAATGACTTTATTCACTTCAACGTTATGCGCCTGATTTCTGTGACTTTACAAATGCTTGCTCAATTAATTCAGAGAATGGACAGTGGATAATTTATTGATCTAATAAATCTGTTTTTAAAACGTAAATATGAATTTAACAATGTGTAGAGTTTTGGCTTCTTTAACAAGAATTCAAATTTTCCAGTTTTGATGCAAAAGTAATTTTCTTAACAACAACAAAAAGATGACCTTGATCTAAATTTTCGTTTTCTTTCTTTCTTTTTTTTTCCAGACAGTTCATCGGGTCAAAATGAGTGGGACCGTGGATTTATCAGTAAGTGCTATCCATCGCCCCACACATATCCACCTGGCTTTAGTCAAGAGATGTGACACTTCGTGGAGCTTGTTATTTGGCTGTAGGCAAACAGCTGGCTCCACTGACATCACAGGAACTGATGCCTGTACTCTCAACGAACTTGTTTAGGGATTCATAAAAGGACTGCGGTTCAACAATCACACAGTTTTTATTTTTCAATTTCAAACATTAGGTACAACAAAAAATCTACTTAAACTCGAATTACTGTCCTCCTGCAAACTACTTGGGTCTAGTTAATGGCCAGAAAAGTTGCACTATTGTTGCAGGTGAACTGGATTTAATGAACCACAACATTGCTGTAATAAACTGCAAACCAACCAATGGTTTCTGTGGGGCATCTAGTATCTGAAACCACCTCTGCTTCCCTCGCTGCTGCTGTTAGAGGATATTCATATCAACTAGTCTCCAGTCTGTCTGCATTTCATTAAAACTTTCTATTTTTTATTTTAACTGGACGAACGTTATTACACCTGGGGAGAGTAAACGTGTAAAGGCTATTAGGTTAAGGGTTTGATTAAAAGCGCATCGTAACCATTTTCATCAGGGAGCAGAATATTGCTGCACTGTCTGCATCCAGGTCAGCTGCTGCTGGGCCACCAAATTAAAAACATGCCATGCATGGACACAACGACAGCCTCCACATATAGTTTCGCACAGATTTATTTTGTTTACATATATACATGTGTGAACACGCTTGTAGTGCTGTTATTTTGCAAGAGGGGTTGGGGGGAAGAGGGGGGAGCTTAACAATTTCTCAAATGAACAAATCAAACATCAAATTAGTCCGCCCGAGGGCCTCATTTTTTGTACTTCTACATTATAACTAGTTATTGAACTAGGAGCACGATCTGAAAGCCATTTGTGGGGAGAAAGAATTCATTGCTGTCTCTCCATCAATAATCCTTGGCAGTGAACTATTGGAACCAGTCAAACGCGAGGGGTGAAACGCGGGTCAGGCTGTCTAACTAATATTAAAATGCGTCCGCCAGAGCGCATGGGGCGAGAGGGAGTATGTGTGCGTGCAGCTCTTTCACACTGGCTAGGTGCACAACAAACGGCGTGTATTTAGATGAGCATATGACAAAGCCAAATGAAAATGAGTTAGATTTTGTGTGACTATTTCGTCGTTAGTTGCCTACACTGTTTGTTGGCTCAGGATGTTTTGTTCTTCAATAAAAATCTATGAAATTGATACACTGAATGCACGCGAGAGAAATAGATTGAGATGCTTTTTGTTGACAGTGTTTGAAGTCCCCTGTGCATTTCCACTGTAATCAATTCCATTCATTCACAATCTGAGCATGTTTGCTGTTTTTAATAACCCCGAAACAGGCCACATGTCTGATATTGCATTTTTCATCCGAGGCTTTTCTCATTAGCTTCCAGAGTGTCAGGAAGAAAGGTTACCGAGCGGTCAGTATGGTAATAGCTTGCAGAAGAAATGGTTGGGAACAATAGAAACTTATTTTTCATCTGTGCTGTCACGCCGTCCCTTTGTATCCGCCGTGTTTGTGACTGAATATTCATATAGGAGCTACCTCAAAGGCAGAGGTTGAATGTTAAGAAAAGAGGCACTCTTGTCCTTTGCACACGACGCGTTTGTGTGTGTGTGTGTGTGTGTGTGTGTGTGTGGAGAAAATATGTTAAATTCGTATTTTCTTTAAGAGCTTAGCAGCCTTGATTTGTGTTTGTGATAACCAGCATCTCGCTTTGTGCAATATTTCTACTCTACTGCAGCCTGAATATTTGTTATAACACTACTCCACTACTTCAGACATGATGACCTGCTTCATGCCTGCTTGCATGGAGGTTTGCCTGAGAGATCACGTTTGCCGTGTTTAACCTAAAACACATTAGTTGTCTATATGTACCCTGTAGAACCGAATTTGTGTGAAGTACAAACAATCGCAAATACGTCTCTACAGGAATACATGGGCCACTGAAATACCACGCCAGCCAATGGATTCTTCTGCTTCTGCTCCTCTTCACGTCTCTTTGGCTTCCTTTTTTTCCTCCCTGCTATTGAATATACAAGCAGTGATACACATACAGCCTGCATCCACACTAGTAATGCAATAACATTGTCACAAAGTGTATTCATAGTCCAGACAGCCGTAGATTGTGTAGGTAGGCCACAGAGCGCAAACCCATGTGTGCAGTATGCGGCTACTACTGTGACAGACCCTGTAAAACACGTTAGGAATCAGGGGTCGTTTAAAAGTGACTGATTTACGGCTTTTATTGCTCTATTAAACGCCTCTAACATCCTCGCCGGGGATAATAGAAATGTCGTGCGTATTCTGTACAAACAGGACAGCCAGAAATGCCATTTCACGTCTCGCTTTTAACCATATTATGTAATTATTGCTGTGAAAATAGATACACCCGTTATCTTGCAATTTGCTGCTTTTGCCCATATATTGACTTGTGTGCTACTTCTGCTCAGACTTAATGTTTTGGAGCCTATTACTATTATTATTATTGTTATTGCTTTTATCATTATTGTTATTATTATTAATAATATTATTATAGTATTTTCCTACTTGTAATTTTGGCTGTTGGTGACCCCATAACTATCATAACAATAAAAAGGAAGAATAAATAATACTGTATATACTGTATAATGTGGATGTTGTTGGGAGGCTGAGAAGCTATTAGGGAGTTAACCTCTCGCTCTCTTTGACACAGCTGACTCTGAGATAAGAATGGGATACTGTAAGCACATGACAGTTTACACAGCCAGGCAGGATCAGTTTACAGTATAACAGCAGCAGCATGTGGCTAACGCTCAGTGCTTCAGCCAGGGATAGCATGTAACATTTGGAGGTAGCAAGACTGAAATATTTTCTTATTGTTCTTTTTGTTTTGTTTTTTACATATTTGGAATACATGGGACTGTAGTTTACATGAATATATATATATATATATATATCAGCTGCATTTATTTCTGTACATTGCAGTCTTCAAATTCAGCTGATTTGTGGTCACATATTTTGTATTTAAGGCCATAACAGAGGTCACAATATGTCTTGCAAGTAAAGGATAATTACTTTTCTATGTTGATAGAAAGAATACAGTCAAGAGCAGAATTTGAGTCAGAAAAAAACCCTTAGTATTAAAGAATCTGAACACTGGTGACTTCAGTTGTATTTGGTCTTGCATCTCTAAGCAGGACTGCCTTGCATGTGGGAGGGCTCTTCAGTTTGATGCGAGGGAGTACAACTGCTCCAAAATGCTCTTACTCTCCAGGCTGCAACGACCAGATTTAACTTCTCTGTGACAATATGACTCCTCTGCAGTTATGTCAGCGGATCATAATGTCCTGAGATTCTCTGGTCTGTGACACCTTAACGATATTGGTCCTAATGGTTGTGTTCCACTGCTGGCTGGTCTGTGACATCATGATGATGCTGCTCTGCACTCTTGTCAGGCTAGTGTCACCACAGTGGTGGCTGGTCTGTGATTTCACAGTATTGAGTTAGTTTGGTCTGTTGACTGCTCCACTGTTGTCTAGTCTTAATTGGATGTCATAATTGTAGTATGCCTTTACTCTACTTGTTCTCTACTGTTTTGTTGATGTGATCACAATGCTCATATTGATATTTGAATGTACATATTGAAGGCTTTTAATACTTTTATCTTTCAGAATTAGAGGTTATTATTAAAAGTTAAAGGCATTTGTTACACTTTGGCTTTTCTACTTTATATAGGCTACTTTTACTATTTTATACTGTAGACTAGGACCGCCATGGCTTTTCTTTATTCTTATCATCTTATTTGTTTTATTGTAAAGTACACTACACCTTTGGTTCCAGCAGATTTCTGCTGCTTTGACATTCAAAGACCGCTTCAATCAGGCCTATTTTTATATGTTATCCTTACCAATTTCCAATTAAAAGTTGAAGGCTGAGCCTTTTAATTAATAGCCTGGGGAAGAAAAGGGACATCAATTCAAAATAGACAAATATCTCATCATTGAATGAAAGCTTTTGTTCAAGCAGCCTGTCCAGCTTTCTCCAACATTATAAATGATCAGGCCTACTTTCAAAAACAAGCCACACCTCCAGTGCATCTCACCACTCCAGTCCTCTCTGACATTTAGATTCACAACAAACCTATTAAAAATTAGTGCTAAAAGCTATATCATCTTACAAAACTGATGCAGCTCTAATTCTTAAGTGTGTTAATGGAATCTGTTTCACAGCTGAAGTGCTGTTGGTAAAGACTGTGCCTTCATTAATTAGCAGATAGCCTGCACGCCTTATATAAAGGTTAACAAAATGATTGGTTTGCTATTGTTGTACCCTATCCTTGGCGAATCACCTATTGTCCCTTTGAATAATTGAGACCAGTGGATTTTGCCTGTTTTAATTTTTCCTTGGTCAGCAACTAGCTACTAGTTTTGTCCCCAAGATCAATTGCCTTGGTAACACAACCAGAGAGAGAGAGAGAGAGAGAGAGAGAGAGAGAGAGAGAGAGAGAGAGATTTATACCCACAATGGCGACTGTAGGTATGCTAAATACCTCTGGTTCCTTATCCGGGAACTACCTCTTACTCTGCTATTGGGCCATTGGGTCACGTGGTAAAAGTAACTTTACAGGGCTGCTCGCAAGTAGGAGGGCTTTATGGAGCAGAAAAACGACAAAGCTAGAAAAATTATTTTCCACTCCAGAAATTAATGATCATGAGCTCGTATTTGATGGAGTCTAACTACATTGATCCGAAATTTCCTCCATGCGAGGAATATTCGCAGAATAACTACATCCCTGAGCATAGTCCAGAATATTACAGCCGCGCAAGGGAGACTGGCTTCCAGCATCACCATCAGGAGTTATATCCTCCGCGGGCGAGCTACCAAGAGCGCCAGTATAACTGTGCAAGCATCCCTGAACCTGTCACGCCAAGGGGACATGGAGTACCCCATTCTGCGCACCTGCTGACAGGGAAAGGGCAACCTGCTTCATGTGAAACCCCACAGTTGTCCATGTCCCCCGCCACCCCACCGGCCGCAACCTCCGCCTGCAACCAAGCTACCCCGGAACATCCAAACAGCACAGCCTCCTCCAAGCAGCCCGTGGTGTACCCATGGATGAAGAAAATTCACGTCAGCACTGGTAGGCAACTTGTGTGTTTATGTTCCCTGCACTCCTCATGCTCCTCTCTCCCTTTCCCTCCCTTTATCAGTCCTTCTGACTCCCATCTCGTTGCCAGCCCCTGCTCCGATAGCAGGGAAGCCTTTGAAATGGCACAATTGAGGCGGATTTACGACTCGGCATTGGTAATTACACCCACCATAAATTTTATAGCCGAGGTATACTCAGGGCAGCCGTATCACCATGTGGCTTCTGCTGTTATGTATTGCGCGATAGAGAGAGGGGGAGAAATGAATAAGAAAAAAAATGTGAGCTTTGTAATCTTGCATTAATAATTTAGTCCATAGTTGGATGTGAGTGTCCTCTCATTACCCTGAGAAGTTCTTAACTTCCCATTTAAATTTCTCAAACAGCTAAACATTCATATCCAATAAATCTTTCTAGCCATATCTCAGTTGAGGCCATTCTTGTTTACCCCTCCTTTCCTCCCTTCTCTGTCTTCCTTTCTCTCCACTTATCCTTTTTTTCCAGTGAACTCGGGTTACAATGGGACGGAGCCCAAGCGGTCTAGGACAGCATACACCCGGCAGCAAGTCTTAGAATTGGAGAAGGAATTCCACTATAACCGATATTTAACTCGGCGGAGGCGCATCGAGATCGCCCACACCCTGGTTCTCTCCGAGCGACAGATTAAAATCTGGTTTCAAAACCGCAGGATGAAATGGAAAAAGGATCACAGGCTCCCGAACACCAAAGTGAGATCCTCTTCCTCCTCCTCCGGGTCCAACACAAGCTCAGCAGCCGGCGCTGTTGCCGCTGCCTCGGCCAGTAACACTGGGGGCCCCGACGAACTCACCGGAGCACAGCATGGCGAGGATATTACCAGGTTATAAAACCACGATCGGGAGTAGAAAAAGAACTGGTTATTTATAGAACAATTATATTTTTTGTTTTCGTAGCTATCTTGTGCGGTTTCCTTTAAGTCCAAAGTTATATAAAATGCATGTTATATAGCATGGATTACTGCGAATACCGATTAATTATTTTTACGTGACACAGGGTTTAATTTATTTGAAGCTCAATTAAAATGATGTTTTTTATTAATATGAAGGAAAAAAAGGAGAAAAAAATATACATTTTATCAAAATGTTATTGTGGGCCATTCTTTTGCCCTGCTGCCCAAGGTGAAATGCACAATCTATTTATTTCAAACAACACTGGAAGGAAATCAATATAATAATAGTTATTTTTGGTATTAAAAAAAGCTGGAACACACCATTGATCTTGAACTTGTATGTTTTGGATTATGTGTGAATTACCTCGTGTATTTCAGAAACAGGATTTTGATTTACAATTTAGTTTTGTGGTGTTGATGTTGTGTTTAGACCGTTAAAAAGCAGATTATTGTGAAATGCAATAAACGGAGTGTAGTGTACTTGTGCTAATCATATTGGTCAATAAAACAGTGAGTGTCTACTAGTTTTATATACGTTTGGTCGAAAATCATTTAGGCAAGATGAGGTCTGCTATTGTTTTTGGTCTTTCTTTTGGAGGGATCACCTTTAAAATTGTACAGATGTGTGAATACTTGAACATTTCATGAGGGAAACAAGAATCACTGTGTTTTCAAACTGTGTTTGTAAGTCCTGCAGCTCATTCTTGCTTCTTTAAATTAACAGTGTGTGTGTGTGTGTGTGTGTGTGTGTGTGTGTGTGTGTGTGTGTGTGTGTGTGTGTGTGTGAGAGAGAGAGACTGACTGTGTTTTAAAGCCTAATTTATAATGGACTAAAGTTATTTCTAAAATATGAAATAGTTTGCGCTGTACATTATATGCAACCTCATCAGTCTGAAGGGCATTCAATTAACGCTTAAGAGAAGCCACTGAGGCCCTCCACTCTGCACTGCCTCTGCCAGTGCTTCCTTCGTCCTGACTTGAACACAAAGCTGCATGCGTTCAATTTAGACATTTGTTAGATTATACATTGTTGTGGAAATATTCTCATTTATTTTGTAAGCCAAGTAGTTGCCCTGCTTTTTCTATAGTGCACTGCGTCATGCGACTGAGTTTTCAAATGTAAAGAAAATAAAATAAAAAATAAAATAAAGGCGTGAGTTGAAGATAGATTCAGATGTGTTGTTCGGGTGGTGATGGAGTAGACTAGCTGACCTTTGTTATCAGGCTCTGTAGCAGTGCCCTGGCTATAGAGAAAGGAATGCTGATGTTTTCTTGTGTGTTCACTCTGAAGCTTGTATAAACACTTTGCCATATTTACCTGCTGTCTCCCCAGTGGGCACTTTGCCGCCAGAGTCTGCAGCAGCTCGCGAGAATATATATTAAAAAAAAATACAGTTTCAAAAAACGGCGCGTCGCAGTGCAACGTCACAGTCCACAGGAGGACCAACACACTTGCAGGACTGTTTACGACTGTAAACCTGCTGGAATCATACAACCATTTGACAAAATATCACTCAAACTGCACGTCTCAACTGAAGTGTCTTGAGATTTTTTTTCTCACAAAGATGTATTCTTTTTTTTTTTTTTTTTTTTTGGACATATCTGTGCAGAAGGATTTCAGTTTAAACATGACTTAAACCCAAAGACGTGCAAGAATTTGATAGATTATTGAATTGTGACATGAATAGGCCTTATAAAATGCCTCGCGTAGTGGGGGGCAAAGGAGCACAAAGGGAAGAGGTATTCTCCATCATCAATCTCTCACTACAGAGCTTTGTGTTATGTTCTGGAAAACAGATCTGACAACAGCCAGTTTTGATCCAACCAAATATGATGTACCAGGCCGTATCCTTTACCATTATTCCCATGCGCGAGAGTTTAGATAAAGCACATGAACTGGACCAGTGCGGTTAACATCTGCTTTTTGGACGTGGCTTTTGGAAAGGCACTAGAATGGTGGTGAGACGGCGCTGAAAAATGAATCGAGAAGCCTTTATGTTGCTGGACAGATTAGAGAAATGAATGTGCTCGCCACAGTCGCAGCATCCCTCCAATCCCTTTCTAGGCCCTGTCGCCTCCATGTCGCGAGGCTGAAAAGGTACTTTATTGAAGTTTGGGGGCGAAGTGGGAGAAGGCCGAGTTCACCTCGAGGACACATTTTCTGTCCCATTAGGCTCATTTCAGTCTGGATGGCCGACCTCCCCAACCCTGTGACCTGACTCACTCTCTATACGTGTACCTTCTGTGTGCGCCCTCACTGGTCACCCTTGGCCTCAGCTTTCTTTGTGGATTTTTCTGCATTGTGTGTATAGAGAGGCCTGCGGCGGGGCATCACTGAATGTGTTGCTCCCTTTGTTAATCAGAGTGACCCAGGACAGTGTTGAACTCTCGGACAAACCCTCTCCTCTGCATCCAACAGATATGCAGGACTTGTAAACATGCGTCTTCTTTCAGCATCTGAAACCGAGCTGGCAACAATTGGTGGTTAACTTTCACCCCAGTTAATGATAACAGAAGTACACATGGTTGCAATATTCTGAGAGATTATGAAAGAAATGTGTGATTCTAAACCTTTGTGTTTTAAGCTTTAACAAGCCTGTACGGTGGAAAAAGTGCAAAATTGCTGTACATTTATTGCACAGGCATTTTTATATTATACCGTCTAATTAAACTGATAACATTACAATTTCATTAAAATTAGCATCAAGCTTTGAAAGTGTCACATATCCCAGGGATTAATTACATTCCCTAAAGTCTCCAAAAACAGAAGGCAGTAAAAATAGTCTGCCATAATATGACTTCTGTGACTTAAGAGAATAACTGGCCTCAGGTCAGTGCTTCCACTCAAAAGCAAGCTGCCAATTATAGCCTGTGTTTCTGACAGTACTGGGACAGTTGGTCATTGTGATTAGTTTATGGACAGGGACCTTCAAGTTTGTAGATAGAAAAACCTTGCAAACTTTCCACTGACACTCCACTCTTCCCTAAAACTTTGATTTTTTAATCCAAATAATTCCTCAAATGAGAAAGAATGCAACTTGTACTTTTGCTGAGAAATTAAGTTTTGCTTTATGCTCCAGATGTATTATTGTTGTTGTAACAAAAACATTAAATGTGAGCTACTTCGTTGATATCTTTTTAACTGTTTTCTGGTTACTTTATTTGGAAAATCTCATTTCTTTTTGCAAGCAGCCTTGAATTTATCCTAATATTCTTATTTGGATGCATTGAGCAACAAACGTCTGGCCTCTCTTGTGTGGCCAGGACCAAATATTCAGCGCTGAGGGGGAAATATTCGACAGCATGCCTTCTAAGATGAACAGCTGACACTGAAACCCAAACAACTCTGAGTGTGTTTCATTTGTGTGTGATAATTCAGCCTCGTCTGTCCGAGGCAGCAGGTGAAGATCAAATTGCACTCGGGATGTTTGAGCTCTTGTAATTGAAGATTTGTACATGAGGCGTCAGTTGCCGAGATTTACTTTTCTGGACTTTTCGTTGTCTTAGCTTTGCCATGGAATTAATTAACACAGCCATACAAGGCCCTGCTAAATTTATTATGAGAATAAACAGAATGTGTGATAAAATGATTCTTTAAACAAAAGCTCGTGCCGTTTGTCAGTCATCAATCAGTCTTGTCTTGGGTTTTGTTATTAAACGTTGGCCTAGTATACGCACAAACTTTACTTCTCTTGATATTTACACTGATATTTGTCATCATAATATTTAAGGATAAAAAAGTGCACACATACACATGATCTGAGCAAATAAATAATTCCTTAAATTGTTTAACTTCAGAGTTATTTCATTGTCAGAAGGTCAACATAAATAGAATAAAACCATAATATCAGTGACTTGGTGACTATTTTTTTTTTTATAAATCAGAGCCATTGTTAAAGTTTAAAATAAACTCTTTTTGGTTTTAATTTCCCTCGAGCTGTTTAGTTTTAAGCAGCCGTTTGCTCTCAGTAGGATCACTGAGAGCTTGTAGTTATTGTTAACCTCACCAGCTCGCAGGAATATCATGTATTTCATGTGTTTGAAGTTCAGTGTTTAAATTCCTCAACACTTAAGCATCCCTAACTGGTTTCTTTTCTGACTCGAGACTGTTGAACCACACATGATTTTCAGCTCGCATTGCACCGCTGCAGGCTCCCTGTGATTTATGAGCACCTCCGTCGAGGGCTCTCTCTCTCTCTCTCTCTCTCTCTCTCTCTCTCTCTCAGATATAAAAACTTTACACAAACATTCGAACTGTTTGAACAAGAGGCAAATACGACACCAAAATAATCAGCTGTTGTGTCCGTTGTGTGGTTTATTACCTGCTTTTATTTTGTAACGCTTTTTTTTCCCCCACTCGTCTCAGGTGAGTGTCTTCTTCAACAACTTTGCTTTATGATGAAAGGTCCGTGGCCGTTGTATTGTTATGGTGTAGTGTGTTTAAACGGCAGCCATGACAGTTGCATAAAGGCTGAGAGTTGAAACGGGGGTCACGCTGCTATTTTCCAGGGACAGAGAGGCTCTCTCGCATTGACCAGCAGTGGGTGTGTCATAAATCCGTAAATCTCTCTCCCATCCGTTCACTCTAGGGAGCAGATGTACCATGTCTTTTCTTTTTTTTTGTTCGCGCGCGCGTGTTCATGTGTGTGTATGTGTGTGTGTGTGTGTGTGTGTGTGTGTGTGTGTGTGTGTGTGTGTGTGTGTGTGTGTGTGTGTGTGTGTGTTTACATATAATTGAGTTTACATAAAACTAGATTTTAAAACTCCATCAGACATGTTAAAATGATTTACTGTCAACGCTGGCAAACATCATTTCAAGCAGGGGGACGACAAAGCAGCTTCGATCAACACTCTGATATCCCACTGTAGACTCCCAACATCACATCACACAGGAAATGATGGCCTGGGTAAACTTGCCAGTAATACTTTATGTCATCATAACGCCTCCCTGAGAAATTTTTCATTAGCCTATTTGCTGCATCGTTGAGGACCTTAGAAATTACAGTCATTTTCCCACTGGGGGCCCAGACCGTCACTAAATTGAGTTATGAATATGTTATTCACTTTTCATTAGCACAAGTGATCTGAATATGGGATCCTGAGACTATAGATCCACAATTATGTATAGGTTAAGTGAAAATGCGCTTTTTATTTGATTTGCTCTCTGAAAATGATTCTCCGGTGTATTTGTGTGGCCACCAGTTGCATTTATACGGCAGTCATCTCATACTTTAAGCACTGAGCACTCTGAGGACAGCTGCTGCAGCATTTGGAGTCACATTTTTACATACACATCGATGCATAAGATGCAACAGAAAATTGAATGTTAAAGTCACTTCCGGAATGTAAAACGCAGGATTGAAACCTGTCATTACACCCAGATTGATTGACATACTGTACCTTAAATGATTGCTATACATATATGTATATAATATTTTCTGATTATGTAGAATGTTTTTATTTAGAACAAATGTTGTAAAACACGGGGACATTTTCAATTGTTATCAGTTGAGAAGCAACCAAACTTAGGGCTTTAATAGTAGCTTACAGGCTGTCAACACTCACACCCTATACATCAGATTTCACTTTCAAGCATAATTCCTTATATTTTTATGTTTTATTTCTACTTGAATTCTCTCACAAATGCTGAAAGAGTTTATCTCATTTCCCACATGTAGATTTTGATTCTAACTTTGTGAGACATCCAGTCTGGAACATTATGTGAGCACTGTTAGCCTGAACCGATAAAGGTACAAGGTCACCCTAAAACTCTCTAGTTTTCCCATGCCAGTTAAGATGTAACTGGGGGGTGAAAGTCATACAGGGAGGAGGAGGTGAGATGGCTCCAAGATGTCTCTTGTATTTCTCTGATTGTCTTCATGTGTATCAGATTGCATGTAAAAATTGTAGCGTCATACTAAGCCAAGTGCGTGTGTGCTGTCACTCTGAAGATGCATATAAGCCTGGTGTTCTTGTCCACTCATTTGAGAAACTGACTCCACACTGGGCTGCGGCCTTTTGTGAAATCATGTTGCTCCTATATTTGCAAATATATCTTTTTTAATAAAATACAAAAACCCAACTTGGTTTTAGTCTCAGACTGTCTTATTTGTTTCAATTTACTAAACTCTGAAATGTCCCCCCCTGCTGCAAAGGAAACTTCCACTACACAGCATTGTTTTATTTTAAGATTATAGATATTCTGAAAATCCTCACATTCCCCCTGAGTAAAAAAAACTAAGTTTGACTCTTTCAGAGATAGTCATTGGCTTAGTGCTGCTGGTTTGTGTGCACACTCCACAGACATTAAATTGTGCTTTAAACAGGCCCAAATGAATACTCTACATTAATGCACATGCTTATGCAAAAGTCAGAACTTGTTTAGGAAACTGACAATGTGTGTCTTTTCCTCACGTATGAAGTGCAGTCTGCAAAAGCTAGTCCTTTTATTTCACTCTGCATTGTTTACAGCAATATAGGGCACTGGGCCCATAAATCTTCTCCTTGCTCTGGCAAGACAGCGCCATTTGTATGCACCGTTTTAACCGACAGCATCCTCTGCCCATTAACGTCTTCTCCCCAGCTCTCTCTCAGTCTCATCTTATCTGCCCAGCTCTGTCCCCTGAAAGTACATTAACTGATCCGTGCATTCGTTGAGCTCCGAAAAACAATTATGCTTTTTGAGTGTACGGAATATCCTACATGGGGAAAATAAAATAAAAATACAAGAATTGTGTTGTATTCTGCTGATCCCCCGCGTGTGCGCGCTTGCAGATACTCCCCATTCCCCAGGACCATTTCCCCTGTAAGTTATTGGTATGAAAAATAAAAGTTTATCGACGATTTCCTCGGTTGTTTGTGTCAGCAGGCGAGAGAGCGCAAAAGGTAAGGAGGAATTGTAAAAGGGTTGACACCCAGAGCGACCGGCGCGCTTTTGTGTGAGAGAGAAAAATGATTTATTGCTACTGAGGCGGTTCAAACAGAGTTCACGGAGAATTGTGGTGGAGGCGCGGAGGAGCTAAATTATGGTCTTGCTGAGCTAGTATATCATAGATCCTATCTCCAATTCAGAGAGTGTGTTCAAGGGTGTGAGGTAAGGAAAACAAAACGAATTTAATTACATTCCCCCATTTCAGTCAGTGCTGATGTATACGGCCTAATTCGCGTGTTGTTAATAATAATAATAATAATAATAATAATAATGTTGGTGGATTTTGGTATAAACGAAATACAAGCAAATGTCGATATATTTAAATCTCTATATAATGTATCTCTATTTTATTAACTAAAAAAGACATTTAGCACTTAACCGCCATTTTAAGGGATATAATGAAAAGATAAAGCTGTTTTCAGGTACAAATAAAAATCAGTTCTCCAAGCTAAACGTTTGACAATTTTAGACCTTTACAGTTGAACTGTGATCAATAATAACATCCTGTAACAGTCATTCTGTTGGTCATGGTTACCTATAATAAGCCATATGAGTGGCATATGGTGTTCTTGATCTGAACTGAACAGAAATTCTAAACTAAAATATTTAATATACTACTACTACTACAAAAAAAATCCAAGGACGTGACTCCACTGTGGAGGTTCAGGTAAAATCCTCAGTGATGGTGGCAGCAGGGGTGAAACGTAAAAAGGGGGAAGACTCCTCTTCTTCCAAGCCGTGCAACCCTGAGTGCATAATCCATCACCGCTGAGAGACATCTAAAGAGGGCTTTCTCGACAGCTTTGTTGTAGTGAAACACCAGAAGGAACTTATATCCAAAGCCTGCTTCAACTAAGATTGATACACACAACATATGCAGAACCCTCTCGTTTTGAAAGATGCTTTTGGGTGCACTATTTAAAAAAAAAATGTGATGGCTTCATTATTCTAGTTAGGCTATTTATCCATTTTGCATATATTGTGCTGTGTTGAAATTAAGCAATCATGGTATATGAGATATTTTTTTCTTCAGAGTGTAACTCAGTTAGGCCACACTTGATGTAGCATTTAGCCCAAATAATTCCCTAAAAATATTTATTATGGGGGTTTTAAATGAAGTTGCAAAATTCATATTTTACTTAAGTGCTTTGCACCTGAATAACTATATTTCCAAGTTCCTGGTGTTTTGTATATGCTCTATGTTGTAACTGCAAAAAGGCGCACATAAGGGGTCTGCTGAACATCTCCCCCTGCTCTTTTGTCCGTCCAGCCGTGCAGCAAGCGGGATGTTTACCATCCAAAACGTCCACAGTGAATGACTGTTGCCTCAGTGCCACAGACAAGGACACTTGATACTGTACAGTGATGCCTGATTAATGCAAATGCGCTGAAAAAGAAATCTCTAATGATTGCCTCCTTTGTCTTTGTGTAGCAATGACTGTCAAGCCTTTGTTTGACCACTCCCCGTGAATCCTATTAAGCCAAAGCTACACTTCCACTCCGACAGTTAGAAACATATGCTGTTATTTAAAGGAAAAGCCCGCCGATTTATACTGGGCAGTTAAATGAGTTGCAAACTAAATTATCCAAAATAATCGGAATCATTTCTTTTGCAGACAAAAAGCAGCTTTATTGCAGAGTGTCTATAGATAGAGCAGCTAATTCCATGGAAATACGGGAATAAATATAATGAATCATTATGTTTAGGCTAATTGAAGAAAAATACACCCAGAACACAATTTATTTTAAGGCATTTTACTTCTTAAAAAAATCTTCAGCTAACAAATGATTTGTGGTCGATAACGCGTTATTATCCAGTATAGGCTATTATTCCAGGTCATAGACATATCCTACTGTAGCAGGGAGTCCTCGCGTTGTATCTGTTAGGACAAAAAGTTCAGGACGTGCAGCTGCAAGCGGCGGCTCCTTTTAATAAAAACCGTCCTGTCAAAAGATTTACAATATTACAAGAAATCAACTCTAATCTTCTAATGAGACGTTCCTCGCCACACAGTGTCATCTCTGTCTGTCGGTCTCCCCCTCTCTGCCATTTTTCTCTCTCTCCGTATAAACACAAGTTCCCCTCTCACACACACACACACACACACACACACACACTGATTACACAGTGATTATTGACGTCTAATGATATTCCGTTATATGTTTGTTTTGTATCCCTATAGTTAAATAAACGCAGGCTACTCAAAGAAATGTTGCCTGAAGAAATATCGCAGAAGCTTCTTCGGGCGCCCCAAGTTGCCAGAGGATTACTTTGCAACTCCAGAGCTCCGCCATTGGAGGACGGCCGCACGTGACTACGGCACCCTTCTGGTAAATATTATTCAAATGTTCCACATGGTTAGTCCAAGTGCTCTTCCCTGCATGCTTTTATACATTCAGGTTAATTGTGATCGGATATTAGACAGACAGAAGTCCTAGTATTTACTACTGCTGAGGGATTCCTGGTTTGATGAGCTGGGTCCATGCACCCCCAGCAGTCTGCCCTCCCACTGCAGCTGCATGGCAACAGTTTTGCTATGAGCTCTGGACAAGTGCCAAAACTAAGCGCGGGATACAATGAAGAAGGAGGAGGTGGAGGCCAAGAAGCTGAACTTAATCAGCAAAACACGACTTCCTCTGCTCATGTCAGTTGCAGGTTGAACCCAGGTGAACAGTGTCAGAGCCCACTGGAGCCTCTGGTTCACTGCCATGCCAAGGGCAAGCTGGACACCAAGAGCAGGAGCTGCAGTCTACTCTCCATCTGCGGCTCAGGAGTGATCTTTCCCTGGATGAATCAACGGACAACTGACTCTGAACCATCTGGTAACTCTGGTTTTATAGATTTTTTCTGCTGCATTAATGTTGATAATTTTTTTAATATACAGTATATATATTTTATTTAGCAAAAACAGTGTAAAGATATGTCATACACAAATCTCGTTATTCATAATTCAAGTCCTTCACACTAGGACAAAACGGACAAGACATGCAAAAAACATAAATAAAAATAAAAATAAATAAATAAAGACACAAAACAACAAAACAAACAGGTCAAACAACATAATAAATGCACTCAGATAACACTTTTGTCGTAGTCCCTAACATTAATGTAAAGATTTATAAAATTATCTTTCACTTTTAAAGCTATAAGTGTACACAGTCTCCATTAGCTGCTCTGATGGGGTGAATCAAAGAATTTAATGAGCATTTCCCTCATTTGTGCATTGAGTGTTTAACTGATATCTGACCTCAGCTGTCAGACTCTTTGTGCATGTTGCAACTAAAGACACAGTCAGCCCCAGGTCTGTTATACTTGAAAACAAATGTACAAACAGAGCAAGCACAAGTATCACTATGTAATAATAGAATGTGTCATCTGCATCATTTATCATGCACAAAAGTACATCCATCAGATGTTTAGGCACTTAAATTAGTCACAGTTAAACAAATATCAGTGTTTTGCTCATATTTGTTCTTCTGGGTCGTGTGCAAAGTAATGTTCAACAGCTGCAGTGAGTATGCTATACTGCACAGAACTACACATTTGCAACTGAGAATCTTCTCTTGAATAACTGTTTAAGTTTATTTTAAGTGTATAATCACATAGTGTCTCAGTATGTTTTACAACAAAAGAAAGAATAGAATTTCAGAAATGTAATTAATATTATAATACAAAATATTAAATGTATACAAATACACATTTTTATTGCTTATATGTTTCACCAATATGCTTACTTGAAAATAGAAAAACATAGAGATAGAGAATATCAATAATAGAATAGAAAAACATCACTATCTTGATGCCACAAACAAGCTAGCATACAACAAGGAAGCTCCCAGTGTGTTAAGCAGAGCACTTTTCTCTCTAAGGTCACTACAGACCTTATTAGGTTAGCTTATTAGGTATCCATTAACCCCTGTGTGTTATGTTGTTATCAACAGGGCCCTGGTATCGCTCATATACATGTCAAATTGAATCTCTAATGGTGGTTATTTTCAGTGGTAGTCCCAAGGTACCTTTTAAGTGACTGAGATGGGGATTTGACAGGTCTGCTTCCATGTGTAGCTGTGATTAATGTGGCCTGTCAGACAGCCGTAGTGGCGTCGGATGTTTCCCCCAGACTGTTTCTTTGGGAGGTAACTTTCCCTGAACACATGACACAGTAGACAGCCAGTCTTGTATAGTGTCTCAAGCATGACTGAATACGAGGAAGAGCTGAGGGCCCTACTTTGTCCCAGGTTGATTGGCTGAGGATTAACATGGGCCTTACTGGCACTTGAAGTCCTTCTGTGGAGGGTATACATTTAAGGATAGACTTGTTAAAAATGTGAATCTTTACGCCCTCTCTTCTTTATGTGCTTCCTCCTGCATCAGTCAGCGGTGGTGTGGCGGTGGGTCTGTCAGGCAGAGGAAGACTCAGTGTCAGGAGGGAGAGAACAGCCTTCACCAACAGCCAGCTGCTGGAGCTGGAGAAGGAGTTCCACTTCAGCCCTTACCTGTGTCGTCCTCGGAGGCTGGAGATGGCGGCCGGGCTGCAGCTCACAGATCGGCAGGTCAAAATTTGGTTTCAGAACCGCAGGATGAGGTACAAGAAGGAGCACAAGAAGGTGGCAAGTTTGTCCCAGTGGTCTCCCTGCGACCCTTCCCTCAGCTCGAGCTCATGTGCGGACCACCTGAGGTTTTCAGGTGCATGTGTTGTTCAAACGTCCTCCTCAGAGCTGCACTTCATGGATTATGCTCCTATGTCCTCTCTTTTTGGTGCTCATAGTGACGCCAGCAGTGGTCAGTGTATTCAACCCCCAGACCTGCCCCATCTGAGCTGCATACTTCCATCTGTTGCAAATGGTCCTCCGCCTTCCTGTACGGGCGCAGATAGTCATCACCATGCTGGCATTTCAAACTGGCCCTAGGGCCCCATAATGGCGATCCCTCCAGTGCTCATCAAAATCTCAATGATACATTCACTTTCACTTACTTATGAAAGACTGGAGGATGTCTTATTAGCCTCCCTGGGTTGAAATCCCCTTAATACACCCGTTCACCATTCATGAAACATTTTAATTAAACTATATGAACATATCTTAATTAAAGGAGAGCTACAGTGTTATCATTTGTGTTTCTCAGGCGCGGTGACTGAAAACTGCAGGTCAAACTTGCTGCTCGTATTGTACGCACACAGCATGCACAAGACATCCGAGCGATTAATAATTACATGTTTCGCTGTAATTTTGTGGCAGTTTGCATTTATATTGTCGTTGCATGTATAATGCATGTGGGATTCATGTTATAAGTGATTTTTCTATTTCCCTATGTTGTCAGACAATAGCCAAGTGGTTTTCCTATTTTCTAAGTGTCACATTTGGCCCTCCTTTTTCATTATCTACTGTAAATAACAGGTCATTTGTGTAAAATGTTTTAACTGTGAAATGGGCAGAATAATGTTCATATCGAATGATGTTATATTTTTGTTAAAGCCATTAAAGGAGTTTGATACGGTTCTTGATTAATTGAGATGTCATACTGAACATGCTTAATAAATGCATTTGGGAAAACCGTAGCTCTTGTGCAATGTTTACCCTATTCATCGCTGATTAGAGTTACATTTTTTCCAGCAGTATTTCATGATTAAGGATTCTTGGATTAGATCCCAAATGGGGAAAAGAATCGGAAAGATTCTGTAATTAAATTAAGGCATGCTTTAGATTCATTGAAAACTCTACAGTACTGTGCATTCAAGTTGCACAATCTTGCCACATAAGCCTCTCCCTCGCTCCTGCCTTCAAGTTCCTCACCATTAATCACTGAGACAAGGCAGTTTTTCCAGCACTCCTACCACAAGCTCTGAACCCACTGGGCACCATGACAAGATCTCTTGCCTCCTCCTTCCCAACCCTTGCCTTGTTTTCAATAGCCAGATTGTAGTGCTGCAAGTTGGGGCTGGCCTCCCTCTCAGGGGGCATGTTAGTTGTGTAGCTTAGAAGCCCTTCCAGCAGCCTATAGGCCGCAACAGACCAATGAGGTTCAATCACTAATGACAACATATTATTTTTCAAGAACAATGAGGAGACTTTGTTTTTTAACAGCACCCACTGTGCCACTGTGACAAGTGGAGTCTCAAATGTAAACAATGTCATGGAAACACTGTTCTCTTGCTATTTTTGATTTCATAATTTCGACTCTCACTGCGCTAAATTACGCACACGGGAATTATGTGTTTATTTGACAGAATTGGGTCACAGGTTCTCTTGAGTCTCGACAGTTTAACAAGTCAAACATAGACAGCAACTTTCACGATGAAGGAGTGAACCTCCTCTTACTTGATAGTGTGAGCCGGAGTATCAATAATCCTAACAAAACTTCACACATTTTTTTGGACATGCTGACAGTTTTCTATCAGTGGCCGTACAGTAAATGAGCTGTCACAGAGGACTACTGACAGCTATGAAATGAGGAAGCTGATCCCCTGGTGGTCCTGGATATAATGACTTCCTGCTTCTAATTCATTAGCTAATCAGTCAGTGGATCAGCTGTCATTTGGTAAATATTTGACACCATTTTCAGCAGGTCTCAGTAGGTGTCAGAGGAGCTATATAACAGCTATAACTCTGGAAATTTTGAATAAAATAAAATGTGGTCTACACCACATCTGCATCAAAGAGGTGGTGACAGCTGGGTAATTTAAGAGCAAAGTAATAAAGGCAAGTGAGAGAAAAAGGCAAAGCAAGAAAAAGTTCTCCCCTTTTAAATATGTTCGCCTACAAAGAGAGCAAGAGGGGCGGTTGTGAAGAGGAAGAAGCAGACTGTGTTAAATTCCTGAGATTCTTGCGTATGCCGGGTGATTTATGGTGTTAATGGTGCCAAGGCTCAATAGGAACTTTACCTCTGATTCCTCACCACATTCTCCTTCCAGACGATAAAAGCCAGGAGGATCCACACACTGGAGTGCAGTAATTCTGTGGATGGGGTCAAGGAGGATCCCCAAGGGTCAAGGAAAGCCCCCCTTAAGGGCCCCACTGCAAGGGGGAACAGTCCATTTCAGCATTAAGTTAGCCAGTTGTTCTCACATTGGGTGGCTCCTTCTTAGCAACTAAGTAATTATTTCCTTTTTACTCACTTGACCCCAGTTTGATGACATCTGTTTTCAGGGGGGATCTGCAAAGCCAAAAATCTTTACGTTTAAAATAAATTCTGTGCTTTGATCAGACTGGAGCGAGGCATTAAGTGGAACTTTGAAGTGATAAATGATGCCAGCGGTGGTGCCATGAAACCAGCTTTGGTTACGGTCCATCATTAATTTTGAAATGTTTGCATTATGTCCTTTACAGTGACTGATGTACCACTGTCCCATTTGCAGCTGTTATGAAACTGATTTTGGGGTTAGCCTTGAAAAATGCTATATGCATCAAGACTTTTCTTAAGCTGCCATGAAAACAAAACTGCTGCATCTTTAACAAAGACATGCTACTTTAAGTATCTTTCAAAGCATTTGCTCCTGCATTCAACAAATGTAAAGCCTGAAGCTCATATATGTTACTATCACAGTAAGCTGCTGGGTTCTACTGGAGTATTATGTTATTACCGGTAGGCGGTAATTCCATTCATAGTATGGGGGTCACTATCGGATGAAATAAATTATAATAATAAATGTCTATGTGACAGCATCTGCTCTTATTGGTGTGTATGCTCTGCCTGTCTATTCTCTGATTGGTTGGTGAGCTAAATAAGAGTTCCCATCATCATCTGAGCACTATTGAGGACCCCTTTCTCTCCCTGAGTACTTTGGGGTTTGTTTGGCTTTGGTCTTCATCGACTGTTTTTGTCTTTACATCTTACACCACAATCTATAAATGCACTTATTTACACCACTAATTAATGCCAATGACTGACACACATTTTATGAACTGGAATAAATGCCTTCCAAAAGCACAAACAATTCTTTCAAGACTTTTTCACCTATTTATTCACAATTATTTTTTTTATTAAGAGGATGCTTTGGCAAACAAGGCTTCACCAGAGCACAAACAGAGTGATATCCTTCTTAAGATATAGTGATTATATTAATATACAAGTTCTCATCATGACATCAAACCTGAAACCATAAAATGGCATCTCATGGAACAATGTATGTGTACAAACTCAACACATTCAGAATACAAGGTCAAGTTGAGAAAGCTAGTTTTTCTTTTAAATCATTATGTTTAATAATTTAATGATTGGTATGATGAAAATAATTGAAATAAAGCCTTTTCATAGTGTGACTGTTACATACAATACTTCGGTCCACTGTTGAGCAAAACCCTGAACTTTTATACCTGGCCTTTAGGATGTTTTGTTCTTTTTATGACCTATTAACCTTCTCAGCCTTTTCCCTCCACAGTAGTAACTGCTGCCCACCAGTCTCTCCAGGTGCTTGTTGCTCAAGATGATTGTTAAGTATCAATTTCCTGTGTCACCTTTATGGGTTTTATTTATTTGTCTGTTCCTTCATGTGGAACAGAGCCTGATCATTACTCAGGTAGATGGATTATAACTCAACTGCTACGACTCATCAATCTTGGAAATTTGACTTCCTGAATCTCATACAACTGTTACTGTCATATTACAGCAAAGCATTATCAAGATCAATGACATTTTAAATGCTTCCCAGTTAAGGATGATCGGGGACAATAAAAAGGTAAGTTGGTGATGAAACTGTCTCAGCTGTGGTGAGCGGCACTGTGCACAGTGACAGAGTCACCTGCTGGAGCTCACTTTTCCCTCTGAAGAGCTTCAGTTAAATGAATGAACTTGTAATCACAACAGTCACCCTGCTAAATGTCACATGTTGACCATTATCGATCACACAAGAATTATTTAACACCCAACAGCTTTATCACACAGAATCCAATCATAGCACACGTTCTTTTGGCTGTTCTCGCAAAAAAAAAAGAATTATAATAACATCTGCAGCATTAAAATATATCAGATCGCTGATGTTTGGGTGTTGAAAATATTCAGTGTATGTTTTTTGTTTGAGGTCCTGGAGACTGTCTTTCACAGCACAAAAATCATACTTAACATAGTTTTATGTGCTTGATGCCTCACAACTTTTTTTTTGGACTCGAACCCTGGACCACTGCGTCGAGGCATAAACCTCTAATCACATGTGCGCCCGCTCCACCCACCGATCCAACCCGGCCACACATCCAATTGTAAAGTTCTGTTTGGGGTCTCAGACACCCAGCTGTAAAATAGTTAAATATAATGGTTTTTAATCTGCTCTACGTCTGTGATTGGTGTTGACAGTATTTTTTACGCAGCACTACATCTCCTGAACCCCAAATAAGTATCCGGGGTCAAATTTAATCACAACATTAGTAATATCACAATGTAGGATAACACACCATACTTTTCTATGCCCGTGAATGACTTTTTGACAAACAAAAGGAATTTATGTGTGCTCATGCATAGCTGATATAACATTTAACATTTGTGTAGCAACAATGCTTCACTGTCATTTCCATATGTTGTCACATAACATGTGCAAGCCAAGTTACGGGCAACTGAAACCACTTAAACACTTTTCTACTTATTGGGTTTTAATACTTTTAGAAGAACATTTAAATTTAAATTAAATTTAAATTTAAAGTTTAAAGAAAACAAAATTTGGTTAGTTTTGCTAATATTGCTATTTTTACACATACAGCAGTTGGGTATGTGGGTCTCCACACAATGAGAAAGTAAAGCCGATGTCAACAAAACACAAAGGTTAAAACTTGGACATTTGACACAAGATTGTATTTCATTGACTGTATAAATAATCCTTGTTGAACTTAAATTGTTAAAACTAAACATTTCTGAAACAGTAATATTACAACCATGTCATTTGTCTGTCATTCAACAGTGGTCCAGTCATTACAAACTCATGCCATGCAGCCAAATGTTGTTCTAACCCAGATAACTTCACTCTAAATTCTACTGGAGAGGTTAAAAAGACGTTTAAAAAAAATACAAAATATGTCAGCCTGATTTTTGGGGGGAATGTGTATAAAGACATAAAGAATATTTCCATTTGATGGAATGTGCCGCCATAAAATTCATGGAGTCCTGTGGTTGAATATTTATATAACAGAGAGCTGAGACAGATTATATGACACTGTCAGACAGTGTGAAATAGGATGATTTTAACAACCTTGAAGCTACTTAATGGGGATTAAAAGACATTAAACTAATATTTGGATATTGTACATATCCAATACCTTATTCATCTAGACTTTTAACTTTCAAACTTTTCCATGGTTGACATTTTTCCTTTTATGACTGCAGGAAAAATTATTCCTGAGCCTCAACACAAGATTAGTGCTTTATTAATACAGTGTCATTTGTCTATCAGCATTTTGCTATTAACCATGATTAGCATGCACAGTAGACTACTGATCTACATTGTGAACAAGCAGGGGATGTTTAAGCAAAGCATTTTTATTAAAACCACTCCTTCTCTTTCCCTGCAGCGAAAACAATGGTGTATGAAGGATAATATTACAGAGTGTGCTGCAATGATGAACATTTCCTCCTGTTTCATGTTTAACCCTGCTCATTTCCCACAGTAAGAACTCCGGAAACACACAAGTGTGCGCAGCAGCTTGGGGGGAAGATGACTGATGGCTTGTTGTCATGATGTTTGGGATTCTGCCGACTCGAAGCCTCTTGGCTCACTGAAGCTGTGAGGCGCTGCAGTACATACTACAGGCTATTGTTGAAAAGTCCTGGTATTAGCAAGGTATTGCTTCATTGTCACACTGTTGAGTCTGTGCAGAATGTAATTATCTGTAATGTCCCTGGCCATTTGCACTGTAGTTGCATTGGATTTATGACTACGGTTCATGTACTGTGACAGATTTTATACCAACTACGATGCAAGGACAATTATTAGAATTTCACACCGTGAGTCAATGGATTTCTTTGTTTTCAAGTGGTAATCCCTGGATTGTGTGCGACCTGGGTATACACTAAGCTAAACCTCACTTCTGACATCACTATTTTTCTAAAATGTCAATATTTGAAAAACACAGACATGCTCTATCAATCACACAGATAGCCATCTTTCAACCGGTCAATGTGCCACACTTGGATATATGTCTGCTTGTGCCTCAGCCCTGCTCTGACCCTTTCTCTCTCTTTATTTCTCTTTGCCTTATTACAGCTCTATCATGATGCCACATTGATGAGCCGAAGCTCCATAAACATGGCAAAGATGGCTGTCATCTTCCCCTCCTGGAACTGCATTAACGGCAGTGACCTCTCTGGCTGTTGGTGACAGTCGTCTGTCAGCGCTGGTTAATTCCCATCTTGTGAGGGTCAAGAGCTAACATATAATGATGCTTGACAGTGTTGGAGGGCTAGACATGGGTCTGGTGTCAGCGGTGACCATGTAGCATCATGTCAGCAGCAGCAGGATGAGGGTTCAATTCAAACCACGGAGGTAATCCGAGCACGGCCACGCTGATCCCAGGGCCTTGACTGCCTATTGACACACATCAGAGCATGGACGCAAAACAAATTAGCATCAGTCAATATTCTCTCCCTCCTCCTGCCTCCTGACACAGCCACCCAAGTGCTGTTATGTTTGCCTCACCTCCAGTCAAAACAATAGAGACAATAGAGAGCATGATGGGAAACGCCTGCACTGAGTTTTAAGAGGATGTTTTAGGGTTGGGGGGGCAGAATATACACATTTCTGGTCTGTGTGTAGATGAGGTGCAGGATTTGGTTTGAGGCAAATCAAATTCAGAAGTGGATCAATTTCACCTGAGATTATTTTCTTGCTTATTTCTCATACAAAATGTGTGGTTTAGGGGATACAAGCTGTCCAGAGGAAGGAGCCTGGCTGTAGATGTCTTGTTTTTTGTGCTAAATGTGATAATATAACTTCTGTTGCATAAAAGGTGCTGGGCAGTGATGTGGAACAACACTTCAAATATGCTAATAAAGCATATGGCACTTCTAGGGAACAGACATGGATTGGTGTTCTCGTTCTACATGATAAAAAGGTTACGTGGTTTTAAATGTAATTTGAATATGTCCAAGGGCTGTAATAGGCTGAGGCTGCTGCGTTAAAAAATAAATACAAAAAATCGTTTGCATACGGGAAAGCAGAGATTGCTCACACCTGTTTTTTTTTTTTTCTTCTTCTTCTTCTTTTTCTTCTTCTTCTTCTTCTTCTTCTTCCTTCTCTTCTTTACGGTTAGGATGTCTTTTCCCTTCTCTGCAAGCCCTTCCCGTCTCCCCCTCCCTCTGCTGAAAGCCATTACAGAAATACAATTTCTAATACCTCTGCACAGGTCTTCGATCGACTGCAAACAAATTTATATTCAGGCGGTAAACAGAAAGCTGCAGAGATTTATTTATTGAGTGTGGAGGAGAGAAACAAGCTAGCGCGTGAACCCTGAGTAACCTCCGAGCTGACATGAAGATGGATCAGTGCACCCTGCAAATGCATGGAGAGAAGGGATATATTGCACTCAGTCATTCAGCACATCGCTGCCTGTAGAATCCCATTAACTCCCACAGCTGGGACCATATTTCTGTGTTGTAAGAATGCAGTTAGAAGTTGTTCATTACGCTGAATTATTTTGTAATTACTGCAGACTTAAAAGACAAAGGAGATAGTGTTCTAATAAAATGATAAGAACAGTAGCAGATAGTTGTTTTAAGTTTAGGTTAAATATCATTATTAACATAATAACAATAATAATAACAATAATAATAATAATAATAATAATAATAATAATAATAATAATAATAATAATAATAATAATAATAATAATAATAATAATAATGGCATGGCTTTTAATAGGTTATTAAATGTTTTTGATTGATCTAAGCATAGAGGAAAAGGAACAATAAATAATTCCAATGAATTCTAAATAATATAATTTTGACATCCTGGCTCCAGCTTCAGTGATACTTTGTAAAGTGACTAAGACAATCACATGAAACATGACTGATAATATAACTGGCTAATTATTTAATTCAATTGTTGGATTTCTTGGGAAATATACAACACAATCTATTCGATATATGTTGAAAGCAAAACAATTAGGCTAACCTGTTTGGAGATTAGACATTAACATTGGCACATTAGAATATTAATTCCGGTTAGTTTGAATGTATGCGTAAAGGCTGAACGACACACAGATGTGTGTATTTGAAAGTGGGTCATCAGACTTTAGGAGACAAAAAACCTCTGCTGCACTGTGGAGCCCATTGACATTTCACTTCTGAGCTTGAGGTGAAAACACTGCAGGGCTGCTGTGTTCCTTCAGCTGGTCTCTACACTAGTGAAACATAGGCCGGTTGCATTATTTGCATGTTTTTAGAGTAGCCTACTGTATAGGTGCAGTCCTGGGTTTTGTGTATTCTTCTTCATCTGTGCATGTACTTTGGGAGTATTTTCGTTTGTTTATGTCACTCAAGTTTGAATAGCAGCATGTAGCGTTGTTTGCACATGCATGGAAAGTATCACACGGTGATTCATGACTGAGTAAACACAGATGTCTTGAGAAGGGGGGAGGAAGCACAGTTCTAAAAACAGATTTTTGGGCTCTGTATTTACGAACACGCTCTATTTTTTGGCGGAGGGAGCAGCTCATCTAGCAGAGGAGCTAGTTTAACCTGGAGATGAACATGTCCTCTCTGACAGTTACAACTTCTTGATCTCCGCTCGGAGCCATTTTTGTATTTGTTCGAGGCTAATTACAAATCTGCTGCCACTGAACTTCTAAATACCAGCTGTCACGACCTCTGAACCCATTAAGTGTGCCTTTCACATGACCTAAGCCCTTTGCTAAAGAGGGCCTCAGGTTTTCAAGAAGCCTTGACAAATTTGCATTATCCATTAGCTGCATCAATGTAGGCTTTATATTATGCAAATTTAGCTTTGGAAAAAAAAGTGTTCATTGTTGTCATGAAAAATAATCAAAATACCAGAATTTGACCCAAAACGTATTTCTCTCTTTCTTTGTGTGTGATACAAACACGTCTGACGTCATAGCCTACCTGTCTACATAGGTGAGAGGCCCATGAAGGCCCTGTGTCTGCTGCTGCTTATCATGATGACCTTCCTCCCTTCCTTTAAAGATGTTTTGCAGGCTAGTTTTGCTATGGCTGCATGGCGCAACTCTTTGTGGTCGGACACCATTACAATTTTGACCTAAAGTGAGTTTCTCAACTCGGTTTAATCAGTGTTGTCCTCTCTGATGACAGAGATGTCCAGCTATTGGCCGAGACCAGGAGGGCACGTCATCTCCATCAATCAGAGACTGCTGTTTCTCCTCTGAGGAATGTCCCCACGGTCGTCCAGCCGCCTGACCATGCGTTACTTGGATGCATGAGAGGCCGGGCATGAAGTGCAACCCTGTCCAATGATTATGCAGGGGAGAGGTGATAATGACTTCCTATCAAGAGTTAACGGCCGAAGGGGAGAGTAGCCCTCTGTTCACGGGCTGCTGCCGAGCAAAAGAGGTCATAAACCGGGACCTGGACGGCAGGACTCATCCTGAACTCGGCAGTCGTGATGAGGAAGGGAAACTGGAGGTGGAAGTCGCCTCAGGATTTAATTCTCCGCATCCCCGGTACTTAACTCTCTCCAACAGTTTGGCTCTGTGTACCTCTTTGGACAGCCCTCCTCCACCGTGTGAGACTCTCGAGGGCTTCTCGACACCGGCCTGCCCCCACTTGTCCCGTGTCCCCTGGCGGTGCAGGGCGCAGGGGCAGGGCTCTCCAGGACGCGGATTCTGCGCCTCAAATAACAACGAAACGCTACGATCCGGCGTTGGGTCACTTACAGAGCAAATTCATA
This sequence comes from Perca fluviatilis, assembly GCF_010015445.1. Taxonomy (NCBI): domain Eukaryota; kingdom Metazoa; phylum Chordata; class Actinopteri; order Perciformes; family Percidae; genus Perca; species Perca fluviatilis. The sequence continues at coordinate 20,808,122 of NC_053116.1, read as the reverse complement.
TATACTCTCGAAATGGCCCTGAGATTCACGCCACCACGGGGAGTTCCGCTGGCTCGGACTGTAACGTAGCTTATATGGATGTAAGCAGAAAAACTTTTGAGTGGATGAGAGTGAAGAGGAGTCAGCACCGGCCGGGTAAGTTATTGTTAAGGGAGACTGGGCACGCGATAAGGGATAAAGTAACCTTGAATGTATTCAGGATAATTGAGTTTATGTTTAACGTTAAGCTTTGGATAACTTTCATTCATAGTTGGGAAACTTTGGTCGAAGTTTTATCTGGAAAAAAAGAGAAGAAATAGCTGACGTGTTTTGTGCGTCACCGTGCACAATCTTCTCCGTCACCAATAATAAAGTTCAATCTAAAAATAAATAATTTCCCACTTTTTAAAGCATTTTAAACCGTTTAAAATGCAGCACTAGCTGTTTACTCAACGCCACCTTTGAATATGGACATGAGGACTCGGTTACTATTTCCTTAACGGCTCCATGTTAATGTAAGTCTGTTAGGTTATTTAACATTGTCGCTCCACCTACAGTTGCAAGAAGGTTTTAGACTGCACACACACAAGGAGGGTGCAGTACAGCCAAAGGCCTGCTTAGCCTCACTGTATATTCAACCCGGAAAATGATCAATTATTTACCCTTGCCCTTACTAACCAGTAGCATTTTAATAATGCAACAGACCACTGCCTGTCGAGACTCACAGGAAGTTGAGTAAAACTTACTGTTGTAAGCTGGAGTGCTCCCTGAGTATTGATTAGTTGTCTGTTTGTAATGAAAGCCCTTGTGTATTGATTTCAGTTTGCAGCACCTTTACATGTGTCCACCTTTTTAACATAATTGCTGTCACAGATCATCATTTCCCTGACTGATGAGTCTTGGGCAGAGAGCCCACAGAATAATACGTATCCCAGGCTTTAAAAATAATACCAATAGCCTACTAATGTGAAAAATGCCTATCAATCCTCAGTTTATGTGAGTGATAGTATCTTATATAGATCCTTCATTTGATCAATAACGTCAGTTGACTGACCACTGGACTTGAGTTGGATTTCATAAATTTTACACAGACGAAGATTGACTACAGTGGTGGTCCAGTCTTTTTTCTTCTTCTCCACAGCACAATGTCTGTCTGCTGTAAGCGTGCTGCTGACCCAAATGTTCAGTGACCAAAGATGCAGGATGGTCATCATAACCACTAGAAAAGGCCTGAGCGCCTATTCAAGGACTGCAACAAACATAAAGCTGCTGCAAAATTCACATTGCATATTATTTCTGATGATGCTGCACAATGGGGTCATTGTGCACAAAATATGACTGCACATTTGACTTGCACAAAACTACAGTCTTTAGCTTTCGATGACCTTCTTGCATGCTCCTTCATGATTAGCATTGCCTTCATTTCTGATAAAGACAGGGAGAGGCAAAAGATCACAATATAACACATTTGACTTGGAACATTTCAATGTTATGATGCAGAAAGCACAAACTGACAAAAAAAACGTCAGATATTTGGACAGTGATTCACACACCTTGATACACATTTTTCTCTGGTGCTGCTGTATAGAAGCCAAAGGTGATAAGAACACCTTTGATTTGCCAAAAATATTGCAATCTTGTTATTATTGCAACAAACACAAAACTATTTTTTAAACAATTTTTAGCTTTTGATTACCTCCTTGCACCTACTTCAGAATCTAGATGAGTGGACAAACATTTCACTGTGAGGGAGGCAAAAGGTGACAACAACACATTTCACTGGCCGAGGAATCACTTTATTCATAAAACGCATTAGCCACTCATCTGATCCAAATCCATGCACTTGAGAGAAAGCCATTTGCTCACACCCACCCACACCACACATCTCTTCACAGTACTGTTAGTATCTTTGTAACCTCTTTCTGTATCTCTCTGAAGGGGATCATCTGTAGGAGTAACTCATTAGCGCTACTGTGTAACTTGAAAATGAGTCATTAGTGAAAGTATGCTTTTCTCTGGAGGTTGTATTGGTTTTGGCACAAAACAAAGCCTCGCATATTCTTCCATGTTGAAAGGCCTCCACAGACCTGCAGTAACCTGATCTCTTGGCTCAGTGTATATACTCCCAGTGCGTCATTCTTCAATTATGCTTTGACAGCACCTGAATTACTGTGGGCTGGATGCCCAGATGACTGAGGCAATGTGTATCGATCTATCCCTTTTCTTCTTCCCTCTCCTTGGCTTGGAAGGCCCTTCCATTCCTTTTGCTGCCTGACTATTTTTAAGCATGCATGTCATTTCTCAAATATTTAGTTTGATTCTTTTATGCCTTCTGGCCGGCATCAATTCTATTATCTTTGGAGCTATTAATCAGAATGTGCATGTGATTTGCACTCCTGAAAGCTGAAGTTCTTAATTACGTACAGTTTCTCTGTATTGGTTCTTCATATTCACTGCCCTCTAATTCTCAGGCTTGGTTACCTTGACATTCATTTTCTTAAAACACAGATGTCGACATTTATCCTATAACTGACCTTTCCATCTGCTATGCTTTTCCAAGTGGCTAGAGGCCTGTTAACCTTCCTATTTATGAATTGTGGTGGGAGACATTGCTCTACACCTGGCACACTGTCTCCATTATACAGCAGCAGCACATTTTCTCAGAGGCAAAGACACTGACGACTTACCCACAATGTCAGCAAAGAAAAATCAAGATATAGCTGCAGTTCCTGTCATTCATTGCACATAAGTAGCACAGATGATACTTTAATGTGTGACCCAGAAACCTCAGAGAAAAAAAATGGAGACATTTGTCATTAATGCAGTGTTCAAAAGGATTTGTAAACTGTTAAACTGTCACTGACACAGAACGGCCTAAAGGCAAATTATTAATGATTCCGATGAATACAGTTAATGGACTGTAAATGATGCAAAGTTGTTTTGAATCGCCAAACATTTCGCTGACAACTTTTATCTGCAATACAGAGCAGCACATTTGGCTCTACTATTCGGTGAACTTGTCTTGGACACACTTTAAAGCATCAACGTTACTAAATAAATGTGAAGTGTTCAAATGTTTCAGAGTCAGAGATGTCGATTCAAATCTCAGTTCATTTTTTAGGCTGTAGTTTGTGATGTTGTTGATGATATTGCATTGGTGTTTCTGTTATTATGTCCATGTAGATTACAGACAATTCCCCATCCACCCCATCCCCATCCAAGATTTTACAATGTGCCTATGGCTACTGCTAAAGTTGATGCCTCAATGAAATACGTCTGTGTTATACAGACAGAAAAATGGCACTTGGTGAAGACTTTAAATCAACAAACTGGCTCCGGGCCAATTCCCACAAATCAGTTTTTTGGAAATAATTTTATTGAAGGCTTGAATATTTGTTTAACTCATTTCTTTAGTATCAAACAAGCCTGTGTTTCTTTGTTCATTTATATTTCTTATTATCACAGAAATTACCAGACCACTATCAGATAGAGCTATAATAAATATTTTATTTTATTTCTGAGGATTCATACAAAAGTTATGAATACATATAAATGGCATTCACTAAATCTTATTATACAAGAATTGTTTCTGTTTCAACTCTGGAATAATTTCTCATCTTATTTCCTGGATAAGGGCACGTATTGTGTTTTGTACTTCTTTTTTGGGTAACCTCATTGATCTTGCTGACGACTGTTTTCGTGTCCTCTGTTCCCAGCCAGGATGCACATGACCTGTGGGTTCAGTATTGTTGGCTCGGGCCTCGGTGCTGTAGAGGCTGGGAGCAGCAGCATCTGCACGGATGGCCATCCCACGGTGAACGGGACCCCAAGGACCAGCTTCAGCACCAAGCAGCTGACCGAGCTGGAGAAGGAGTTCCACTTCAACAAGTACCTGACGCGGGCCAGGCGGGTGGAGGTGGCCAGCGCCCTGCAGCTTAGCGAGACGCAGGTGAAAGTTTGGTTTCAGAACAGGCGCATGAAGCAGAAGAAATTACAGAGAGACGGAATGCTCTGCGACCCGATGCCCGCGGCGCTGCACTCACACGCCGACACTTTGGACACCTGCCCCTCTCCTTGACCGACATCGCCAAAACACCTGCATCTGAACTCCTGAACCGCAGGAGCTGCATCACGCGTTACACATGCAAGGGCGCCTGCCTGCAGATGTTTTGATTCCCGTTTGCATCGGTTTCAATTAGGCTTCACCTTTATTTGCTTACCACGATGGATGCTTATCGCAAGAAGCGCAATGGCAAGTTTCTTCATGCAAGAACGGGTCAAAACAATTTGTCATCCTCTCCCGGCTTCAGACTGGCGCTCTGATTTGAATATTAAAATTCAAGTCATTGCATCGCGCTCCATATCTATACACAGTGTAAACAAGGAAACTAAATTATATTAATTGTCCATAGAAACTTTGGTAGACTATTTGTTTATTTATTTTGTACAATTTATCCAGGAACTGACTTTACTTAAATAGTCATTCAATAGGACACGTGCCTCCTAGTTTTGTTTAAAATAGTTATTTGTTATTTATTAAAAGTCTACATTTGAAATGGTTTATTCTAGTGACAGAAAGAAAATACATTATTAGTAGCATAAATTTGACTAATTATTCCAACAGATTAACATACTGCTTTCTCAACCAATTCAAGATGCAGCATTGCGGGGATTTCTTTTTATATTTCTTTTAAAAAGCTGTTTGTCTCTGACACATTTGAGGAAATATGCACCTGTTACAAACATCTTTAACATGTTAGCAGATAATTATCAGGCTAATTTAGCAGAGTTTTAATGCTGCTTTAATGTTGTGTATTTTGTCCGGTTTTAAGGTGTTCATCCACGGATTAAAATGTCATAATTGACTGATAGATTTATTGACCGCTCGCATTACGAGTATTGATCCGTGGTGATCCATCTATTTGAGGCACAAATCTAGGAGCATTTGCGTGCGTCTGTAACTGCATGTTAATGGAATGTGGAAACATCACGATCGGGAGTTGTTGCGTCTTTTATTACCTCTATATACATGCATCAGAAAATGACAATTTAGCTTGAACACTCATGCGGGAGAGCAGACAATAAAACGCTTTCTTGGCTGTTTTGCAGATCAACCAATAAATTGTTTGGTCCCAGCAGCTCGAGCTGCTAAATATTCCTTCCAGATTCACATCTCATCTCATATCAAGTAAATGATTGTAAACTCGGCCCTTAAACACTGTTATGTTCCCGGTATGGCAATGCGTTTCTGTCATGATAATGTCTATTCTAATATCAAGATATGAGGCCATCGGCCACATATTCATTCTATGTAAGGGCATATTTTAGTTTAGCTTTAATTAGCGGTTATTGCACTGGATATGAAGGTTAGTAGATGCAAAGCGGATGTTAATGACAATAAAGGAATTCAACTTAAAGCATCTGGGTGTCGCTTAGAAATAAACAGCGAGAATCAATCAGAAGAATTAATCTGGCTAAAGTGCGTTTTAAACCTTTAACAGGTGTCCTCATTGGAATTTGGCTTTTAAATAAAATAGCCTAATAAAAATCACTAATACAATTAGTATTAGACAGTTGCACCCGCAGGAGTGGACATGAAGTAGCCTAAATGTATGCAGTTACACCGAAGTTCACCTCTCACCTCTTGACCCCTCTTGCCTCGGGACAGCGATGACCCGGTCAGCGGCTCAGAGAATGATGCGTATTCATTTGGGGGGTGACATCGAAGTCTCTCTCTCTCTCTCTCTCTCTCTCTCTATTTCTCTCTCTCTCTTTCTTTCTTTCTTTCTTTCTTTCTTTCTTTTTCTCTTTTCTCTTTTCCCCAACATCTCGGAACGCTTTTGTTCTGGTGGTGGATCCATGTCCACCCAATAATATTTCATCCAGCTAAATAGAGGGGCGACTAGGCCATATGATAATTGTTCATATTATAATTCCATCCTAGGCTACATAAAGCTCCACCTCCCCTACACCTAGAGCTAACCTAATTTTTGCCCTATCTCTTATTTTAATAAGCCAAAAAATATGCTCCTGGCTCACTTTATAAACTGGATGAAACTTTTCACCCAATATGTTTTGGGATATAAACTACAGACCTATTTTTAATAGCAAAGTTGAAAAATTAAAGTTACTTGAGCATGCTGAACACTTAATACGATTCCATGTCTGAGCTAGTATAAACAAAATTTAGAACAACTATTTATAACATGCAGGCTGCTTATATATTTCATAAATATCTGCTTGAATAATTTTTGAAGAATTTACACATTAAACACCTCCAAACAATATTTTTTTAATAATGTTCATCTCATTAATATTAACTGAAAGCTAGAAAGGAATACAAGTTCAAACGTAAAGGTCTGCAGAGGAGCTTTTGACAGTGCAAACATTTGAAAGTTTTATTTGTAATTGATACAAATGATTTTACATGGAAGGTAGACTAAAAATGTGTTGAGCCCAATTTATTTGAAATTTGCATTTAAACAAAATACACACCATTAAGGTCGCCTTCTCTAAACAAAATAGCACAAAGTGGAATGTTTAACAAAACCTTCAAATGTGTCCGTCTTTTTTAATGCAAATAAGTGTGCACTTGTGAAGGTTATGAGGATGACGATGAGGTCAATAATGTTGAAACAATGTGATGATAAAACTTGTGAATGTAAAAATGGCACCTCATGTCCACTGCTCCTATACTGAGAAGTGTGTTAAGTTGACCTTATTAGAAACTCTTTTATCATCTTGTGCAAATTTGTTCCCTTGCCACAGGGCTTCAAGTTACAGGTTGTAATGTGCACAGAGGATGCTTGCAGCAAGTATGAACTCTTTGACTTTTTTTTTTAATCCAAACTTACTTCATCACAGTTTCTACTGTATAAAAGATTAACTTAGAATTGTGCACTAATTTAAAATAGTAGAGAAAATGTGTGGAGGAAAAAAACTTAATGTGAGTTATAGGGATGAGGTGAAGGTGAAAAGAAGAGTTGATTTGTTTTGGGTGAACTATCACTTTAATTTCATTCCGTGGCAGCTTCAGCATTTGCCTCTCAATTGATGAAAGGCGAACCGCATTGTTTGTTCAGACCTGACATTTAGTTCGAAAGCATTTGAGTGTGACTCTACTCTGATGAATTTGTGCTCTTCTGTAATTCCTTCCTGGAGATGTACGATTGGTTCACGAGACTGACAGCTGTGCTTCGTTTATACACAAGCTAACACACAGTAAATGGAAAGAAAATAAAACCAAAATAACTCAACTGGAAATGTATTACTGCCACAGGTTGTAACAGTGATGACATTAAACAAGTTGGGATTTCTTCCCCTTTATTTGTCTTTCCCCTTCCTGTACAGCAATAATTTCTCTATTGAAATTCATTCCAAAATCTATTTTATTTAACTAATTTATCTAAATCAATAAGAAACATGTATCATAATGAAGTATAATAGATTACTTGTGCATTACTAATGTAATGCAAATACCTACATTATTTGTAAAAGTTAAGTAACCTGTTATTATTTTTTAATAAAACACTGTGATTGAGATATCAAACTCATACATAGTTCATCATGAATGAGGCTATTGACCATCTTCTGTATTGCCTTCTATTGTAAGTTACACTGTAAACCCAGATTTAGTTGTAATTCAACTTTTAGTGGTACTCCTTATTCTTTCATGTTTTGTTAAAAAACATATTCATTACTAAATCACGTTAATTGTTTGTAATAATCAGCTTAAGTATTAAGTGCACAGATCATATTAAGCAGAGATAACTAAGGATGTTTCTGTATGGGAGGGGTGGGGTCATTTGAACTGTTCTGTGCTGAAGCGAATATATATGTTCTGAAGGGTTTCTGTCCTGGTTAAAGTGTGTTTCAATAATGTTCTGTTAATGATTTGGGTGTGCATTTATGTTATCTGGGTTTTAGTTTTGTATGGCTGATTTAGTGTTCATGTTTATCTAAATTTATTGTTGTACCATGACCGAGACCTGGGTGGGGACTGATGGGGTCTGGGCAGTATTAAAAAGTCTCTCGGTACATACAAAGATTGGAGGCTAGTAAGTCGCTTATTAGAGTGATAGTAGTACAATTCATTGGAAAATTGCATTTATTCTTTGGGATCTTTGGGACATATGTGTTGAATACATTGTTCTTAAAATCATTATGTAATAAAGTAAAAGACATATTTATATAAACAAATTATATGTGTAAAAACTTAGACGGTTGTAGGCAACGGGTTTCCACGCAAATTTCTAGTAAAGTTAACTAATTTGGGATAACAGTGTAGCTGATGTAAGCAGCTGTTACAATTCTCCTGAGGAGCACTGCGTGGCATGAGCAATGAGAAAACATATGCGGCTTACAGCATATCTCACACTACATTTTAAATTAACACATATAAGTGGGTTCCTTCTGAGCTCATTGTAATTAATGCTAAGTTGACCCAAAATTAACTTTATGCATAATATGCATGTAATATCCTCACCGGTGCTCTGGGGAATAAAATCAATTGATCAAGTTAAGCTCTTTCTAACTCTATGTGAAGCACTTATAGATAGTTCAGTTGTTGTTGTTGTAATTACAGATCATTTGAATGCTCTCCTCCCTTTTTAGTTTTTCTGCTCGTCTGATTTTACTGTTTTTCTTTATTTGCAAAGACTTTCATGCACTATTAGTCTTTTTGATCAGGCTCATTCACATATTTGACTACCAAACAATTTGTGCATCAAGAAAGTTGAAATGAAGTGCACCTGTTTTTGTGTGTGAGTGTGTGTGCCTATACATATTTGGATGCCCTGTGTACAATTACACAAATATGTGTTTTGTTTCCGAGGTGCTACTAATAAAGCGCTCAAAGAGATACAAAGCACCTATTTGAATAATTGTTCACTCACATGCTCAGGCACACACACACACACACACACACACACACAAATACATACATAACATATTCTGACAGAGCTACAGTGAACAACATGCACACCAATCCAGTCCTTGCCTCTCCTCTCCTGCTCCACTCCAGGGAGCAGATGTTTGGGGACAGCTTACAGCCTCAGCGAATTTCTGTGTACAAAGCAAACAGCAGCACTCAGCACTTCTGGCTGCAAAGGGAAATTTGCTCTTGAAGGGGGGGGGCAGGGGGAGGCCTTTGAGTCAATATAAGGTATCATGAGGATGGGAGGCGAGGGAGAAAAGAGTGAGAAGGGGTGCACACAGAGGTGAAACTGTGTCAAGGTTGCAAGCCTGTTGCATAAAAAAAAAAATCTCTGTTTCCTTTGACATCTGGTGCTGTATGTCAGAGCAGTGTGGGATAGCATTATGTACAGTGCATACAGTATCTCCCTGTGGCATCACGCAGCATCAGTAAAATCAACCAAGGTTGCCCTGCTACATATCTGATTGTTTGGAGTCTCTGACCTCTCCCATCTGCTTTGTTTACTCACTAGTTTGGATTGCCCTTTCAAAAGTTGCAGACAAGCATAAAGTGAAGGGAAGAAAGGGGGGAAACAATGGAATGAGCCTTTACAGAGTTTGCTGATACTGCATCTGAGACATCAGCTAACACCAGCAATTCTAATGATGCTATTGATATAATCCACTGATTTAATGGCAATAGTCTTTTGGTGGCATGTTGCATGTGCTCTCTTCAACTTGTGTCCTGAGGAAAAATGCAAAAAAATAAAAATAATAATAACTGAAAATATCTTCTGGCTGACACGATTTTCGTTATTTTGTTTACATGTCATTAAACTTAAGTGTATGATATGAAAATACTTAAATAAATGAATGATCTTTTATTATTTTTTTATTTCCAAAATGTTTACAGTGCAGCTTTACCACATATGCTCTTATGAATAGGCTCAAACATACAAATACACTTTTATGTCCCAACATGAGTGTAAGTACACACATTTTGACCTCTCATCAGTGTATTATAATCCCTAAACAAACCATCATAAATGAGCCCTGCAATGCTTATTTGTCTGAACGAAAGCAACCACCTCCTCCTCTGCCCCTGGGGCGAGGTTGCCATAGTGACAGATTCATAGACATATGGAGAGAGAGGAGAAGGGGAGCCGAGTTGAAGGAGTGGAGCTGCATGGTTGAGATGGAGGGAGACAGAGGAGAAGGGGATGGGTACTGGTTTGAGGACGTTGGCGCTCTGTCTTTCAGATGTGTCTTTGTGTTTCATCTGTCAATCAGCCATCCGTGTCAGTCTGTGCTCAGTGAGGGAACCGTTCATGAACTTTTCTCAATCAAGTCTCTGTCAGGTGCCATTTTGGCTATTTTTCATCAGGGAAAGGATTGATTCTTTCGCCGGCTTCACAGCCCAAAAAACACAGAATGTGCAGGGGAGCCACAGGCAAATAATTCAGTAGAAATGTGTATTATGAAATTGATCTGGAAGGCTGTGTTCACAGTTTGCATTCTCTGGCCATTTTGTTGTTTACACTAATGACCAATCAACATAGAAAAACAAACTTACAGATGTTTTTGCTCCTCGCTAATTAGACTGAGATGATGTAATCAACCTTTCAGCCAACCTGAAGACAGCTTGACAATGGGCAGCGAGAAGAGGAGAGAGGGAAAGGAAGAGAGAGAGTGAGAGGGAAGAGAGGGAGGGGGGGTAGGGATGAAGGGCCATCAGGACTGGCCTTGTTGCTATAAAAATACATTTTTTCATCAGCCATTTTATTCAAAAGGGGAAGACCAGGTGCTCAATCAAACCTCATGCCTACTGTTTTATTTTTCATCTTCACCCCTCCCAGTGCTTCTCCACACAAACCTTCTGTGTGCCTTCCCTTGTGCCATTCTTCTCCTCTTCTTCCCTGTCTCCATGTCATTCGTCTTCCCTCCTCTCCTCTCCTGTCCCAGCCTCTCCATTGCCTGCTCTCCAACTGATATGAGAGAGTGACCCTTGGGCCCTCAGGGATCAAGTGATACAAGGTCAGTGGCAGGTCATCTCTGCTGACTGGCTGACCTCTAAAAGGACTTCTGGAAGGAGCCAATCAGGTCTTGTTCCTTCCCCCCCTAAGGCGGATCCCCCTCCCCAACTCATCAGCAGCCTGTGTCACATGACCAGGGCGAGGCGTCAGAGGGAGGATGATTAATGATGCTTTTAGTACCTGTTTAGAATGAAGCTGTCCACACTGCACTGTAATTACCCACTCCCAGGCGGCAGCTGCCCAACATAATTGCTTTTTGTTTGTTGACCTGGTTTATTGAGGAGAAAGATGGCTTTGGCTGGGTAAGATGTAGATGTATGTACAGTATACAGAGGTGAGGATGTATGTATGTTGAAAATTTGGTTGACAGCGTGTGTGTTCGAGATCCACGTAAGCTACAAAAATGTGAGCGAGAAGGTGTGTACCTCAGCTGTGTGTGCAGTTAGGGGAGATACAAGACACACTGAGACATGCAACCCTCCCACTTAAGGTCAAAGACAGCCATAGACCTCTTGTGCAATGTTACTGCATACCACTGGAATACACAAGTATTCAACATGCTCAGTTAAGGAGGGGTGTATTATGCCATGCATAATTTATGTCAACATCTCAAAAGCATGAGCGCTGTGTTGCTCTGAAAATTTAAAACTAAGTTCAGAAGGTCAATAGAATACCGCACCTACAGACACCTTCACCCGCCTTCTTTGGCTACATGCCTAAGGCAAATATGAAAATTTCAGTACCTGCGGCGCATGCCACGAGGACAGTGACAATGAAACCCAGATAAACAGCCCCTCGTTTGACCTATGGAGAGCATAAATTTACCGCCCATAAATCCTTGAGTGTTTCAGCTCCGTTTGGCGCATTTGCCGTGCCTCTCTACCCAGACAGAGAGAGGCAAGTGTCGGGTATCAGTGCTGCTGTATGAGCAGCTTTCATCCTGCTCCTGGTTCTCACATAACTCAGTCCTGCAGCCTTTATCACCGCCTCATAAATAACTAGGCTATCGCCTGATAATGTCCGCTTAATGCTTAGTCAATAAAGCCCACAGTAAGAGGGGCCTTTTTTAGCCTCTCTCCTGTACATAAATATAAACAGTGCAGTAGATTGATGTGATGGGCAGGCTCTTTCTACACTGGGACAAAAAGAGGCAGCGTGTGGGCCCAGGAGCTGAAGGTGGGCTGTGGGGCTGCAGGTGTTTAGAGGAGATAGTGGGCTGTAATGAGGGGGCTGCAAGAGAAGGGCTGAGTGGATAGCCTTGACTGATCACCTGTGAAAGGCACATACACACATATACACACAAATGATAGCACACAGACACTAACGTGCAAAGGCACATGCACACGTAGAGACACTCATTCACACCCACACACACACACTAATGCCATCATTAGTTAACCCATTGGTGTCGAGGCCTGCTAAACAAAAGCTCATCCTCCCTATTTGAAGGGCATTAGAGCATTATGATAAAGAGATTCCCAAATTAACTTCTTTTATATCTTGTTAGAATCTTTTCCTAATGTATTGACACATTTGCTAAACCAACCACATGCTGCCACCATAGAATGATATCCAGGGATGTAGGTTGTATTGCCTTGTGCACATAGAAGGGACAGTTATCGACCATTCACACTAGTCATCAGACCATCCAATTCCAATGAGAGGCCAGGGGCAGCTGTAGTCAGTGTAATGGTTGGAATGGGATCAGACTGAGCCCTGGGGAGACAGAAGAGACTGACAGGGATGTTGCCGGGTTGAACGAGGGGGCTGATTGTGATCCATGAGTTAGTCAGTGCAGCAGCACCTGGGCTTGGAGCAGCAGCTGGGAGAGATGGGCAGGGTGACACGGAGTGGGTTCAAAATGAGAGGGATGATCCAGTCAGCTTATATTGACATACTTGGTGGGCTGCAGTTGGTGGTTTGGTTGTTGTACTCTACACACATTTTGTCAGACCAGGTTCAGCCCCAAGATTAGGCAATTCACTAAATAGGGCAGAGGTTCCTGCTAATTTATATCCCCATTTAAAATCGTGTTGTGAAATCCTGAAGTCAACTGAATCTGGATTTGTTTTGGGAATCATCTGGAAGTTTTTTTTTCTCTTTGCCTGGAGCTTTCATTATCACCAAATAAAGATAATGGAACTATTGAAAGAGGCCTTTGTGTCACTTCATTATGGCTAAGCTTGCCAAACCCACATTGGTTGATGATTGCTCTCAGCTAAATGATGACTTTGAGGCACGTTAACATCCAGTTAGATTCCAAGATGTCAGGGAAGGTGTGTGTCAACTACAAAGAAGTCCTGACGAAAAATAAACTGAATAAAATGAAAGGGACATTTATTGCTTTGACATTGTTCTGATGTTTGGTAATGTTGTAACAGATTGTAACTAATGATCAAAAGGACTTGCAGAAAACAGAAACACAATTGTATTCACCAAAACATGACATTGTGATATTTCTCCAACATGTGAGAAAGTTTACCTCAAAACAAGGCATGTGGGGGCATAAAAGAGATGAAATCCAAAGCACAACAAAGATGAGTCATCTAGTAGAACTACCATTTTCAAGCAAGGATTTGGCAGAAGATGCAGGTCAGTATATGGTTTCAACTTAAATATGTATGTGTTGCCTAGAGCCCAGCAAGTTTACATATAAAACAAATCCACAATAATAAACCTGGGAATTCTGAAAAACTGGTTTACATGAAACTACAGGAGTTTCTTACAAGAACAAGCTTAAAAGATATGAAATTTTCATTCTTATGTTTGTAATTAACATATGCTGCAATCCTCTGCTATCAAACAGAAGACATTTAATTCAACAGAAACATATCTTATCAAACGAAATACAAAGCCAAACACAACTAGACCATGGTGCACCCTGGGTATCACTCTTTTGGAAAAAAATAATGAGTTTATAATTAATGCATAACATGTAAGGCCCTGTAATGCAAATTAATGACTGACCACCCAACCTTGAAGTTGCTGGAAGGACTATTTCCTCACTATAGAGATGCTAGTTGCTCTTAGCGTAGATCCCCTCTTAATATGCCAGAGTTAGCAGCAGTGTAACAGCTATTTTTCAACAGAATGCAAAGAGATGGGATTATTACAGATGAGTTTGTCTGACTCTGCGTAAGTAATACAATAAACCTATTTGATTAAATGTTGGGTGTACTTAAACGCATTAGACCCAGCGTGTCTGCAGAAGCATCAGTGTCATCTACGGCTCATACTGGACCTCATTCGTCAATATTTGCCTCAGCGGATAGCACTAGGAGATTTTGAAAATATCTTTTTTGTCCAACATTCAAAGACGCAATATTGCTGAAGTTTCTTGTTTGTGGATTATTGGACATATTTATTGATTAAAAGTTGTAGTGATTTGATTTTGAGGCATGTCTGGGCATGTAAACTCTAAACACTAACAACACTAAAGCCACAAAAACCTTTTAGGGGCTAGAAGACAAAGCAGAATTCAAACTACACATTCAAATATTTTTACTCCTATTTTAACTCAAGTTTGGAAATTTGTCTTAAAAAATATTGCAGAGTAAGTAACCATCTACTGACTGACTGAACTTCTCACATTTAAAATTTCCCTCACAACACCAGCTGTACTAGTACTGTACTCTCAAATGACAGTAACTAGTAATCTATAATGTATTACATTTTGGAAGTAACGTAGTAGGTGGACCCAAGGGTGAGGTGGGGCAAGGGCCAGATTTAGGAGGAAGGTGAGCTAGGAGGTGCCCACAAACTAGTTGTGGCACTGCGGCAAATGAATCTCCTAGGTAATGGAGACAGAACTATTGCAAAATTAGGAGTGACATTAACTGGGGTATCAATAAATAAACCTCTAATTAGGAAAAAAGAAGCGGAGCGGAGCAGGAACAGCAGCACAGGGGGAGAATATCAATGGCACGCTCACATCTGTATGCAGGCACAGGTCTCTGGTGAGGGGCTGGGCCTCACAGGGGCTTCACCAATGGTATTAGCTCACCCATCCATTCCTTACCCGCCCTGGTGGAGAGCATGCCCACTCTTTGACTGTGCAGTGAACCCAGCGCACACTCCCCCCGCCTCCAAGGCTCCTTCCAAGTGCAGCCCCCCAGTTTCTCCAACTGTCCTTCTCTTCTCTTCTCTTTTCTTCTCTTCTCTTCTCTTCTCTTCTCTTCTCTTCTCTTCTCTTCTCTTCTCCTATATTCTCTTCTCCTATATTCTCTTCTCTTCTCAGTGTGCTGATGTGCTCTGTGACTTCACCATGATTGATTGTGGTGGGGGTCCTTCACTCCCTTGGTGAGAGAGAAAATGGAGGAGGGAAAACAGGGGAGAGGGGGAGAGGGGAATGAGCAAAGCAGAAAATCTTGGAGAGAGAGAGAGAGAGAGAGAGAGAGCCTATGATGTGTAAAATGAAATAGAGGCAGTATTTGTGTATGTACGTGTCTGCAGGTCTGCACACATGTATGTGTCTCCATCTATTGGTATGGAGTATGCTTATGTAAAATGTGTTCATGTTGGTAGGAATGAAGATAAACTACAGTCTGTGCATTTCCTGAGTCGATGTGCAGGTATGTATCCAGTTGTAATGTGTCAGGATTAGTTGGATGTCTGGCCAGCAGAGGGATGTGGAGGTGCAACCTAGGTGTTGGTGGAGGCTGAGGGTGGAGGGGTGCGTGGCGCTGACCGCTCCCTGTCTCTCCCCCTCTGTTCCCTGGAGGGTAATAAAGACTGATGACAGTGATGCTGTGCCATCCGGCTCCACAGTCTCCACTGCACAACCATTTGCGCCATCATTTATCCCGCTCCCCCCCTCCCCGCTCTAATTCTGCTTTAATAACCGCCAGCTCCATTCATCAGTGTATTGACGGGCATGACAGGCGGTGCAGCACACACTAACTCCCTGCCCTTTACTCGCTCACAGCTGGGGTCAGCGCGAGGTCACACAGTCAATAATCACAACACACCTCACTGTCACCTTGGAGTGACTGCATGCCCTGCATATCTATCCTCACACATGCCCTAGCTGCTCATTTACTTTACTGCTTAGTACCCAGCACTGTGCACATTTGTTACGGTCTCAGAAGCTATGGGCAAAGTTAGAGCAGCACCACAGGAGACATGCACAGCAGAGAAAGTGTTGATGTTGCTCCTCTGGTGATCCAAATATGTGAACATGGACTCTGATCTATTAAACTGAGTTGGATTATTCCATTTCTACAGTGTCAAAAATATGTATTCTTCTTTCAAAAACTTTAAGAGTAAGTCTGTCATACACAACATCAGTACACGTTGCTCTCACACTTTGTGTTTTGAAGGAGAAGGTTTTGGAGGAGGGGCTAGAGTCATTTGTTACAGGTGCAGCGTCTCCCTTTCTCTCCTTGGGCATTCACCTCTTCATATGCAAAACATGTCCTGCTGTCCTCCAACTCCAGCGCAGTTTGCTGCCGTGACATATTTTTTCTTCATTTCAGCTTGACAGTGACATTTATGTTCATTTGCTCAGTGCAATTGTGAGGCATCTGGAGAGGCTGTTTCACGTTTTTTTCTCTCCTCCCTCACCTCTTTCCTTTTTTCTCTTCTGACAAACATATTAATGCAGATTTGCATGCCACAGTGACTAAGCCCTTGATGAACAGTTGGATTTTGGGGAACACACAGAGGAAAAACACCTCTGCAATTATGCATGGCAAGAAGACTGAGGAGTCTACGAGGAGCGAGTCTAGGAGCGACGATGGAGTCTACTGTTTTTAGATAGATTACACTGTACACTGTAACTCAGATCATAGGCAGGATCAGTGGCACTGGGAATCTGCACCAGTCCATGAATCTTGTGATGCTGCTGAGTATGGTGGTGCTGGGAGTTGTGGTGCACTGGGGAGCTGAACATGCTGCACACTGCGCTGGACCAGGTGGCACCCACCCTTCTTCTTTCTCCATGGTCACATGATTTATCCCTATGCCCTCGTACAATTCACAGTCCCTTTCCTGACCCATACAACACAGACATGCTTACATTACAGAGGGACAAACAAGAGGCCCTGTGGAGCACAAACGTTCAGATAAAAAAGCAAGAAATTGCATTTTCACTGTAAAACACATTGCCTAGTGTACCTTCAGACACACATATGCACAAACACTTTCCAACCCCCAGCCCTGCTTCACCTATCCTGGCCAGGCAGCAGCAGCCAGGGGTGTGGGTGCTGAGGGCTCTAATCCGAGGTGCAGGTCCCATCGGCAAGGATCATTGAGCTAATTAATAACGTGGCACAGAGAGGGATGGCAGTCATTAAGGAGCCACGGCTGTGTGTGCTGAGCTGCTGTGGGCTTCTGTATGGGTTTGTGTTTTAATGTGTGTGTGTGTGTGTGTGTGTGTGTGTGTGTGGGGGGGGGATGGGAGGCGGGTGGGTGTAGGGAGGGGGCACTGCAGACACAGGGACTCACTCTGGCATGCAACCCCTTGATTAATAACTCACAGAGGCCAAGCAAACATGAAAGCACATTTTATACAGCCAGGCACACATGCACATATGCAAACACATATACAGCATGGATATAAATGCATGCACACAACATACATGTATATTTAACATAATTAACTATAGTGAAACTTCAAATAGACTCAGTTAAATTTGTGTAAGGGTCAGCCAGAGTGCAGTTGAGCAGGATTTCCCTTTCTCTTTGTATCAATGAAGCCAACTCTGTGTGCTACTCTAGTTTACACCACACTGTAACTCAGACACAACCAGAGAAGCACAGTGCTCCATGGGGCTCTGTTTAAAACACTCTAGTGCACCAGCAGATCCTATCATTTCCAGTCTGCAGACATATGTTAGGAGGCGCTGTATACATCGCCAATATTTACTATAGGCTGGGGGACCAGAAGGCTAAGAGCACTTAGTTGTGTGAGGCAGCCCAATAGCTCAGCCTGGGCTAATGAAAGGAAACAACAGGAGCAATTAGCAGTGTAAACAAACAGCTCGCTGAGGCCCCAGTCTCCAGCCTCCCCCTGACAGCAAACGGACTGGCAGCCTGGAGTAGGAGGTAATTGGGGGAGCTAGGAGCCGAGACAAAATCAATGGCAACGCATGCACAGACACAGCACGATTACTCACCACTCTGTGTCGCAGCCCAGGGGACTCAAACACGACAAGGTATTGTAGCAGGTTTGACCCTGCCAAGCTTACACTCACCTTGGGAAATGCTGCTTTACTGGGGTACCTCACTGGGGTTCAAATGTGCACATACTTATACAGCTACAGTAATGTTCATTTCAGCACATGGACAAAAAGACTCAGAGACAGACAGGCTCTCACACTGACAGCTGACACGACACAGCATACAAGGCCATACAAGGGCCTAACAACCTTCCTCTCAGTCTAATTGATCTCATCTTGGTGCCATTTATGTGTCTGCTTGTGCACTAATGTCTCCTACTCACTCACTCATTGGGAAGCATCAGCGTCTAGTGCGACCATGTGGCTGCGGCCTGCAGACAGCCGCGCTGAAGCTATGGCTATGTAAGTCTCTGTCTGAGTGGAGCTGCAGGGCAGAGGGGCATCACTAATGCAGGAGGCTGGCGAGGACTTCCACTCTGCAGGGCACATTCTGCTGCAGGCATGGGGTTTCTGTTGTCCCTGAGTGCTGGCCAAGACAATAATCAGCAAGAGAGACTTTCCTGCAGAGTTTTACAAAAGTCTCCTATACATCAATTATGGGATGTTTTTCCAAGTACAGGTTTCATCTGAATCAGGACTTGTTGGCTCTTGTCTTAAGTAGCAAGATGGCATAATGGCAAGAGCACATTAGTGGTAGAAATATTCAGATTCTTTACATTCAAGTATAAATACACTGTAAACCCAGATATAGTTGTAATTAAACATTTTAGTGGTCACTACTTATTCTTTCATGTTTTGTTAAAAAAAACATATTCATTGCTAAATCACATTAGTTGTTTGTAATAATCAGCTTAAAGTTCCCATATTATGAAAAAAACACTTTTTCTGGTATTTGGGGTGTTATTTTGTGTCTCTGGTGCTTCCACACACATACAAACTTTGAAAAAAATCCATCCATGCTGTTTTGAGTGAGATACGGTTTCTGAATGTGTCCTGCCTTCAGTCTCCTGGTGAGCTGTTCAAAATCGGCTCGGACTGTGACGTCACAATCCGAAATGAGCTGGCTAACCGCAACCGTTAGCTCGTAGCGTTAGCATTAGCATGCTAACGCTAATGCTAACACTTAGTATGGTACGTTGCCTCAATAGCAAAGCACTGCTACAACACACAAAGTTCACCATAATCTACAAAAGAACTATATTTACGTATGACCCTCATTTAGAAGTCTCCTAGCTAATCCTGCCTTGTAACTGACTGAAGTTGGAGAAACAGCCTGTCTTTTACTTCTATGGAGCTAGCTAGCTGACATGATCTACATCTGAGCTACTGAGCATTGTGCGAGTGCAATCAAAGATAGTACAGAAGAAGAAGAAGAAAAGAGGTCTCACTCTGTAGCTAAAACAGAAACCAGGTGAAAAGAGGATCTACAGCAGTGAGAGAGAGCTGTGCAGTACAACAAAAATATGGTGTTTTTTGAAAATTAAACCATGTAAACCTATTCTGGTACAACCTTAAAATACAATTATGAACCTGAAAATGAGTATAATATGGGCGCTTTAAGTATGAAGTGCACAGATCATATTAAGCAGAGATAACTAAGGATCATTTGAACTGTTCTGCGCTGAAGCGATGCAAATGCTCATAGGGAAAAACAATATATGTTCTGAATGGTTTCTATCCTGGTTAAAGTGTGTTTTAATAATGTTCTGTTAATGTTTTGAGTGTGCATTTATGTTATATGGGTTTTAATTTTGTATGGTTGATTTAGTGTTCATGTTTATCTACATTTATTGTTGCACCATGACCCGGGTGGGGACTGATCACGTCTGGGCAGTGAGAATGTGTTCAGTGGTATGTATCCAGGTTGGAAAGTAGTATCTCTGTTATTTGAGTGAGGTTTACCACGCAGTACAATACATTGGAAAATTACAAAGTTTTGTGTATATAGTTTTCCTTTCTGTTTTTTTTAAACAAATGTATTGAGTACATTGTTCTTAGAGTCATGCTGTCATAAAGGAAAATAAATATCTATATTTATAGATTATTTCTTTAGCAGTGAGAAGTAGCTTAATGTTATATATTTGTTATGTTTCTTTGCATGTTTAAAGCTATAGTGCGTAGTTTCTGTCTCCGCCATTAGGAATTCTAAATAATGACAACAAAACTGTTAGTGCATCCACATGGTACAAGCCTTCCACGATCAAGCACCACCCCCACCCCTCCTCCATGCAGTTGCTAGCCAAGGAGGACACGGTTGATTGAAAAAACATGATGTACTCTTCAGAAGAGATAATTATCTTCATTTGATTTTCTGCGCGTGAAAGTCGCTGGAAGACACCAGTTTCTGAACATAGCCATACTGAGAAATACAGAGAGAATTTGGTGGAGCTGATAGTCTTAATTAGCTTTGTATCAACTCATCTGTCAATGGCTTGAATGTAACAGACGTTCATTAATATAAAAAAGTTACGCACTAAAGCTTTAAAGGGATACTTCACCGATTTAGCATTCAGCTTTGTATCAGTAGAAACCCGATAGTATTTCTGAATGACCGTGCCTCCCTCCCTCATGTCCCCCTGAGACGAGAGATTTCTGCATTTGGGGCCTGGAAAAAATCTTCCGATGACGTAAAATAACGACGATTGCGTCAGAGGCAAAGGACTACAGCCAGTAGTAGGATCTACTTCCGTATGTTTTCAACACGCCCACAGGGGGTTGGACTGCCGAGTCTGGCCGAGGTATTCCGAATGAAAACGACTGTCAGCCATCTTGAATCTTCGCTAAACAGGCTCTCGGTTTTCAGCAGAAAACATTTACAACAATTATCTGCATTCAAACTACCGGACGTGTGTACCACCGGGATACATCAGTACAGATCGGAGAATATGGAGGAAACGTTATTACAGACGCAATACTCGGCACACTACGTGAGCTTCGCCTGCACGGAGACCAGCGGTGTCGCTCAATGCCGCTAGCCGGCTAGGGGACATCCTCATCGGCTAGGTGGAAAGCTAACGCTAGCTGTCCACCTGTCCCATCCATCCTGCTTGCAAGTGTCTGCTCATTAAACAACAAGCTGGACTAGATCCTCCTTCAACGAAACTCCCAACGTGAGTTCAGTGACTGCTGTGTTTTTGTTGTTGTGGAAACATGCCTGAACAACAGTGTACCGGAACCGGGACTATCCAGCTACCAGGCTGCTCTCGCCGGCCCGTGGAGGTGGACTGGTGTAGAAATAAAATCCAACTAGCTACTGCTAACTGCTGGTGGAGCTTGTGACTGTTAAATGCCGACCATTCGACATTCCACGCTAATTCACGGCTGTGTTTATACTCTGTGTTTAGCTACACCAATGCTAGTATGCGTTAGCTGAACTTTACGGATCCTGCTTGCAAGTGTCCGCTCATTTAGACCACAAACTGGACTACATCCAACTTCACTCCCAACGTGAGTTCAGAGACTGTTGTGTTTTTGTTGTGGAAACATGCCTGAATAGTGTACCGGACAGTCCAGCTACCAGGCCTGCTAGCCCTCCGAGCTAGAGATGCTCTGTCGCCGGGTAAAAGAGGTGGGCTGTGTTAACACCGAGTGGCGCAGAAATGTGGTGATTTGTATCCATTTAACTGCTAAATTGTGACTGTTAAATGCCGACCATTCTACATTACACACTAATTCACGGCTGTGTTTATGCTCGGTGTTTACAGCCCACCAAGCGCTAATGCTAGTATGCGTTAGCTGAACTTTACGGAGCCTATAAAGTGTGTGTACTAAATGTTGCCGGTTTCGTATGTCGTTTTTATATAATGTCGTTTTTATATATGTTAAATGTGTAACACCACTTGAGTCACGATGAAACGTTGTTTCGTGTATATGGCTGAAATGACAATAAAACACGCTTGAGTTGAGTTGAATGCCTCTGTCGGTCTGTCCGGGTCTGTCAAGCGGTAGGCGTGGCTTGGGAGTGGACTCAAAGCAACGAAGCAGGTGCATTCTGGGATTTGGTGTTTTTCATCCATATAAGACCAAAACACATTTTCTGGCTTTTCTCGGCCTAGAAGGTACCAATTTCAATTTTTTTTCACATTTCTACTACATAAGTGACCCAATTTAAAGATATATTCAGCTTTCCAGTGGTGAAATATTCCTTTAACTTAACATGCTTATTTTAGACAACATGACTCCAGAAAAAAATTATTTATGTTTACTAATGATTTTTAGTAATGACTACTAATGTAAACTTGATTTGTCTACTGCATCAACTTACCGCTCTGTGTTAATACAACTTGACCTGTTAAGTTTCACCTTGTGTAAAAACTGAGACGGTTTTAGGCAAAGGGTTTCCACGCAAATCTCTAGTAAAGTCAACTAATTCGGGATAACAGTGTACCTCAATATAAAAATGGCATATCATGAGTAAATGTCCTGTATTCAAAATTCTACAGGATAACGTATTATATAAATGTATGTAGGTACCAAAAGTAAAAGTATATAAAAATATATATATATTTTATTATTGATTAATATTCGTGATGCATCAACATGTAAGCAGAATTTAGATGTTGTACCTTGAGGTGGAGCTAATATTTATATTATCATCTTATTAAATAGTATGGTATTATATTTTATAAGATGATTATATGTGATAATGGATTGTCTGAATCTGCAAAGTTACAGTTATAGCTTTCAAATAAATGTAGTGCAGTTAAGATATAAAGGGGCATAAATTGGTTAGTAAAATGCAAAGATCTCAAAATTGTACAATAATAGTAGAGCTGAAATGATGACTGAGTTGATTGACAGAAAAATAATTGGCAAATATCTTGACAATTGTTTTCTTTTTCGAGCAAAAAAATGCCTCATTCCACCTGATGTTGTGAGGATTTGCTGCATCTCGCTAATTTATGTTATTGCGAACTTAAAGGGGAACACCACCTAACACACCCTTTTAAACAGAAAATGTACCCATATACTCAGAACATTTCCCTGGGTGCTCTTAGTTTCATTTAATACATCTTTCCCAATCTATATCCTTCGCGTTCCACTTCCGGGATTGCTCCGGTGCTGAAGGAAATTCCGCTTGATGCATGTATATCCGTTTCCTTCCACTTTCTTTGTGTTGGAATTTTAAACTCTGGTCGATTTATGAGGACTATAGTTAACTGCTCCTCAGATCTCTGCAGGGTAAATCAAGACAGCTAGCTAGACTATCTGAAAAATCTGAGGTTTCTGTTGCACAACTATTTTTGCAGTGGAGTTTAGCACCACCCATGACGATTCTGATTGGTTTAAAGAAATGGCATTAAACCAGAGCACCTTTTCCTCCCATCGCCAAATGCTACGTTGAGTAGCGCACTTTGGAGGAGGGTCTGGCAAAGCAAGAGTACATCTTTCCCAATTCATTGTCTATGGAGCCGTTCCAGACTTTATACTTAATATCACAAGTTTGAGTTGAAGCACTCTAGTTTTTGGATTTGGAACAGAGTTGTTCATGTTTACTAATATTTTGGACTGTCTCAGACCATAGGAATAACATGTATGAATTTTGAAAATTGGCGTAGTTCCCTTTAATGTCTTTGGGTTTTGGACTGTTGGTCTGACAAAACAAGCTATTTGATGTAACCTTGGGCTTAAAGGTCCAGTGTGTAACGTGATTAGTTGTTCATTATCAAAATCTGTGTTGCCCGTTCACAAACATGTCCTTATTTCATGAATATTTACCACCACCATCAATTCCAAGTATTCCTTTTGGTTTGAAATTTTACATTTGCATGAACTGGGGTAGACGCTCCATATTCATGCGCCATCTTGAAATACGTTAGCTGGTAAGGGACATACAGGACATACTGCTCTGCCATTCACGTTTTCGCTGTCATATGATAAACTCACAGGTGCTGCTAATGCTGCTAATGGGTATTGTAGCTTCCCGGCCCCGGCAAGTTTGAAGAACGAAACATGGATGACCACACTTATTCAAAATCCAAATTTCAGGAACAGGGGTCTTCTTCTTCGCCCAGAAAAAGAAAAAGGATATTGAAAAGAGCAAAAGGCCGGCTTTTTGAAGCGTGAAGGCTACCGCAGCTGTAATACGTACTTTGAACTGCGTGGTGCGAGAGAGTTGATTGCGATATACGATCTCAACGCTAGATGGGAGAAATTCCTACACATTGGACCTTTAAAGAAATAGTTTTTTCACTATTTTATGTTGCCATAAATTTTATGTTGTACGCCTGTGCCCAGTGCTTGCATCGGCTGGATACGGTGTACCCAGTGGCGCAAAAAGTGGGTATGCGCTGTATGCAGCGCATAGGGGCGCAGCACCGTGGGGGCGCCAAAGCCATGGTAAAAAAAAAAAAAAAAAAAAGTTACAAATATTTGTTTTGGTGTTTTCTTTATGTAGCTGCTTTTGTGCGTTTCTAAATCATTTCTGCATTTCCTCAATGTTATTATATAACATTGTAGATGACTAACAGGCTAGAGCAGGCGCCCTGTCTCATAAGATTCCATCATAGATGAGAAGAGGGAGGGGGGGGCGCTCTGTTTATGGGCGCTCCCTACTATGGCCACGCCAAGACCCGGGCTATTGAAGGGCGGCTTTGTAATTTGTAGGATTCGTAATATCGCGAGTGGGGGCGCCGTGAGCGCTGAGCGAACAGGTACAGTAGTGAGTTGTCGTCAAAAAAGCTGTCGGTGGCTAAAAATAGAAAAAGAAAGAGGGAAAATTAGATAGCATGTCAATGGATGCAACAGCAGTTAAATACGTGGATGGTGAAAGGCAACAGGTAGGATTTAAAGTGTGACGTCTGTGCTTGGAGGCATGCAAATATTCATGTTAACAGACTAGCTAGCGTTTGCTAACACTAGGAATGTAGCAGCCAAATGGGGGTTTACAGCTACCTTAGAATATGCAGAACTGAGGTTGCTGAGCTGAAAAATGGAAAATATAAGGTAGCATGTACAATAAATGACAAGAATCTGGAAAACATAACTAATGCTATAACTCTGGTTTACCATGGAATCATTAATAGATTTTGTGTTACCATTAGCTGTCAGACATACAGGCTAGGCCTATAGTTACATCTGTTGGGTGACATGGAAGCTGTAATTACAGGGTCACATCTCTCTCTCTCTCTCTCTCTCTCTCTCTCTCTCTCTCTCTCTCTCTCTCTCTATTTAAAGGTCTCTGTGCTAAGTGGCTCTCCATATTTGTACTTTTTAAAATCCAAAAAACAGCAGCACAACCTTACTGCAAAATATTTGTCTTATCTAATGCCATCACTAGGCTGATTTAAGAATTGAATTGAGGCTGCTACATTTAACAGTGAGTTCATTTCATTCAGGTGTGAGGATGGTGGATCAGGAAAGACAGGGGAAGGCAACAGGTAGGTCTAACATTAGGTGGAAGTGTAGGAGGAGCCACTTGATACCATCAGATTAATTTCTTAATATTATGCAAAAACAATATGGAAAATCTATTACATAATGTTTGTTTGACAATATGTCTTAGTGGAGAAGGACACAGGCAAGGAGTGAATGAGACAGACATGAGGTTGGTGATGGCATCACGTAGAGATGAGACCAGTGATGACATCAGGTAGGAGTTCTAGACCACACTAAACTAAATGTCCAGTATGGTTTCAAGTTCTGGTGACCAACCTATTCACTGTGTCCTTTTTGGGGAAAAAATAGTGCAGACAGAGATGGAAAATATAACAATTAGCCTATGTCTGACAGCGGGGGCGTAGTAAACATATCAGAACGGGGGGCATACTTATTTATTTATTTATATGTTTTTTGTGGGGGGGGCGCCAAAATTGTTGCTGCATACCCCTCTGACACTGGGTAGTTGTGCCCCTGGGTGTACCAATACGCTCTGAGGTTTGTCACAGGCTGCAAAGCTCTCACTCACCATTGCACCCTAACCATTGCACCATATGCCAGAGTTCAGTGGCCTTCACTGGCCTTGCACGGACTCACTCACTGGTACATGGAGTATTTAGTATTTAGTCCATCCTTGGTCTGCTACCCTCTTATCTTTGTGGGTATAACTCACCCTAAACTAGTAACTATTGTTTGCGCTCAAATGAAACCCTCTTACAGTCTGTCACTAAGGTCTGCACTGAAATGGGCAAAAAGACATGATTCTGAGTTTGATTTGTGCTTTTAATATTTTGCGTGTATGTTGTTTGAAACACTGTTGCTGCTATCTTGGCCAGAGCTCCCTTTAAAAAGAGATTTTGATATCCCAATTGGACTTCCCTGAAAAAAGAAAGAAGAAATAAATAAAAATAAATAAAAAATAATACTTTTACGACTGAACAAGCTGATAAATTGAGAAAATATTCCCCAGATTAATCAATAATAAAAATAATCATTAGTTGCTGCCCTTGAGAACAGTATTTGAGTTACGTTCCACCACTGCACACAGCAGAGTGCATGGATTCAAGCTTTGTGTCAATAAGCATCAGCGCCAATGAAGTATAAGGAGGGCACTGACTTCCTGCTCCCTGCTCTGCGCTGTCAGTGAAAAGAGAATTTTCTGATATGACTTTAAAATCACATTCACATTTTTATTATCATTATAAATTCTTCACTATCTGTGATGGTAGGATTCAGGATATTGGCAAATTCTTCTCTTCACTTACAAGTCACACTATTTAACAGGATCAGAAAAGCCAAAACTATGAGGAAAACTGAATGACGCAAGACAGTGTTTCAAAATGGATTCTACGTGGACGTGAAATTTGAGCTCACAGTGGAGCTTAATCTGGATCTAAGAGACTTACTCCATCATTAATGATTAAGCAAATTGGAGGGGAACGTCACCTACCTCAGCAACATTTCTGATTTAGTGGTCAAATAGATGGATATTGCCTCTATTAGTCCTTATTATTACTGTAAATTCTGCAATACCGCCAGGTCGGCTCGGTAGGGATTATGGACCATTATAAGCAGAGTGGAGACAGAGACAGAGATACCTTCTCTACCAGATGCAGAGCAGGCAAAGTGGAAGGGCAGGAAAAATGAATGTGACCAGGCTTCATATAATGTTAATACAGGAGACAGAGCTCTGATTCGGTGCAACACAGTCCCATTCAGCTACACTTAACAGCATCCTCCATAACATCATCGCTGGCTTCTGAGAGCCAAATGGCTGGATGATTCACACACACAGACACACACACACACACACACACACACACACACACACAGCTTGCCCTCCAAATACCAGTGCATTACTGCCCTGGCGCTCATTGACAGAGCTGCCACTCACCACGAAGATGGATGCTCCTCCTGGGACAATTCCAAACCTCCTTCATTGACTCATTTGTTTTGCTGATCTAACTACCTTTGAACACAATGCTGAGGTGAGTGTGTGTGCTCTTGAAGAGGGCATCAGTATTTTGTGTGTTCATTTTTGTGCCAAAAAGTGACCACAAGTTCCACTCCCTCTGCATTGGTAAAACACTCTCATGGGGCCTGCTAACAGTCGGTACAGAATTAGAAAGCCTACAACCAATCTTTTCTCCCTTTAACTTTAAACTTCAAGTGATGCTCTCCCTCATGAGATGCTTCAAAAATAAGCCCTGGTGCTCATTTATGCATGTTTCCCTCCAAGTTCCTTGATTAAAAACATGTAAATGACTGGTCTGAGTTCCCGGCTTCCCTGAGGATTACATTAACCTAAACAAGCCTTTAAAATTTGCATTTGCATTCGATTCGAGGAGGCTCAGGCATCCTCCAGCCACCAGTCTCTGTTCCACTTCACACCTCCAATAACATCTTCATCTCCTATCAGTCTCCCATTGGAGTGTGTCACGACCATGGACTACACACGCATCTCAGCAGACAGCCCTGCATTCATCACACACTCCCAGCCATGTCGATAGTCACCAGGCTGAGCAGGCTCATAATGAATTTGAAGAGTTGCACACCTATAGCAAAGTCATTTACTTTATCAGTCTGATAAAAGGAAGTGATAAGATAGTGGCTCGGCACTGTTAGAGTATCAGCCTCACTCCCTATTCATCTCACCAAGATCTACAAATGGCAAAGCTCATCCCTCAAGGCAGCTTCACGGAGTCTTTATCTGTAGAATTTAAAGAAGGGCTAATATCTCATAAGAACGTGTGCTTATGAAAACCATCATTTCCATATCATTATCAGCCTAAATATCTGACTGCCATACTAAGAGGCTTATCTCTGTATCTATTCTGCTTCTGGTTCAGGAACTGCTGGGAGAATACAGGTGCAAATATGATTTGGGCCTATTCCTCTTATGAAGTTGACCCCCTGTAATTGACACAGACACACTGGCAATTTGATTAGCTTTTCCTGCTGCTTGAGGGCATTTGACCATAGCAACCTCATCGTCTGTTTCATGTACATAGCTCCACCTATTGGTGAAGTCAGGGAACAGCAAACAGAGCAGAATAAACCTGAGTTGCCTGATTCACATGGAGTTTGGAATTTAGCCACTGGGCCAAATCCAAGAATATTTAACATGCCAGGCCACGGCTGAACCACACACCTAAACCAATTAATGATGCAGGTTCATCTCTGCAGGAGCAAAGCTACATAATACATTTGGAAATTAGTTAAATGTATTTCATTTGTGTCAAGTGTTGCATTATCAAACAATAAACATTACATTTCTTACATATTTTTTTATTATTTCTTCTTTCTCATGCTACAATAACTTGCTTGCCGATTTGGGTGTGTGTGTGAGCAGTGTGTTCACAGCCAGCGAATGTGTATGTTCCACTAAAAGTAGTTGATCCCGTTATTACAAAGAGAGCTGATAAGAGCCTCTTGAAACACTTGAGATAAGCTTGTTAGCTCAAGTGCACTGACATTGTCACCAAACATGCAAGGCATAGGAATACAAGTCAAGAAAAATGGGAGAAAAAACACACACAGTTCAATAGTAGTAGTCATTAACAGCACCAAAAAAAGTGTGCACAATAGCAAAACAGTGTCACATGAAGTGAAAATTACTGTACATCCATTCATCAAGATACATCATTAAAGCTGTCAAACATCAAAGGCCCTCACAGCTCATTCTTGAGAGACACCGTTAGCCTCATTTATCATATTTGTTTGAGCAATGAGAGACAAGAGTGAGGCAAGACGAAAATGAGACAGGAAGAGACCGAAGAGAGCGCTTAGCGTAAAAGCCAGATAAAGAAAAGGAAATGAATGTTTAAAGGAATAAAAATGAAAAACTTAAATAAAGTGGAATACATCAAACAGCAGAAAGATGAACAGAAAAGACAGCAGAAGCAACTGAAAAACAAAAACACAAAAGACAAATATAGAAAGTTTGTGATTAGATAGATCATATGAGAGATAGTTAATCAGCAACATCTCTGTTTGTAGTGGGACACCACCTGGACTGAGGCCTAACCCCTGAGGCTCTCCAAGCTAAGCATGCTGGTTCAGAGCTTCACACACCTGCATGCAGCAAAAATGTGCACGAAACACTCAAAGCACTATCTCCCGTATTATTTTTAATATCTGTATCGCTCGCTCTCACCTTTATTTGACCTCGTGAGGCTTCCAGCACATCACTCACTTTAGTCCAGATTTATTATCATTTATCACTTTATTAACATGGGAAACATTTTGGGGGGAGATTGTATTGCTAATTTCTATCCAAATAATACTTGTAAGAGGACATTTTTTAAGTGTATGTGGCTTGTGATCAAATGGTTTTTATATATCCCCAGGCTCTTGTATTCTCCAAATTGCTTCAATAAATAACTTGTAAGTCTAATTATGCAGCAATTAATTGCAGCCAACATGTAATGCCCATCAATCTTGTAACTTGAAAAAGTATTTTCCAGCACAGCCTGGCAGTCCAAATAAGAAATTTGATTAGATTTTGCAAGCACGTATGGGGATTGTGTGTGTGTGCCAGTTTGTCATTATGTGTGCATGTGAGTGTGACTGTGTGTGTGAACATGTGCGAGTGCCCATGGAGGTTACAGCCAGATCACAGAAGAGAGAGCTCCATCCCAGCAGCTCTCTGCAGTCTGCTCTCTCTGCCGTCTCGTCCAGTTGCTATGGCAGCAGCAGTGAAGGCTGTATCCATGGCCAAAGGAGGAAGCTGGCATCCCCCAATAACAGACCTTCCACCCCTCCTTTCTCCCCGTCTCCCCCCGCCAGGCTCCTGACCCGCTGGTGAACCTGCCTGGGGGTCGGAGGTCAATGGCTCAGAGCTGCCGAGTGACAGTGAGGGATGATGAGGGAGAGAATGAGAAAGAGAGGAGTTACACCACACAGATGGGGAGGAGAGATGAGAAAATGAAAAGATGAGACCAAATTTGATTACTATCAAGAGGTGGGGGTGTGGGTGGCGATTCCGCATTTTAGAAAATGGCTGCTGTTTTGCCCATTGTCTTTAAAATGGAGGTGGAATGTTGATTGTGTTGGACTTTGTTTTTGTTCCATAATTTTAGTGTTGCTTATTGTCTTATGGTTGCATGTTAAGCTGAGGGGGTTTGAGGGGCAGGGGACACGGGAAGGAGACATACAGTTTGAGATGGGTGGGGGGGGATGGATTCACAATCACTTCCACGTTTTGGTTTATTGATTGTGTGCGTGTGTTGGGGGCACAAGAGAAAGGGTTTCTCTCCTTGACTGTGTACAATCCGTCTAGGGAGAGTAAAGGTATGTGTGAAGGGTGTTTAATGTTTAGTATGTGTAGTCAAAGGGGTTGATATGGTCGAGGGTAAAGGGGTGGGGGTCAAGTGAGTTGACCCCTGACCTCTCTGCTTCTGAAAGGTCAGACAGTCTTAGGTTAGCTCAGAATACAACTTCCTCACCTTCAAAAGTTGTGTGCTTTTGATACCTAGGGGCCTTTTAAAGTATGCAGTTGTTCATCAGCATTTGTCAGCCGCAATTTCCCAAAGCAAAGATTTCACATCCTTCTACTTTTTTTCCACTCAACGATAAAATGTGGTTTTAATTAAAGTGGTTTTACCTGAACCTGTGCATTGAATTATTTTTTTAAATAGTATTTAATTCCAGTGTGCGTGGCCTCACACATTGGTTTGGTAAAATCTTTAAATGATCAAGAAAGAAAAAGGAACCCCACCTACAGACACATACCACCACCACCACCTGCAATGTTACAACCTGTGATCATACATTATCATCAACCCTGCTGCCAATGTGAACTAGGAAATCACCCACTACTCCCTGAGATAAGCACCACAGTTTCATTGTAGAGCACAGTGGCTCCTTTGAATGCTGTGAGGATAACATTACCCCCTAGTGGCTAATGTTTGCAACTGCACCCTGAAACTTTGGTATGAGTGAATGTCAACAGCCAACCATACAATCAATCTCCATCCTTGACACTCTGTGGTCCATACAGTAGCTATATGGAAGAGAGACTCTAAGACTGCCTATTCCATCTGATACACGCAATATGTCAGCGCTATCAGACATAACTATATAATTTTCGTCCATGTTTGTCATTATCATGGGCTGGTGTGTAGTGCAGGAGCCAGTCAGTCAGGAAGCTCAACCAGAGACCTACACAGTAGCAGAGAGGGCATGGCAGAGGGTGTATGTTTGTGTCCACACATAAACACACACACACACACACACACACACACACACACACACACACACACATACACACAGGCTCAGGGTGCTATGCAGACACTTACACTGTCTCTCTCTCTGCTGCATCTTTTTTTTCCTGCATGTTCTCCAGATGTCGTGTCCTCTTCGTCACCCCGTTCCTCCGCTCTGCTCCACTCGGTTCCCCCGCCCGGAGACTTGTCACAGCCCCTAACCGCATCAAGAGCACTGCTAGATTGGATATACATGATCTGTCCATCCATCAATGGAGAGAGAAAGAGAGAGAGAGAGAGAGAGAGAGGTTGTCTATCTGTGAAGAGTGAGATAGAGACGCAACAAAAAGGAGAGGAATTGGGATGGAGTGTCATTTGCAAAAGACACTTACAAAAGAAAGAACATTTAAATACATTCAGAAACAGAATTTTAAATTATATTCTTACACAACACATACAAAGTTTATATATGACAAATCAATACTCTGTATGCAGTGTAAGTGATACTTGGATTCTCATTGCTGTTATTAGTCACTAATGTGATTAGTGATAATGTACTTCTGTGGAGAAGTGGACTGGTTGTGTTGCCCTTCTCCCTGAAAAGGGAAAGACAGTTTCAGACTTCATCCGTGTCTTTATGTCCCCTCATAATCTGTCTCTCACTGAAGGTGTAGCTGTTGATGCTGAATCACTTCTCCATTTTTTTGCTCCTTCCATTCTGTGAGCTGAATGAGCTGGAACACGTGTGTTATGGCCACTGTAAAATGTGTTACAATGTGGGCTCACATAGTTGAGACCTGTGGAAGCTGAGCTAACAGTAGATTTTTTGTCTGCAGGTGTTCCGGTCTGGTGTGATGGTTGTCTGTTGCAGAACATATTAATCAAGCAAAGTCTGCCAAGAAAAGATGAAATGTGTGATATGTGTCTCCGAATTTACTTTGAGGTTCCATATGTGTTTTGCATGTGACCTATGACAATTGTAATTATATTTGACATATTATATGTTGCCAATTTAAATCAAAGTGTAATATTATATATGATTATAGACTATTGAGGGTTTCCACAGCAGCAAGAGAACATAATTCTGGAGATGCTACCTTGCCATCTGTAAGAGTGTAGATGCAAATGACAGACATTTTTTCTTCAGCTGTCAAATAAATGAATCAAAATGCAAAACACAACACCTGACTGCAATAAAAACAGCACTGCTCCAACCATGTCCACCATGTACTGTCATATATTTGTTTGATGTTGAATATATAGTATACAGAGGGTTCAATCTGAGGTTGCCCTAACACTCTATTGTTTTATCTGGTGATATTCATCTATGTCTGCTCCTCTATCTTTTCCATACATTTCCAGGTGATGCGGTATCTCGAGCACATCTGCACACTCTCCTTATTCTCTCAGTCTCCTTCCCTCTCTCCTCTCCCTCTGTTTTTCCTCCCACCTGCCTTTTCCTATCTTTCCTTCCATTTTCATACTGACGCCCCCCACGCCTCTCTCTCTCTCTCCCTCCATCCCTCTCTCCCTTTCTCTCTGTCCGCTCTCCGCTCTCCCTCTCTCCGCTGTGCTCTGATGAATTGCCTTCCCCTCCCGGTGAACTCGACCGATAATCCTGGGGAAGCAGTAAAAGATCATCGATCAGCCCTGCAGACAGGCCCACAAGCCACAGCACAGGAACAACACGCTAACAACAAGCCTCTGCACTTGGCTCCCAGTCTATGTATATATGTGCATGTATGCGCAGGCATGCATGTGTGTGTGTGTGTGTGTGTGCATGTGTTTGTATGCATGCAATGCACATAGGCTACATTTGCACACTTAATGCATGCATGTAGAAAGTTGGACACAATACATAATTTGTAGAGTCTATCTATGACTGCTGGTCGTGTTTCTTGTGCTATGTTTAGCTCAACAGGCATGTGTCACCAGCATGCTTAGAATACACTGAGGATAGTTCCCTCTGCTTATCCTGCTTCCTCACGTGATCAGCCCCCTGCTGTGTGTCATCCACTTGGAATGTGTGCATATGTGTGAACGTGCATGTCTATGTGCATGTTTGTATGTGTTTGCCTCTTGAGTGTGTATGCTTGTCAGCATGTGTGTATAGTATTTGTATATGTATGCAGCACACACAGAGACCATAAATCATCTAGCATTCTACAGGCTCATCCTGAAGGAGAAGGGTAGAGAATGCACATGATCTTGGGCAAAGCTTGATGGCTATGAAATTGACCAATTGATTGATTGAAACAATTAATTTTGAACCATGCTTTTATGGCTGAGAAGCCAAGCGATCATTAGTTTGCAACAACCAAGTGAAGACAGCCAGATAGTTTTATAATTTCCACTGAAACATAGCAAAGCACTAGCTACCGCTCCAGGCTTAGGATAATGATAAGCTACCAGCTATTGGTTTAAGTTATATGACATGATGTGATAGCTTGGACTGTGCAAAGTCATGTATGAAGTCCATTCATCTTCATCCTCCATTTTGCATACAAAAATAAACCAGCTTGAGCGATTCAAGCACAAGGCATCCAATGGTCATTATTCTATCCCCTTAAATATGACAAATGGAGGACTGCTTCTATCGAATCCCATTCTTTACATGCCATATTACAACGCACTGCTGTTCGCCAGTGTGGAGGAGCTTGACCATAAAAAGCCAGTTGCTTGGAAAATAAATCTCCACTGTGACAACCAATGAACTGCTTTTCATTGAGGAAGCTCACCATTCATACTTTATCTCCCTTTTTATTTTGGAACTGTTTGTAAGTTGTCCTTCAATGCCTTTCTCTCTGCTGCCTTTGTTCCTAATGTACTGGCAAGGCTGACTTCATTAAGCCCTGTATGTGGGAAACACATTTATGTCCTATTATGATTTTTCCTATTTCATTTTGCCGTGATACACCACAGCACTGCCACCAAAGCGGAAAATAAAGCCCCTTTCATGCTTAAAGCCATCTGCTCTTTGTGAGCAAGGTGACACCCTGTGGCCAAAGCAGAGAACCGCGGCTCCAGCTGAAATCCAGCAAACACAAAAGGAGGACCAGCTGATATACTGTACAATGCAACTTGTTCCCACCAGAGAGCTAGCCTTCAATTATCAGCAATTTTGAAATGAGAGAATGAGTCCCATGTGGACAAAAGCAAGGCATGCACACCATCCCACAAACCTCAAAGGACACCTGCAACAGGTATCTAAGGCATTTCGCAAGTATGAGGAGGCGTTTCGGGCCATGATTCTTCTAATACTTGGGGAATGACTTAATGTGAGGGTGTGTGTGAAGGTGCGTGTGTCCCTGTGTGTTTTCCTGAGAGTGAAACGCCACCATGGACATTGACAGATAGCAGGGGAATGTTCAATTGCAGGTTGTTGCGTCCTGCTGTCATTGGGCTCATCTGTCATAAGGCAAGGCTAGCTGGGAGGCAGGAGGAGGCAGGAGTGAGGGGCGTCACTCCTCCAGTAGCCTAGATGATGATCAGACCGGGGCTCCTGCCAAGCAGGCTGCTGGCCCTGTCTTGCTCCTGTGGTCCCCTGGAATTCTTCACCTTCTCAGTCAGTTCCAGATAAATAACACTACAGCTTTGATAACTAAGTGTAGACAGCACTATGAAGCAGTCAGGGATTCCCCCCACTTGAATACACTACACCTCTGTGTCTCTATGTATCTATCTATCTATCTATCTTTTGGCCACAGTTCAGATTAATTTGGCAGCTCGGGGGATTATTTTGGCTGGATGATGAGACATTTCTCGCTACAAATGCCACAAACAGTTTCTCTGTTTCAGAGATGAGTCAATACAGAGCCCTGCA
The DNA here is from genome assembly GCF_010015445.1 of Perca fluviatilis. Classification (NCBI taxonomy): domain Eukaryota; kingdom Metazoa; phylum Chordata; class Actinopteri; order Perciformes; family Percidae; genus Perca; species Perca fluviatilis. The sequence goes on along the minus strand of NC_053116.1, from coordinate 20,772,673 downwards.
GGAACATAACTGATCTGACCTGCTCTCTCGCTCGCTCTCTCTCTCTCTCTCTCACACTCCCCCCTCCCCCACACACATACCCACACACACACACACACAAGTTTGCCTTACCTGTATTGCACTCCAATAACCTTTCTTATGTCTGGTTATGTCCCACATAACCATTTACTGTACTTCCTCATCCTTCCTTTCTCCTTAGTTTCTTCTTCCTGTAATCTGTTGTTGTCACACTGACACAAGGCTGCACTTTCACATGTGCACCCTCTACAGTCAAGGCTGGGAAGTGCCTTTGTTGTTACATGAGAACAGATACAAACAGGAAGGCCAATTACAGCCCAGCAGTCATCTATCTGTCAACCATTTGACAGGAACATAGCACAGCCAAATATATGACTCCCCCATAAATCATAGCATCTCACTCTAACTAGCCTGTCTTGTGTGAGTAATTAGTAGTATCATGCAGAAGCATTTTGGCGTCCCGAAATACCATTAGATCATTTTACTTTTGATTTTCAGTCACTTTTCTCCAAAACCCACACACTCAAATAGCCAAATGTTCCTGAAAATTATATGCATAAAACTGATTTAGGAGGCACTCAGGAAATCGATCATGCAACAGAATCGTTTAATGTTTAAGGAAGGGCCTTATGATTTGTGGATGTTGAAACAGAGTTCATATTCCACATTTCAAGATTAAAAAGAGGACCTTCTATTTTCATAGTGAGCCCTAACCGCCTTGTACCCCTTTGCAGCAGTCCCACCCCGAGAGCTCCATTGCTATTGCAGATGCTTTATGATGGGCAATTTAGCTTCAGCTGCTATCGGAGCCATCTCAGGAATGGACGCGCTTAGAATCAAGTGCAATAAAGCAGAGAAGGAAGTGAAGAAAAGAGAAGAGAAGGGGGGAAAAGAGCAAATAAAGAGAGACAACAAGCTTGTCTGGACAGCCCCTCTGGACAAAAGGTTTGGGGGTAGGGTCTCCTGTGGACACACACACACACACAAACACACACACACACACACACTGGTTTCCCAGTCACTAGTCAGCTAGACAAGGAAAAGGCATACCTGTTTGTTTTTACAGGAGCTTCCAAACAAGGCCAAGCATGCATGTGTGAGTGAATGTATGCACTAACATATGTGCACCCGTTTTTTCTAGGTCTATACATTACTGTGTGTGTGTGTGTGTGTGTGTGTGTGTGTGTGTGTGTGTGTGTGTGTGTGTGTGTGTGTGTGTGTGTGTGTGTGTGTGTGTGTGTGTGTGTGTGTGTGTGATCGTGTGTGTGAAACATTTGGTCCTGCACCGGCAAGGCTTTGTTGAGTCTGCTGAGCCCCAGGAAATCTCCTGAGACGGGGAGACAGATTTACACCCTTTCCCCTGAGAGGGCTTTACAGCCTGGGACCCAGCAGAGCAATGGAAGGGCCAAGAGCGCAAAGTGAAGAGCAGGGTGATGAGACAGAGAGGGAGAGGAGAGGAAAGAAGGGAAGGATAAAGGGAGAGATGACAGATGAAATATGTCAGAGATTTGGGGGGCGGGGGGAGGGGTGTATGTGGATCTGTGATATCGATGGAATGCAACATGGCTGCTATTTGCTTGCTGCCCTTCGCCTCTACTCACACTCTTTCTCTTGTACCTCGTGTCTCTCACTCTCAATTCATTCCTACTGCTCCTACACACTCATGCATAGACATACATGCACAAAGAGAGGCCATAAATCTGCCACTGAGTGCTTCTGGGATAGAGACACCCAAGACAGTCTGATGCTGTGTTTGGAGAGAATGCAGATGTACCTGCCTCCAGCACATCATCCTCTGTCCCCCTTCCTCTCCCTCGTTCTCCTCCTCTCCACCCCTTCATTTTATCCCTTCGATCTCTATCAGTTTTCTGTCTCATGTTCTTAACCCCCTTCAACCTTAACTCAGCTCATCTCTCCTCCACTCTCCACTCCCTTTTCCCTTTGGTCTCACTTGAAGAACTGACGCTCTCCCACTTGGGGGGAACAAATCGCTCCAGCCGAGTCCCATGCCATTGTGCTGTGCTGAGACAAGGCTGAGCCAGAGGACGCACAATAGGGCGAACAGAAGTGGGGGGGATATGGCTCACACTATAGGCAGGCACCTTGTGGGGGAATAATGGTAACAAATACAGGGTCTATGCAACCTGTTTGCTGCAGTTCCTCTGTCTGAGAGCCAGTATCCATCATCCAGTGACAGCTCTAACTACCTGCTGAGTGATACCTGATGTCCTTAGATGGGCTACATTCACAGCTATCCACCTCTACATGATATGTCTGTGATAAAGACAGACAGCGACATCACAAAAGAAAATGGAAAAGTATTGAGTGGGTTTCACGTTCATAATGTAGAATGCTGATGGCAGGTGTAGGTTTTGAGGGGATCTATAAAAAGCATCTTTCTTAGTCAGACAGCATAAAAACTCTATAACTATAGCTAATGTTTCAGCCCATCTGTATCGGCCGTGATGGCCTCCAGAAAAAACAGACCTACAAAGCCATGTACACGCCTTCCTATTTACACAGCAGTAACACCTATGCCTTGACAGTCACAACCAGGCCTCACATATAGTCCCCCAGCAAAACACACGTAAACACATACCATCCAAACAGACGTGGCCTGCATGACCTTATTTACAGCGAAGTAAGCGGTTTAAGCCACACATCTCACTCCAACACCTAAACACCTGACAAGCCTCTCATAAATAAGGCTGGCCAGCGACTCCCACATAATTTACACCTTGGCTATCTCCTAAGCTAACATGTAACAGGTCTTCACTCCATTTTTCACCACCCAGAGCTCACCACTCACCGTAGAAGATAGAAGTGCAAAAGTTAGTCCAAAAGAAGGGGGCAGGGGAACTTCAAAAGCTTAGGAGAAAGGTCTAGATTTGGGGATGTGGTGCGGGGCTTGAAGTTCTCTGGGCCTGGAGTCATTCAATTCAATTCAATTCAATTCAATTTTATTTATAGTATCAAATCATAACATAAGTTATCTCGAGACACTTTACAGATAGAGTAGGTCTAGACCACACTCTATAATTTACAAAGCCCCAACAATTCCAACAGTTCCAGTAATTCCCTCAAGAGCAAGCAGTGCGACAGTGGCGAGGAAAAACTCCCTCTTGGGAAGAAACCTCGGACAGACCCAGGCTCTTGGTAGGCGGTGTCTGACGAGCCGGTTGGGGGTGTGATGAACAGTGGAGATAGTAGTCACATTAATAATGGAACAGTGACTGGATGTAGCGGGAAGCTGCAGGGTTCAGCAGGACGCAGCATGACATTGCAGGGCATCACTGAGTTCAGCAGGGAGTGCAGCAGGACCACGGCGACAGCTGCGACCAGGATCTTGGTGCCAACGTTCTCCAAGGAAATACGCTGGGGAAAAAGCATAAGGACTCGGGGAATACACTCCCCCAGAAGCTAGGATTAGTAACTTTAGTAACTTAGTAATTTCTGGGACGGGCTGCACACAAATAGTAATAGTAATAGTAATAGTAACAGTAATAGAAAGGGAGAGGAGAGAGCAGCTCAGTGTGTAAAAGGAAGGAAGTCCCCCGGCAGTCTAGAACTATAACAGCGTAACTATAACAGGTAACTAAGAGAGACAGGTCATCAGGAGAGGTAGCTTTTTCGGGCTTAGAACTCTCCCCCTGCCGGATCTGGCTTGGCTGGCCTGCCTCCCTCTACTTTGTTATGTATTATTAATCTAACAATTATGAAGAGAAGCAGTTGGGCCAGTTAGGTGAACACTGCAACTCCTCACTCCCCTAACTATAAGCTTTATCAAATAGGAGAGTTTTAAGTTCATTCTTGAATGAGGTGACAGTTTCTGCCCCCGAACCCAGATGGGAGCTGGTTCCATAGGAGAGGAGCCTGATAACTGAAGGCTCTAGCTCCCATTCTACTTTTAGAGACTCTAGGTACCACCAGTAACTCTGCATTCTGGGAGCGCAGTGCTCTAGTGGGACAATAGGGTATTAGGAGCTCTTCTAGATATGATGTTGCTAGACCATTTAGAGCTTTGTAGGTCAAGAGAAGGACTTTAAACTCAATCCTGGATTCAACAGGAAGCCAATGCAGAGAAGCTAATACAGGAGAAATATGATCTCTTTTCTTAGTTCTTGTGAGAACACGCGCTGCAGCATTCTGGATCAGCTGGAGAGTCTTAAGAGACTTATTTGAGCAACCTGACAGTAGGGAATTGCAATAGTCCAGCCTGGAAGTAACAAATGCATGGACTAGTTTTTCAGCGTCGTTTTGAGACAGGATATTCCTAATTTTGGCAATGTTACGAAGATGAAAAAAGGCTGTTCTTGAGGTTTGTTTTAGATTGGCATTAAAGGATATATCCTGATCAAAGATAACTCCTAAATTTCTAACAGTGGTGCTGGAGGCCAGGGCAACACCATCCAAGTCATGTGTGTGAGCATGTGAATGACCCTGGCCCGGGGCGTAGCCTAGCCTAGCCGCAGCCCAGCTCAGATCAAGGCCCACAGCCAGGAGTTCCACTTCTATGTCTGCCATAAATCGTCCTGCCTTTGTCTGTTCTCTCTTTCACTGGCTGAAACTTATCCTCTTCCATTAAGAGTGATGGATCAGTACCTCTCAGGGTGTAAGAGACTCTGAGGTTACAGGTCCTTGCAAAGATTGTACTTTACACTGCAAGTGAAAGAAATATACACACAGGCATACTTCCACATACACCCCTAAACCAAACAGGCAACATGAGACATGAAATAAATTTCAAGGCAGGGATGGGAGTTGTTGAAGTTGTTTGATGTTGAAATAATTTCATAGCAGCTGATATGCATCTGCAGTGGTAATTATTTGTAGAATGGGTACGAACAATGATGTATCTCTTCAATGTTTATGGTTCCAGCCTTGTGGTGTTTAATTGTCAGGTAACTCCCTTGGATTTAGCAGCATCTGTGCTCCCTCTGGTGGTTGCTCCCCGCCATGATCACTTGATATGTCTCCTCATAGTTAGACCCATATACTGTACCTCTGTGTTCATTTAGTCTCAGTCATTTAAAATGTACTACATGATAACTTTCTGTGTCAATAATACATAACGTAACAATTAAAATAACCAAAGAACGCACTAATTTGTGTTTAATGTAATTAACATAGATTTAAAATTATAGACTACTGTTAAAATATCATGCATTATATCACTATAAAGACTGGATGCAATGGGGTTTTTTTTCCAACCAAAGGACTTGGCTATGGTTATGAGGCTGTTTCCTACTGCATGAGTGAGATAATAGTTTGGCAAGAGATTTGACAAAAACTTCGCCACATGTTGCAACAACGACCTCAGATCAGCAGCAGCAGCGTGTGTGTGTGTGTGTGTGTGTGTGTGTGTGTGTGTGTGTGTGTGTGTGTGTGTGTGTGTGTGTGTGTGTGTGTGTGTGTGTGTGTGTGTGTGTGTGTGTGTGTGTGTGTTTACTTAAACTGTGTAATAACAAATCTGTTTTGCTAATCGTTAAATGGGGGTTGTTGAAAGATGAATAGCTTTATTATCATTGCAGAATATTAAAAATGTCAAAAAATCGGAACTATAAATTTTACTATTCTCTCGTGAAAATAAAGCTGGCATCGCCCAGAAACGAAGCAAAATGCATTAGGATTCGTGGCAAACTCAGGACATTGCCATATCCCTTATGCGTGAAAACAAATGACAAGAAAACAAAATGTTGTAGACCCCGAGCACGGTCCAGATTCAAACAGAAGCGCATGAATATTCTAATACACAATAGTATTTGAGGACTGCGTGTGGTTGCTTCGGGCTGCAGCTGCAGTCGGCCTGAGTGATGTTGCCCTCCAGTGGTGAGAGTGGAAAACAGCAGCAGTGCATCTATATAGTCCATCAGCCAGCTGAAAGATTCACTACTGATGCTCTCATCTGCTCGTTCGAATAGTACCCCATTCTTGTTTGAATGAAGCGTGTTTTTGATTTAGATTGTGTGTGTGTGTGTGTGTGTGTGTGTGTGTGTGTGTGTGTGTGTGTGTGTGTGTGTGTGTGTGTGTGTGTGTGTGTGTGTGTGTGTGTGTGTGTGTGTGTGTGTGTGTGTGTGTGTCCAGTGTTGAGTGGTGGTTGTGTGGTACGCATGCGCAGTGATCGGGTGAGCGGTGGCCTTTGTCTAAAAATGATGGCCTAATGCGCTTGCGCGTTGCTCCGCCGGACAGTGGAGGCACATAAAGCCTGGTAAATTGCACCAGGGCAATAAAATGGCAATAAAATGACAACAACAGTGCATTAATCCATCACCAGGGAGCGCTGAAGGTACTGTAAAGAGCTCTGGCTGAACTCGGGAATGATTTCTAGGGTTTATCAGCTCTGCAGCGCCCATTCAGGATGCCAGGGGGCAGTGAGGAGCTGGGGAGGGCTTGGAGTCTCGCTCCCAGTGGACTAGGTTTATATTAATCTCACGCAGGTAGGAAATAGTAATAAAAAGATGCTGCAACTTTATATTGAATGGTCCAGCTTCTTTTAATTAGAAGACAGAATTAATAAAATGAAGGAATGGAGCTTTGAACTAACTAGGGGGTTGGAAATCCCCAGCTCTCTACCTCTTTTAGCTTAGCCTTATTTGGAGCACTTTTTTTCCATAACATGTTCTCACAAGGAGGCAGAGCTTCTCTGTTGTAGCAGCACCGCCCCTCCAGCTTGCAGCCTCCCCTCCGGCTCCCTGTGGCTCGTAGAGAAAGAGAGCTTTATTCAGGAGCACCTGGATTTATGTGGGGCAACAAGAATCAGCAGGTGATGGAAAATGCTGGCCCAGTAGGTTGGCTGTGGCCAGGGGGTTCTAGCGAGGTGGTAAGTGAACCCAGTGGGTCACACTGCCATTTCCTGTTTCTCTACCCTTTTACTCTCTTTTTTACCGTCCTTCTATCCCAGTCTGCTTCATCTACTGCCCTTGTTTCCTGCCAGAATCACTTCCTCCAATAAGAAACAGATGAGCAGCTTAGAGTCTGAGGTGGCCGTGCTTTGCCCTTTAAGTCATCAAGGCAACACATCTGACATACATTTTCACATAGTTGGGCCTAAAATATGCCTTTTAAAGATGACATTTTGAAGTAATGCAGCCTTGCTAACAAAAATTATCAAAGGATATTTCTCTTGGCCTGTTAACATCTTCATGAAACTTTCCTTTTCTTTTTTTTAAAGAAAATTGCTGCCTAAAGGTGAAACCATTCTCTTCAGGTTTTAACTTACTCAAGACAACTGATTTTTTTGCATTGTACTTAAAATTCAGAACGCACACAGAAAAACCTTTTAGAGAGAATCTGTGGTGCAAACATTTAGACCTCCTCTCCACTAATGAAACCACCAGCCGCTTTGCCGTCAGCTATTCCACAGAAACAGCATTCTAAACTGAACCAGGTGTGTACATGCCACAGTGGAGAGGTCAAAAGTGGAAACACATGATCCACCCTTTCTTCTTTATCCTGCTCTTCTTCCTCTAATAACAGATGCCTGGTAAAAGAAAAAATGAAAACTGTGCTAAAATGGACCATTAAACCTTGCAACAATGCTTGTGTAATGTGAAGCACAGCTAAATTAGAAGAGAGAGGGAATTAGATAAATGGACAGTCAGGTAAAGTGGGGGATAGATAGCAACAGAGAACAAGGGGATAGAAGTAGGAGGTGTCTTTGTTGTGGAAAGACATCTGTTTGGTCTGCTCTGCCTCCCAGATTCTCTCACGTTTACTGGACCCCTGTCACATCGCTTTGCCTTGGTTTATTTCTGGCCAACATTTGAGATGAAGGACTCAATGTTTAGACATGAGCTGTTTGGATAAATTGGCTCGTATGTGTTACGGATCCGGTAAGTAAAGCCCTGTATCACTCCTGCGCCCTCAGAAGTATGACACCTCAGACACTTTATATTTCACCAAGATTCTACCATGAATCAGCACACAGACCATCCTCCTCTATTTCACTAAGTTTTATTACAAATGTGTTTACTGCTAATCAGTGTAATGGACTGGACTGTGAGCACTTAAATGTGTGTTTAACGTATATATCCTGTGGGCCTCGGGAGATGACAGGGCCTTTACAAGGATGGTGGTTGTAATATTGAATTATAAAACCTATTCAAGAACCTGTCAAGAGCCCCTTTATTCAGTGTGGAGTAACATCTACGCCTTCTTTTATGTGTTAGATTTGTTATGCAACGTGGCTTTATAAAGTATTTATCAAGGCTTTATAAGCCACTAAAATTATAATCAGTCCAGGAGCCACCTCCAGCAGCAGACCAGCCCATGTAGTTGAAAGCTCTCTATTCTGAGGCCTGGGCAAGCCTTGCAGCATTATAAGTTCTGCCAGAGCTATTCCTTGTGGATCACTTGATATTAACTTCAACATCTCCTGTTGAAATAAATACTACCACAGAAAATCCTAGGGATTTCATGGCCTCTCTGAACTCTAAGCCATGATGGAAATAGAAAGGACTGAAACTTCATGTTCATTTGACATCCATACGATTAAAATGTAAGATGTGTAGAGTTCTGTAGACAGATGTGATTTTTTTTTTGCCCTACTCTGCCAACAGCTGGACTCTTCTCACTTGGTTATAAGCCTTGCATATTGGACCTCAGGCATATTATACTTCCCGTTCATATACAGTGTAACATTATATAGTTTATGGCGCTGTATTATGTGGAGGCTGGATATGGCTTGGAGCAGGGGCAGGGGCAGGAGCAGGAGAATGTTGTTGTCAGCGGTGGGTCAAAGACTGTCAGGGCTCAGGGCTGGCAGAAAGCCAGGCTGTGTACGTGTCTGCTCTGAATGTTAATGGATTAACGCTCGCCACACATACAGCTAGACTGGGAAACCCAAGATGACTTTTAACGTGAAAGGCCGCCAAAAAGTCGCCATCATAAATTCAGGGACACATGCTGTCTGTAGCAGCGCGGCAGTCAGGCATGTTTCCTCCGGGAGGCCAGGGCTGAGGGACTGTGTGATGGAGAATGGGGGAGCAGGTGGGCTCTACGTTGGCGGACCTTGCCTCTCAAGCCCCACAAGATATGATCAGAGTACACTGGCAGCTGTGGCCTTGCCTAAATAACACCCAAATGTAGAGCAGGTACACCAACGCAGTTTCCACTGACAGACTATTATGCTAGTCTTACTGTAACTTCACCCTCATTTACTTTACAACTTCTTGCAATCTGTATACAGTGTTTTAAACTCAGATCCTGCTGATTTAGCATTTTCCACCACAAGAAAAGCCCATTCTGTCACATCATTTTTCCCTTAATTGCTTTAACAAGTAACTTAGGCTTGTCTAATGTGAATTTCCACATGGCAAAGAGAGCAGCAGTTGTAGTGCTCAGACACTGTGCAGCGACAGCCACAATCACTGTGTAATTTAGCAGCAGGGGACAATGAGCTAATTTTGCAGGAGAGCATATACTCCCAATTTAAAATCAATCAAGATGCATTTGGTTTTTTAGGACCTCCACTTGAGCTGTGCTGTAAATAAGAGTTAGGTTTAAAGCGCACAATTGTTGTCTGCCTGCGTGGGGGGTCATTTTAAATCAACTGATGGATTCACAGCACATTTCACTGCAAAGTTTCACACACATTTTGACACTAATATGCCCCATTTTTCCTAATCATTTTGCTGCTGCACTGCAAGTAATTAGGTATAATTATGTCAGTGGATGATTTCTAACCATTTATTGAAGAACTGACTTACAAGCAATCATTAGCAGCAGCATGGTTTTAAATACTTGAAAGAAAAACAAGTGGCACATGCAGGGACAGAAAAGTTATGGTGTTGGAATTTGTAATCCAATTATCTTATTCTAGTGAATAAAACACTGTGCTGTGGTTTCCTATGATTTTCTGTCTCCAACCACCGAGGACTTACTTAATGCCTTCAATCTTTCCTGCTCTCTCTCCTCTCTGCAAATTAATTTATGGTCTAATTACAGGACAAGCCTCCAGATATGAAAGAACACAAATCACCGGTCCTTACCAGATGGCAGAAAAACGGCACAGGATAATTGAAAATGTAGAAGTGGATCAATATTTAGAAGCCCAAGGTTACACGAAGTATGACAATACTATTAATATGGAAATATGATGCATTACATCCACAGGCAAATTGGTGTTATTTGATGGTGAATGAGAAATGTTACTAGTGCTGGCTTCTCAATAACAAATATCCCATACTAGCTTTATCATATATTAACCACTTCCATACACCCCTCGATTATCTAAAATGTACCGTTGCAGTCTCATGTGCATACCTCCAGCCATATGTGCACACTTCCACGCATGCATGCTGTTGGTCAGTGGTGTGTGGATCAGGTCTGGAGGTTCCCTTTCCACCAGAATGTACCGTGAAGGCTCAGTGCCCCACCGTGTCACTGACTACCTCTGGCCCACCCCACCCTCCTTTAGCATTTACCTCTGGCCTGTTAAAAATGATATCAGCTCATGGAGGGCAAGCATTAGCATTTGCATTTTATTGGAAGCACCGAGATTTAGAGCAGAGGATATATCAGCTCTGAGCAGACAGAATTAGTTAACAATGCATTACCTGCCTTTTATGGCAGCTATAACTCTTTCCCCTGGTGGGGAGAGGAGATGAAGGGAGGAGTGGGGGGTGAAGGGGAAATACAGCCAGCAGAGGGTTGGCGGGGAGAGCCGTGGCGCAGTAGAGGGGGCATTTAGAACGAAGAAGCTTTGTCTATGGGCCTTTACTGCACATTAAGTGTGATAGCCACCAAAATTAGAGCATCACATCGCAATCACCTTCACACAGATCAGTGCACTGTGAGGAGAAATGATGCACCAGTCATCACTGCAGACTTTTTTCTCTCTGGTTGCAGCAAGAAAATGGAGACACAGCTGTTGGGCAGCTGTGCCTACATGATCACAGCACGAGGAAAGGCCACATCAAATTACATCTGCCTCTGTCTGTGATACTCATGACTTACAACACTTTTAGAGACATTTTTCACAGCTTCTCTGGGACACTAAAGACTACAAATCCTTTTTTTCTTTCATATACAAGATACTCTGTGCTGTGTATTATTTGTTTGCTGTTTTAGTGGTATTCTTGAACAAGCTGTGTGATGAGGCCCACTGCAGCAGTCCCTGCCATCGCCATAGCTCCCCCGACACTCATTTGGTGAAATGTGCTGAAAGACGCCCCAACTCTGCCGTGGGCAGTACCCTGAGGAACTCATTTGCACTAGATGTTACTGGTACAGAAGGGACTATGTTTGAAGTGCAGGGAGGCTGCTGTGAATAAATAAATACATTTACACCAACACTTTAACTATATTTTAACACATGATAACCATTGACACAAAGCACATACTTTGCAAGACACACCTAGATAAAAAAAAGGATTCTTGTTTCTAATTAAAAAATACTGCAAGTTACATTAAAATATCTGTTAAATGTATAGGTATTCAAAATATCAAATCATTCTTCAGTGCAATGTCCAAAACCTATGCATAGGTCCTGAAAAACTGTCTCTCTTTAGCTAAACAAAGCACAGACAGCTCCTTATTGACTGCTACACATACAGTACACACTCATTTTTAGCACAAGGCTTGAATCAGATTTTCCTCATTTTGATTTTTAGCTTCGGTAAAGCTTCACTCTGCACGCCGGTTGACCATGTATACCAGAAATGCCTCTACAACTGTATTTGCCACACACATCACAGGCAGAGCTCCCATGAGTGCCACTGTGGCTTTCCCAACCAAACCTACTGGCCTGGGTTTGTCAGCAGACAGCTCCAGGCTCCATAAAACAGCCTGCTGCTCGCTCCCTTTGCCCAGCTTAATGGTCCCAGGGGCTGGAAATTTACTAGTGACCTTTGCATTCCATTTGGAGTGTAAAAGCCTTTTTGCTAGGAAAATTCCATCACTTTAGACGTAGCTGAGCAGCACTTTGTGGGTGTGTGTGTGTGTGTGTGTGTGTGTGAGAGAGAGAGAGAGAGAGAGAGACACTAAAAGGTAGCAAGAAAGAAAAAGAGGGTGGTGAGAGAAGAGCAAGGATTAGATTCAACCTTCACTGCAGTTCATTACTCATACTGCAGTAGGCCCCCATTGCAAAGACACCAGTTCTATGAATCATAATAAACAACTAATTTCCAGTTTTTGTCATGGTGGCCAGATTGTGACAAATGTCCTTACATTTTGAAGTATTGCTTAAGTGCTTTTGTTCCCTCGTTATATTCATTTAGTTACTTTTAAAATTAGAACAAAACTTTTCCTCACGTATTACAGCATTAAATATTCTGTGCATTTGGTTTGTTATTCAAGTTTTTGTGGTGCTTACAATGAGTTCATATTTTTATGGCGGCATCATTACATCAAATGGAAGTGGGGTGCCTTAGAGGCCTGGGGATTTAAGGCGCCAACCATGCATGAACCATATATGTCCTTGGTTTACATCAGGCCTTTGTTGCATGTCATTCCCCATCTCTTTTTCTCTCTCCCCTCATTTCTATGGATTACTATCTCTAACTGCTTAAGGCATAACATGGCACAGACAAATTAAATGGTGACTTTAGAAACCCCACTAGAATTTAAAAAAAAAATCTGTGTGAGTTTGAACACTACATGCTTCACTACACAACATGAGTCACATACAGGTGGATTCAGCAGATGTTAAGAAGCCAATGGACATCCTGGAGCAAGCTGTGATGTTAGTTGGTAAACACAACATTAATTCATGCCCCTCTAAAAGATGCATAATATTCTATAAAGGTTGTTCAGGAGAGATTCATTTATGAATAGTTTGTGTGTTTAAGTGTTTGAACTGTGAATGACTTGTATAAAAATGGAGTTATGACTTTGCATTGGTGTTGTTCAATAGTGCCATCTGCTGGGGGAGAGCAGTTGGTGCTCTAGAAACTCAACCAAGAAAACACAAACTGGTCTCATTTCAACAGAGGCCACATTAAACAGCTTTGGTCTCATATTTGTGACTTATGTTTTATTATTCCCCAGGACATATGTTTATTTTCCCCTCCTGATAATACATTTCCTGATGTTGATAGGGTTTAGTGTACTTTATTTAATACTTGTTTCATCCAAAACATCAATGACTCATGACTTTTTCTAAACTTCCTGGCTCACAGTAATTTACTTAATCCTAGGGTGTAGGTAAGTAACTTGTTCTGTCGGCAGGAATTCCATTCAAATTCTTAAACAAAAGCCAACTGACAGCAACTTTAACATTGAAAATGTTTATTAAAGGGGGCTACTGTACACATATTTGTAACATTTAGTCGACACAAGAAATAGTCTACCTTTTAAAAATTCGGCACCAGCAAAAACTGAGGACAAAGCTCAAGGGTGTGAAAGGACAAAATATATTTAATAAAAAAAGGAAATTACCCCAAAACCATAATCTTAGTGATAAGGGACATGATACATTTACTGTATGCATGAAAGGGAGAAGGTCACAGCCTTCCTTTAGAAGGCTGATTAAAGCCAAAAAAAAAAAAAAAAAACATCTCAGTCTGTAGACACTAAACATTTGGTCCTAAGAGTTCATCTTGGAGCACAGCATTTCAAACTATAAAACCAGCATCCATCTTTTGTATAAGAATGACCTATTGTCATGTAGCAACTTCTTCCATCTGAAAAAATGTAAATACTTGATGAAAATAAAATTAGTCACCACAATAAAAGCCAGGATATGCATAATCTAATCAGAAACTGTTTTTTTTAATGTTTCAAATCAACGATTCCAATGATAAAATACTACTAGCTAATTGCGGAGTGAATTTCTCCAATTTTCACTGTAAAAAGAAAAAAGAAAAGAAAATCTATGATAAATCACCAACAAAATCAAATACACCATTAAAACTGCAGGGTTGTCAGATATGGTCAAATGGTCAAGAGACTTTCAATATTTAACCACAAGGTGGCAGACCCCAAAGATTGGTGATGAGTGCTGGTTTCATTCCATGTGGATACAGTGAAGATTGTCCAATGTGTGAACATGAGACTGGTCCAAATAACACTGCAGTTTAAAAACAAAAAACTGGTTGAAAACAGCACAACATTTTTTTTGCTGTCCATTTACTGGTGATAACAAAGAAATTAAAAACCACACGTTTACATGTTAAACTTGGAAAGAGATAAAAAAAAAAAAAAAAAACAACTCACAAGGATATCATCACTACATTATTAAGAGATAATTGGCCGGCGTCATCTGCACATTTGCAAATTGAGCAGTCATATCCTGGTAGAGAGGACAAACTGAAAAATCTACAAGAGATAGTTTTTTTTTGTTTATTCGTTTTAAAAAGGAAGCGATTATGCAGTCAGGAAAGTGCTGCGGTGGTTGCTTCCTGAATATTGATACTGCGGTTTTATCCTCAGTGGTGTTAGTGGGTTCTTAAAGCAAAGAGGTACACTGCCTGTAAAGACTTGATGATGGGGGTTGTGCACCTGCCATGGGGCAAGCTCATAGGTAGCACCGCTTGAACCAAGCTCTCAAGACTGTTCTGAGTTTTAACAGATGGCCATGTGCTCATAGATGAAACATACCTTACTGACACAACTGTAACTTGTAAGCACTAAAACATGTGTTAAAGACATTAAAAAGAAGGTAAAAGAATACAAAGAAAATACAAAGACAGAACAGCAGAAAACCTCCCCAGTAGCATGTCACCCATGTCCGCTACAGCTTCCCCTGTCCTCCAGTGGGGCATGGGTGGAGATAACACGACTGTGTTCGCTGTCTTTGTTGGACATGGTGAAGAGCAAGGATGGGAGGTTTGGGTGTGAAAAATGTCTGACTCAAGGTTGTCCCTGCAGTGGAGGTGGTACGGTTTCCTCCAGAGGTGATGCACTCATGCACTGACCACGTCCTTCTCCTTCTTGTCGCTGTCTTCATGCCAGGTGAGACGTTCCTCGTAGAATGCTATGACAATTTGTGGGCACTTATGATTGGCCTCCTTGGCAAGCACGAGATCAGCCTCATCAGAGTCTTTCCTGCAAGAGAAGACCAAAGTGTGTCTTTAAAAACTAGTTCAGACTTGTGAATCTCTGCAAAAGTTGGATATTACACTCAATAAAAAAATAAAAACTACTAAATTTTTTCCATGTGTAGTGTCTGTCTTGGACTAGGTGGCAACTAAATGTTTTATACATTTTAGAAGTGTACATCATGAAAAAAATTGTCCTCTGTAAGCCTGCCAACTTTATAACATCAATAAATAAAAATCAGCTGTCCTTGTAAAAAGCCATTATAAAACTATTTTTTCACTATAAAAGGTTTAAATGAAACTGTCATTAACAAGTCAGTGATATTTAAACCATCATTTAAAAGTAATTGTTTTAAAAGGTATTTGTGTACATTTTAAAATCAGCATTTCGTAAAACCCCTGTGTGGGATTTCTTTAACAAAGGAGTTTGTTTTTTGTGTCTTTAGGGCCTGAGCTAGCCCAACGGTGCCTAGCACGAAGTGCGAGGAACCTATTGTTTTTGTACATATTAAAATGCAACTCCACAGGTCTTGAGTGACCACTTGTGATCGAATCTCACTTCCCTGTACTATATGCACATAAACACGTAGTAAACACATGGCTAATACGATGTAATACCAAAGTCAATAGTCATTTTAAGACCTGTGCATGAAAGAAAAACATTTCTAATGATAATATTGATGTCTTTTTAAATAGGGATTAAATTCCAGAGCACCGTTGGGCCAAAACATGATGAACATGTTACGAAACCTACCACTTCATAAGAAACATTAGGTCTCCACACGAGTCAGTTGCTCCAATGATCTTCTCTGGCTCAAGTCCTCTCTCAAAGCCACGTGCAACTAGAATGTCATCCTGAAAGATAAAGAGAAAAACGCATTTTTTATAGTATACAAGAAATGCTAAAATGCTGTAGTATGTTACCAAGAGCAGCACACAAAGCCTGAAAAGGGTGTCAACCTCACAAATGCAAATCTATCTAAACTGACTTTCAATGCTATTTACCATGTTTTTGAAAGATGATAAAATGACTGCACCAACACATTACATACCTCCTTCTTCTTCTTGGGCTTACTTCCACCCTCCTCATCGTCATCAGAGCTTCTCTTCTTCAAGCTACTCGAGTCTTTGGAGCGTGCCAAGGAGGATGTGACTGATTTGCTGCCCCCACTGCTAGGAGTGGAGCTTCCACCACTGCTGCTGCTGCTGCTTTTCTTGTACGTCTTCATGAATTCTGAAATAAGCTCAGGACAGTCCAGATTTTTCTCTGGCTCCCAGGTGTTGTGCTTTCTGAGGAAGACCACAGTGCAGCAAGTCAGTACCAGTATAGCAATAAGTCTTAATCAACAGCACTGATCAGAGATTATCTAATGGAAATCAATATTATAATATCAAACTTGATAACATCCGCACTTTCCAAAAAAAAAAATATTATATTTTTTTTTTTTTTTTTTTTTTTTTTTTTTTTTGGTTTTTTTTTTTTTTTTTTTTTTTTTGAATATTGTATCTGACTCAAATATGTAGTGAATGCTGGCTTGGCTAGTAACACAATGAATTTTCCTTGGTGTGTAAGTGATAACATTAATAGCAGTTTTCCCATTTTTGTTTCAAGATGAAACCCTCCAATAATGCACTCGAAATATATCAAATAATTGTTATATTTCATTACAACTATTGCCCAGCACAGGGTTGATGATGTAACGTTAGCTTGAATCTGTGGCGGTGTAAGTGCAAGTAACGTTAACATTACCGGTTAGCACACTGGCAGGGAAACAACTTACTCTGAATATCCTTTCCACTTCAGGAAGAACTCAACCCTGCCTTTCACCACCCTCCTGTCCAGCACCTTCTCCACCACATATTCTTCCTCATCAGAGGATGAGGAGTCCTCTTCGCGTGACTTTTTGCCCATAGCAAAGTTTGTTGCTGAACACTACGCTGTCGCAGGCCAATGGCACTTCCCTGTACAGGAAAACGATAGAAAGGCTAACGTTAACGTTAGATAATATGGATAATTTCTACCCGATACATTCGGTTATATAACGCTAAGTACGAAGCAGGCACTGGCTAGCTAGATAAATACTATTGTATATCAACGAACGGCATAACGCTAATTCTATTGTCGTTTCTTCAATCTGCAACAGGCACGACAAACTGAAAAAAATGCTAAACTAATTAGCGTGCTAAAGACCTCTAGGTAATTGTCCACTCTCAAAAATACTAAGGGGCTAGATAACGTTATCCAAAATCCGAATACGTGCACAAAGGAATGAAGATATGTTGTTAGCTAAGCAACTAGCTATTCAATGGGCATGATAGACAAACTTGCTAATCGAGGTAACGTTAGCCAGAAGCTAACGTTTCAACAAGCTAACGTTACACAACGTTGATACCAAATCGCAAATGTAGAACGATACTTGTAGCAGCATGAAGCATTGTGATGTGTTAACCACTTCTTACCCTTGGACGTGTAGACCGCCGGTCTTGAACAGTTCACTTCAGGGATAACGCGTCTTTTGTGGTTATACGATGTTCAAAGCTAACGCTGGGGCTACTTTAGCATCTAGCCTGCCCTGGATCATTTATGAAGGTGCTGTGCGTAGGCTTGTCTGTGCGTAGAAAAGCGCGCGTTAAAGGCGCACAATGAATGTACACGCCCCTCGGTCAGTTGATGACCTACATACCTACCGTGAATATACCTTCATTTTTCAAGAGTTCGTTACACGTTTATTGTAATACATTTACATTGTGTGTCTCGATAGAAATTGTACATTGTATATATATATATATATATAGGCGTTTAGCTATGTCAAGGTAGTGAAAGGTGTACTGGCGTGGCGTTGCTTCACTGAGAAAGGCACGGCTCCACCTCCACCCACATGTCAAACATCTGAATCGTTTAATTTAATGTGATGTTTTCTGTGCATTCCGTCAGTGTATTTGTGGCCTTTGTGTCCATTATGTTTTCACAGCATCGCGCACAAAAAGCCATATCTAACATATCCCTAAACACACCATAACATCCATTTTTTTTTATCGTCGTGGTTGTGAGATGCACCGCCTACCGTCAGATTATTGGTCGTTGATTGTGACTGATTGGATTGGGACCAATCAAGACTCAACCAATGCTGACGACAGACTTCAGCGCGAACTCCTGACCAATTGCTGTGTGAAAGAGGTGTTTCCTTTGCTATTTATTCTACTGTTCAGGAACGGGGGTAGGCTCGACTGACGCAGATCACTTCTCTCCGGCCTGTTCACAAGTCTTCAAGGATTTACTGCCAAGATGTCCAAAGATGTGAGTATTGCTTCGAGAAGCCTATTATCCAGTTTTCCTCCAAATTGGGTTTTGAGAAACTAGTTATTTGAAGCTATTGTGAAAAGGTTATGTTCAATGCAGACTGCGTTTTCATCATTGCTACCGCAGCTATGAAGCATTGTAAAGCCGCCATTTTATAACAGCTGGGCCTCGTGGCCTTTTGTTCCTGCTGGTAGTTATGCACGAAATTCAGATATTTCAATGAACGCATGTTTTAAGTAATACTATGCGAAAGATAAACTCTACTCGAACAAGCATGCGTTTAGTGATTGCATACAACTGCTGCTGAAATTACTCTATTATCAGACAGGTCCGCTAACGTTAATGGCCGCGACGTCTCCTCCGCCCTGTCTCGATTTTTGATATGTGAAATAAGATTGGATAAATACTGTTACTGCATTGTTAATTCTGGGGCGGTTTATTGTGAATATAGTCATTACCGAAATGGCACCCACTGCTCCCTTAAAGTGCTGGTGATTGAACCCTGATGCTAGTCTCTTGTATTGTCCATTGTGTAACGTTAGGTCCCACGTGAGCCGGAGCAGCTTCGCAAGCTGTTCATTGGAGGTTTGAGCTTCGAGACCACAGACGAAAGCCTGCGGGCTCATTTTGAGCAATGGGGGAGCCTTACAGACTGTGTGGTAAGTGGGTTTCCTATCACCCCTTTTTTTTCTTTTCTTTTTTTTTCCTTTTCTTTTAGTAGCATAAATGGAAAGCATGCATATGTTATTTGTGGGTAACACTGGGAATACTTGTGTTTTTAGGTCATGAGGGATCCCACCAGCAAGAGATCCAGAGGCTTTGGCTTTGTTACATACTCGTCAGTGGATGAAGTTGATGCTGCCATGTCTGCCCGTCCCCATAAGGTTGATGGAAGAGTTGTTGAACCTAAGCGAGCCGTTTCCAGAGAGGTATGTTTGATTAGATGCATTTGACAAAACTTTCCTTGAGGAAATTACTTTAGCATAGAAAGGAGAGGCATGTGTAGTGAACAATGGCGAATGTCTTCACAGGACTCAAACCGGCCAGGTGCCCACGTAACAGTGAAAAAGATCTTCGTCGGGGGCATCAAGGAAGATACAGAGGAGTCACATCTTCGGGATTACTTCACACAGTTTGGCAAAATTGAGGTCATTGATATCATGACTGACCGTAATACTGGAAAGAAGCGGGGCTTCGCCTTTGTAACCTTTGACGATCATGATTCAGTTGACAGGATTGTCAGTAAGTACACGCTCTCTGCTGCAGACTGAGATTTACCTTTCTAATGTCTTGAATGGCTACCTGATACATTTTCCCACCACGCAGTTCAGAAATACCACACAATCAACTCTCACAACTGTGAAGTGCGGAAGGCTCTCACAAGGCAGGAAATGCAGACAGCAGGAATGGGTATGAGAGGAGGTAAACTTTTTATGCATTAACACAGATTAATTAATACAAACCGCAGCACTCAACCTTATTCCATAACTAATGGTTGTTTTGGTTTAGGTCGCAGCAGCGGTGGAAGGCCTTATGACTACGACAGAGGCTTTAATCAGGGTAAGACTAATAACTGGTTTTAATTAATACCAGTTTAATATACAGCGTCTGAAACCTGAGTCAACATTTGCTTCTCTTTCAGGTGGCAGGGGTAGATATGGAGATGGTCCTTACAATTGCAATGGAGGAGTGGTGGTGGTGGTGGCGGCGGCGGCGGTAAGCAATTTTGTCAATTATTTTTTATTTTTTACAATTTGAAGCGTAGCAATGTACTGAAATAATGTGTATGTTGTAGGCTATGGAGGTGGTCCCGGCGGTCCTGGTGGATATAATAATGGTGGAAACCGGGGGTATAACCAAGGTTACAACCAGGGCGGTGGCGGAGGCGGCGGGGGCTATGGAGGAAATGGAGGTTATGAAAGCAACGGTTATGGTAAGTGTTTGGTTCCCCTTGACTAACTACGGTGTTCAAGATGTGGTTAACTAAAGTGTTTGTTTTTTCTCTCAGGTAACTGTGGTGGTGGTGGGGGCGGCGGTGGTGGGGGTGGCGGCAATAACTACAACAACATGGGCCACTACGACCCCCAGGCCTCCAACTTTGGCCCAATGAAAAACAACTTTGGTGGTGGCGGAGGAGGGGGCGTTGGCGGCAGGAACTTTGGTAAGATGGAGAAAGCAGATGGAAGGATGTATAGTCATTTGGCATGTTTCTGTATGCTGAATATTTTTTATTTGTTTACAGGTGGCTATGGAGCTGGTTCAAACAATGGTGGATATGGCCGTTCATCACGATTTTGAAATGTGAAGTAAGTATTTGATGACGTGCCTAGATTATACATTTTATATCATACAACCAGAGTTTGTAGTTGCAGGGACTCGTTAAGTGTAGATAAACATAAAAAAAATCACTCTGGATCTCAGGTCATACAAAGTCAGTGCACAGTTAACGATGTTGTTCCGTATTGTTCAACAGGACTGAGTACTTAGGAGAGGAGAGCAAGGAGAGGAGAGCAAGCGAAGTGACAGGGCAGCTGCAGGTTTACCTCCTAATCTGCTCAGCCAAACAGTTGTGGCAGGTTACAGCTGCTGCAAGAAGAGATGTACAGTAGATAAATCATGGAGGGTCTTCATTTAAACGTTGTTTTTTGTTTTTTTCATCAATGTGTTTATGGAAAGCAAGCATTCCAATGAGGTTTTATGTAGATTTTTTCTTTTCTTTTCCTTAAGCCTGGTTTTTATTTGTAACTGCATCAAATCAAGCTGAAATAAACCATCATTCAGTTTTTTTACAAAGTCTTGTTAGCCTCTTGAGTGGTTTGGGAAAGGGAGGGTTCACTATTAGATACTGCACAATGTGGGATAAGGAACATTGTACATCAACCAAAAAAAATCCACCTGGGAAGAACTGCACTAGTCACAATGTACACCATAAATCAATGCCAATGAAATACTGGTAGAGGAATGAGAAGTGGTGCACAAATACTTCAATCATAAAGAGCCGATCACTTGGTACAGACTCTACCCTGAGTTCTGCAAAGACCAACTGGAGGATGCTAGCTTACATGCAAGTCTTTGAGGCTAGTCATGGAAGCCAGCTGAGGGAGAGAAGTAGCAAAACCATCGCCAGGATCATTGAAGCAGGGGAGAGTGAGAACAGAAGCCTGAGGCTAGCATGCAGCAGCTACCAAAAGGCTTAAGTGCTGTCTGTAGGTAAGACCAGACTTCTCAACTACTGATAGTATGTCTTGCTTTTGTCATGTAGCTGGTAGTAAGTTGTGTAGCCCAGTAACTTATGTGCATCGTTTTATTTATTATGACTTACACCAATGTTGACTGGTAAAATTGGCCTCCTAACTGCATAGAGGCCCTACAACATTGCATGCTGTGAACATAAATCAATGCTTTTTTTTTTTTTTGCAAAAGATTGCATTTTACTTATTTTAAATTTCTGTCCTCTAGGAAACCCGCTACATGGTCTCGAAACCCTTGACTTCATTTCTGTGACAATGGCTCAGGTAAAAAATCATCAAAACCTTGCACATCACTTTTCCCCCAAAGTTTTTCATTTTATTTAACGGATTTGTGTTTTCACAGGTTCTGATTAATCATGTGGGTGCTAGAAGACTTTTTTTTTTTTTTTTGTGTGTGTAACTGAAGACTGCTATGCAGTGTCTTTATTTTTATAATGTTTTTTTAATAAAGTATTTTTTAAAGGTACTCAGGTGTGGTTCCAGTCAATTGTAAGAGCATTTGTGTTTATTGATGCATGTTAAAGTCATAACTACATGAAAATGTAACTTCCAGTTGATATGCTTTCATTCGGCACAGACAGTATACCTTCTGTAAGGGTATTAAATAATAAGACTATCCCCACTTGTTTAGCATTGCTCTCTCTTTTGCATAGTTGTGTGAGGTACTAAATAAATTTTACCATCGGGTGTCTGTTGTAGGGCGTATTCATCTATTGAGTATGGCTGTCCGTTTTCATCCCTTAAGTGAGAAAATACTTCTGAATAGAGGCCTGTAAGGCGACACTTAATAAAACCCAAGCTGCGCTGGAACTCAAGCCTTTCCTGTGCCAGGTGCTCTCTTTGGGCCTGCAGCTCGTTCAGTTCTCTTTCAAGGTGAATTATGCTCTCAAGCTTCCTCTTCCTGCAGTTCTGAGCCGCAACTTTGTTCTTCCCTCTTCGTCTAATGTCCCTCACCAGTGCTAGTTGATTATCTGTCAGAGTATACTGCGTCAGGAGTTCGTTGAAGTCATCCACAGGTAGATTGATAATCTTCTCTGTGGGGAAGGGAATTTTCAACGACATGGCCCGCCTCTCATCTCGGCTCAGTGGACCTGGAGTGGAGTTACTTCCTTGTGGCTTTATATACATGTTATGTTGTGAGCTCCCTCTGCTGGACGCTCCAGAGTCATTGAACAGGTCGCTCAGAGCAGAGGCCAGACCCTGCTGTTTTACTGCCCGAGGAGTCAGAGCATTAGGTTGTGACTGAGATAAAGTGGGTTGGGGTGAAAAAGAAGACTGTGTACCTGAGTGTAAATACAAGGAAGATTGATTCTGGTAGTCCATTGAGTAATGGATGTGTGCTCTTCTGGCATGCTCAGTCATGCTGTCTGGTTCACCATCACTATATGTCATGCCAATGTCTACACTCTGGCAACCCGGTGCACCACCAACAGGATTATCTGGGGAGGCCAGAGGTGGACTAGAACCTAGAGACAGACCAGAGTCTGACTCTAGATCATCAGCTGAGCGAGCTTGTGAACTTTGTCCATGTGTAGTCCACAGCATGTGCCGACGTAGATCCTGAGAGAGAAAAGCGTTGGCCCTCCTGTGCCCTTGACTGGTACCCGACATGTTCATCTGTTCCCTAAAAGCCATGTGTGGTGGCTGTGTGTGAGAAGAGATGGGGAGCATTCTTTGATTGAGCTGAGCTTGTCCATACATTGCCTCTGCGTTGCTGCCTAGGCGATGACAGACAGGCACTTCTTCAGAGTAACATCCGTCATAAGTGTCAGCGGTACCGAGCTCACAAGCAGCAGGAGTAGGCTCAGAATGGGACTGAGCCATCCCGTATCCTCCCATAGGGACCATGGGCTCCATGGTTTGGTACTGTGTGGTTTCATAGGAGCCTTCACTGGGGACTTCAAACTCCTGCAACAAAAACAAAAGTTATGACTGACAGCAGGTACAACAGTATACATGTCACACTGACAGCAATAAAATGATTGAAGGCAATTATTAAATTTGCAAGACCAAGTGAAATGGTGTCTATTTTTGCATTTCATCTGGCTCTTTCATTTGCCACCACTTCAGCATGCCACCCCCTAGCCTATGAAGGGCTCTCATAGATGTGGTCAGGTTTCACCTGGAAACAGATGGCTATTGTGCGGTGCAGGGGGCCTCTAGCAACATACAGCACTTGCCCCCTCTCACAGTCTCTTCATCCTGCCATCACTCAAATGGGCCGTTGTTGCTGTCCTCAGCTGAGTGTGTATTTGTTTTTCAACAGTTAGCATGAAAAGTGGGAAATATGTATTTATTCCACTACAATGAAACACATTTAGTAATTATAAATTAATTTTCATTTATAAACCACATCTTAATTGTTGTATTTCATACTCTTTCAACAGGACACTGATAACAGCTTTTGTCATTAATAAAATAAATATATAAAATACATTCATATCTGCTGAGGCTGATATAGACTGCAGTGTTTTTTGAAAAGCACAACAAATGTGTCATTTTCTACAGTGGTGGAATGTAATGTAGTACATTTACTCAAGTACTTTACTTAAGTACAAATGTGAGGTACTTATACTTGAGTCGTTTCTTTTCATGTCACTTTCTACTTCTACTGCACTACATTTAAGAGAGAATAATTAATCTGACAGCTTTAGTTACTAGTTACTTTAGAAATTAAGAGTTTTGCACACAAAACACATGTAGTTTATAAAATATGTTTTTTTTTTATAAATTAAACTACTCAAAAATATAATCACCTACAAATACATCTAAAGTTATTTGACTTTCAACCCTTTTTTCATGTTTTTAATGCCCAGTTTCTAAAGTGTGAGGCTTTTTCTGCATTGAGTACTTTTACTTGTAACAGAGTATTTTTACAGTGTGGTATTAGTACTTTTTATTTAAGTAAAGAGTCTCAATACTTCTTCCACAACTGTTAAAAACAATACAACTTGCACTTCCATGATAACACACAGTAATTGGCATATCTAAGACACACAACCTATAACATTTTGCAATAAAAAAACTTGACTTTTACAGTGCTCTCAGTGTGTCAGTGCTGAAGAGTTACCTGCAGCTCTGTGATGGCCATCAGCTCCTGCCAAGCCACATCCATCTCTGTGTCCTGAGGAGCTCCATGAGATCTGGCTCCAGGGAAATTAGTTGACATGGACACTCCACCACACAGCCTGCCTGGAGTGGCTAATACCTTGTAACAGAAAAGAAAATGAATTACTTCATTCACAAGTCTATTTTGGGCTTGATTATGTGTTTCTGTTTTCCCGGCTCTTAGACAGACCTACCTCACAGGTTCTCCTCAGAGGGAGAACATAGTTGGCTGTTGAACACATTCAGGAGAGGCTCTTTCTGCAAAAGATTAACCTGGTAATGACACAGAACAGCAAGTTATTGTCACCTACCCAGCCTATAAACTTTGACACATCAGGAAGTTGAAATACAAAACCGTTAAGTCACACCATGCTTTCAAACACATTTCTAATACATACAGTACATTACATATCTGTAGACCTGTTGGTGCTAAATAAATGACTGTTAATGTGTTGTGTAGGTTCTTTTGGAGCACATGAAGGGTTCAGTTGAGTTGACTCCTCCCAACAGCTGTCCCGAGTGCAGCTATGCCGACCCCTGATAAGACAATCTGCGGGAAAACAGTGCTCTCTACAAGACACACTGGGGCCAGTGGCTGCTTTGAAAAATTTGGTGTAGGCCTGTGCCTAACATGTTGGCAGTAATCTTTAAACTCTTTTGGTTAAGCTCTCACAGTAGCCATTATTTATTTTCTTTTAAGTTTTAGCATCTCCAACTTGTATTTCCGAATTTAAGGTTTTCAAAACACAAATGAAACCGTGGCTTAAACCCCAACAGAGAGGTGAACACTGAATACATTTTTAATGTATTCACTTGTCAAATGCACACCTGCATACTGTATATTTATACTCACACATATGTCAGTGCATTACATAGTGATCCACAATAGCCTTTGTAAACACATAAGCGCATTCTGTTTTATCGGTTCTGTTGTTTTTTATTCTGAATCTGCTTGTTTAGATGTTTTAACCTGGAATCAAAAGCCTAACCAGGGATGGGGCTGCAAATTACCTACACCTGTTGCATTGTTTCCCCTTATGTAACAATGTAACTAACAATAAATAAATGGTAAGAGTCTGCCTTAACACTTAACTTTTGCATGGGCTTGAATAAGGCTTTTATTCCCTACCTTTACATTTCAATAAATGTCATGTCATTCCTAATACTTTCTTGATTCAATACATATGTTTTAATTTAGCAGGATTCCTGATGAAGTGGAAGCCTCAAGCTACTCCAATGACAATAATACAGAAACGGCTTTGTAGTTAATACACAGGGAGTGGTTGAAGGTACCTTTGAAGTTAGAATTATTTGAAATTTTAAAAAGTTATCAAAGTCAGGCTAATTGGAGTGGAGTATCACATTGAGATGTCACAGATTACAGTCTTGGTTCAATGAGTTTAGCCTTTGAAGAGACTTAAATGGCCTGCATCAATTAAACTGTTCCTAATCTGAAAACAAAAATATACATATATATTTGCAAAATGTGGTATATTTCAGTATGAGATATGTATTTTTCAAGTAATTCTTTCTACTTGATGAACAAATGTGTTTTCTCATTTTTTATTTTAAGATTTTAATTACTGACTTACTGACCCTCAAAACTTTGTGCATTGAATTTGTAATATTGCTCATTATTTCAGTGGGCCCATGTAAGGCTATTTGCTATCATCTGCCATGTGTGAATTATTTTGTGTATATGTGTAAAGGTTCTGAAACATGGGGTTATAGTTACTGTATCCTGCTATAACCGGCGTTGTGTTTCTTGAAACTGTTTCCTTAACTGT
Source organism: Perca fluviatilis (assembly GCF_010015445.1). Taxonomy (NCBI): domain Eukaryota; kingdom Metazoa; phylum Chordata; class Actinopteri; order Perciformes; family Percidae; genus Perca; species Perca fluviatilis. The sequence goes on along the minus strand of NC_053116.1, from coordinate 20,746,230 downwards.
AAGGAATCATAATTCACTCAAAACTACTCACTGGTTCAATCAGTAAAATTCAAAAGTTGATAAAACAGTATGTCAAATTAAGTCAGCAGGATAAAACTTCTAATAAAATTTGTGGATTTGTGGGAATCTACTTGTCTGTGTTTTTACTGTAACTGTATTCTTTAAAACTTAAATGGAAGCTTATGAAACAATATAATTACATTGTTTAATAGTTTAATTGTAGTTGTTACGTGGTGATGTGTAATGTCACATTATCTGAAGTGCTACATCTACCTAATTAAATATACTGCAATAAAGATTTAATTTAAGTGGGAACATTGTGACCTGCAGCATACAGTATAGCTTTACAATAGAAAAAGAAAAGATCTGACGAATCAGAAGAAGAATGAACATACCTGAGCAACATTCTCTGCTTCTTCAACAGGTGATGAGTGGAGAAAAAAAATCAATAAAAAAAAAAAATCTTCAGATGTGAAGCACAATCCTGGTGGTAAGAAAAAGAAAAAAAATAGTAAAAAGAGAGCTGTTCTTTTTCACACAGTATGTTGTGCTGTTGCTGACATTTAACAGATCACAAGAAGTAAAACACTCTAGGCCTCTTGCTCTATCTCAACTGTCTTTTTCTTTCTGTTCAGCTACACATACAGCCAGCGGCATAAATGGGATGGCTCTGTGCAGCAAACGCAATCTTCCTGTAAAGCACCCACACCACTCTTGTATCCTTAATAGCACACTTGCACCCCAACCTCCAAATTTCCCTTTTGCCCACATGACAAACCACAAACCAACAGTCTGGCGTACAGCACGACAATCATTCTGCCAGTCCACACTGAGGTAGGTAGATGTTTACAAAAACAAAAACCTGTAAGCAATTCTGATTCTAATTATGTAAAGACAATACACATAAAACAATCAGATTAAATGACTAAAAATTTGTGAAAACTAGCCAGATGGTTGTCTCTGTCCTGGCCAAACCGTACAAGAACTGTGTCCTTTCAAATCCTCCTAAAACGAAAGGTATGAGGAGTAGGATGTGGAGCACCTGGAGCCGGCATTGCTGTGAGGGCCCTGTTCAAACAGGGGTGGGTTGGAGGTAGGATTGAGACTTTAGTTTAGCAGAGATGGAATGTACACCCTCCAACAGGTAAGAAAGACTACATTGTTCCTCTATCTGGCAGAGCAACCGCCAAGGGAGAGAGAGGAGCAGGGGGAGAATGGAGGGGAGCGTGTCTTACATAGCAAGTGACCATTAAAATCCCTCACAAAAAATCCCCTCATTGCCCTGATCTGAAGCATTGTGAGCAGTGAACTCACAAAGGCTGTGTTATGTAGAACTGCACTATTGTGCAACAGCTTTCACACAATTATTGATAGTAGAGATGTTGCTTATTTACTGTACCATAGAGCAATTTATCTTTATGCACAGTGATAGATAGCAGTCTGTCTCACAGCGACAATGATGATTTTGGAACTAATCAACATCACATGAAATATTCAAGACATTTTAAGCTCTGTAAAAGACCCCCTACTGTGTACACTGTGTACAACATAGTGGATAGATTTCCTTTTTAAAAGCATTTGTTGATTAAACCATTTGATGGAAATACTGAAATATGCATCTTGTTAATTCAGTTTCTGTGGCTACAAAATATGCTATAGCCTTCAGTCTTTGTAAAACAAGCAGATGTATGCAAGTAGTGTATTTAACTAAGCCTGGCTGGAACTAATTATTTTTTCTCAGAAATGCAAAGCCGAAAAACAGATGTCACAATCACTTTCTTCCTTAAATTAATTTTTGACACTTTTAGACAGAAAACAAAATTACTTAGAGTGGAAACAAATCTCCAATAAACTGCACCACACAAGTATACAGTAATTCAATTAACAAATATTATAACTTTAGTACAAATACACAAAAAATTGATATACAAACTTTCAATCAATTATTTTGTGTAAAGAACTGATTAAGTGTTCACCCTCTTTATTAACATGTGATAAGTCTAAACGTATAAAACAATACAAATTTTAAAAAAGTATAAAGAGGGGTTGAATATTTTTATAGTGGGTACATAAAAACACTTATGATTTATATGATTCACAGCAGCATTACACTTAAAAGAATTCAGACTTTCAGTAAGGCACTGTATATTCAAAAACCATGAGAACATAGAGGTTTTGTCTGGCCCATTACAATATCACATCCCACAGAGACATAAATCTCAATGTTTTCTTTGTCATTGTTCTAAGATGGAAAAAGTAGGTGGCTGACAGAGTCAAGAAAGGTGAATGTCTACCAGGAATCAAAGAAGGGACTTCCCAACCCAAGTTCCTAGCACCCAGCCCCTGACTCAACCACTGCCCCAGCATGCCAAAGAGCACCCTGTTATTACTGCGACTACAGTGGTTTTGGATCTGGACACAGTTCCCAGGTCAACGCCCACTTTCCCTGTTTGTGTTTGTTTGCTTCAATTAGTCTTTGACATCTCTGCTTTCCAGCTTGCCTTAACTTAACCTCTCAGGGCTGTCAGCCTTTTTTTGTTATGCACCTCGGTGCTACGAACAACTCTACTTCAAAAATAGGCCGGACATGTTGGCTGGGAACTGCCCACAGTTGACTCACTTAGGCTTAAATTCTTTTAATGATCATTAAGGTTGAGTATACTAGATGTGTTACATTTTCATGTGAAATTAATGGTTAAACATGTTTTTCTGTTTGGTTTTTCCGCACCTCCTGTATGTGTCCTGGTGTATCCGTGGCTTAATTTGTTCATTAAAGATGGAGGAATGTGGCATCTTTGGTTAACATCCAGAAGGCTGTATCAGACATGAGCGGAAAAACCACCTCACTGCTAAACAAAATGAATGTGTGCCTTGGGTTGTGGTATCAAAAAGGGAATATTTCTGGAGTCAGCTTTTGGGAAAGGAAAAAAGAATAGAGAGGGCAGATGGAGTATTATTATTTTTTTCTTATATTTATTAGATTATAATAAAGTTAGATTACTAGTCATAATCTTGATCTGAAATGTAAAAAATAAGGACATTTTACTTTTTTCCATCAATATTGAACTTCATAAAAACAACATTCATTGGACATAAAATGGTAATATGTGCAATTTCACATATTTTCCTATCCTATTGTGGATGGTATTATGCGTTATTCTAATTTGTACATTTCTGATCTTTTTCAAATGAGAAATTATCTTTATTACACTCAGTTCTCCTCAGAGAAACTGTAGATGTAGACAGAAATGGGATTCAGAGATAACCTTTCCATTGTTTTTCCTTAAAATGTCTGTCATGATGGTCACAAATTATCACTACCTGAAAAACAAGCAAATGAGGAACATAAACATGCAGCATCATTCTTCTGAATGTCTCAATAAGGCCTGTGCTTATCTCAAGATGTTTAGATTAAGATAACATTTTGTAAGAACAGTACTGTATTTCTTAATTATTTTCCGACTTTGTTTTTCCCCTTCGTTTTTGTATTTATATATTCACATATTATACAACTGGTATTGGGGAGGGGGGGGGGGGTTTAAGAAGATTTAACAGAAATAAGTACTTTTTATAACTCAAGGGGCTGTGCAAGTGTTGTGTGTCTATACTGTACATAGGTCATTGCATAAATGCAACAATGGTTGGTAATACAGATACAGAGAGGGAAGGTAAGGAAAGGAGGATGTTGGTTGGCGGAAGCTCTGCTTAATGCTGATAAAAGGAGCACTTGGTTCTTAGGAAGGGAACTGCTAACTGCTGTGGTTGCTGGCATAAGCTGAGAAGAGGGGAGCAGCCCACACTATCACACATTACTTAATTCTATCTATCTATTGCTGTTATTCATTTCTACTTTTTAATCTTTGTGAGCAATAGACAGGAATAATAAAATATGGTAAAGATTTGCTGAACTTTAAGCGACATTATAGTCTCTTGAACAGTTTTCTCACATCATGCTTTGAAGATTTTCTGAAGAGGTCAATATATTAATGTATGATTAATTCTTTAAGGTCCTTCAACTATGAAGTGTATAGGTGAATACATTTTTTTTGACATCTTCATTAGTGTGGTTCTATTTTTAAGCCAGCACTATTAGAAGTAACAGTCATTATTTACTTTTTGCATGTTCATTCAACATGTATGTTGATTCACCATTCAATTTTTATTCATCACCATCACCAAATCTGCCAGAGATCATCATCACTGTGATGGTTTTCAAATACATATAAATTAATGTGTTTGACTTCTAATATGAGACAGCATGACATCTGAGCATATTTTAACCTATAAGTTTGAGCTATGTTCAAGGCAGCATAGCCTACTGTTTCCTCTGCAGTCGGGGTAATTTTGAAATCTTAGTGGCTGAATTGTGTAAACATAGTGCAGTATTGCAACATTTCATGGTGGCCCACAGTTTTTTTTTGAACCCATGTCAAAATAGTTTGTCTCTTTTCAACATACACTTTTTGCAGTTAAATAATAACTGTACACTAATTGCTTTCACTGTACATATTCCAGTATTATTTCAAACTCAAACCCAAAAAATATCTTACAGTAAGGCCAGTGATGTCATTTATGGAGTGAGATACAGGGAAATCCCCATCAGCCTGGGTTCCCAGATGCTTCCCAGAAGTGGGAACTAAGATAATTGGAGTTGGTTACATGTAGGAGGATCCTGAAAAAAGATGTTGATGAGTTGACTACGAGCAAGCTAAAACGGCTGGTAGGCCTATGTGAATGTTTTTTCCTTTTTTATGTTACCATGCAGTCCTATAAAAAAAAGCAACCGCCTTCAGTCACCAAATGTATAATGGTTTATAATAATAATAATTTGGTTTCACTATAGTAGGCTATGGTAGATATTTGAACGCTGACATTACCCTCAATGGTAGACTCTAGTTCATAAGAATATGTAGAAAAGAGTCCCCGACACCATCACCAGGGAATTAGATTACATCTGGGAATTACAGAACAGATTAACTTTATGTTTTTTGAATGATAAAGGGAACAGGGTTTGGGATAGTTGTGATGTTAGCAGAGGACAGAATAACACAGAAATAAGGTTCATGGAGAACAATGTTTGACTTTACCTGAGGGACATTATCATGATGCAACTTTCCCCACTGAAGGGACAAAAGTGTTACAGATGCTGGTGAGTCTGAAAGTACTTTATAATTAGTCATATACGTTCACTTTCGGCATTAATTAAATGTTTTTTTCCTGGCTCCGCGCCCTGTAGTGAACTGCTCTTTGCCCTGTACGCATCACGCAGAGCCCTGCGTCAACCAATAGGGAAGAGCCTAATTTACTGTACGTGTTACGTAGCTTGCTGCTAGCCTGCTAGCTAGCTAGTTGCTAACAAGGAAAACGATGGATTCTCCCATACTGGTAATGTTAGCGCATGTATTCATTTGATACGGTATACCTGTAATTCAAGCTTTCAATAATAACTATTTCACACAATGATATGTTGTTTATCGAAACCTAGCGAAATATGGTAATTTAGCTATGAAGTTAGCGGTAACTCGACAGGGAGCTAACTAAAGTAAACTGGTTGCCTGTGTTGGCTAACCCGATAGCCTCAGAGAAATTAGCTTCGTGTGTGTATGTGTTTTTTGGTGATGTGGAAGTGTCATGTCTTCCTTTTGAATTCGCGAATAAGCAGACATTTCTGTTTGTATCACATTGGTGACTCTGACCGGATTACGTTTGTTTCATTGTTTCATTCATCCCTTGTTAGCACATCGGAGTTTGACGTTACCAGTTCATTTTTTTGATCGTTGACTTCAAAATATGTTTGATAATTTAAGTTACTGATTAATGATACTTGCGTAAATTGAGTCAGTGCTTATGTCTCCTTTCTTAACAGGAACCGTCCTTGTACACTGTCAAAGCAGTTCTGATTCTGGACAACGATGGAGACAGGCTTTATGCCAAGGTATGATTAAGACAATTGCAACAAAACTATTCTCATTAGTTAAACTTTTCTTATGCATTGGCTGAACGTCTTGTCCCTGGGTCAACTGCATTAAAGGATAATTCTGGTGATATTCTATATTTTTTTCTTATTAACAAACACTAAAACCATTACTAGTTTTGCAAATTAACATACCATTACCTTTTGCACTACCCTCATTCCCACTAAACCAAAGTCTCTCTAGGTATATATAAGGACAACTGTATATATTGTTTTATTTAATTTTGTTCTATGCTATTTTTAAATATTTGTAAACATGTTGTGTGTGTGTCATCTGAAGGGGCTACAACTTACATGTCATTAGAGGTGCAACGATTAATCGATTAGTTGTCAACTATTAATTGGTTTGAGTAAAAAATTCCAGCCTCTTAAATGTGAACATATTCTAGTTCTTCACTCCTCTGTGACAGTAAACGGAATATCTTTGAGTTGTGGACGAAACAAGATATTTGAGCATGTCATCTTGGGGTTTGGGAAACGCTGATCGACATTTTCACCCTTTTATGTCATTTCATAGAACAAAAAGCAAATTGATTAGTCAAAAGAATCCATAGATTAATTGACAATAAAAATGATCATTAGTTGCAGCCCTACATGTCAGTGTGCAACCCTGTGTTGTAAAATGACAAATTAATTAACCTTGTAAGTAGGGTTGCAAAAGGTCGGACATTTTTCAAATCCGATAATTTCCCAGTAGGGCTGCACAATAAATAGTTTTTTTAATTTAATTTTTTTAAGATGCTCAGGGATTTTGTAGTCTGTTGAAAGAGAGTATCAGTAGAAAACTGCACTTTAAAATGTAACTATCATTCTAAATGATAGTTACATTGGTGCCTTTTGTGTTCAGTGTTCAATAAAATAATGTTGGAAATAACTTCCTTTCAATTTATTTAATTCAACAATAAATTGTTTTATTTTAGTAGTTGACTAAAAGCAGCAGAAAGGCAGAACTGAGTACATTTTAAAATATGTTTATTTATTGAAAGTAATTTCGTTAACGTGATATTCAACAACGTTATCGCATATTTTCCTCATATCTTTCAGCCCTATTTGCCAGCATCCCATTCAATAGGAATTCAGTAAAATTACAACCCTCTGCATGCACAGAGCATTCTCCCATCACATGTGCAGCCCACATTACTTCACTTTCTGAGCCAAAGAACTACATGCTTTCAGGAATATATATATACTACCGGTCAAAAGTTTGGGGTCACTTAAACATTTCCATTCCACTCCATTATAGACTGAATACCAGCTGAGATCAGTTACATTGTTTTTTTTAACCAGGGCAGCAGTTTTCAGATTACATTATGTGCTTATATAATTGCAAAAGGGTTCTCCAATGTTTTCTCAGTTAGCCTTTTAAAATTATATTAGATTAGTAAAAGAACGTGCCTTTGGAACACTGGATGAATGGTTGCTGAGAATGGGCAATGTAGATATTGTATTAAAGATCAGCCACCCACTGAGATCAGCTGGTATTCTGTCTATAATGGAGTGGAATGAAAAATTTTTAAGTGACCCCAAATTATATATTTTAAATTTTTAATTTTATTTTTTTTTTTTTTTTTATTTTTTTTTTTTTTGTGATAGGTCAGTTAACCAGTAGATAATAGCATAAAGCAAAGATACAACTTTATTTATTCTGAAGGCAATTATTGAAAGTACAAACATTCAAAGTACACAGATTATAACTTGTTGAAGACCCACACAGGTGTTTTAAGTGAATCTGGCTGATTAGACCTCTTTCCAGGACTGTGTGGGTGTGTATAGACTGATTGATTGACATCTTCCTGAGTCACGTTAGCTTTGTTGCACCTGTTAGGGCAGGACAAATGACGGCTTTATCATTCTTATTGGTAGAAAAGATTTGTGACCTAATAAATTTCCATCTAAGCTCCTGGCCAATTCAACCAGAGCAGAGGTCTAATCAGCCACAATAACTGAAATCACCTGTGTGGGTGGTTCAGAGGCACTAGGCTCGTTCGAGATGAGCCAGATCTGCGCAGAATCGATCACCGGCGATCGGCGCCCAATGCATGCCGGTTAGATTTGTGTCCGACTTGATCCCGACTTGCTCTGACGTCATGCACACGTGGGCAACGATAATCTCACGAGACCAAGGCGGCCGCAGTTCTGAGACGCAGGTAGCGCAGTTGCTTTTCACCAACTGCAAGAGCCAGGCGGACGCAGGTGGACCCAGGGCATGCTGGGAAACGCCGGCCTCTCAGCTGATCGAACAGCTGATTGGTTCAGAATCGACTCAACATGATGACGTTTTATATAAACTTTTTTATTGATTTTCAATCGGAGGGATTTTAACTGTGATTTGTCTGATTTAACATCTTATTGTGTACAGAACACATGTTGTGTGGCTGATAGTGATGTTTAGAAGTCAGAGAGACTAAATCTGTTCAGATTACGGATCATCTACAGTCTGTTGGTAATTAAAATCAGCAACAGATCGCATGTAGAGTATTTTGACAGCTACTCTGTCATAATAAAACCAACTGGAGACTGTGTAGGAGCTGATATATGGGTCTGATAACATTTTATTAAATCGGAATTGGACCCGAACGCACCACAGTGTTTGTGTCACTTCCTGTTCAGCCTGAAGGCTGCTGGAGTCAGCTGGAAAACTGTCCGCTGCTGCCGCCTGCTCTGGTCTACTTTACAGGCGAGGCGCAGTTCATCTCGAACGAGCCTTTTAACACCTTCTGCTAGATTTTGCTAGCGAGATGTTACCATGTGGGATGTTGAGAATTTTTAATTAATCTATTTCCATGCATTTTTTATTGTAAAACTTTTTTCTTTTACAAAATGTGTTGTGACTTTAAACCTTCACTTTAAAGTCTGCACACAGTCAACATTTTGCCTGAGCAAATGACCTCTACATTTCCATTTTATTCCCATTATTTCCTGTTAATTCCCAATAAGAAGTTTCCACCTTGAATATTTATAACCAACAATGACTGTACCCTACTATCAAGTATTATCTCTGATGCCAGTATCGATTATAGCTTATTCCTTTGTGCCATAGACACAGTTTTGTCCTCAAACTATTAAAAACACATCAAAGAGCCACATTGTTGCATTGGGTGACATGTTCTTTAATTACCTTGAACATGGGCACTGTAGTTTATTTTGAGTCAATTCCACTTACACTGTACCAATGCTGTAAATACTAGTTCAGCAGCAACAGTGCTCTGTTATTTTAGGAAATTATTTCACTTTTTTTTTTTTTTAAATCGATTTACTTGTTCAGTAAGAACGAATGGTCTTCAGCCTGAGTGTCGCAGAACAACGGGGGAAGTTGGAAAGTATTGAGATTGACTATTAATGCACTTAATTGGTTTTGAATTAACTTGTTGAAACCCAATAAGAAAACAATTTTTCAAACTCCACCCAGCCCTTTTCATCCATTAGTTGGTATTTTTTTTTGGGTTGAGATATGCTGCCATGCCATGCCTTCTTCCTTTATATGTATTTGTATTTATATATATGCTATATGCTGCTGGCATGTATGCTATGCTTCATGCCCATATGCCATGTATATATGTATATGCTTATGTATATATATATGCATGCTGTATATATGTATATTTATATATATATCCATATGTATATGTATATATATATATATGTATATGTATATATATATGCCTGCTGCTCCTGTGCTATGTGTGTGTGTGTGTGTGGCCATGTATATATGTATATATATGTATATGTGTATATATGTACATATGTATATGCTGTGTGTATATATGTGCCTTATGCTGTGTGCTGTGTGTGTGTATGTGTGTATGTGTGTGTGTGTGTGTGTGTGTGTGTGTGTGTGTGTGTGTGTGTGTGTGTATGTGTGTGTGTGTGTGTGTGTGTGTGTGTGTGTGTGTGTGTGTGTGTGTGTGTGTGTGTGTGTGTGTGTGTGTGTGTGTGTGTGTGTGTGTGTGTGTGTGTGTGTGTGTGTGTGTGTGTGTGTGTGTGTGTGTGTGTGTGTGTGTGTGTGTGTGATGATATCCC